>NC_054824.1:12456274-13120858 GCF_018345385.1 Vulpes lagopus
GGCTAGAGAACTACAGATTTTTTGCCATCCTTAGACTCTATTGAATTTTACAAACTTTATTTAGGGTAGGTTCTTAACTACTTTCTAACATTTGTGGTTTCCTGGACTTTCATTTTTGAAGGTTCTGACATGATGTAGGAGAAATAAAATAGACTTAATTTATTTAATTTACTTGTTTTTTTTTCTTTCTTTTGTAATTTGTTATCTATGCAAGCATAGATAGTTAACCACTCCACTCATCAGTGTTCTTCTGCGATATGATTATAATGATGCATAGGTTGCATGAGATATAGATTACATATTCATGTAAGTATCACATAAATATTAATACTCTCTTAATAATGATTGAGTTACCCATTTTGACAGATAATGGTTACTTTATTTTTTTTTAAGATTTTTTTATTTATTTATTCATTAGGGACGCTGAGACACAGGCAGAGGGAGAAGCAGGGTCCCTGCAGGGTGCCCAATTAAGGACTCCATCCCAGGACATCAGGATCACGCCTTGGGCCAAAGGCAGGCGCCAAACAACCAAGCCACCCAGGGATCCCCCTGGTTACTTTATTTCTAATCCCTGTCCAAATTGGTTGATTATCAGTTGCTGTCCTTTTATCAAGTGTTTTATTAATGTGATTGTATTTACTCTTCCCATCTTGCTTGGCTCAAATTTTTAGCATTGAACACACAGATATTAGAGTTCAAATAGGTAGTAAATTTAGAATGTTTAGTATATCTACAATGGCGATAATGTCAATATTGTATAGGCTAAATACTAAATAAAATTTAAAGACTTATAACCATGGATTACGATTAAGAATACATACTGTTTACAGGAATTACAAGAAGGTTTTCATTCCCTGCATTAGCTTCCAGTGATTGTATGTAGTTCTTTAGTGTATGTTTCTGAAAAGGAACCTGAGGATGTGGCTCTACAGAATAGAGTAAGGACAGGCATGATACAAAATTATACATTACTACTTTTTGTTGTGAATTCTAGTAAATGCAGCATTTCTTTTGAGGGCAATTTGATTCTTTTGAATAATTATAAACAATGTACTCTTATACAGCTTTGTCCCATTTGCACTGTAGATTCAACAAGTAGGTAATTAAATATATTTGTTATTTTAAGTTAAGTGAATTGGACCATAAAATTGTGTTTTGTTTTGGGTCCTTCAAAGCAATATTCACTTATTTGGATAAGATTAAAAATTCTAAATCAACATACATCATAAATATAAACCACAGGTTGTGATTTACTTTAGAACTATAAATATTTTTTTACCTTGTTTCTACTTAAATCCAGCAATATTTCCCAGTAAGAAACTGATTATTTTCTCTTTGAAAAATAAAATGTTGGCCAATAAGTATCAAGAAGATTTACAGTTCATTATCAAACAGGCTGGGACAGTATATATGGGTGGCAGGGAGGATCAATTGAGCATAAGCCAAGAGAACAGGTAAGAACTGGAGAAAACATTTTTTAAAGCATTCTTACACTTTATATTGTATAACAGTATGCCATCATATATATTTTACATATTTTATCTAGTGAAAAACAGCTTGTCCATCAGCAGACAATATGATGTTTGGAATAATTGAAAAGAAATTCACACAAAAAAATTGTCTCTAACTTGGAAGCATATAAACCTCATGTGTTTTATTCTGCTTTTTTTATGTTAAAAACATATGTCTGTTTTGTAGAATAACTAAATCAAGCTTCACAGGTGATATATAAAATAAACAATTTCTGCCTGGTGTTCAAAGTGAACTATAGTTACAGCTATGTAATTACAGCTCTGTTATTTTCTTTCCTATCAACCAGACTTGCAATTGAAATGAAAAAGTAAAACCAAAGTATAACTCTAGTGTTATACTAGAGTTAACTATGTACTTAGATATTATTTTGTGACTATTACTTCCTTTTAATAGATCTATGATTTTACAACTTTCTTATAATATTCAAATTACAAGGTAAGATTCTAATATTATGTTCAAATTTCACTATGATGATGAGATCATTTTTTGTTCAAATAAAGGCATTCACAATTCTTAAACTCAATGTATTGGTTGGTGAAGGTGTCAATGAAAGAACATAAACATTCTTCATTAGGAATTTCTCTGTTATCTCAACCACTCTGGCTGAACTCTACAGTGTGAGTTGAGTTATGTAGCTAATTAGCACTTGCAAATTCAGTTTATTTATGAGGCAACTTTGTTATATTTAGCAAACCCACAACTTCCCTGGAACTGTAATTTTGCAAAACTCCAGATGCACATGTGATGGACACAGGGAAGTTTATGGGGAGTAGGCATCTGCTTTTTAGGTCTGAATAGCACTTAAAATTACATAAGGAACTACTTCTTTACTATTCCAATCATACAATCCTAGCAAGCATATGCTAAAACTTTGGCCACTCTATTGAAGAGGTCACAAGCATGACTCAAAATGTTCTATCTTTATCTCTTTCCTTGACTCTCTTATTTTAGAATCTTTTGGACGTCAAATACAGGAGGATCCTAATTTTAACTTCCATATGAAGAAAATCTACATTTATTAGTGGAGAATAAACCTAAACAGAGAAAAGCAGTCATAAAAGAGAAGAAGGATATAGACAGTATGAGGGAGAGAGAGAAACAGAGAAAGAAACAGAGAGAGAAACACTTTGTGTTGTATACAACTGTCCACAATATCCCCAGAACTTCCCTGGTAGGCTTTCCTCTCCTCTCCTGTCGATGTTAGTAGCTAATCCAGAGAATGAGGCACAGGTTCCTCTGTTTTGATTAATATTTTGTTTGTGGGTTTCTGTCCTTTGTATCCCAAAAAGGTAGAGAGATAAAAAAAAAAGATTCTTAGAACAACAGAATAAAAGAAAGTGTGTGATTAATATCACTGTCTAATGTGAGCTTTTGTCAGCATTCCTACAATCTACTAAGAGACATATTAATGTAATCATATATTCTGATAATGATGTAAAAAGTGGGTTTTCGGAGTTCACATAATCCAGATTTTAGT
Organism: Vulpes lagopus; assembly: GCF_018345385.1. Taxonomy (NCBI): domain Eukaryota; kingdom Metazoa; phylum Chordata; class Mammalia; order Carnivora; family Canidae; genus Vulpes; species Vulpes lagopus. Next base: position 12,459,288 of record NC_054824.1, read on the forward strand.
ATTTACAAACTACACCAATCAATTGCTTGTTTTAAAATTTCTGTGCATGTGATAAACTGGCAATTAAAAGAATGCAAAATATTCCAGGGCAACTCTGAATGATAAAAACTAAGTTAAAAATAACATAAATTTCCTCCAGGAAAACTTTCTAGCATAGGTTCTCAAACTAAATTTAAACAAGATGAAGTGGTTTAGCGTTTGGAAACATATCTCAGGGAAAGGATAAAATAAAACAAATAGGCATAGTCCAAAGATGGTTCAGCAAATGAAAGGCACACAAATATGAAACTTATGACTTGACATAGAATGGGAGGTACTTCTAAATTCTTAAAGGAAGCACTGCATGGAATGGGCATTCTAGAAAGTGTGATATCTTACCAAGGTAGCAAGTCAACATAAAGGTTAATATGAGGTCCCTTCATGCATAGTATTAGAGAAGTCTGTGACCTATGTGAGGACAGAATGAGGAAGGAGAATCCTAGTGAACATTCAGTTCCTCAGCTGTCAAGGAAATTTTAGTTTCAGGCTACAAACTTGTAACTTAGGTTGCTTAGGCAGACCTAACCCTTGAGAAACTAGACTTATCAATCCTAAAATCAAATGTAAGAACCATCTACTCTTACTGAAGCACTCTCTTTGATATGTCACCAACAATTACACACTTACAAAGATTTCCCTCCAACTACGCACTGTACTTACCCCGGAAAACCTTTAAGAGAACGTCTACTCTGCTAAAATTTCACTGAAGTTTCAGTCCCTCCGTTGTCACCCCAGAATTGTTTGCCACCCTTTACTGTTTGGTGCCCCAGACAACTGATTAGCTGGAACACATTTTAATCCATCCATGGACTGAGGATAAGGGGAAGTCAGGAAGATGGTTTAGAAGAGCTTTGTGTAATAAGCAGAATAATTTGATAGTTAAAGAGAATAATAGGAGAGTAGCATAAACATAGTGTAAGTTTGACATAATGTGGGGAAATTTCAGGGAGGCGGTTGGATGTTCAGGGAATGTGCATCACTATTAGTTTTTCACATGAGATCTGGCTGGAGTAGACCAGGAAATATCTGTTTTGTTCCCAACGTCGTGGAGCCAGGTTGAGGATGTAGCTCTTGCTGATCTAGGTCTCTCATGAAGTGACAAGTCACCCACAATTGTGAGAGATTTATACCACTAAATGATATATGTCAGACAAGGGCATAAATTTCAAATAAGACTTAAATAGACACCATTTTCTGATAATGACTATGTTAAGTTAAAAATCAATAATGAAAATTTATTTTAAAAACACAGTTTTGACATCTAAAAGCAGTTTTAGATAATTGTAGGAAAACAATTACACATAACAATAATAAGCCATTAGAACATACTATAACAAATAGGATAAGACTAAAGCAGACTACTGGGGAAACCATGTAGTTTTATGAAACATACTAGACTGAAAAACAATGAGTTGAGCAAGTTAGGTTGTAGAAAAACATCCATGGAATAATCTAAAGATAGACCTCAAAAAGCCAACAATAAATATTAAAGAGCAGAAAGCAATAAATTAGGAAACAAAGATGTATCAATAATGTAAATATGGATTACATACAAAAATCTGTTAAAAATTGGCAAGATTGATAAATTTTGTTTAAAAATGGAGGGCATACCTGCACCCCAAAACTTATAGCAGCAATGTCCACAAGAGCCAAACTATGGAAAAAGTCCAGATGTCCACTGACAGACAAATGGATATTGATGTTTTATATCTATCTATCTATCTATCTATCTATCTATCTATCTATCTATATGACTACTACTCAGCCAAAAAAAAAAAAAAAAGAAAAAAAAAAGGATGAAATATTGCCATTTGCAATTATGTGGATGGAATTAGAGGATATTATGCTATCTATCTATCGATATGACTACTACTCAGCCAAAAAAAAAGAAAAAAGAAAAAAAAAGGATGAAATCTTGCCATTTGCAATTATGTGGATGGAATTAGAGGATATTATGCTAAGTGAAGTAAGTCAGAGAAAGATAATTAAATGATTTCACTCATATGTGGAATTTAAGAAACAAAACAGGATCAAAGGGGAAGGGAGGGAAAAATAAAACAAGATTAAACCAGAGAGGGAGACAACTCATAAAAGACAATCATAGGAAAAGAACTGAGGGTCATGGGGAGGGGTAACCAGGTGATGGACATTAAGGAGGGCACATGATGTAAAGAGCACTGGGTATTACATAAGACTAATGAATCACTCACTTCTTCTGAAACCAATAATACATTATATGTTAATCTAATTTAAATAAAAATGTTTTAAAATGGAGGGCACAGACAGATAACATTAGGAATTAAACGAATTTTCACAATTTACATATATTAAAAATAAGAGGATACCATAAAATCTAAACATTAATAAGTTAGAAAATGAATAAATAACCTCTAGATGAATACATGCCAAAATTTCAAAAGGGAACCATATGTCCTGGATGAGAGTTTCCCATGATGCTCCTGTGTTTCAGCAAATCTTGCAAGTAAAGTTAGTATCTTAGTTCTTTGTTCCAAACTACCTTTTCAAGGATGTTTGTATAGCAAATAGCCTTGGAAAAATAAAGATAGTGTATCCCACCAGAGTATAAGGCAAATTTACCTACAGCATTTAACAGAAATAGTATCTACTCCAGAGTAAAGGGCAGGCATGCTTCCTGGGGAGTATAAAATTTTGGGTTCCAAATATAAAGTCAAATTTCCTCTTCTGTAATGTAACTCTTTGCATGTGTAAGCACACACCTGGGTCCACTTGCGGACTAAGAAATGAGGAGGAACTGATACATATGAAATAAAAGATTTAGGAATTGAAAATAGAGGGATTTAGCTTTCCTTGTTTTGTTTGTAGATGGTATGATTGGCTCTATAAGAAAACCTCAAAGGATGTATAGACAAATGATTAAAGTAAGAGCACAGAAGATATGTAAAACAGAAGATGAATGTAAAAAAATGAGTTATATATTTATGTACTAGCAACAAAACCATCCATAGGTAGAGTAAGCCATGTGATTTATTATCCAAACATGGGCTCTGTTTGGATAATAAATCACTCTGAAGAGTGAAAATGAAAGTACTTAATAATTAATAAACAACCAAGATTGACCTCAGTAGATCAAGAGGGATAGAACTCCTAACTATAAAAGGTCAAATATGAAACCAGGGAAAGCAGTTAAATTGGTATTAATATAATACAGATATTTTGGACCAAGGTGGCAGGAATGCTGTCTGTGAGAAGTACTAAGATAAGGAATACACTTTGAAGATGGCGCCAGAGTGTTTAGAAATAGACATTCTGTCTTGAAAAAAAAAAAAAGAAGAAAAAAATTAAAGACAGTAAAAAGACACTCCAAGTGTGAGAAGTATCTGTAACACACATAAAAACAAAGGATTTTTATCCAGAAGTACAGAGCCCTAAATAACCTTAAAGTGATAAAACATAACCAAGAAAAGAAACAGCAGATATTATACAAAAGAAAACATGAAAAAACATCTTTGATAAGAACTTTTAAGATCTACTACTCTCTCAGCAACTTCTCAATACACTAACTATAATCACCATGCTTTACATCATATCCTCTACTTTCTATGAAATGTTTATGTGAAATGCTTTATATAAAAGTATATTCAACTGCATTAGTAATGAAGGATGTATTTACAATTGATTGAGATGGATTTCCACCACCCTCCATGAAATTAGATTAGCCTTGTCTTCATAAAAAATGAAAATGTGCAAAATATATGAAACAATGTTTTCGGGATCCCTGGGTGGTGCAGCGGTTTGGCGCCTGCCTTTTGCCCAGGGCGTGATCCTGGAGACCCAGGATCGAATCCCACGTTGGGCTCCCAGTGCATGGAGCCCGCTTCTCCCTCTGCCTGTGTCTCTGCCTCTCTCTCTCTCTCTCTCTGTGACTATAATAAATAAATAAATAAATAAATAAATAAATAAATAAATAAATAAAAGAAACAATGTTTTCAAACATGAATAACAGGTACTCAAGGCTTCAAACCCTGAGAACAATGAAGCAAGAAATGATTTTCCTGCTTTTCACCCAGAGGTGTCTCCCAGGCCCCAGAAGAAAGAGGAGGATCCCTGTACAGTGCAATATTCTCACTGAGCTGAGAGGACAGGACCGTGAATCACCAGGACTGGGGCACCTGAACTTGTGGGACAATATCAGAGAAAAAGGTGCTACACAAAGGAAGAGTTTCAGAAGAGTTTTTGACTAGGAGTTCCCATGAGTCTTTGAGTAAATTCCAAGCTGCACACATGTAGTTACTAAACTGTATGAACATTAAATTCACAGGAAAGAAATAAGAATGATGGCTGAATTCTCAACTTCAAAAAAAAAGAATGGCATGGCATCTTTGAAGTACTGGAGGGAATCCCACCATCCTAGAACTCTGAATGAAAACACACACACACACACACACACACACACACACACACACACAGCTGATTATGTATAATAGCCAAAAACAATAATTCAAATATCATTAACAGATGCAAAAAACCGTGGAATATCTGTATAATAGAATGATGTTCATCAATAAAAAGAAACAAACTACTGATACATTCAACAATATGAATAAATCTAAAAATCATCATTTGAGTAAAATAACCCAAGCAAACAACATTACCTGTACATAATTCTGTACATATCAAATTCTAAAAAGTGCAGACTAAGCTGTAGTGATAAGTAATTCAGAGATTAAAAAAAAGGCACAGGAAATTTTTGGAGGATGATGGATATGTTTACCATATTCATTGTGGTGATGATGGTTTCACATGCCCTGTTTATCTTGAAACTGGTGAAATCATGCAATTTAAAGAAGTATAGTTTCTTATGCTATTAAATTTCAATAAAGTTATAATAAAATGAAATAAAATAAACATTTTTTTAGAGAAAAGTGTTGAGAAAATAGATTGCCAGTAAACCTGAATTGAAAGAAATGTTATTGAAAGTTCCTCAGTTAAAGAAAAATGATTCCAGATGGAAATCTGGATTTGCCAAAAGAAATGAACAGCAGCAGAAACGGTAAGCACCTGAGCAAATTTAAAAAAAATTCTTTAAAAGATCTTGGTTGTTTAAAGTCAAAACTAGGGATGCCTAGGAGGCTCAGCAGTTGAGGGTCTGCGTTTGGTTCAGGGTGTGATTTGGGTCCCAGGATTGAGTCCCACATGGGGTTCCCTGCGAGGATCCTGCTTCTCCTTCTGCCTGTGTCTCTGCCTCTCTCTCTCTCTCTGTATCTCTCATGAATAAATATATAAAAACTTTAAAAAAATAAATCAAAGCCTTACTAATGTATTGACCCGTGTGTAACCAATGTAGAAATAAAATGTACATAGACTGGGTACCTAATAATCAATTCCATTGAATACATTTAGAACTGTTCTGAAATGTGAGGCAAGTGAATTGGACCTCTGTACCTCAAATCAACTAGTCATTTCTCCAGGAATTGCTGGCAAGGGGAGGGGGTGCATAGCTGTGAACAGTCAGCTGGAAGGATAAGTGCCCTATAGAGAAGAGGGAATCCAGGCAGTGCACCGCAGCTCCACTATAATAATATTTTGTTATTGTTGTTACTGGATTGTAGATTCAGGGTTATTTATCTAATTTTGTTTTATTGTTTCTTTGTATATATCAAATTATACATGCTTGTTAGTATATGTCAACTATTTCCAAATTAAAAAATAACACTATTTTAGCAATTCAAAACATATGGATCAGAGAAAATCAGTGTTGACAAAAAGAAATGTACACCATCCCCTATGGTGTACAGGGCACAAATTATGACTTAAAATATAACCAATTAGAAGATATTATGTACATAATTTATCACTGTAGATATATATTCTGAAAATTAGATACGTGAAATATGAAACAATAGGAGGATTTACACATTCAGATAGTAGAAAGTATGCAAAGCTACAATATATCTTACAAACCCAATTCAGGATTTCTATTCATTATTGAATGTCATTTTTGTGTCACTTGTAATTTCACAGGTAACTTTATAAAAATCCTCACCTCCTTGGCTCATAGCAACTTTAAAATTCCCTTTGTTTTGCAGGTCTCCTCAAAGACTTAGAGGCAAGTGTAAATAATGTGTTTTACTGATGGTTGTTTTGAAATCCTATGAAATTCAGCATAAGATTTGCTAAGAGAGATACTTGGTTTAATTAAGGAAAGGTACCACATATGAAAGCACTGGGAATGAAATATTGGAAGGCTGTGTATTCTTGATAAGCACTTTCTTCATCTGTCAAATGAAGGAGGGAGAATCATGCTTTATACTTTGCTAATGGATTTTCTCCCTGCTAACAAACTCAAAGCTTGAACTAAAGGAAAATTGCCACATATCCCTATTTCCATGATATCCATATCTATTTCCCTGTTACTTTATTCTTAAATTGCAGATTTGAAATGTACTCACTTATTATTTATGCTTTATGCTTGAGGTTATGTTGTGTGATTAAAGAACATACCTAACTGAAAAACCATATAAATGCCATTCCCCTTTATAAAAACTACTATGAGGTTTCAGGAAAATGATTGAGTTTAAAAATGACAGTTTTAATATTTACATAGAAGTTGTCTGAAGATCATACATACGCCAAATAAAAAACTAATAAATAATATTAGTAGGTTATACTATCAAATCATTAAAGATATGTTTTTGTTTTCATTTTAAACAGGTATATTTAAAAGGCAGTGAGAACAAATTTTAAATAATAATGGTTTAACATATGATTTCACTCACATGTGGAATTTAAGAAACAAAACAGGTGAACATAAGGAAAAAGAAAGAGGCAATCCAGAAAATAGACTCCTAACTGTAGACAACAAACTGAGAGCTGCTGGAAGGGATGGGTTAAATCTTCGAGAGGTGGGTGATGGGCATTAAGCAGGGCACTTGTGATGAGCAATGAATGTTGTATGTAAGTGATGAATCACTAAATTCTACTCCTGATTCTAATATTACACAATATGTTAACTAATTAGAATTTAAATAAAAACTTGGAAGAAAAAATTGTTTATTAAAAAGCCATTTTATTATTTTCTTTCAGTAGACAAGTGATGTTTCTTTTTTATTTTCTTCTAGAAATATGGCCTTTATATACATATATATGCATATATGAAGATATATTCTCTTCTCTCACTTTGCATTTGGCAACACAAGCAAATGACTCCCCAAGACAATGATTGGGAATCTGATACATATGAGAAATAGATATATATAGAAAAGGAAGTAACTAAACCTTAGAAAGAAGTAAGTGAAGGAGGGTTTCTTAGTGGCATGAGGCAACTGTTCTACTTTTTATTAAAAATAATATCAAAGTAATATATTTCTTGCAATCCAGAGAATCAGGCTTCTGCTACATAACTCCTCATCTCCAAGGCCATTCCTCTAAGGAATATTAAAATTTCTAGCTTTTATTTCTTTAAATATTTAAACTCAAAAACTATGAACTGTCAATGGATGATATCTATTGACTCCATGGTATAAAAAATGGGAGTTTAGTGCATTTAAACTTTCTTGACCTCCTCCCTATTTCCCTTTCACAAGCTTGATAGTTATTTAATTGAGTTCTTGTCTTGCAGGGAAAATCTTGCAATTTTCCTTTTTTTTTTTTTTTTTTTTTTTTTTTTTTTTTTTTTTTTTTTAATTAACTTTTATTGGTGTTTAATTTACCAACATACAGAAAAACACCCAGTGCTCATCCCGTCAAGTGTCCACCTCAGTGCCCGTCACCCATTCCCCTCCAACACCCGCCCTCCTCCCCTTCCACCACCCCTAGTTCGTTTCCCCGAGTTAGGAGTCTTTATGTTCTGTCTCCCTTCCTGATATTTCCCAACATTTCTTTTCCCTTCCTTTATATTCCCTTTCACTATTATTCATATTCCCCAAATGAATGAGAACATACACTGTTTGTCCTTCTCCGATTGACTTATTTCACTCAGCATAATACCCTCCAGTTCCATCCACGTTGAAGCAAATGGTGGGTATTTGTCGTTTCTAATTGCTGAGTAATATTCCATTGTATACATAAACCACATCTTCTTTATCCATTCATCTTTCGATGGACACCGAGGCTCCTTCCACAGTTTGGCTATTGTGGCCATTGCTGATAGAAACATCGGGGTGCAGGTGTCCCGACGTTTCATTGCATCTGAATCTTTGGGGTAAATCCCCAACAGTGCAATTGCTGGGTCGTAGGGCAGGTCTATTTTTAACTCTTTGAGGAACCTCCACACAGTTTTCCAGAGTGGCTGCACCAGTTCACATTCCCACCAACAGTGTAAGAGGGTTCCCTTTTCTCCGCATCCTCTCCAACATTTGTTGTTTCCTGCCTTGTTAATTTTCCCCATTCTCACTGGTGTGAGGTGGTATCTCATTGTGGTTTTGATTTGTATTTCCCTGATGGCAAGTGATGCAGAGCATTTTCTCATGTGCATGTTGGCCATGTCCATGTCTTCCTCTGTGAGATTTCTCTTCATGTCTTTTGCCCATTTCATGATTGGATTGTTTGTTTCTTTGCTGTTGAGTTTAATAAGTTCTTTATATATTTTGGAAACTAGCCCTTTATCTGATATGTCATTTGCAAATATCTTCTCCCATTCTGTAGGTTGTCTTTTAGTTTTGTTGACTGTATCCTTTGCTGTGCAAAAGCTTCTTATCTTGATGAAGTCCCAATAGTTCATTTTTGCTTTTGTTTCTTTTGCCTTCGTGGATGTATCTTGCAAGAAGTTACTGTGGCCAAGTTCAAAAAGGGTGTTGCCTGTGTTCTCCTCTAGGATGCAATTTTCCTTTTTTATTTCTGTATGCCTTTCAGCCACTTACCCGTTTTATTTTTTTATACCTTACTGTGTAACATCTATATATATGTGTGTGTGTGTATGTGTATACATATATGTACTTATATATTCACTTTATATAAAGTGTATGTATTTTTATATTCTTTAAAAATTTATTGAGAATATGGAATAGATGATCCCTTCATTGTAATTTTATAATAAATTGTTTTAAAGCAAATATCTCCAGAAGTACATAGAAAACCTCTTCTGTCAAATCAGCTTTCAGAATCACCACAATATCCTGTGTAACATTTCTGAATGATGTGTCTAAACAAATAAATGGATGCATTATAGTTTTGTATAGTTAGACTTTTGTTTCTGTCTTCCTGATATAATCAAAATAACAGTAAACAATGTAGTGAAACTATATATGTTTTGCAAATGTATTTTTAGGATCAACTTTTAGGATCAGAAATGATTAATCAAGCCATATATGCATTTTTTATTTTTAAAGACATTTCAAATTGCCGTCTAAAATGTGTGCATCAGTTTATAACATATCTTATATTCTCAAGTCTTATATGCAATGTATTTACCTCTTTTCCATATGGTAAGAAAACATTTCTTCATATATTTTTTTCATTTCCCATGGGTTTGCTAGTGAGAGTAAATTTCTTTTCGTGAGCTGACTGGCATGTTTTTCCTATGAATTCTCCCTTTATATCACCTGGTTGTATTTGAATTATGTTTATGACATATATTAATATTTATTTTTATATTTAAGAATTATCCTCTTGTGTATTACTTTTGTTGCAAATAATTTCCAAGTTTGTTCTACAATTTTTGCCATGCAGATTAAAAAAAATTGTTTGGATCATTTCAGTCTTTCTTCCTAAATATTGTTTTGAGTTATTTTATAAATACTGGGTTAATCATCTGGGTTCTTTCATACTACTTCAGTGTCCTTATTTATTTATTTTAAAATTTTAATTCCATCATGAAAAACAAGAACAAACTGATGTTTACCAGAGGGGAGGCAGTGGGGGGATGGGAGAAATAGTGAAGGAGATTCAGGGGTGCACTTGTGATGAGTGTTGAGTAATGCATAGGATTGTTGAATCAGTATATTGTACACCTGAAATGAGTATAATACTGTATGTTAACTATGCTGGAATTAAAATTAAAAGTTAATAAAGAATTTAATTAATCTTTAATATATTTTCCCATGTCTTCTTTCAGGATTATTTTCAAATTTATACTCTCTAACTTGACTGAAAAGTTCTAAATGTCAGAATCTGCACAAAGACCTCCATAATATTACTGATGCTGTTTTACTTTACTTTTATCTACTCTTCTTTTTTTAAGATTTTATTTATTTATTCATGAGAATACACAGAGAGATGAGAGAGAGAGAGGAGAAGCAGGCTCCATGTAGGGAGCCTGACATGGGACTCGATCCCAGGTCTCCAGGATCACACCCTGGGCTGAAGGCGGCGCTAAACCGCTGAGCCACCCGGACTGCCCTTAATTACTCTTCTTTTAGAGCTCAGAGTTCATTGGAACTCTATTTCCCATAGAAGTTTTTGTGAACTTTTTTTTGTTTCTTGTGAAACAAATCTCTCGTCTATGTCCAGTATCTCTTTACTGTGCTAATTGCTCAATTTTCTTTTGTTGGATTGCTGTTTCCTCATTATACACATTTTCATTATTAATCAGGCTGCCCTGCCATCTCTATCCTAAGTTTATTCATATTTGTCTAATGGCTTTTTTCTGCTTATGTTAGCCAGTTGTGTTTTTATTTAAAGAACCTTAATATAGGGATCCCTGGGTGGCGCAGCGGTTTGGCGCCTGCCTTTGGCCCAGGGCGCGATCCTGGAGACCCGGGATCGAATCCCACGTCGGGCTCCCGGTGCATGGAGCCTGCTTCTCCCTCCGCCTGTGTCTCTGCCTCTCTCTCTCTCTCTGTGACTATCATAAATAAATAAATAAAAAAAAAAAAAAAAAAAAAAAAAAAAAAGAACCTTAATATAGAGCTTCCTTTCACCAACTGCTGTTAAAATTCTCATATCAAATCTTAAACTCGAAGTTGAGTTGTCATTTTCCTATTTGTGAAAGCATCACCTAAATAGTGCTTTAAGATAGCTCTATTAATGTGAATTACTGATTGGAATGGAGCTTCCAAGTTTTTTTCTAGAAATGACCACTGGGGTCTTTTAACAATTTTAGTTGTGCTAACTGCTTTACATTATCAGTTCAGAAAATGTACATCAGTGGGTCCAATCACTTTCACATGGGGCTTGCAGATAGAAGCCATTTCAGCAGAGCTAGCATTTGTAATCTTACTCCACACCTCAAAATGTTTTCCTTCTAATCCTCATAGTCCTTTTTGGCACCAAAGGGGAAAAAAGGAGAAATGTCCCAGAGTATGATGCAGCGGAGACACATTCATCTCCCCTAGCCTACAACCCACTTCTCAAAAAAGTTTCTATAAAGCTAGGGACTGGTGAATGCCTGTCTAAACAAAGGATAATCAGCAACTGAAGAGCTCTGCTTTGTCTTGTAAAAAGGACAGAGAAATAGTGTAGTTAATGGGGGAGCACAGGGGAACCAGTAGAAGACTAGAAGTCTCTGCCTCCATTCAGTTTTGTAATTTATAGGTTTTTCCTAAGAATCAAATGGAAAAGTAAGATTTAAATTATTCTGCATATACTCACAGAGAGGGTTATGAGCTGGGTAAATGAAATCCCAGAAACATTGTGCAAAATGCAAACCAAGACCTGAAAGAAGACAAAGAGAAAGGGCCTCAATAAACATTCTCGTATATGCAGACTAAACCATGCTAAAAACTAACAACAATAAATCTATGAGGGAGCTTTGCGCATTTGTGTGGCTGCCTCAGAGCTGGAGTTAGTACTGTTTAGATTCATTCCTCATGTTAGAAGGAATTAATGGAGGAGACTAGATTATATTTGATTTTGAGGTATTTGTGAACAAAAATCCATTCACATCTATTTTCAGTATATTAATTTAAAATATTCACTCAATTAAGCCATCGGAGGAAAAAAAAATTGGCAATTCTCAGGGAAACAGTTTTAACATCTTTACCTGAAACTGAACCAAGATTAGCTAATCTTTAAATCAAATATGCTAATAGTTACCTATTTTCATCTCCTTTATCTGATGTAACATGTGCATTGTATTATGATACAGACTTCAAACTCAAATTTAAGAGAAAAAGTAAATATTACTACTTTTCTTTCTGACAGAGCAGTTATATTCAGCTAGACGTTTGTTGTCCCAGATAACAATATTTGCTGAACGTTGAAAATATATTCCCCAACATACTACCTCCATCTTTAAATGAGAATTGTTCTCATTGCTATATGGATGCAAAACTACATAGTTGTATTCTAGAAAACTTTCCCTAGGATTCTCTATTTTTTTGAGACAATGAAGTAAACATTTAATGTTTATTGAACAGGATTTATGAAGCTGTCAGTGAACTGACACATGGCAATAAAACGTATTGTGGCTGGAGTCTAGATAATCTGCAGCTGAATGAATTACACTAATTCTAGTGCTTGCATATTCATGCTATGGAAATAGTTCTTGTAACAGATTTCTTCATTGTCTGCAGGTGCCACAGCGTGGTTAGAAGTAAAGTTAATTGCACTCTAGGACGTGTGGGAATTCACACGTCCATAGAGTTGGCTTGTTTTCTAAAAGGGTATTTATGATTTGTGTAAGGAAGCCAAAACACCCATAATTAAATTATCACAACAGCAAACACTTAACTTTTGAAAAGATATGAGAAATAGAAATAGGAATTTCTTACCATCATGTTAATATCAGAATTTTATTTTCATCTATGTTTCACATAACATACACACATTTCAAGTTTAATATCACTTGATAGAATGAAAATGTTGGGTGTATCGCTCTAGTCAAGGTACATGAATAGCTGCTATATCTCCTAGCTAAATGAGATTACCTTGTTCTGTAAGCTTAATCAGAAGAGGTGTTTTCCCTTATGGGGCATATTAAAAGCAAAGTGTTTTATTTACTTTACCAAAAGATAAGTTAGAGGATCTATGGAAAGAGGTAAGTTAATCATAAAAAAAAAATGCACACACAGTATTTTATTATTGTTACCCGGCTACATTGCAAGATTCAGCTGAAAAACTGTGCAAGGTCTCCGGATTTTGCATCAGCTAATGATTAGGGAATAGACAGTGTTTTTGTTCTTTTTGAATATTTTTCTTAAAAACTTAGAATCATTCCATGTATTCATCCAAGTTCCTTTCATTGTTTTGTTACAGATCTTCTTTGCTTTAGAAATTTTTCTTAGGACGATTCTGACTTTTGCTTTTCTGTTGTCTAACAACAAATATTTTGAGAACTCTATTGGTAGGTAATAGAAGATATAGAGAAGCAAATATACTTTATGTTATTATTACCAGAATGAATGCCATAAAATGTATATAATAGTGTGTAGTCATTTGCAAATAGAAAAATCAACATCTTATGCCATCTTCAGGAATTAAATCATGTTTTCAGGAAAAAAGGGCAATGGGGTTAAAGGGGAAGGAAACATTAACTTCTATGTAAACAACTAAATGTAATTATTAAAGTGATAGCATTGTTCAAATGATAGAGATTTAAGGTGGTAAGTTAAGGGAAAGTATAAGCACCTGTGAAAGATGTATCTAGAGTTAAAGCAGGGAATAATATGAGAGAGGAACCAGAATAAATAACAGGCCATAAGTCTCATGCTAATACATTTGAAAGGGATGCAAACATGACTTTGAGGGATTTCTAAAAGAGAAATCTGCAAATCTCTTAAATCTACAAATCTCTCTGACAACTATGTGGGGGTTGAATAAAGAAGAGGGAGGGGCATCAGTTTTGGAGCCAGACAGATGAGAAAAGATTTAAGGAGAAAATATTTAACATCCTAAATGTTTGGATTGCAACATGAAAGTAAAAATTTGTTAGAGTTCTGTTTCAGTTTCTGGTGACAATGCATTTTGCATATTGTGATGCAATATATGAATTAATATATTAATAATTATTGACATAATATATAATATAATTAATAGGCTTATAACAGTTTTCTTTTTTCCTGAATATACTCGTGTGAAGTAGATATTCAGTGTGCTTAAACTTTTATTAAACTTCCTGAGGTGTAACAGGAAGTTTTGTATTGTCCTTCAAAGGAATTTAAATATGTAGATTATATGAATAAGGAAATTTTGCTTGTAAAAAAAATTGACCATAAAGTAGAACTTTCTAATATAGCCATAAATTTCGGTTTTTAGTTTGAAATTTCAATTTTAAAAAATCCAGGTGAAGAGAGCAATACAAATATATTGTGAACATTTGGAAAATAAGTAGGATTTTATAATTAAAATTGCCTTCATTGATGTCTTACTCTTCTGAGGTCTCACATTTTGTTGGGTTCTGGATTCTGGGAGGAGACCTTTACAGATACCTATGACACTGTCTTTCTGTTTAATACATTGATTACTCTGCAGTGTTACATATTTTAAAATAAGGTGATATAGGAGCACAAAATAATAATTAAGAATATAAATACATATGTTAAATAATATGTAAGATAATGTATTATATATAATGTATTATAATACACATACACTTGTTCAGGGGCACTTGGGCGGCTCAGTCTGTTAAGCATCTGCCTTGAGCTCAGGTCATGGGTCCCAGGGTCCTGGGATGGAGCCCTGCATCAGGCTCCCTGTTCTCCCTCTCTGGCCTGCTTGTGCTCTCTCTTGCTATCTCTCACTCTCTCAAATAAATAAATAAAATATTTTTAAAAAAGCGAATTACACTTGTTCATGCTAACATACATTAAATATATACTTAAATACATTTACACATTTTCAAAATGAAAATCAACCATGAATGTATTTTGTGTGACACAGAACTCACAGAAACAAAGAAGTTCTTGATTTTATTTTAAATAGAAGTTGAAAACATTTTCTTTGGGATGGATTGTCAACCTCTGAGTATTACCGGAGAAGACTCTTATAAACTAATGTTATAGAGAGATTCTATCTATATAATTCCTACAGAGCAAATATTTTTATTAAACTGTAGTTACTATATAAACCAAAGATAAAAAAATATTTTGCCAGTTTTCTTCCTCTCATAGATTAGCTGGTTTACAACAGTATCACATAATATTGACTTGTCAAAATAAACTCAAAGCAAAATATATCTCCTACACTTAGAGTAATATGTTATTAAACATACATATGTAGGATTAGTTTTAAATATTCCATTGAAGATTGTATGTTCCAAAATTTCATTTCTTTATTCTAGGGGCAGTTTATTTTATTGTTAAATCTTCTTCATTGTGTTATAAACTGCCAAAAATCTTTGAGACAAAAAAACTGAATATATTTACATTTTTGGGAACAATGTTCCTTGAAATACCTGTATTCAGGGGGATCCCTGGGTGGCGCAGTGGTTTGGCGCCTGCCTTTGGCCCAGGGTGCGATCCTGGAGACCCGGGATCGAATCCCACGTCGGGCTCCCGGTGCATGGAGCCTGCTTCTCCCTCTGCCTGTGTCTCTGCCTCTCTCTCTCTCTGTGACTATCATAAATAAATAAAAATTAAAAAAAAAAAAAAGAAATACCTGTATTCAGTATCAGTTATTCTAAAGTTCTAAACAGGCAGACTAACAAACTAAAAGATGATTAAATAAATCAAGTTGCATTAGGAAGTGTGGACGTTTATTTCATTTTATAGAGTATTTGAACCATTTATTTTTTTTTTATTGTACATATATTTATTAGGTGTCACCATTACATGCCAGGAACTGACCTAGACACTTGGGACTCACCAGTGAAAAAATGGACAGAAAGTCTATCCTTTTTGAGAATCTGATCTCAAATTTGTGCAAATTTGTGTGGAACTATTCACTATAATTTAAAGAGCATCTTAGATATTTATTGTTCATTTGGTTCTTATAATACCTGATTTATTTAAAGCCCCATGGCTTCTAAAGGGGCCATAATACCATTACAACATCAATTTTACTTTGTAACTACAAAGCTGTATATCTCCTTTGGACATTTTCTAATGTAATACAGGCACTTTAATTTTATCACATTATTTTTATAATTAACTTTTATTGAGTTCAGTTTCATCATGTTACTTAAGGTTGTTTAATTAAAATATTTGTTTGACTCATTAAAACAAATTAGAGATAGGCAATTAAAATGTTCATTTTATTCTGCCACAAATGTACCATCATTAGTGGCTCAGTTATGGGTTGATCAATCTGTTTAGGGCTAGTACTATAGAGAAATTTGTTACTTTTTGTATTAGTTCCAACTAAATATAGAATATTGTGTTTGCTTTTAATACCTTTTTGAAAATATGTTTCTTATCTCCAAGATGAAGATTATATGGATTTACCATTTTATGCTCAATAATCCTATGTTGGTTTTAAGTTTTTAAAATAATGGCTAAAAATTTACCTCAAAATGGATTATTTAAAAAATTAAAAGAATGTGCAACACAAAGGGTAAACTCTAAGTAAACTACGGGCTTTGGATGATAAGGATGTACTAACGTAAGTTCATTGATCATAACAAATGTACCACTCTGGCAGGGATGTTGATAATGGAGAAATACATACGCGAGTGAAGGAAGTCCTCATATGGGGACTCTCTCCACTTTCTACTCAGTTTTGCTGTGAACCCGAAACTGCTCTAACAAAAATAAAGTCTACTTAAAAAAATAATTTGAATGGAAGAAAGATGGTAGCAAAATTCCTTGGTAATTCTTTCTTATTAATATTATAATATTGAACAAACTCTGCATTTTTAAGCAAATTATTTAAGCAAATACGGTTTACTTATATCTTTCCCTTCAGTCTTATGATAATTAAATTAATAACTGGAGCTGTTTCTTTTTGCATGTTGTAAGGTCTTGGCTGAGTCTCTCCTGAGATCTAGAAGTCTCAGTACCAAGAAGTTTTAGATCGTTTGGATAGAAGTAAATATGCAGAAACTCATGGGAGCAAGAATGAGAGAAACAGAAATTGAAAGAACACTATGAAATGTGATCCCTGTACTGGCCCCTTAGTTAGGAAATGAGAGCAGGAAAGAGAATTCTAAAGAAATAACTATGTTTTATTCAGAAAATCTGTCAGGAATATATAACATAAAAGGTGTAAATAATGATGTGTTGTGGTCTAGATGACAATGTATGATATATATTTGAGAGATATTCTTCCATATTTGTTTTAGAATATAGCATGGGGCATTTGCAGTGGAAACTAAGTGGAAATGAATGGTATCTGGTACTCTACGTTTTGCATCTGTGATAACTCTCAGAAAAACATCTTTTTCAGCAGGGTAGGAGCTTTTTTCTCTAAAAGTGCCAGAGAAGCAGTAATCAAGCACTGAAGAGTTCATAAAGCTAGAGAGAAAACTCTATGTTTTCAATAAAACTTCGTACCAGGAATCTGCCCAGGGCAATATAGAAAAAGAAGATGGGACTAGACTTATTTATAAGCACAGGTAAGACTCCTGCGAGAATCTCAGAAATATTGTTCATGGTCATTGAAGGAAGATGGAAGTCTTGTATATAAATACAAAAGCAATGAACAAAAAAATTTTATATTTGGGTATATCCTACAAACTTTTTGTTACTCGAGTATGTTCAATATGTCATAGTAATCTAAATAATTTATAATTTATCTTAGAAATGATTCAAAGATTTTTCATCCTCTATCTCTGTTCAATGAACTTAAAGTGGGAAATGAAGTATGTCCTGCTCTTTCCTCCTCATAGGTTTCTTTTTATTTACTAGTCATACTTTCAGTCATTTATGTTGATCACAATTTTTCTGGCTAATAACTGACTTGTTGCTAATGTGGCCAATTCATTCTCTGGTGAGATACTTTTCTGGTTTCAGCACAGAAAGTCTTATAACCTGGAAATGCCCTAATTCTTGGGTAAACAGAGAATTAATCACCCTCTACTCCTACTATCTGGAGCTGAGGCATTGGTGATAATGTTCCCGATAAATACTTTTCCTCGGGTTATTTTGTCATGCAGTCAGCCTTCTCGGTTATTCACTTGACCCATATGAAACACACATTTTTGTCTTGCCAAAAAATAATAATAATAATAATAAATAAAATAGTAATAAATGCTGCCTGCTGCATTTCTCTGCCCCCTTCTGCCTCCTGCTCTCTAAAATTCCTTCTAATTCTATTTTCTTGTATAGCAAGGCTCAGAGACTGGTGAGCTACTAAACAGACAAGCAACCTGAGAATGGGAGAATGGGATACCAATCATCCCTCTGTGAAAGCATCTCCAATGACTACGAGTGACCCTCTTGGAACCTGTCTTCAGCTGACTTTAGCAAAAGATTAATCAGTTTCTTCTTCCAAGTAAAAGAGAAAAAAATATATAAAATTCTTACAAATGTTCCACTATTTCCAAAATTACTATCAAAATTTAAATTGTTACAGTTGCTAAAACTTCCATGACATCTGCTGCCATCATCAACACAGCTACTAACAATAATATTGTCACCTCTAATAATCTTTCAGAGGGTGCCTGAAAGATAGGAAGAAAATTTTTGCTTTCTAGATGTCCCACACACTGGTAAGAATAATTAAGCTAGTATTTTTAATGAATTTAGAACTTTAAAAAAAAAGATTTTATTTACTTATTCATGAGAGACACACACACACACAGAGAGAGAGAGAGAGAGAGAGAGAGGCAGAGACACACGCAGAGGGAGAAGCAGGCTCCATGCAGGGAGCCCGATGTTGGACCCGATCCCAGGACCCCAGGATCAGGCCCTGGGCCAAAGGCAGGTGTTAAATCACTGAGCCACCCAGGGAACCCCGGGAAGGTATTTTATAAGCTGGTAATTAGTATACATAGGAGTTTGAACCCATTTATTATATAATTCCAAGTTGTTCTATTTTGTTTTGTTTAGGTTATCAATTACGGTTGCCTCAATTTCTAGAGAATTAAAATAATATTACACTTTTAAAATTTAGTGGAATTTAGTGCTTTTTTTATTTGTTTAAAGATTTTATTTATTAAAAAAATTTAAAAAATATTTTAATTATTTATTCATGAGAGACGGGGGTGGGGGGTGGCAGAGACACAGGCAGAGGGAGAAGCAGACTCCACGCAGGGAGCCGGATGTGGGAGTCTGATCCCAGGTCTCCAGGATCACCCCCAGGGCTGCAGGCGGGGCCAAACCGCTGAGCCCCTGGGGCTGTTCAAGTGTTTTATTTTTTAAATAAAAACTACCTTTGATTTTCCAATTGTATGTCTGTTAGTTAAATTGATAGCTCAGATTTACCTGTTGTTATACTCGTTGCTAAATTTTAATTATTTTAAAATCAGGAAAAGTAAAAAAAGAATTCAGACATAATGAAAGGGTATTACTTCTTATGTATTTTAATGATTGATAAAAAAAAGACAGTTAAAAATAAATTAACTCATTCCTATTCATTAAAGGTTGAAAGAGAATTACCCTGATGAGCTCTTTATTATTCATAAGTGCCTTTAGCTATGGTCACAAAAATTGTATCAATTTAAAATGCAATTAAATGTAAACACATTGCATTTCATACTCTATAGTTTTCTAATTTGTATTAGTAAGTATATGGGATTTTGTCATTTATGCAGGTTAGATAGGCCAAAATTTGACTTATATTCTGCTTTCATCTATTATCCAATTTTGTCAGCAATGCATATAACAAAACTTAAAACTGTAAGGTAATACATAAGAATTAACAATTTTGTTATTAATTAAGGAAAAAGGGAAGGTTATATATAAAAATTTGTAAGTGATTCTGCCTCAGATAATTCTGCCTTGTAACTCAAAAAAAGACATCCCAGATACATAGAGAATGGCAGAAAAGAGGGTTGAAATTTCCTCAGCTGCACCACCAAAGCAACCCTCAAACTACCTACTTTCAGATTGCTTATTAAATAAGTAATACACATTCAGACATTTAAAACACTGTTTGGGTATTTGTTTTCTTCTAGGTGAAAGAATCTCTAACTCATGCCTTCCTTTTCACTTCCTTATTAATTCTCCACTAATTAATATACTATCTCCCCTAGTATCCAAGGATAACTGATACATGATGACGACTAATTAAGGAAAGGAACCGCGTGGGTGCAGAGGTATGAATGTACACGTACTTACAGAGCTATGTGAATATCACAGGAAGCAAGCAAAACATATAAAAACATCCAGAGATAGGACAAAAATTTAGACTCAAGAAAAGAATAGATAGATATAGTTGCTAGGGAGACATAGGGTCAAGGTTACCTTGGGCAGTACAAACCATTATAAAGATTTTGCACTTTATCCTAAGAGCTACCAGGTGGCAGTTGCAATGGTGGTGTCTAAATCATTTAAAGTGATGCATTTGAGTTTGATTTTTTGGTACTATGTGAGATAGAATTCGAGGGTAGGACAAAAGTAAATCAGAGTAAAGCAGGTAGTAGACTTTTAGCTGTTCTGGCAAGAAATGAAGGAGCTTTGGGATAAGAATTCTCAGTGACTGGGAGGGTGTGAATATAACAGAAACAATTTAAGTAATGGTTTCCTGGCATGAGGAGCAAGGTGCTACTTCCAAAAACTGAAAAAGTAGAGAAAGACACATACCCTCCCACACTCCCTTCCTCCTTCCTTCCTTCCTTCCTTCCTTCCTTCCTTCCTTCCTTCCTTCCCTCCCTCCTTCTTTCCTTTCTCATTTTAATTTTTCTTCATTTGGCCCTGGTCACAAGGACTATATTTTTCACATGATGCATAACTGAGACTTCTTTTTGGCAACTGTAGGAGCCAAGGACAGGCTGCCCCAAGATGGGCCATTTTGGCATAGGGATTATTTTGAGCTGAAAGGAATAAAGACTCTGCAGGCTCAAGAGAAACTTGTGCCCTCTCCTTAACTACACAGAAGAACCTATATTGAAAAGTTTTCTCAGAATAAGGGTCATTACCAGAGATCAATTTTACCTAAGTAATCCATCTATATGGCAGGGAAAACACTCATTTACCAAACATCTTTTTCAACTTTCTGTGAATTGCATTCTTTCCCTTTCAAGTCCCAGATTCAAGTCTCAGACTCATACTCCTTTCTTGTTCAGAATAACATTTTTACCTCATTTTGCCTCACTGTCTTTGGAATTTCCAAGTCTCTGTGGATTCCCTATATATACATTATTAAATTTGATTTTCTCCTGTTAATCTAATTCAATTTGATTCTTATCTAGCTAGAAGTACCTTTGAAGGGACAAGAATTCTTGCTCCCCAAAAGCTTCACAAGAAGATGTTAATTATGGGTTGTGTGTAGATGTATGGAACTACAGAAATAGGTCTGGCATGAAGCATATTATAACCCTGAAAGCCATAGGAGTGTTTTGTTTTGTTTTGTTTTGTTTTAAGAAAGATTTTATTTATTCATTAATGAGAAGCACAGAGAGAGAGAGAGAGAGAAAGAGAGAGAGAGAGAGAGAGAGAGAGGCAGAGACACAGGCAGAGGGAGAAGCAGGCTCCAGGCAGGGAGCCCGACATGGGACTCTATCCCAGGTCTCCAGGATCACGCCCTGGGCTGAAGGCAGTGCTAAGCTGCTGAGCCACCTGGGCTGCCCCATAGGAGTGGTTCTTAATAAATGAAATGACCATATCTCAAAAGGACAGAATCTTTAAGAAATTTTAGGAAAATCCCAAATGAAGACTATGTTGGGATGACAGAGAAGGAGGAGAAACCTAGGAAGGTGTGATGTCACAGAAATCAGCTATTTCAAGGAGGAAGTGTTCATCTATTGATTGCTTTTGACGTTAGGATATGGACAAAAACTGTCAACACAAGATAGAAACATAGTCATTACTAATCAACCTGTGAGCAGAGTAATATAGGCAGAATCCAGATTAGAATGGTTTGAGGAGAAACTGAAAAATCATCTACGTGTGTGTGCAAAGTGTAGGAAAAAAAAGTATAGAAAAATTACACATAGTATATATATTTTCTGAAAGTTAAGATATGCTGATATTCCTAGAAAACCTAGAACACTGTAAGATTTGTTTAGGGAATTAATGTTTTTCAACTTTTCTTTAAAAAGAAAAGACTATGGCAAACTCTTGAGCTGCTGAGACAACAGTACATTAGGAGAATTTGTAGATACAGGAGTAAAGAAGGAACATTCAGCTTATATTTCCTTCGAATGTTGGAATAATGGGGTGGGATCCAGAGAACAGGTGAGGGAGTGACAGGGAAGAAAATATTTTCTCCATTTTAAACAGGTAATGAGTATATGTGTAGATTTGGCTTTTGTTTGTGTGCTTATTTGTCTAGATTTAGAGACTTCGTTTAGAGAGCTCTTGTTTCTTCAAGTGCAATTACCAAAAATGATAGGGTCAGAAGGGGTGGAGATATTTTTAAGAATAGAGGATAAAATATATAATTTCTATTACAGGAAAGGTGTAGAGAATGTATTGAGCACTAAACTGAGCTTTCTTATGATGAATTTGGAGAGATACTAATTTTTTTTAACTTTATGGTTCTCCTCAGCAGAGGTCAGCAGACAGGTAATGATGAATATAGAAAAGAAGTGGAAAGAGGTAGAAGAGGAGGAGGAGGAGCCAATACCATGCTTAGCATTTTGCCTGGTCCACCTAATCCTTCTAATTCTATCAAGTAGATGCATTTATTATTTCCATTTTCATAACATATAAGGGAGAAAGGGGCATAGAGAAGTCAAATAAATTGGCAAAAGTTTCAGAGAATAAGTGCCCAAGTCTGACTTGAACCCTGAACTAAGCAAGAGCCAGTTTAACCACTAGGCATTATTGCATTCTATAAAATTAATAATGTGCATTGTGCAATTGGAGAAAGACAGTTTTCTTGGCCTGAAATACTGATTAGTTTAAGGAGTAATGGATGATAGAGTTGAAAGTACAGAAAAGAAGCAAGTTGTATGGGTTATATAAAATCAAGCTAACAAACTCTAGGTTTTAATTTACACTACATTTAGAATTGCTAGTCTTTAGGGTTGACATAGGATAACAAATGCAAATAAGAGCTGTAGGAAATTTAGTCAGAAAGAAAAAAGAGGGCAGCCTGGGTGGCTCAGCGGTTTAGCACCGCCTTCAGCCCAAGGCATGATCCTGGAGTCCCCGGACCGAGTCCCACGTCAGGCTCCCTGCATGGAGCCTGCTTCTCCTTCTGTCTGTGTCTCTGCCTCTCTCTCTCTGTGTCTCATGAATAAATAAGTACAATCGAAAGTAGAAAGAAAAAGAAGAAAGAAAGGAAGAAGAAAGAAAGAAAGAGAAAGAAAGAAAGAAAGAAAGAAAGAAAGAAAGAAAGAAAGAAAGAGAAGGAAAGAAAGAAGAAAGAAAAGAAAGAAAGAAAGAAAGAAAGAAAGAAAGAAAGAAAGAAAGAAAGAAAGAAAGAAGAAAGAAGGAAGGAAGGAAGGAAGAAGAAAGAAAGAAAGAAAGAAAGAAAGAAAGAAAGAAAGAAAGAAGAAAGAAAGAAAGAAGAAAAAAGAGAGTAGAGAGACCAATATGATACTTCTGGGTTACTATAAGAATTTATCCAGAACAGCTGTCCAAAAAGAAAGAAACTAATAAATGCTAAGCATAAGATGATATTCTAATGATTAAAGGATCAATGTAGGAATTTTTTTTTTTGCCTAACTTTAAAATTTTCTTCACCTCAATTTACCTGACTGCTAAATTCATCATCATCACCATCTTCCCCCCATGTTGATTTACTCAGTTCCTCATTAGCCAACTCATATGTAAAAATGGAGATCTTAGTCCCTCACATTTTTTGAGCGCTGTGGGTTTTCTGGCAGCACAGCCTTTCTGGAAAGCTCACCCACACTACCACTTCATTCTCTGTGCTCCAGGGTGAACTGCAGTATTTTTTGTCATCTGCCCCCCACCTTGTCCCAGTTGATTGGTTCAGGAATGGGCATTTGATCTAGCCTGGAGTAATGAATCATCTCCTAAGAATGTTGAGGTCCTTGTCAGCAATAACATCAAAACCCCAGGGAGAATAAACTTTATTTACACAGAGAATTTCCAAACAGGGTGAGAGAGATCCTGGTGACATTGGCATTCAGAGTTAATCCTAGTCCTTTCTCCATCTGCTGCCTATCTGCCTTTCACCTCATTTACTGGTTTACCTGTTGAGCCCTCTGAGAATTTTGTCTGTCAATGTAGGGCCCATTTTTCTGATGCTAGTCATATTTCTGCCACTTGAAACAAAATTAATGTAAACACCTAGTCAGTATTGGGCAGTGTGCAAAGAGTTAATTGAAGTGTGTGTAATGTTGGTTTGGGGAAGATAATTCTAAAGTAATAAAGAATAAAATGCATTTACCCTTTAAAAATACATTCTTAGTGGGATGGTTAAAAATTTGACTTTTAGCCTACTTCAAAACACCCCAGGTTATAAAATACTAATGTTACAAAGTAAGTGGAGCTCATCTCTAATGAGTGGATGTCAACAGATTAGCATATTAAGTATGGGATGACAGCATGATTGCAACAAACATCTGTAAAATTTTTGCTTTTCATCCACATTAATTTGCTAAATGACTGCCATGCAAATAGCCCCAAACCATAAATTAAAAAAAAAAAGGCATTCTGGAATCATTAGTAAATTAGACCTTGGTTACCTGATTAAAAATCAAAAAAGAAATTAAGTGTGTTGATGCATAACCTACAGTATTAAAATATAATGAGGAGGTATAGGTTAGTGGAAACCAAGATACTTTTGTGTCCAAAGAGGATTTCAAAGAATGACTGCATGCTGGTTTTAGTGGTTATTGTTGGCTATTTAAAAAGAGATTGATGTGTATCACTCTGTTGTAAAAAATGTTTCCCATGCTGTGACACAGTAGTTACCTTCAAATTTCTGCCTATGGATATGAATCTGTTTTATCATGATTGTTGCATTGTACTGAGTTTATGCAGGCCTCATAGTTACTGCAACCATATTGTTGAGAAATTGAAGTCCAAAAGTGGTGGAAAAAACTATAAAAAAATAAAGGAAATTGGCTAAGTAAATGCCAATGTGGCTCTATTTCTATGCATTACACCTTTGTCCAATCTTTAAAAAAATAAAACATGTATAGATTAAAAAGTGTGCGAACATTGTTTCCCTTTCAACCAGTGATTTTTGTTACACTGTTACACTGTAGTTATGTTCATACACTATTAAAAGGAAATTCAATTAAGGCAAATATTTTATCATTTGGGATGCAATTTAGTGTTTAATGACTTGTTCACTAAATTTAGAACTTTTTAAAAAAGATTTTATTTATTTATTCATGAGAAACACTGAGAGAGAGAGAGAGAGAGAGAGAGGCAGAGACACAGGCAGAGGGAGAAGCAGGCTCCATGCAGGAAGCCCAACACGGGATTCGATTCCGGGACTCCAGGATCATGCCCTGGGCTGAAGGCAGGCGCTAAACCCCTGAGCCACCCAGGCATCCTAAATTTAGAACTTTTAAAATTAGTTTGAATGTGTGAAGAGTCCAAAATATTAAATACAAAAATCCAGGATACCTTGTTATCTCGAGTTGAGTCTTAGGATGAACACAATGTACATAGTGTATGGAAATAACAATATTAATAATAACCATTAGTCACAGTGTGGACACTGCTAAACTCATTGAAATTATCTCATTTAATCTTCCAGAAATCATATGAAGAAAACACTACAATCCTCTCATTTTATAGAGGAGAATCTACTTTTTGAAGGTGTAACTTTCCTGAGATTATAAAGAAAAGGTGTTCAGACTTGCCTTAGATCCAAGTCCAATGAGAAGAACACTTTAACCACCCTATAATATTACTTTGAGTCAGACACCTACTTAACTAATTCCCTGTTCCTTCCTATCATCAGGTTCCCTGTACTCAACACACCAAGTCCTGCCAATTCACTGACTCTTATTATTCTCACATATACCTACTTTGATTCATGCTTTCTCTTTCCCCACATATGCTTGCACTTGCTACCTTAAGGCTCACCCTCTTTCATCCTAAGGGGCCTCCACAGGTAATATTTTCTCGTGTTATCAGAAAGCAAAACAAAAATCAATTAAACTAAATGATCTCTCTTGAGTTAGAGGGTAATGCATCCACCCCCATTACTTTCCTATTACATGTCACATTGCCTTACATTCATTTAATCATGGAGCAGTCTGCTCATAGATGGGAAGATCAAGGATGGACAGAAATAAGACCTTTTCATCTAGTGTCTTCAGTACTTGTATTCTACCTACACATTGTGGATTCTCAACAATGGTTTGTCGGAAGAATGAATGATCTTGGTTCATCTACTATTATTGATGATCAGCAGATAACATCTTTGTTGCTTTGCTGGAAATTATGACAAGGTACTTAAATCTTTTCCTGTATCTTAGATCAAGGTCATATTGACTTGTCATTGGCTTTCTCAAATATAAATGGTCATGTAATCTATTTTACTTAAGTCTTTGGGAAGTTTCCTAATCCTTGCTTTTTATTTTTATAGCTGTCAAGACTATATAATATATAGAATACTAGAAATATATAATTCACTTTCATAGAAATTGATCCCCTATAATTATATGTCGAGTGATAATTTGTTTGGTATCTGTCTTCCCTCAAATCCTATATAGTCCATGAGAACTCCAAAATTTGATGAAAATTTTGTCTCTGAAAACTACCATAGATTATGACACAGAAGTGGAATTCAGTACAAATGAATAAATAAATTATTGTCAGAATTCTGAGTTTGGAGAATCAATATAAGTTTTATTTTTTTGTGTGCACAAAGTCTTATAAAAATATTATGTGTTGACTAGAATCCCTAAATGAATCATGTGAGATTAAATCATGGCTAAGTTCTTAAAATACTTTTAAACAATGAAGCTTAATTAGATTTAGATTTTAAAAAACCTCGTAAGTGCTTCTATAATAAATTTAATATTTTATTATAATTCTAACATAATTGGTGCCAGCAGCTGCAATAGCAACGTCCTCAAAATACATATTAAACCTTGTCTTCTGAAAATTAACTTAATTATAAAATTAGGGATATGATTATACTCTAGGATAATCCAATGGTATGAAATATAGATGAACCTGTTAATGCTCATTATTGCCAGAAAACAAAGTGTTTTCAAAATGTCCAGTAGTAGTTAAATGAAAGTTGAATGATTTTAAAAATATTTCATTGGCCAAATGGGAAAAATGTGAGCAGTGTAGTAGGATAATAATTATAACAAACTGTCATAAATCAAGTGTGATAAAATCATGAGTTTTTAATATTTGTAAATAGAAAGATTACTAGTAAATTATAGGAACAGGTACAAAAAAGACATCAGTAACAGAGAAAAAGGATCTTACAGGTGGTTGATTTTTAAATTAAATTTTGATGAGAAGATATCAAAATATATGTATATTCTATGAATATCCTCTTAAGTATATATTGGATTATACAATGCAAATGTATCGTATATTCTGCTGTGAGTAGGGAATGGGGAGTGAGAAGTGGAAACTGTAAATATCCATAGTTCTGAAAATATTAGAAAAAGAAACTAATAGTGGTTACAGCACAGATCAGGAACAAAGCTGATCTAATAATGTATTGCAAGATACGGGACTAGCTAAATGTTTGAAGAAAAATGCTGAAGGTATAGGTTCAATCTATCTAATTCTAAAAACAACAAAACTAACTTTCACTGCTTAGTATAGAAGGTAATTCAAAAGATATACTGAAGGCTTCTGTAATGCATCCAGATGAGGCCAGTACTTAGTAACAGCTGCACAATGGGCACTGATATTTGAATAACACATTATGCAGGTTTCAAGAAACTAGTATCTGTGAGAAAAAACTAGGATTACAAAATGATGTTGTCATTTCCAGTTGAATGTGGCTAAATCTACCAGTTATTATATGTTCTAAAGAAAATAAGAGTTTTGGAATAACCAATTATATATGTTGTCTCTGTCTATCTATGTATCTATCATCTCCTTGAACACTTTACATCCAGTCAAACTAGGACATAAGTACAATCTGTAAATCCCCAAATTTGCATAGAATACCATAAGTAACTGAGATCAGGCATAAGTTACTGCATATTAGGGTGGAAAGAAGGATGAAGGGACGTCTGAGAGCGAGAAGGAATCAGAGAGATCAAAACTCATAGAAAAACCAACAGAAAAACATTTTTTAAAAAAAGATGTGGATGCTGAGGTCCAAATATTAAGCAACTTATTTGCCACAAAAGGAGCTTGAGTAAGGAGCTGATGGAGTAGATTTATCTAACAGAGACAGAGCAGGAGCTCACAGAGACAATCTAAATTTTCAGAAAGCAGTCTGTCTCCATGGCAATTGAAGATAAATAATTTGAACTGAAAAACTCATCTATACTGAAACAACACAACATATGGCCTTTCTGTACATATAGAAACCTATCAAAAATTCTTCAACAATTTTCCTGATTTCTCTTTAAGCCTGTGTTTGTCCCAAACATAACAGAAAGTTTAGTTATATCTCTTTTTGCCTTCCTCTTTTTTTTTTTTTAAGTATAGTTGATATACAATGTTAACATTAGTTTCAGGCATACATACAGATTCAATATCTCTGTATGTTGTGCTAAGCTAACCACAGGGGTAGCTACCATCTGTCACCATACAATGCTTTACAATATCATTGGCTATATTCCTTATGCTGTACCTTCTATTCTCATGACTTATTTATTTCATAACTGGAAGCCTATATCGCCCACTCCCCTTCACCCATTTTGCCTATCCCTCCTCACTTTTTCTACTCCTGTATTGTCCTCTTTGGATTCCTTATCCTTCCACTCTCTACCATTAAATACGCAAATAAAATACCACATTCTTCTTTCAGCCTTCTACTACTCTTTGAAACCTCACTGACTTCTCCTATTTTTTTTTTATAAGAGATTATCAAATTTTGCTCTCAATTTCACATCTTAAGTTACTAATTTGACAGTTTTGACACTGGCAACAGAAAGTAAACCACTGAACATGGATCCATTAATTATGTTCTTAGGTAAACAACAACAACAACAAATCTGAGTAGTATTTGGAAAAATATTATTCTAAGAAGTTGCCTTCTGTAAATGTAGGAAGATCTTGGGAAGAGAAGACCTGGAAGAGTTGGGGGATGGAGTTGGAGAATCAGACAAGTTATCAATCATCCTGAAACATTAGCAGAGGTGAAAAGTCAGGAACATGCCGGGAGCCAACTAACTACATATGGTTGTTAAAATCAGATTGCAAAGGGGAAGCTTCTGCAAGTGGTTTATGGGAATCTGTTGTCTCTTATAATTACCACTGCCTAGCATCTGCTGGGGGGCGTGAGGGATGCTGTTGTACACCAGAGATGACCCACAGTCAGGGAAGAACTGAACAAAAACAGAAAGAATAAGACTCTTCACCTCCCAAATTTCATGTAAATTTTTTTCTGGTTATCTTTACTTCAGTATCATACAGGAAAAGGGATTCCTAGATTTAATAAATTGACAACAGAATTAAGCACAACAGATTAAATAGCTATACTTCTGAGTCTCCATTGCACCTAAAAAAGACAATGTTAACTTTTTTTGCATTCACTCATTATACGATTATTTTTTGCTCACATATTTATTTGTGTTGTCAATGGAAATAAGGAATATTTTGGAAAATGTGCAGCCTGTAATGCATGTAGACAGATAAAGCAACACTGATGTTTAATCATGTATAAGGTTAGGCATATTTTGTATGTCAAATATTTGTACAAAATTAAGTATCTAACAATAATTTTCATTTATTAGGAGCAATGTCTTATGTATTTTCCTTTCTTTTTAAAATTAGGTTGGGGTATTAAAATAGTAATTTAAAACTGTGATGGAAATATTATCTTTGTCTCAGTAACCAAACTGTCCCAAACAAATTGTTTACATACTAAATAATTCTATTGCATTCAATCATTTCTCCATATTATGCCGTTGTCAAGAAGTGATGACAAATATAAGCAATCAAACATGGTAAATTTGTTTTCATTAAAAAGCTTTTCAATGGTAATTCTGTTTTGCTTCCTAATCTTCTTATATGTAACCTCTAGGAATTGCTAGAAGATGAGAGGCACACAGATTGCCTGACTGCTTCTTATTTCCTCCCCTGAGATTTTTCTGCTGTTTCCAGCAAGCTTAAAATAATCTCTACATAAACAAATCTATCCTTTTGTCTTTCTTAGTCTTATCTGTCAAGCCCATTTCAAGAGTGTGGGTATGAACTAAATAATGATATGGATTGAGAGTTTCACTAAGAGTTATACCAGACCTGAATATTAATGTGGTAAGTGCCTGGCTTTTGTGGAGGGAAATCATAGGAGAGGGTCATATTGATATTTCTTATAGTGATCCTAGATGTCATATTAGTTTCAGTAAAATAAATAAATGAGACAAAACAGGCCAGATTTAATGTGAAATATATCAAATTTAGTCAGCACTATAAAGCACCTGACAGCATTTTTTTAATATTTATGATGTTAAAAAGTTTAGCAATATATATTTTATTTCCACAAGTTATACTGGGACAAAAGGAAGTAAGACATTTGGAAATATATGAAACCTACACAGATCAGATCTGTGTATACAAGGCCTGCAGACCTGAGTTGGACAAAGTCCAGACCAGTAAACTTCCAAAGCTTAATACATACACATGCGTGTCTTATACCAGCAAGTCAGACATGCATTCAACTAGCTTGAGTATATGTACAAAATAGTCAAGCCCTCAAAACAAATCAAAGGTTAATCAGGAGAAAAATGAATAAATACAATGTGGAGTATTCACACAATGAAATATCATATTTCAATAAAATAAACTACTATAAGCAACAAGAATTATTAATTTCATAGAAATACGTTGAATGAAAGAAACACACACTTTATGGTTTCATGGAATACATCTAAAAAACAGACAAAACTAATATATAATGATGTTATTGATTAGGAAGAGTCAGAGGGAGGTTTCTGACTTGCTGATATTTATTATTTCTTATCTCAGTTTTAATTTTGAAAGTTAACCTAGTTCTACACTTAAAATGTCTGACTTTATTTTATACTTTATTTTAAATATGTAAAAGATGAGTTTCCAAATATATTTTGAATATCAAATATTTTAAATGTGTTATATTCTCAGAGAGATGGCATGAATGTTCCCATCATAAATGAGGCTCTTAACTGGGTTTGGATTTTAGACATTTTTTAAGACATTTTTAAAAAAATAAACATCAAAATATTAATTCCATATGTACAGAAGTATTTTAATTGAAAAAATAACATTTTATGGAAATACAGGGGAAAGATCACTTAATTCCAAAGGAGGATCAAGAAAATGTCCATGGAGTATAATTTAAACTTGTAAATGAAAGGATGTTTAGAATTTTAATAAGTAGAAGGGCATTGGTAGGATTTGTTTAACAGAACATGTTAAACTTAACAAATCATGTTAAACTATAAAACCATAGGCTGCTTAAGCCAGGCAAAGTATGCTTAATTCTGTAACAAATGCTATTGTCATATAATCAATCACATTTCACTCAACAGTGGTGACTCTGACATTTCTAAATGAGGAAGTTCTTCTTTTCCTGCCAAAATGTAACCAGTTCTTGGATAACCTTTCCAATCTACAGCAGAATTTGAAGGAAAAAGAAAGTCAATAGAGCAATGCAACAGAAAGAGCAGAGAAAGAAGTCATTTCTGGAATAATAGGGGGCAGGCATTTTTTAAAATCATTAGAAAGATAGAGACTCTTCTTACATATTGTACTGATTTCAGTATTTGCTAGCAAAAACAGTGTTTTTACACATAACAATGCATTAAAAGGAAAAATAGTGTGAATAGTGAGAATTTGCAACCATAGGAGGTGAGAAGTCTGCAGTCATTACAGAATCTCTGATAAATAGAAATCAACCATTCTGCTTAACAGCAGGGTGCGATATAGATGGCATTAGGCACAAAGATCAGTGATAATGCACCATTGTGACTAGAGGACAGAGCCATTTTTCTTAAACATGTCTATAATGTGTTTAATTGACGATGATGTAATATTTAAATTAGATTCTCTTAAATTAAGTAATAATTTGCTTTTTGTTCTATTGTTAGGTTAAGAAAGTCTCAACAAACTCTTGGTACAGTAAAAATGATTGATCCTGAAAAAAAGAAAAAGGTCCACATGTGAAATGATAAAGCTGGAGGGAGACTTCAGTCACTGTAAGACCCAAGACCAGGTCCCATCCACAGGGAAACCCTATCCTGATGGCTCACAACAAGCAATCAGGCACAGCAGTGTCATCAAGATACAGCCAAATACCGAAAGCCCAGGATTTAGTCAGGGGATGACCAAATACTGCAGTTTCCAAAGGCATTTTGATCCTATCTGTGGATCCTATGTAGTTTGCATAAAACACACTGGAGCTTAGTTATCACAGAACTGGACTAATACAGAAAATGATAAACCATTAGCCATCATGGAGGGATAAAAGGACCCACTCTTAAGGTGCTGTGCAGAATAAAAGAAAAGGAGAAGATACATGAGCTTCAATAGCTGCTGGCTCTAGAGCAAGCCCTTTGCAAAGACAAACTCCTGTGGAGGGATATTCTAGGTTATTGAATGCCCGATAATAAAAGGATTAGGGTAAATCCATTTTTGTAATAGGATTAGAATGTTTACATGGAGCGAGAGACCCGAGAATCAAGTATTGACAGTCGAGGCTTGGGCAAAGCTCCTGCATCTGAGAAATGGAATAAGACCTGAGGAAGTCAGCAACAAGATAGAGTGTATTCTTTGTAAGAACTGACTACAGCAATCGCAGGTCTTGAGTGGTATATTTAAAATACAGAAATATAGAAAAGTACCAACAGTCAACAAACACACATATTTCTTTTAGTAGAATGAACTACTCAATATTTATTTCCAGTCTATCTTTACCATACATACATTTTAAATATTCTAATATATGCATAGTTTCTCCTTTAAAAACAGTTGCATAGAACAGATAAAGTAAGTCCCCTTGGAACATTTCCTCTACCACTGACAAGTCCCTTTTCACTTTCTTCATCTTCAGAGGAAATCACTGTCATATGCTTATAGTATATGATGCCAGATAGTTCTCTTCTTTCTAAATAATGCCAATTGTTTTCTAAATTGACTATTCTAATTCACTCTGCCATTAGAGTTAAATAGCAACTATTTTACCTTATGCTTGCAACATTTGATGTTTTCAAACTTTAAATATTTTCCAAAGATGAAAAATGCAAATAAAAACGTGGCCCTAATCATTTTATGTATAGATTGCTTTGATGTCTCTGATAAAAATCAAATAAGTGTGTAAATGTCAGTCTATTTATGGCCTATTTTGTTCCATTCATATATTTGTCATTCCTTATGCCAATATCATATTGCCCTGTTAACTAAAGATTTATGTTAAGCCTTGAAATCAGGTAGTAGATTCATCCAACTTTGTTTCTTTCTTAATATTGTTTGTCTCTTCCGCTTCCTTTGCATTTCACATAAAATTTAGGCTCAGCATGTCAGTTTCTTAAAAAAGCCTCCTGGGATTTTGATTGGGAATACATTGAATCTGTAAATCAATTTCAG
The DNA here is from genome assembly GCF_018345385.1 of Vulpes lagopus. Classification (NCBI taxonomy): domain Eukaryota; kingdom Metazoa; phylum Chordata; class Mammalia; order Carnivora; family Canidae; genus Vulpes; species Vulpes lagopus. The sequence continues at coordinate 12,492,809 of NC_054824.1, forward strand.
GAGAACTGACATCTTAACAATATTGAGCCTTCTGATCTGTGATCATGATATATCTTTCCATTTATTTATTTAGGTTTTACCCAGTTTCTCTCAGCAACGTTTTATAGCTTTCAGTGTAGAAGTTGTGAATATCTCTTGTTGAATTTATTCCTATTTTTGGGTTTGATGGTATTATAATGTAATAATTCTACTTTTCAATCATTTACTGACAGTATATATAAGTTTATATTTTTAAACATAGACCTCCATCTTGCAATCTTGCTAGACTCACATATTAGTTCTAATGTAGGCATACTTTGATTTATTGTGTTTCTCAGATATTGTTTTTTTAACAAATTGAATGTTTGCAGCAAGCTTGTATCAAGCAAATCTACTGGCACCATTTTTTTTCCAACACCCATTTGCTCACTTCATATTTCTGTGTCACATTTTAGTAATTCTCACAATGTTTCAAATGTTTTCATTATCATTATATTTGTTAAAGTGATTTGTAACCAGTGACCTTCGATGTTACAATCATAATTGTTTTGGTGTACCATGAACCTTGCCCACATAAGACAACAAACTCAATATGACTGCTTCACCAACTGGGTATTTTCCTGTTTTTCTCCTTCTTGGGTTTCCCTACTCCTTAAGGCACAATAATATTCAAATTAGGGTAATTGATAACTCTGAAATGGCCTCTAATTATTCAAGTGAATAGGCATGCATCTCTCATGTTAAGTCAAAAGATAGAAGTGATTAAGCTTAGTGAGGAAGACATGTGGACAGCCAAGATAGGCCAAAATCTAGGCCTCCTGAATCAAATAGCCAAGTTGTGAATGCAGAGGTAAAGTTCTTGAAGAAAATTAAAAATGGTACTCCAGTGAACACACAAATGATAACAAAGCAAAGCAGACTTATTGCTGATATGGAGAAAGTTTCACTGGTCTGAATAGAAGAGCAAATCAACTAACATTTTTTTTTTATTATTATTCCACAGCCTAATCTAGAGCAAAGCCCTAACTCTCTTCAATTCTACAACTGAAAGGTAAGGAAGTTGCAGAAGTTTGAAGCTAGCAGATGTTGGTTCATGAGGTTTAAAGAAAGACACTGTCTCCAAAACATGAGTGCATAGTGAAGTAGCAAATGCTGATGTAGAAGCTACAGTAAATTATCCAGAAGATCTAAGATAATCAATACAGGTGGCTACACTAAACAGATATTCAGTGTAGACAAAACAGCCTTCTACTGGCAGAAGATGTCATCTAGGACTTTGGTAGCTAGAGAGAAGTCCATGCCTGGCTCCAAAGCTTCAGAGGACAGGCTGATTCTCTTGTTTGGGGCTAATGCAGCTGGTGACTTTAAGTTGAAGTCAGTGCTCATCTACCATTGTGAAACTCCTTGGGTCCTTATGAATGATGCTAAATCTACACTGTCTGTGTTTTACAAAAGGAAGAACAAAGCCTGAATGACAGCACATCTGTTACAAAACAGTTTACTGAATATTTTAAGCCTGCTGTTGAGAACTACTGCTCAGAAGAAAAGATTTCTTTCAATATATTACCGCTTACTGAAAAAGCACCTGGTCACCCAAGAGCTCTGATGCAGATGTACAATGAGATTAACTTTGTTTTCATGCCTGCTAACACATTGTCCATTCTGCAGCCCATGGATCAAGGAGCAATTTTAATGTTTAAGTCTTAGTTTTTAAGAAATATACCTCATATGACTATAGCTTCCATAGATAGTGATTCCTCTGATAGATCTGAGCAAAATAAATTAACAAAATTTTGGTAAGGATTCACCATTCAAGATGCCAGAATAAACATTCATAATTTATGGGAAGAGGTCAAAATATCAACATTAACAGGAGTTTGGAAGAAGTTGATTCCAACCCTCACAAATGACCTTGAGGGGTTTAAGACTTCAGTTCAGGACATGACTTCGGATATGATGGAAATAGAAAGAAAATGAAAATTAGAACTGGAGGCTCAAGATGTGACTGTTGCAAACTCATAGTAAAACTTTAATGGATGAATAGTTGCTTTTATGGATGAGTAAAGAAATTTTTTTAAAATAAATTTTTATTTATTTATGATAGACACACACACACACAGAGAGAGAGAGAGAGAGAGAGAGAGAGAGAGAGAGGCAGAGACACAGGCAGAGGGAGAAGCAGGCTCCATGCGGGGAGCCTGACGTGGGACTCGATCCTGGGACTCCAGGATCATGCCCTGAGCCGAAGGCAGACGCTCAACCACTGCACCACTCAGGCATCCTTAGAAACTGGTTTTTGAGATGCAATCTACTCCTAGTAAAGATGCTGTGAAGATTGTTGAAATAAGGTTTAGGATGTGACATAAACATAGTTGATAAAACAGTGACAGAGTTTTCAGAGGATGGACTCCAATCCTGAAAGAAGTTCTACTGTGGGTAGGTAAAAAGCCATTAAGCAGCATCACATGCTACAGAAAATTGTTCATGAAAGAAAGAGTAAGTCAATGTGGCAAACATCATTATGTATTTTTTAAAAGATTTATTTGAGAGATAGAGATAAAGTGAACATAAGCAGGGGGAGAGGCAAAGAGAGAAGCCAACTACCCATTGAGCAGAGAGCCTGACATGGGGCTCAATCCCAGGAACCTAGCATCATGACCACAGTCAAAGGCAGATGCTAATGGACTAAACCACCCAGGTGCCCTATTGTGTATTTTTTTTAAAGATTTTTTCTTTCTTTCTTTCTTTCTTTCTTTCTTTCTTTCTTTCAGAGAGAGAGAGAGAACATGGGAAGGGGTGCAGGAAGAGGGAGGGAGAAACCTTAGCAGTCTCCTTGCTGAGCTTGGAGGCAGATGTGGGGCTTGATCTCAAGACAGTGAGATAATGACCTGAGCTAAAACCAAGAGTTGGACACTTAACTGACTATGCAACCCAGGGGCCCCATTGTGTCTTCTTTTAAAAATTTGCCAAAGTCTCCTCAATTTTTAGCAACCACTCTGATCATTCAGCATCTATCAACATTAAGGCATGATTCTTCATCAGCAAAAAGATTATGACTTGCTGAAGGTTCAGATGTGTATTAGTATTTTTAGCAATAAAGTAACTTTTTTTGTATACTTTTTTATTGGAGTTCAATTTCCCAAAATATAGTATAACACCCAGTGCTCATCCCGTCAAGTGCCCCCCTCAGTGCCCATCACCCAGTCACCCCATCCTCCACCCACCTCCCCTTCCACTACCCTTGTTGGTTTCCCAGAATTGGGAGCCTCATGTTCATCACCCACACTAATATATCCCACTCACTTTCCCTCCTTTCCCCTATAGTCCTTTCACTATTTTGTAAATTTCCCTAATGAATGAGATGATATAATGTCTGTCCTTCTCCGACTGACTTCCTTCACTCAGCATAATACTCTCCAGTTCATCCATGTTGAAGCAAACGGTGGGTATTTGTCATTTCTAATGGCTGAGTAATAATAGTCCATTGTATACATAGACCACATCTTCCTTATCCATTCATCTTTCTTTTTTTTCTTTTCTTTTTACATTCATCTTTCAATGGATGCCAAGGCTCCTTACACAGTTTGGCTATGTGGACATTGCTGCTATAAACAATAGGGTGCAGGTGTCCTGGTGTTTCACTGAATCTGTATCTTGGGTGCGGAGTCTTTTGGATTTTCTATGTACAGTATCATGTCATCTGCAAAGAGGGAGAGTTTGACTTCTTTGCCAATTCAAATGCCTTTTATTTCTTAATTTTTTTTTAAAATTTATTTATGATAGTCACAGAGACAGAGAGAGAGAGAGGCAGAGACACAGGCAGAGGGAGAAGGCAGGCTCCATGCACTGGGAACCTGATGTGGGATTCGATCTGGGGTCTCCAGGATCACGCCCTGGGCCAAAGGCCGGCGCCAAACCACTGCGCCACCCAGGGATCCCCTCAAATGCCTTTTATTTCTTTTTGTTGTCTGATTGTTGAGGCTAGGACTTTTAGTACTATGTTAAAGAACAGTGGTGAGAGTGGACATCCCTGTCATGTTCCTGATCTTAGGGGAAAGGCTCCCAGTGTTTCCCCATTGAGAATGATATTTGCTGTGGACTTTCGTAGATAGCTTTTAAAATGCTGAGAAATGTTCCCTCTATCCCTACACTCTGAAGAGTTTTGATCAGGAATGGATGCTGTATTTTGTCAAATGCTTTCTCTGCATCCTATTGAGAGGATCCTATGGTTCTTATTTTTTCTCTTGCTGATATGATCTATCATGTTGATTGCTTTATGAGTGCTGAACCAGCCTTGCATCCTGGGGATTAATCCCACTTGGTCATGGTGAATAATCTTCTTAATGTACTGTTGGATTCTATTGGTTAGTATCTTGTTGAGAATTTTTGCATCTGTGTTCATCACGGATATTGGTCTATAATTCTCCTTTCTGGTGGGGTCTTTGGTTTTGGAATAAGGTGATATTGGCCTCATAAAACAAGTTTGGAAGTATTCCGTCCCTTTCTATCTTTCAGAACAGCTTTAATAGAATAGGTATTGTTTCTTATTTAAATGTTTGATAGGATTCCCCTGGGGAGCCATCTGGCCCTGGACTTCTGTATCTTGGGAGGTTTTTGATGACTGCTTCAATTTCCTCCCTGGTTATTGGCCTGTTCAGTTTTTCTATTTCTTCCTGTTCCAGTTTTGGTAGTTTGTGGTTTTCCAGAACGTGTCCATTTCTTATTTATTGGTGTATAGCTGCTCATAATATGTTTTTAAAATTGTTTGTATTTTCTTGGTATTGGTTGTGATCTCTCCTTTTTCATTCATGATTTTATTAATTTGAGTCTTTTTTTTTTCCTTTTTAATATGGCTGGCTAATGGTTTATCTATCTTATTATATTTTTTTTCAAAGAACCAACTCCTGGTTTTGTTGATCAGTTTTACAGTTCTTCTGGTCTCTATTTCATTGAGTTCTCCTTGAATCTTTAAATCTCTTCTGCTGGGTAGGTTAATTTGCTGTTCTTTCTCTAGTTCCTTTAGGTGTGAGGTTAGCTTGTGTATGTGAGCTTTTTCCAATTTTTTGAGGGATGCTTGTATTGCGATATATTTCCCTCTTAGGACTGTTTTTGTTGTATCCCAAAGATTTTGAACGGCTGTATCTTCATTTTCATTAGTTTCCATGAGTCTTAATTCTTCTCTAATTTCCTGGTTGACCCTTTCATCTTTTAGCAGGATGCTCTTTAACTTCCACATGTTTGAGTTTCTTCCAAATTTCTTATGATTGAGGTCAAGTTTCAAAGCATTGTGGTCTGAAAATATGCAGGGGACAATCCCAATCTTTTGGTGTCAGTTGAGACATGATTTGTGACCCAGTATGTGGTCTATTCTGGAGAAAGTTCCATGTGCACTTGAGAAGATGTGTACTCAGTTGCGTTAGGATGTAAAGTTCTGTAAATATCTGTTCCAGCGTATCATTTAGGCTCTTATTTCTTTGGAGATGTTGTGCTTAGAATATCTGTCATTTGCAGAAAGTGCTGTGTTGAAGTCTCCCAGTATTAGTGTATTATTATCTAAGTATATCTTTACTTTGGTTATTGATTGATATACTTGGCAGCTCCCACATTCGGGGCATAAATATTCATGATTGTTAGGTCCTCTTGTTGGATAGATCCTTTAAGTATGATATAGTGTCCCTCTTCATCTCTTACTATAGTCTTTGGGATAAACTAATTTATCTGATATGAGGATGGCTACCTCTGCTTTCTTTTGAGGACCATTTGAATGGTAAAATGGTTCTCCACCCTTTCATTTTCAGTCTGGAGGTGTCCTTAGGTCTAAAAGGAGCCTCTTGTAGACAGCAAATAGATGGGTCTTGCTTTTTTATCCCGTCTGAAACCCTGCGTCTTTTAATGGGATTGTTAAGCCCCTTCACATTCAGAGTTACTATTGAAAGATATGGATTCAGTGTCATCATAATACTGCTCCCGCAGTAACTACCGCGGTCTCCCAGTCCACACAGGCCTGGATGCTCCCAGGGTGGTGGGGGGGCACTGACCTGCACAGCTTGGGGGCACCCGGCGGCAGGAGAGTCCTCGCTGTCCTGGGGGGAGCACAGGATCCTGCGCAGTGTCCCCCAGCGCCCTGGGCCCGGGACCTGTGCTGCTGGAATCGCGCTCCCGGCCGGCTCAGGAAGGCAGCAGGCGCAGCCCCCTCCGCCCGGAGCCCCGCCCGCAGGCGCTCCAGCCCTTTCCGGAGCTCAGCCCACAGTGGTGGCATCTCTCCCCCGGGCACACTCCCTCCGTTAGGGATTCCAGAAGATGGGAGGCTCCCCTGCCCTCCTGCGGTTCTGCCCGGTTTCCCTGCTGAGCGCCTTTCCACGCGGGAAGAATCTAGTGTGAATTTTTAAAGTTCCTGCTTCCCTGGGGCTGGGCCTTCCTGTCCCAGAGGCTCTTGCTGCCGACCTTAGCCTGGCTTCTCCAGGGCCCCCGCACTGGATTCTTTTTTTTTTTTTTTTCCCCCATCTTCCTACCTTGTTAGAATCGAAAACCCTTCTCTCTGTAGCGTTCCAGCTGTTCTCTATTTAAATCTCAGATTGAATTCATAGGTTTTCAGGATGATTTGAAAGTAATCCAGGTAAGTTGGTGGGGCCAGGTGACTCTGGGACCCTACTCCTCCGCCTTCTTGCCCTCCTCCCGCAATAAAGTAACTTTAAATTAAGGTATGTAGGTTGTGTTTTTAGACATACTACTACTGCACACTTGAATAGATAACAATGCAGTTGTTATCTATTCAAGTTATCTAAACATAACTTTTATATGTACTTGGAAACCAAATATTTCTTTTTTTTAAAGATTTATTTATTTGTTTATTTATGATAGAGAGAGAGAGAGAGAGAGAGGGAGAGGCAGAGACACAGACAGAGGGAGAAGCAGGCTCCATGCCGGGAGCCTGACGTGGGACTCGATCCCGAGTCTCCAGCATCATGCCCTGGGCCGAAGGCAGGTGCCAAACCACTGAGCCACCCAGGTATCCCTGGAAACCAAATATTTCATTTCACTTGCCTTATTTCCTCATTTACTTTGTTGCAGTGGTCTGAAACCAAACCCATAATATCTCTTGAGGTATGCTTGTGATTTTATTGGTCACTTAAGATATTTTGTATATACAATAATGTCATCTCTAGGTTAATTTTAATTCTTCCTTTTCAATCTTTATCCCTTCCATTTTTTATTGTCTTATTGAAGTTTTCTTGAAGCTCTAATGAAAAGTTGAGTAGATGTGGAACCCTTGCCTTGTTATTCCTGACCTTAGGGGAAGAACTTTTCGCATTTTGTCACTAAGCTTGATGTCAGCTGTAGAGTTTTGGTATATACTCTTTATCAAATTGAGAGTATTTTATTATGAATGGATATAAAATTCTGTCAAATCCTTTTTCTCCATGTATGGAAATGATTATATAGTTTTCTCCTTTATTGTGTTAATTTAGTAAACTATAATTTTTGTTCTTAGGATATTAAATCAACCTTGCATTTCTAAGAAAAATGTTATATTTCTACTACATAGGGACTTGATTTTCTAATAAGTTATTAAATATATGTATGGTCATAGGAATATTCACTAGTACTTCTTAATTTTTTTTAAATTTTTTAGTAGTATTCATATTTGGCCATACAGAATGAATTGAGAAGTATTCCTTCTTCCTACATTTTCTTAAAAGACTTGCATAAAACTGTTGTTTATTCCTATTGATAGAATGTATTGATAGTATATATCATTACCAACCATCTTTATTATTTTCGGAAGATTAGAATTTCTATATGATATCACTTCCCTGAAGAAACTTCCTTAGCATTTCTTGTACTATATATCTGCTAGTGACAAATTCTTAGTTTTTAACATTTTTTTTTTTTTGTTAATATGCAGGGATCTTTTTTTGAAAGCTTTGTTTTGAAAGATATGTTTGCTTTATACAGAATTCTAAGGTCAGTGACTGCAGGTAATTTTGCACAAGGCTTAGGGTCCACCTTCTGTAACTCCTTCCTTTCTGGGTTTACCTCTTCAGACTCAGGTGTTTGTGATTTCTTCAAATTCTGAAGAGCGTCTCTCCAAAACAGAAAAACTGCCTTTTATATTGTAGTCTTTGCCATACTGCAAGGAAGTAAAGCCTCAAGGATGAACAACAACAACAAAAAGACATAAAAATGAGCAATTCACCTGTGCTGTAACCTTCATATGGACCCATTTTTTTTTGAAGGGGTCCAGATTTTATAGTTATTTTCTGCATTAAGCTATGTTTAGCAGAAGCTTAATCAGCTTTATGGCTACTCCATTCTTTTACCTATCTCCTTCACAATCAGCTTCTTCCCTTTTTATTTATAGGCTATGTTTTTAAAGTGAGTTTTCAGAATGCAATGATATAAACTTGTTTTTTGGATCAGTTACATCTTATCAGAGTCTACTTTTTGCCTTCTGAGTATGTGTCTGTATAAAGGCAAATTCATAACAAGTGAACTTCTTCCTGGTTCGTATTACTTTTTTGTAAATTTTACATTAACTCTACTTATCAGAATACTTTGTAAACTGTTGTTTTGTTATAAAAATGTATTTTTCTCTTTTATTGAAATATTTATCTTTTCCACATACATTTGAAATGCCATCTTTTCCAATATTTTCTATGTATACATTTGTCTCTTTATAAAACTAGGATCATATTATTTGGTAGCAGGTATAGGATAGACTTTTAAAACATAAATTAATTTTCTACTTAGACTTTGATAGGTGGTTATTTTTTTAAAATGTGCTATGATTTAATGCTTCTCAAACTTTACATTTAAGATTTTCCAAGAAAGCTTGTTAAAGCACAGAGTTCTGGGTCTTCTCTCTAGATTGTGATTCAGTGGGTCTGGAATAGAGACCAAGAGTTTCCATTTATAAAATGATCCCAGGTAACACTCATGCTGCCTCTCTGAGGATCACTACTCACATTTGAGTAGTTCAACTTTAGCTTACTTGGACATTCTTTTAATTTGAACACTTCAGAAGGTTATACGTTTGCTCTTGCCAACATTTTTGACTGTATGTCACTACATGTTTCTTAAGTTTTTTTTTTTTTAGATTTTATTTATTTATGCATGAGAGACACACACACACACAGAGAGAGAGAGAGAGAGAGAGAGAGAGAGAGAGAGAGGCAGAGACACAACATAGGAAGAAAGAGGCTCCATGCAGAGACACCAACATGGGACTTGATCCTGGGTCTCCAGGATCACACCCTGGGCCGAAGGCAGGAGCTAAACCGCTGAGCCACCTGGACTGCCCTTAAAAGTTTTTTACATGATTTTAGTGAAAACAAGGATTTGGACAGTTTAAAATATTTTATGCAGATTTTTGGAAGGTTTTCATAAAGGATTTTTTAAGTGTATAAGCCTATCACTCAGTTTACTCCTATATCATCACTATGTTTAGCCATTATGATTATTATTTAATATTTGCTAATTTGACAGGTGATATATATTACCATGCTTTATTTTGTGTTTATTATTTTTATGTATTTCTTATTGTGCCTAGTAGCTATATTTCTATTAATTTAGTAGTCAAATCTTAATACATCTGCAAAAAAAAGTTATAACAGGAATGCTTCAGGAAACTGGCTGAAGGAAGACAGAACACAGGAAACCTCAGTGACTATATAATATCTGGAACATCGGTTTGTTCTGAACCAAGGCTTATTTTCCTCCACAGAATGCAGCCCTCATTGCAAGACCAACAATAAGAGCTGGGATGGATGAGGAATGAGGCATTGCATGAGTCCCACAACTGGAGGAAAATAGATTCTAATATAATACACTGCCATAGTCAGTGAGGGCTGTGCTGGCTAGGTTGTACAACTGAAGTTGAGCAGAATAAATCTACCAAGCAAATAAGAAGATTTTACTTTGAGAAAAAAAATACAAAATGAAAACAGCCAAGTCTCCTTTAAGAAGACCAGCCCTAATTGGGATCCCTGGGTGGCGCAGCGGTTTGGCGCCCGCCTTTGGCCCAGGGCGTGATCCTGGAGACCCGGGATCGAATCCCACATCAGGCTCCCAGTGCATGGAGCCTGCTTCTCCCTCTGCCTGTGTCTCTGCCTCTCTCTCTCTCTCTCTCTGTATGACTATCATAAATAAATAAATAAAAATTAAAAAAAAAAAAAAAAAAAAAAAAAAAAAAAAAAGAAGACCAGCCCTAATTAATAAAAATTTCATGAAACAAAACATTTGAGAATAAAACACTTTGTTCATTTAAAGGATATGCTAAAAACTGCCATAGTGCATGTTTTTGTATTTAAAATGTAGTCAACCAAACAAGGTTATAGTTAACACTGATAGGGAGGTTTCACATTAGAGGTAGTGTAAATAAAGTCTGTTTTATTATGACAAATAATAAACTTTTTGTTGTTTATTCAAAGTAAATAAATGTGCTTATTTAAAAAAAATTAAATTCAATTTAGTTAATGTATATTAGTGTACTGTAGTACTAGTTTCAGGGGTAGAATTTTGTGATTCATCAGTTGCATTTAACACCCAGTGCTCATTCTATCAAGTGCCCCCCTTAATGCCCATCACCTAGTTACCCCATCCATTTACCTCCCACTCTAGCAACCTTCAGTTTGTTCCTCAGACTTAAGAGTCTCTTATGGTTTGCCTCCCTCTTTGTTTTTGTCTTATTTTTCCTTGCCTTCCACTATGTTCATCTGTTTTGTTTCTTTCCACATTTGAGTGAAATCATATGGTATTTGTCTTTCTCTGACTTATTTTGCTTAGCATAATACCCTATAGTTCTATCCATGTTGTGCAAATAGCATTTCATTCTTTTTGATGGTTGAGTAATATTACATTATATCTAAATACCGTATCTTCTTTAAAAATCTATCTATCTATCTATCTATCTATCTATCTATCTATCTATCTATCATCTATCTATCATCTATCTATTTATTTGAGAGAGAGATTAGAAGAGTGCAGGGAGAAGGGGCAGAGAGGGAGAGAGAGAATCTCAAACAGACTCCTCATGAGCACAGGGCACAATCAGGGTTTGATCTCATGACCCTGAGATCATGACCTGAGTAGAAATCAAGAGTTGCTTGATTTCGTTCAACCAACTGAGCTGCCCAGGCACCCCTATATACTACATCTTTATCTACTCATCTGTCAATGAACATCTGGGCTCTTTCCATATTTTGACTATTGTGGACATTGCTGCTATAAACATTGGAGTGTATGTGCCCCTTTGAATCACTAGTTTTGTGTCCTTTTAGTGACTGATAGTACAATTGCTGGGTTGCATGATACTTCTATTTTTAACTTTTTGAGGAAAGTCCATAGTGTTTTACAGAGTGGCTGCTCCAATTTGCATTCCTACTGACAGTGTAAGAGAGTTCTCCTTTCTTCACATCCTTGCCAACATCTGTTGTTTCCTGAGTTGTTAATTTTAGATATTCTGATGGGTGCGATGTGGTACCTCATTGTGGTTTTGATCTGTATTTCTCTGATGTTGAGTGATATTGAGCACTTTGTTGTGTCTGTTAGATATTTGTATGTCTTCTTTGGAGAAATACCTGTTCATGTCTTCTGCTCATTTCTAAACAGGATTATTTGTTCTTTGGTTGTTGAGTTTGTTAATAAGTTGTTTACAGATTTTGGATATTAGCCCCTTATGTACCATGTCATTTACAAATATCTTCTCCCATTCTTCAGGTTGCCTTTTAGTTTTGTTGACTGTTTCCTTTGTTGTGCAAAAGCTTTTATCCTGACACATTCAGTGCAATCCTTATCAAAATACCATCATCATTATTCACAGAGCTGGAAAAAACAACTCTAAAATTTGTATGGAACCGGAGAGGGCAAATAACCAAAGTAATGTTGAAAAGAAAACCAAAGCTGGAGGCATCTTAATTCTGGACTTCAGGCTCTATTACAAAGCTGTACTCATCAGGACAGTATGGTACTGGCATAAAAAAAGAAAGAAAGAAAAGAAGAAAGAGAAGGAAAGAAAAAAAAAGAAAAAAGAAAAGAAAAAAGAGAAAAGAAAAGAAAAAGAAAGAAAAGAAAGAAAAGAAAAGAAAGAAAAGAAAAGAAAAAAAGAAAAGGAAAGAAAAGAAAGAAAAGAAAAAAAGAAAAGAAAAGAAAAGAAAAGAAAAGAGAAAAGAAAAGAAAAGAAAAGAAAAGAAAAGAAAAGAAAAGAAAAGAAAAGAAAAGAAAAGAGGCAGATAGATCAATGGAGAAGAATAGAGAACCCAGAGATGGACTCTCAACTCTATGGTCAACTAATCTTTGACAAAGCAGGAAAGAATATCCAATGGAAAAAAGACAGTCTCTTCAACAAATGGTGTTGGGAATATTGGACAGCCACATGCTGAATAATGAAACTGGGCCACTTTCTTATACCACACACAAAAATAAATTGAAAATAGATTAAAGTCCTAAAAGAGATATAGGAATCCATAAAAATCCTAGAGGAGAACACAGGCAGCAATCTCTTTGAACTTGGATGCAGCAACTTCTTGCTAGACGTGTCTCCGGAAGCAAGGGAAACAAAAGATAAATGAACGATCGTGACTTTATCAGGTATGTGTTCATTTGTTTTACCATTATATGGTAGGGTTGATTACTCCACACCCATGTTTATAGTGGGTAAAATAGTGACAAGTGAAAAACTGTTCAGAGCTAGGTCCAAAATGCAGAGATAAAATCTGTTGTGAAACAAGTTCATGAGGAAGATGCATTAGCAAGTACTTGGTTTGAGAAAAGCAAAACTGAAGGGATACAGTAGTTTGAATACAACTCAGTATTTTCATGGATTCCAGGCACCCTTCCTTAGTCCAGAGTTCAAGGATTAGGCTACCACCCTGGCCAAATGTCAAATCTGACAAGCTGTATATTGTTAAATATGGAACCCAGTCCTTGATAACAGGACAGCAGAAAAGTAGACACAGTACCTTCACAAAATGTATCCGTATTTATAAATAGCCACCACAGTTTCAGTAGGGTCTACACAATATTCAAGAAGTACCCACATATAACTGGCATCAAGTTCACTACTGCTCACCAACCTGATAAAATTATAGCAGGACCAACACCTTCATTACTATGTGTTACAAGTCAGCCAGGCCTACAATGGAACCTTCACAAGCTGTCCAACTAGTTTTTCATATTTACTAAGCTGTAATTCAAGGTCTTGATAACCTGAAATAGCATAATCTTTATGTCTGAAATACTTTATCTGAAGGACTTGCAGATTTGATACATCAGTCAATGCTCACTTCGCACAATGATTGTCCACATCTGGGCACATGGAAAGCCAGAGTTGCAATGTATTCTTCACAGCTGGAATCAATAAACACCCAGATGTTTTGAAGTATAGAATGGGGTTCCATGTCAAAGCTCTCACAATTTTCTTCTGATAGTACAGGTAGGTTATTATTATATGCTGTATTCAGCTATATTTCCTCAGAGACAAATTGCTCAACTCTGACAGCATACATAAATGGAAAGTTTGTGGGAATACTTTGGGGCCTACTCAGGACCCACCTATTAAAACATAAAGCACTCTGAGTGTTTATAACAGAAGGACTTTAATGCAATGGTTACACAGGTGAAGAGAAAGACTAAGAAACTGATCAGGAATAAGCATCTGAAGAGGAATTACAGAGGTATAAATTTGCACAGACCACATTAAAGTTGAGAAGAACTATTGTGGATCATATTTTTCCCAAGATAACTTACTAATGTTAACATAAGGAAATTAACAGATTTATTCCTCCCTTGAACACATATAAACACTATCTCCCACACCCACACACAAGTGCATTCATTCAATCATATAACCAAATGTATGCATTAAGAACTGGAGTAACAGTTGAAGACATAAAGACTCCATCTCATATTAGTTCTTCCTAGGTAAACTTCAAGGCCTGAAGCTAAGTTGACCATTTCTTTCCCTGCCCACATCTCCCTGACCCCCATACAATGTAGATAGCTCATGTATTTGTTTCTGCAAATATAGAGAATGGCATTAACCTTATTTTTAAAAAGATTTTATTTATTTATTCATGAGACACACACACACACACACACACACACACACAGAGAGAGAGAGAGAGAGAGGCAGAGAAACAGGCAGAGGGAGAAGCAGGCTCCACGCACGGAGCCTGATGTGGGACTCAATCCCAGGACTCCAGCATCACGCCCTGGGCTGAAGGCAGATGCTAAACCGCTGGGCCATCCAGGGATCCCGGTATTAACCTTACAGTATATAACTGTTAGTTCATTTTTCTGTTCTACTGATGGACTGTGTCCAGTGCCCAGCACTAAGATCTAGGAAAAAAGCCATGCTAAAAGAAGAGCAAATACAAATATTGTGAAATAAAAGCAGAATGAAGGTGAAACTAGATGTGCTTCATGCATAGGGGAGAGATGGAAACCAGATCCAGTTCATGTACAGCCTTGTGGTCCATAGAAAATTATTAAATAAAGTCATTCCTTAATTTGTAATAGAAATCTATTGATAAGTTCAAAGAAAGAGGTGATATGATCTGATAACATATTAGAAAACTGGCTGCTGCTGAAAGGTGGTGTATAGGGGGCCAGGATAGGACACAGGGGGAACATTAGTCATGTAGATGAACATGGATGATTATTCACATTAAGACTGTAGTGATGGAGGGGATCCCTGGGTGGCGCAGCGGTTTAGCGCCTGCCTTTGGCCCAGGGTGCGATCCTGGAGACCCGGGATCGAATCCCACGTCGGGCTCCCAGTGCATGGAGCCTGCTTCTCCCTCTGCCTATGTCTCTGCCTCTCTCTCTCACTGTGTGCCTATCATAAAGTTGTAAAAAAAGAAAAAAAAAGATTGTAGTGATGGAAATATTAAGACATTCCTAATTCAGAATGAATCTTCATTTATACCTTTATATTTTCTAATTTGAAGTATGACTTACTTCTATCTGCATCTGAGTTTCTTCAAACTTTGATAATGAGATTTTCTCATAGTTTCATCCATTTAACTAAGATATAAATGATTCAAAGCAGTTTAATTTACAGCATATTCCCTTAATCGAAATCTAAATCTCCATTAACTGTGATCAACCCAGATTTATAAGCCATAGATTTTGCACACCTGTTTTTTTCTTCTGATATCAAATTCCTGAAGGAAAATAATTTAATCCTGTCTTCAAAATATGAACTTTTCAGTGTTGAATTCAAGGTTAGAGCTGGAGCAAGCAAAACAAAATGGTACCATAATTCACTCATTGCATTATAATGATATGTAAGATCTCTAAATAGGTTTTTCCTAACAATACTATGTCTTGAACGAATGCTGAAAATAAATGTTATGATTGATATTTGGAAATTACAGACAGATATTTTGGGGGGTCTGGAGATTATTATGTTGACAATATACATTATACTCCTTGTCTCTTTTAAAGTAGAAAAGAAAATACATTTTAAAATCGTAAACAGGGCAGCCCCAGTGGCCCAGCAGTTTAGTGCTTCCTTTAGCCCAGGGCATGATCCTGGAGACCCGGGATCGAGTCCCATGTCAGGCTCCCTGCATGGAGCCTGCTTCTCCCTCTGCCTACGTCTCTGCCTCTCTCTCATTCTCTGTGCCTCTCATGAATAAATAAAATCTTAAAAAAAAAATCTTAAACAAGTTACAAGGTATTAGGATGACATATTGTAACAAGAAATACTACCTCTCATAAAAGCAGTAATACCAAAAAGAAATAGGAAGCTAATTATGAAGCACTGTTCTGTGGCATTTTCTGTACTGTGACATATTTAAAAAGCTTGAAAAATGAAGTTAAATGACATAGCATGGCAAAACAAGCAGTTTAATATCCTCTCTCTCTCTCTCTCTCTCTCTGGGAGTTGCCCGCCAGTCAAGTCATTGATTGCAAATGAGAATAACACATATTACTAGCAAACCTGACAGAAATATCCTGATACATCATTCAATAATGAGTAACATGAACTTGTCAAAACAGGAAAATGTTTTCTTGAGACTTAAGTCCAATAGGTCTTAATGACTGTAAACTATGCAATGAATTTTCATACATTTTTCAAACATTTCATACATTTTCATACATATTTTAATATGTTGATGATCTTTCTCTAGCTGTGTGGCATAAAAGGTATGTTTTAAATTGGTGCTGTGAAGTCTCTAATAATATTCTTATTATCAGGATATATTCAGGAATATAGTTATATTATTCAAATGAGATTTCTGCTTTAATCTGGTGTTTTTGAGGTGTTCCTTCAACATCTGATTATTTTTTTAAAGGTTTTATTTACTTATTCATGAGAGACACGGAGATTCATGAGAGAGAGAGAGAGAGAGGCAGAGACATAGGCAGAGGGAGAAGGAGGCTCCCCATGGGGAGCCTGATGTGGGACTCTATCCCAGGATCCCAAGATCACGCCCTGAGCCAAAGGCAGACACTCAACCACTGAGCCACCCAGGTGCCCCAACATCTGATGATTCTTTGTGATTATTTTTTCATTCTTTTAAACTAGTAGTCTCATTAAAAAAAAAAAAACTGATAGAAAGCTCAGATGTGTGAACAATTTGTCCACTGATAGGTGTTTAACTCCACCATACACAATGAGACCAAGCTGCTTTATATGGAGCAGCCATTCTCATCTCCATCTACACCAAAATCTCTATCTGTAGGCTTTATCTCTTATTTCTCCTTTTTTTTTTTTTTTCTCAATTTCCTAAAGAGGATTTTAAGTTTGGCTTAATGTGGTCAGTGACTTTGAGGTGTGACAAAGGAGTTTCATGAGTAAGGCACCTCTTCCCAACTTCATCAGCATTTAGTAGGCCCCAGGACAGTTTTGCTGATACCCCTTTTCCTGAGAGGTAAATTTCTTTTCAATGGGAGTGGAGGAAGACATTCCTTTGGTTAGTGACAAGGTTCATCAATTCTCTTCATGCAGATTCAAACAATCCTCTTCCAGCATCTCTCCCTTGCACATATATTTTCATAGTGGTACACTGGCCCTAAATCACTAAATCACTGACCATTTTTAGGGAATTCTGCGGAAGGAATCAGATTCTTGGACTACCGTCTACCCACTAGCCACTAATTTAGGCACTTGTCAGGCAGGGGATATACATAAACTCTATATCATTTATTATTTGTACATCTTTTCTTCTTGCAAACTTGGCTGACATTTCTTATCTGTGGTCATCTTTGTTTACTTCATTCATCTATCCTTGGAAATTTACTTTTTTTTAAATATACATTCACATTTTTTTGAAATCAGAATTGTGTATGGAGAAGAGAAAACCTATGTATGCAAAGTTTATTAAAAATCCCAATTATATTTTATAAAAAATCCTGTAGACAGCCTATTCTTCCTTTATAATCTACAGAAAGCATATCACATTAAATTATTAGTTAATTAACCATGTACCATTTTAACATCCATTAGTGTATAAAAACTCATCTAAAATGTATCTCAGTTTCCTCCTAATTTTAAAAATACTTCCTTAGTGTGATGTTTTGAACTTGAATATTCATAACTATAATATCTTTATTGAGATTTTTATCATAAATCAACACAAATTGTCAAATGATCTCACACTAATATTCACTTGAATTTTATTTCATCCTATCCATCAACTATGCCTATTTTCCATTTTATTTTAATTTAAATTCCAGTTAGTTAACATACAGTGTAATATTAGTTTCATGTGTACAATATAAAGATTCAAACTTCCATACAATGCCTGGTGCTCATCACAAGTGCACTCCTTAATTCCCACCACCTCTTTAACCCATCAAGTTTGTCTTATATTGTGGTTGCATTATGTTATTTAAAAAACATTAAAAGCATTTCACTTAGTTTTTAAGTCTTTATATTAATTTTTATAGTAGATATTCTTATTTCTAATTTCAATGTCTTGTTTTTATTTTTTTATGTTTTCTTGATATGTCCCTCTATTCTTATCTCTTTCTCTGTTTTGTTGCTTTTCATACTTTTAAATGATTTGGTGGCTAGATATCCTTTAAAAATTCTAGATAAAACACATTTATTAAGGACATGCCCATATCAATATATTATAGTGACTAAATAATTATATTTAGAGTAAGTATGATCAATGTTCCAATATTGATATATTATTATCTCTGCAACCTCATTTAAGTTGCTTAACTTTTCTTATCCTCATTTTCTTTTCTTTAAAATGAATATAATAATAGATGGCTTAGGAATGTCAAACGATGTCACTGCACAGTATCTGAAATAGGAAGATGAATTTAAATTTATTGCTTATCTCATTAAAAGAGTTATGCCATGTAAGTATATTCTCTCTGAATCTGAGGAGAACAGACTGTTCTTTTTTATATAATTTTTTTAGAAGTGTGAGGTTTGGGGATTAGTGGACTATCAGTAGGATGATATAGTCTGTAAAAGCATGATTACCCAGGTAAGATTAATTGGTTGCTAATAGCTAGTTGGTTAGTACTCAGAGGTGTATCTATTGGAGTAAGTCTGTGATTGGCTAACTTTGATTAATGAAAAGCTGTAATCAATTGGTCAGTGTGTAAAAGTATACTCAGAAAGGAAAGTTTTTGCTTATTGAATAAACAGGCTTAAAACTGGTTTGGATTGCTACCTGTATCATAAGGCAATTAATCTTTTTCTAGAAGTGTATGAACTTTTCTTTTTCAGGAATTTCTGAGCAAACTAAATGAAAGAACATACATACAGGAATAAGTACATTGTATGGTTCAGTTTAGTACTAAATACATTGTAGTGACTATTACCATTAATGTTATAGTTACTTTTCAATAAAAAAATAGAAAATTGGGATCCCAAGGTGGCTCAGCGGTTTCGTGTCTGCCTTTGGCCCAGGGCGAGATCCTGGAGTCCCGGGATCCAGTCCCACATCAGGTTTCCTGCATAGAGCCTGTTTCTTCTTCTGCCTGTGTCTCTGTCTCTCTGTGTGTCTCTCATGAATAAATAAATGAAATCTTTAAAAAAAAAATAGAAAATTAACCGTTTTCCCTGTTAAACATCTATATTGCAAAATTTTCCTCTCAGGAAACTTCTACTACAATGAACTTTCTCAAAACTCTAAAATTTTATCTGTGTTATTTTCTACCAATATAAAACATGAAGTATTGATATTCTTGCACTTTCTGTCTAAATTGAGTGTTATTTATTTCCAATTTATCCACCAACAAACACTTAAGTGACAACAATGTGACCATGTGCCCATATTTATATGTATGTAAATATTAGTTATATACATATAAATATATTTATTATATACAATTAAATATATATGTATGTCAAAATGTGAGGCACATGGTTTTATATATATATATATATGATAGTTGTGTATATGTGTATATATGTACATATGTATATAAAATCTCATCTCCTTGGCACATAACAAAACACACACACACACACAGGGGTGGGACGAAGAAAAAGAGAGAATGTAGCCAAAATGAAAACATATTTTATTTCTTTTAAAGATTAATTTATGAGAGAGAGAGAGAGAGAGAGTGAGAGAGAGAGAGAGCATGCTCAGGGGGATGACATAGAATCTCCAGCAGACTCCCCACTGAGTGCAGAGCTCCATGCAGGGCTCAAGCCACAATCCTGATTTGAAACCAGGAGTTACCCACTTAACTGAGACACCCAGACACCCCAGGAAAATATATTTTAATTAAAAATATTTTATACAAGTACAGTTGACCCTTGAGCAACATGGATTTGAACTGGGCTGGTCTAGGTATATGCAACTTTTTTCTAGTAATGCAAATGTATTTTCTCTTCCTTACGATTTTTTTAGTAACATTTTATTTTCTCCAGTTTCTTTTATTGTAAGAATACAGTATGTAATACATATAACATACAAAATATGTATTAACTGTTTATGTTATTGCTAAGACATTCAGTCAACAGTAGGCTTGTAGTAGTTAAGTCTGGGGAAGTCAAAGTTATATGTAAATTTTTAGTTTTGCAGTGGATCAGCACCCCTAATCCCTACCTTGTTCAAGAGTCCATTGTAATTCCTTCTTAAATACTGTGATGAGTGCTAAAATGGAATGTATGGTATTGTGAGTTTTGGAGAACAAGATCATTGAGAAATTCCATTTCAACTCAGACATAAAGTGTGAGCATGAGTTGACTAAGGAAGGGATGGGTGGTTGGGAGAGAGGCTATTATTCCAGTAAGGGGAATAGTGTGTGCAAATATTCTGATATGTAAAAATAGCATTCAAATCACTGACAGCCAGCAGTGAGGATACACTGAGAGAGGAGAAATATAGAAAAAATGCTGGGATAATAAAGAGAACCTTGGAATTTACTGTACAAGCAATAGTATAACACTAAAATTTATACTGTGAGAGCTGTCATTGAAACTTAGACTCTTTGAACATGAACAGCCTGTAAAGCGATGAACAGAGAGTATGGAAGGGAGGATTTGTGGCCAGCCAGTAAGGAGGCTATTTTTATAGTCATGCCAAGAATAGGCACATATGGGATCTCTGGGTGGCGCAGCGGTTTAGCGCCTGCGTTTGGCCCAGGGCACGATCCTGGAGACCCGGGATCGAATACCCCCGGTGCAGGAGCCTGCTTCTCCCTCTGCCTGTGTCTCTGCCTCTCTCTCTCTCTCTCTCTGTGTGTGACTATCATAAATAAATAAAAATTAAAAAAAAAAAAAGAATAGGCACATACTTTATCTGTTGGTTTGAAGGTAGTGAGGTGCATAGCATTTGACTTCTATTTTGAAGGCGGATATTATAGGATTTTAGTGATTACCTGAATTTGGTAAAACTTGCTATTCAAAGAAAGGCCACACTTTGGAGCAGGAATTTGGAAGAGGTGACTTACTTAGCAATTATAGCTGCAAACAAGATATGATAGTAACTTCCATAAAGTGGTTTTCCTGCATGAGAAAAATCAAGTTGATCTACTGAAAAAAAATTTACTAATTTTCCTCCCATCTTTTAACCTGTCAATCAAGAAAGCAGTTTTAACCATTTCCTTAAAATGCCTTTTTGAGCAATCTGCTTCTGCTATCGAGAACCAGTAGCTCTCTCTCTTTCTCCTTCCTGAAAAAACTTTTGTCCTTGCATCAAAATAGAATCTCACAAAACAGAAATAAGCTTATGCCAGTCTTTGCCTCATCTCAAACTTGGTTATCAATAAAAAAAAACAAAAAGTAGAAATCAAATAGTGTTTGGATCAACAAATCCTACCATAATGACAAGCTAAAGTCATTTTATTTTTTAAAAATCTCAGTCTGTGATCAGTAGAACATAATTTTATACTAATTTACAGAATTTGAATTTAGTCAGAAAAGCACTGAAGTACCATTTATACTCTTTAGAGTTACTGCATCTATAATTGATTTAAACTATTGAAGTCTTGGCTTAGAATGACCCCAATATGTACATATATATACTTACATATATATATGTATATATATACATATATATATGGCATCTTCATATATCTATAGCTTTCAGTGACTCTTTCAATAATGAATATAAAAGTAACCTTTGTGAAGTCTACAATTGTTAGTCTGTTATGAGCATCAGAAAAAAATCTGTTGTAGTAATCAGCATCCATTTCTGGAAACTGGACTGCTAACAGAGTCACTTTTATTCAGTGTTTTCATCCCAGATTTTTATCATGGAAGTCATTCTTCTGTTTCCTTCAAATTCCTTAAAGTCACACAATATTCCAGCCTATAGTTTATTCAAGCAACTAATCCTGTAAATGAGGGACATGGCTCTCCAGCTGCAATATGATTTATATTGCTTTTAACGATACCAATGATTCCATCATTCTTAATTGTGTGCTAATATGTATTGTTCATTTCTCCAAGTATTTCCTTGAAGACAACTTAAACCTTGAGAAACTTGCATTCTAGTATCTAGTATCAGATTTTTATTTTATTTGTGCATAAATTTTGTCTGCCATTGTGAGTAAAATTGCTTCACTAAAACAAAATAAATTTTAAAAAAAGAGAAGTCACAAAGGAATAAACAACACATGTTGCAGAATGTAGCCAAATCAGAACAGCACAGTAAAACATGACTGTTGATTGGTTTGTTTGCAATGTGGTTTACTAGTGCTCTTTGATTCACAACTGTACCATACAATCTGCAGCTGTAGCTCTCCTACATGGAGACCTTTCAATGGCCTTCTGAGAATCAAAAATAAACACACAATACCCTTAGCAGTTTACTGTTTTTCGGTACACCAATATTGCTTTATTTTTAAAACAAAGCATTTTAAAAACAAGCTAAGTTATAATGAACCAAAATAGTGGGAGAAACAATACAAAATAGAAGAGATCATAAAGGTACTGAGCAATAGAATGAGTACTCAAACAATGAGGATGTAATGAATAAATTTCAGTAAACTTTATCATTTATTTTGTCCCACTAATAGATAGGAAAATACACGTTTCTGAATGCAGATAAAACTGTGGGGTGGGAGATAT
Source organism: Vulpes lagopus (assembly GCF_018345385.1). Lineage (NCBI taxonomy): Eukaryota > Metazoa > Chordata > Mammalia > Carnivora > Canidae > Vulpes > Vulpes lagopus. The sequence goes on from NC_054824.1 coordinate 12,515,283, forward strand.
CTAATTGTAAAGCCATGTTTATGAAATTAGTTTTTTTCTAAATTATTATTCTATAACTACAAGTCTCAGATGTTAAACTTTTGGAATGATATATCACAAAATCTTGAGAGCAGGTCTAAAAAATACTCCATGTGAGCTCACTGTGAATCTATGTTAGCAAAACTAAGAATTTTATGATGACATAAATATATATGATGACAAAATGTATGATGGACAGCATTCCTGGTGCCTGTTTCATTCAGGTGCAGACTGTTCTTCCCAGTTTAATGTCTGGCCTTATAGAGAGATAATTAGAAAATAAATAGATAAATAGAAAGTGTTTGTAAGAGAACAAATCATAAAAGGAAACCAAATATAATGCAATGGTGATAGTACTAAAATAATCTTCATCTACTTTTAATGTTGAGATATGTATCTATCTATTTATTTATATCCACTATAGCTAAGGGATTATAGGAGGGGCACAGAATTTGCATGGACTACTCTTCACTCCCTCCCTTTATTTTTCTAAGATACTTATTATCATTAATATACATCGTTAAGTAGTTTTTTCTTGAGTACCTGATAGCCACATGATTTTGTTCATGAAGTTTCTCTTTTTCTTAGCCAATTAATAACACTTATGATAGATAAAACATGAAGTAATATCTATTAACATAAAATTCTGAAATGACCAAATCCCTAAATAGTGCTGGTCAAATTCCTAACCACAACTTTGTAAGTTACCGTATTGTACAATGTTGAAAGTCTCTATATGTATTCCATATAAATTATAAACTTATTTATATGTTGAATAAAGCCTGGATTTTTTTAAAGCAAGAAAGTGAGCGGTACCTGGGTGTCTCACTCAGTTAAGCCTCTGTCTTTGGCTCAGGTCATGATCTTAGGGTCCTGGGACTGAGCCTACATCAAGCTCCATGCTCAGCAGGAAGTCTGTTTCTCCCTCTCTCCCTGCTCATGCTCTCTCTCTCAAATAAATAAATAAAATCTTAAAAAAAATAAATGAGAGGATAACATAATCTATTGTAGAATCATGTCTAACTGCAATTAAATGAAGAATCAATAAGAAAGATAAAAACAGGGACACCTGGGTGGTTTAGCAGTTGAGCGTCTGCCTTTGGCTCAGAGATTGATCCCGGAGTCCCAGGATAGAGTCCCACATCGGGCTTCCTGCTTCTCCCTCTGCCTGTGTCTCTGCTTCTCTCTGTGTGTCTCTCATGAATGAATGGATAAATAAATGAATGAATGAATAAATAAATAAATGAAATCTTAAAAAAAAAAGAAAAAGAAAGATAAAAACATTCTAATTAGCTTTTGGTGTATTTTTTCTCTATAAGGAATTATTCTAAAGGAATTATAAAGACGACGTTGCTTTTTTCCCATGTTACTGTTGCAAATTCATAAGTAATCATATAAGGTCCACGTGATAACAAGTTTACCTGGCTTTACCACATAGCTTGTGACAAGATAGCCAACTGAAAAAAAAAATTAATAGGGAATAAATTCTGGATAAAGTCAAGTGTTTACATTGAAAAAGTTTAACCTATACAGTAGAAATGTACTATGCTGCTATATTGTGTGAGACTGGTTATTACTTATCATTTGTTATAGTCACATAAAAGAAATAAAGAAGACAACTCCTTGCCCTGGAGGCCTACAGTCCTAGGAAGGTAATGCACATGAAACTTATTCCCATTCTCCATTTATCTTAATCATATGTTAAAACAGCCATTCAGAACATAGCCCTGTTTTAGAGGAGTGATCAGTTAGCTACAGAACTTGATGCTGTAAGTATCAGAAGTTTGTGTTTAGTAAAAAGGGTACCCTTGGGCTACAAAAAAGCATTGGTTAGCCATTCTTTAAGAAGGCAAGATTTTCTGGTATTAAATTATTTTTTACAACTTTAAATGACTCTGAAATACACAACTGATCACTGTGGCTATAACATTTCAGTTTCAGTGGAGACATTTGTTCCACATATGAAAATTGAATACGACTGCTGGATTGCACCTAGAGAAAAGAATACTGAAAATTGTTAGTGAGACCAGGAGCTGGTAAGAAATGAAAAACAGAAGAAAAACATCATGGGGAAAGTGACACTTAGAGAAGAGAAACTAAGACAGAAATGACCATAGTGAGTTTGTGGAAAAATGAACAAACTGACCTGGGTTTAGTGAAAGGATAATTCTGGAGAGAAGTGGCAAATAAATTTGGAATACCAGAGTAATAGCATGGAGTATATATTAGAACCAGGGTCGTGAGATTACTGGCAACTCCTCTGGCCCCTCTCCTTATCAGAAGAATGGATAAGTAATATATTTAAGGTAGTGATTCTTAGGGTCAGTGTCATATTAGAATAAATGGATCTTGAATATCAGATTTCTTAGTTTAATATCTTCAGAGATTCTTTTAGGTGAATTTGATTTGAGTTAGATGAATCATATTTTACCATAATTTTAATTGACAGGGCAGGAAAGGAGAGTAATAGAGGTTGTGCTAAGATAAAGATATTAAATTGATTTAATCCACTCAGAAACATACCGAAGCGCATACGTATACCCAAAGAACGTATATATGGGATGTTTTACTAAAAGGACTAACCTATCTATAAACTGTTTAAAATAGCTTTATTTTATATAAGTATATGTAATTGGTATAGCTAGATATAAACCAAATTGACTCAGTATGTATCTATCAATATGTATCTACATGTATATTTATATCTATAGTTGAAATAGATTAGTATATGCACAGCCTATCCCTGTAATGAGTCTGTACTGTACTAGAAAGATTTTCCTGCAACAGGCAATCCTAAATGCAAAGCTTAGTCATTATCTCTAAGCATTTTCTTAATTATTTAATGTGGGGGCTATACTAGATAATATTCAGTAAGGCTCATTCCAGTACCAATACATTCACGTAAATAAATCTACCTGATTATGTATCAACTTGCATTATTTCCTAGTTGTTTGGTATTTGTGAATCTTGCCTTCTTGCTTGACTTTTAGGTTTGTAAGTATTCATGAACTAACTATATCTTCTGGTCACTTTTCTTTGCCCAGAATATAGATGTGCATGAGTTCAGACTTTTCTCTCCCACAGTCAATTATAGATATCAATATTCTATTATTGATTGATTCAAAAGTGCCAACTGGTTCTCTCCTATGTGCTTGACACTATTCAGGTTGTGGAGTTCTAGTACTGAAAAAAACTGACCAAGCTCCTACTCTCACAAAGCATATTTTCTAGGAGAAGAAACAGAAAACAAAGAAAGAAATGAGTGTACACCTTTTTACTTAAGCCTGATGTGGAGTGAATTTATAATTCTGAAAACTATGATACATGGTTTATAGAAAACAATACAAGCCTCTGTTAAAAATTCATGGTGGTAGTATAAGAGGGAAGTATATGATAAATGCAGGATGAATATGGAAGGTCTCTCTGAGATTGTGACAATTAAGATAGAGAAGGCCAGTCATGCTTAGAAATGGCGAATGAGAATTGGTGTTATAAAGAAACTGAGGGGGGATGCCTGAGTGGCTCAGTGGTTGAGCGTCTGCCTTTGGCTCAGGGTGTGATCCCAGAGTCCCAGGATGGAGTCCCACATGGGGCCTCCTGCATGGATCCTGCTTCTCCCTCTGCCTATGTCTCTGCTTCTTTCTGTGTATCTCATGAATAAATAAATAAAATATTGAAAAAAAAGGGAAAAGAAACTGAAGAGTTACAGCTTAAAGAGTAGAGGAGGCTTGTATATGATGAATTCAGAAATAGTATGATCAAAGTGACTTGGCATCCTTCATAGTTTTGATTTATGCATTTTTTCCAAAGATACCTTGATTTCCCATTTGCAAATTCACCCCTCCTCATTCTCATCCATCAAGTTTGGAAGGGTTTACTCCTCCTTGACCTTCCAAGGGTAGGCCATGAATGTCTTAAATGAGCATTATATTCCATTATTCTGTTCACAGTGATTGTTTCAGGAAGTGTATGATGTGGTTCTGGCCAATAAAATTAAGAATTACAAAATATCAAGAGAGAAAAAGAAAGAGACTCCCTTGTCCTTATACAGTATTTGCTGTTCTTGGTAAATAATAAAATTGTAGCAGATGGCAAGGGATGGTGGGAGGAGACATTATGAAGACCAATGCTATCTTTGAGAAAGGCATTTTTCAAAAATTTTACTTATTTATTCATGAGAGAGACAGAGACAGAGGCAGAGACACAGGCAGAGGGAGAAGTGGGCTCCATGCAGGGAGCCCAATGTGGGACTCGATCCCGGGTCTCCAGGATCATGCCCTGGGCCGAAAGCAGGCGCCCAACCACTAAGCCATCCAGGCATCCCATGAAAGACATTATTTCTAAAATAAATACAATATAGTTTGGTATACTTTAAAGCTCCTCATTAATACTGATTATCTTTAAAACTTATCTATATTGATCATCAGAAAATTACTATATACCATAACAGGATAATCATTCTAGTAAATATTCACATAATCAGTTGCTTTAAGTGTTTTTAATTCTAAGACAAGTATTTCTCTGAGAATTATGTAATTTTAACCTGGAATGATTATTTTTAAAATATTCATAAAATGTTTTGTTTCTAAAATTTTATTCATTTTTTAAGATTTCATTTATTTATTCATGAGAGATACAGAGAGAGACAGACATAGGCAGAGGGAAAAGAAGGCTCCTTGCAGGGAGCCTGATGTGGGACTCCATCCCAGAACCCTGAGCCAAAGGCAGACGCTCAGCCACTGAGCCTCCCAGGTGCCTCTATTTTCTTCATTTAAATTCTCTTGTATTTTATTTAAAATTATGTATATACCTTGGCTATTGTGAATAGTGCTGCAATGAATACGGGAATATAGATATCTTTTCAAGTTACTGTTTTTGTTTCTTTTGGGAAAAATATCCCAAAATGGAATTCCTGGATCATATGGTAGTTCTATTTTTAATTTTTTGAGATACTGTTTTCCACAATGACTGTACCAACTTACTTTCCAATGATTGTGCACAAGGGTTCCATTTTTTTCAACATTCTTGAAAACATTTGTAATTTTTTATCTTTTTGATAATAGCCATTGTAACAGGTGTGAGGTGACATCTCATTATGGTTTTGATTTGCATTTCTCTGATTATTTGTGTTAATGAGCACTTTTTTATATAGCTGTTGGCCATATGTATGTCTTCTTTGGAAAATTGTCATTTATTCAGGTACTTTGATCTTTTTAAAATCATGTTACTCATTTTTTTTTTCTATTTAGTTTAGCAATACCTTATATATTTTGGATATTAACCCCTTGAAAACATTTCCTCTCATTTTTGTAAGTTAACTTTTCACATGATAATGTTTCCCTTGCTGTGCGGAAGCTTTTTAGTTTGATGTAGTCCTCCTTGTTTTTTTTTTGCTTTGTTGTCTGTGCTTTTAGTGTATTCAAAAAGTACCATTGCCAAGACCAATGTCAAGGAGTTTTCTTCTCTATCTTCTAGAAGTTTTACAGTTTCAGGTAATACATTTTTAAATTAATTTTGAGTTTACTTTTATGTATTGTGTAAAAGTTTAATTTTTTGCATGGTGATATCCAGTTTTCCCAACACTGAAGAGACTAACTTGTCCTTTCCCCCATTGTGTATTCTTGCTGCTCTCATCAAAAATGAATTGACCCTGTACATGTGGCTTTATTTTTGGGTTCTCTATCCTGTTCTATTGGTCTATGTCTTTGCTTTTATGCCAGTCCCATATTGTCTTGATTACTATACCTTTGTAATATAGTTTGAAATCAGGTAATTTGATGCCTCCAGCTTTGTTCTTGCTCACGATACTTTGACTATTTGGAGCCATTTGTGGTTCCAGACAAATTTTATAATTGATAATTGTTTTTCTAAATCGGTAAAAAAAAAATCATTTTGAAAGGATAGCATTGACTCTATACATAATTTTTGTAGTATGGATATTTTTATAATATTAATTCTTCCTATCTGTGAGCTCAGGATACATTTCCATTTATTTCTATTGTAATTATCTTCATCAATGTCTTATAATAGATTTCAGTGTACAGGTTTTTCACTGCCTTGGTTATATTTATTCCTAAGTGTTTGCTTGTTTGATACTATTGTAAATGGAATTGTCTCCTTAATATATTTTCGGATAGTTTTTAGTGTATAGAGATGCAACTGATTTTGTATGTTAATTTTGTACCCTGCAACTTTACTGAATTTATTAGTTTTAATACCTTTTTGGTGGAGTCTTTGGGGTTTTCTATATATAAGATCATGTCATCTGCAAAGAGAGACAATTTAACTTTTCTTCCAAGACATCCAATGTGGGTGTCTTTTATTTCTTTTTCATTACTAACTACTCTAAGTACCTGAACAGAAGTGGTGAACTAAGTAGTTGAAAGGAAGTGGTGAGGCTGGGTGCCCTTGTATTATTCCTGATCTCAGAGGAAAAGTTTATAGCCACTCATCTCAGAGTTTAGCTGTGGACTTGTCATATATTCCTTTATTATAAGGAAGTACATGCCTTCTATACCTAATTTGTTGAGAATTCTTATGAAAGGATGTTGAATTTTGTCAAAATAGTTTTCTATATCTATTGAGATGATCGTATGGTTTTTATCTTTCATTTCATTGACAGTTTTCACATTTGTTTATTTGCATATATTGAACCATTCTTGCATCTCAGGAAAATCCCACTAGATTGTTCTGTAGATCTTTTAAATGTGCTATTGAATTTGGTTTGCTTATACTTTGTTGAGGACTTCTGCATCAAGTTAATCAGGAACACTGGCCTGTAGTTTTCTTTTCTTGCAGAATCCTTATTAGGCTTTGATATCAGGGTAATTCTGATCTTGTAAAATGAGTTTGGGTCTAATTCCTGTGACAGGCATGCATGATTCCTCCCAGGTCCCTTTGTGGGTGGCGCTAATGACAGAACCAAAGCCAATCAAGGAGGCAGCTGAGTCCACAATGGGTGGGGCTATTTCTGGGTCTAAAGCCAGGACTGGGTAGCCCAGGTGGCTCAGCGGCTTAGCATTGGCTTAAGCCCAGAGCCTGATCCTGGGGCCCTGGGATCCAGTCCCATGTCGGGCTCCCTGTATGGAGCCTGCTTCTCCCTCTGCCTGTGTCTCTGCTTCTCTCTCTCTCTCTCTCTCTCTCTCTGTCTCTCATGAATAAATAAAATATTTTTTAAAAATATAAATTAAATAAATAAATAAATAAAGCCAGGACTATGGTCAGTGAATCTGCCACCTGGGCTTGGACTTGCCTTTTCAAAATGGCTCACCTCAGCCTTGGGCTTCACTGGGGTTTCATAGTCTCCCACCTGGATCCCAACACTCCTACAAAGGCACTCTTGTCCGTGGATGGTTGCCAAACTATTATTGCTGTGGGGGCACCAGTGGCAAATCCCCTATTAGGTCATCTTGCTGACATCACTTACATTTAATAGCTGACATTTACTAATATTTTTCATTGAATCTACTGAGTATACAGTTCCTAGTCAGGATCACTTTACCATAATAACATTCCAATGTACCTATCTTGATGGATAATATTTTATGTATGTTTCTAACATTTAATGGGACTATTTAATACAAACATAAAATAATGATTTAATCAGATTATTAACAGAAAAAAATGGCGTACCTTATTGAAAGCTATCTGTTTGAAATTTAAGCACACATAATATTCAGTGTTGAAAACTAAACATATTCATAATTATAAACAAGGCAAGCAATTAGCACTATTATGGCTTAAGCCTGAGCTATCAGGCAGTAAGTCAAAAGTAGTAAGCCAGTATATGTAAGAAAAAAATGAATATCAAAAGCTATAAAAAGAAAAAACTAATGTAAATTGACACAACTACTGGACTATCTTGCTCATAAATACAACTGTAACTATAATAAACAACACATGACCCAATGAATTCAAACAGTGCTTTGAAATAACATGTGACATCCAAAGTTTATCCTAACAATGTTTCAAGGTTAATTGGGCCACTTTTGATATAACTGGATAACTTATTCTTCATTTGCCACTTCAGAAATATTTCTACCTTTCTATTCCTAGGGCTAGAAGTGCTGACCTCTATTGATTGCATCTGGCTTCTGTTCACTTGGCTAACGGAATAAGCTGACAGCAAAAATTATTACCCAAATTTTTGTATCTAGGTCTGGAGATTTAGCAGACTCCATTCCTCTTTCAGTGTCTACAAGTACTGGCAAAGGGCCTATTTTCCAGGCTAGAATTTTTTTCAGGTTCCTGTAACACCATTCCTTTAGCCTTGCCTCTATGGGTAGTTATGGAGTTCCTTGGTTTCTAGTCCCTGGAGGCCTCACTGATCTTGGTTTGTTACTTCAATCTAAATGACAAATCTATGTATTGAATAGATCCTTATTTTCAATTTTCTTGTAAAATTAATAATATATGCATGTATGCTATTCTTCAGGTATTTTTTAATTTATATTTTTCATGAATTGAATCATTTTACCTCTAGTTTAGGATTGTTAATGTAAAATTTTTATGATTGTTTTATTTTAAATCATCATTGTCTTAAGTTTATCTGCTTTATTTTGTTCAAAATATATTTTTTTCCTGACCTCTTTCTTTTTCATCCAAATTTCTATGTAGCCATTTCATTATATACATTTTCTGATAAAAATATTTTGGTTTTGTTGATTAGTTATATCCTGAGATTTTTATGTCAATATATGCTCATAGATTGATTTATACAGTTCTTCAATTTTAAGGCTTATTTTGTTATTTTTTCTAACCTCTTGAGTTGATGACTTTGATAAATTATTTTAAATTTTTTATATTTTTCAATAAATATTTACATCTGTACATTTTCACACAAGCTTTGTAATATAGTTTGATTCATTTCTACACATTTCAGTCTGTTTTGATTTCATTTTTGCATAAATATGTATTTGGCTTTTGCCTGTTTCTTGCATTAAATATCTGAATGGGAAGATTTTTTTGTTATTTGGCCATCACTTTGTTGTTAATTCTAATACCAGTGAATTCTGGTCAGTGAATATGGGTTGTAAAATGTTTCTTGTTTGGATCTCAATGGTTTGTCTTCAGGATCACATATATGGTTTTTGTTGGGATTTCTTATGTGCGTGCCAGCCCAAGTTTTGCATTTGTACTTTATGACTTTATTTATTTTAAGTCTGCTTATCCTTTTTCTGAGGATAGTATTTAAGGTTATCTCCCTCTATGAGTGTGTAGTTTTCAGCTTTGTCCTTATTTCCCTAACTTAAGAGTCCATTAAAGCTATATTACTTAGTAAATTAATACTCTTATGTGACACATATTATCATAAATGTTCTATTTTTAGTTCTCATTGATATTTTAGTTCCCATTGACATTTTTTATTTGAATTTATTTTTAGTAGATAACTTTTCTTTCATGTGTTACTGCTTCTTTTTATCCTTTCTATTCAGTTTTGTTCATTGCTTTCTTAAAAAAAGTATATATCTGAAGTGTAAACCACTGTAAAATTTATTTTATTAAAACTAATAATTACCAAAAGTACATTATGCCCATTTTTTTCTTTAAAATAAATAAAATAAATCTATCTTTTGGGGAATGCTTTTACATTGTTGGTGGGAATGCAAACTGGTGCAGCAACTCTAGAACACAGTAGGGAGGGTCCTCAAAAAATGATAAATAGAACTACCTTATACCCCAGCAATTGCACTACTAGGTATCTCTCCAAAGGATACAAAAATACTGATTCAAAGGGGCACATGCACCCTGATGTTTATAGTAGCATTATCAATGATAGCCAAATTATGGAAAGAGCCCGTATGTCCAATGACTAATGAATGGATAAAGATGTGAGATAGATATATATAATGGATATTACTCAGACATAAAAAAGAATGAATCTTGCCATTTTCAATGACATGGTTGGAGCTGGAGTGTATTATGCTCAGCGAAAGAATTCAGAGAAAGACAAATACCATATGATTTTACTTGTATTATGAAATTTAAGACACAAAACAGATGAACTTAGGGGAAGGAAGAAAAAAAGAGAGAGAGGCAAACCATGAGACTCTTAACTATAGAGAACAGACTGAGGGTTGCTGGAGGGGAAGTGTGTAGAAGGAAGGTCTAAATGGTTATGGGAATTAAGGAGGGCACCTGTGATGAGCACTGGGTGTTATATGTAAGTGATGAATCGTAATACTTCACTGTATGTTAGCTAATTATAATTTAAACAAAAACTTGAGGAACAAGAAAGAAAGAAAAATATCTTTTTTTTCTGTGTTGATGGCAGTGTTCTTAAATGAACATACCTTTTTGTCTGCTGTATTTATTCATGATGTACATCTCTTCACCGTCAAAAGGCAAGAAAAAGTATTTACTTTTTATATCCTCAACTGTATTTCATCTCTAACCTGATTTCTTAGGATCAGTTAATATTTCTTTTGAATTGCATTAAACATAGAAATATCAGTTTTTATCTTTATATACATCATTAGCTATATGAATATTAAAATGCCACATAGGTTAGCTAAATTGGGAAACATTCCACCGTTTGAGTTTTCAGTAACTCCATGTGATCTCTGAAAAGGTAATTTATTTCTGACAAAAAAAAAAAAAATAGAGCAGTATCTAAAATGACTTGCAAGACTGTCTACCATTCTTGGTTCTCTAATTTTGTCACTTTCTGCTATCATCTAAATAGTTTGTGTACTTTGAAAGACTTCTGATTAGAAAACATCATGGCAAGGGGTGCCTGGGTAGCTCAGTTGGTTAAACGTCTGCCTTCAACTCAGGTCATGACCTCACGGTCCTGGATCAATAGGTTTGTACTTAGGTGTGCATACTATTTACTTACTTCGAATGTTTATAATTTCATTTTTTATTTTCATATGCTTGTTCAAACCATCAACATGTAATTTACTATTTTCTTTCTCAATTTATGCATTGCATATGAGTTTTCTTATTTATTGAATGAAATTGTTTTCATTGCACTTTCAAAATCTTTTGATGGAATGATTCTTCATGCTAATAGTAAAATGGCCTAAATTAACTTTTTCAGTTATTCTAAAATAGTACTACTAAACAAGAAATTATTTTAAAAATCACCAACTAAGAAAACTGAGAAGTTACTTTGTACAGTAAAATTTTAAATAAAAACTCAACTTGACATTCTAACATACAATTATGGTGTGTGCTGCCCTTTGTAAATTACCCATGATGTTATTCTGTCATCATTCATTCACTATGACCTTTGAATTTTTTTTCAAATAATTATTTTTTTTTAATTTTTATTTATTTATGATAGTCACACACAGAGAGAGAGGCAGAGACATAGGCAGAGGGAGAAGCAGGCTCCATGCACCGGGAGCCCAACATGGGATTCGATCCCGGGTCTCCAGGATCGCGCCCTGGGCCAAAGGCAGGCGCTAAACCACTGCGCCACCCAGGGATTCCTTTTTTCAAATAATTAATGAATTTGTATTGACCTAAATACATGGCCCTATCCAAGCTCTCTTATGATGCATCGCTTTCACTTCAGGATTAGCTGTAGTTGTATAATCTATGGCCAAGGCTTGATTTGTCATGGCACTGAAGTACAGGTAGATCTTTTACTTTTGTTAAAATCTATTTTCTGCATGATTCATACTAGCCAGTGAAAGGATTATAGAATGTCTTAACAGAAATAGAAGAATTTTTAAAAATCAATACTTTAGATGACTTGAAATGCCAACATAAAAGCAAAAGTTATTAGAGGAAACCCTTCAATATTAGAGAAAAAAGTTCCTTAATTTAAAGCCATATATAAGTAGAAATTTCTATTATAAATATAGAAATGTACATATCAGAATATAACTATCTATAGAAAATAGTATCAGAAGAAGAAATAACTATTATATATAAATTGAAAGAAGTAAGAGTTTTTCTCAGCTTTCCATCTTTTTAGAACTTACCAATCTGGAAAACTGCTGGTCCAAGTGAATAGTACATATAAGAACATGCTGTGCTAGAGGGAATAATGACTTACATAATTTTCTAGAGGGCTTGAGTCAAGGTATAGGGGGAGCTTCAGTATGAATTTCATTTATTTGTCATTCCTCCCAAGCCATTACTTGTCAAACCTCCAGGGAGATTTAGAACATTTTGCGGAAGGCCCTTTATGGACAGTGACCTACAGGAAATAACAGCTTTGCTTCTTGAAAAAAAAAAAAAACAAAAAATCATTCGGCTTGATTTGGGAGAAGAAAAAGATCCTTGGTAGAGATTAATAAAAGTATCAATAAAAAGGCTTTCCTCCTAGTTGATGACAGATTATTACAAATTTTCTGATTTCCAAAGGAATCTCAGTAAAGAAAAGTAAATGTACTTTACACGTTTTACATTCTGTCAATCTCTTCTGGTTTCAATCATAGACTGAAGCCAATCATAAAATGTGTAGTTACATAGTTCAGTGAACTCTTTCATGATTTGAAAGAATGATTTGGAACTTTCTCTTGTTCGTGCATTAATTTTATGCAATGTCTGAACTAGTACAATCCCTTTTTTATGTACCCAAGAAACTTTCGCTATAACATCACCCGCCTAGTCCAATCGATCAATCAATCAATCAATTCTAGGAAACTTATTGGCTTCTGATTAGTTATCTTGGAAATAATGAGTTGCGATAGACTTACCGAAATTGTTAGGCAATGAAAAAGTCAACAACTATACACGTATAGCTTTGACATCCTCTATGGGACTATCAGAAAATTATCTTAAATCAACCCACCCTTAAGCACATTCAATGAATTCTTGTTGAACAAATAAATGGATTAAAAAAAAAAAAAAAAAAAAAAACGTAGCCTTGCATGATCCCGGAGTCCCATAATGAAGTCCCGCATCGGGCTTCCTGCATGGAGCTGGCTTCTCCCTTTGCCGGTCTCACCGCCTCTCTTTCTTGGTGTCTGTCATGAATAAATAAATAAAATATATATATATATATATATATATATATATATATATATATATATATTTTAAAAAAAGTAGCCTTGTACATTTGCAAAATATTTTACGTAGGATGTAATAAGAAAAGAATTTCTAGGGGCGCCTGGGTGGCTCAGCGGTTGAGCATCTGCCTTAGGCTCAGGTCCTCATCCTGAGGTCCTCGGATCAAATCCCACATCCGGCTCCCTGTGTTGAGCCTGCTTCTCCCTCTGCCTGTGTCTCTGCCTCACTCTCTGGGTCTCTCATTGAATAAATAAATAAAATCCTCAAAAAAAAAAAAAAAAAAGAATTTTTATAAGGAGGTGTTAGGACCAAGAACATTTCAGTCGATGCAGCAAAAAATGAAAGTATCTGTATAGTGTGGCCTAACATGACGACAGAATGAATTATCCCTCTACGTCACTCGACAAACCGCTGTGGGGTACAGGCCTGCTCCCGTCACAGGAGAGGACCAGCTGTGCCCACGGTTCCCGAACCTCCCCCACCAAGGCCGGCGGGGCAGGAAAGGAGTGGGTGGGGACATGGAGCCGCGCAGGCCCTGCCCTTACCGTCCTCAGCCAGACGGTCTGCCGGAAGTTAGCCCGCAGGCGTCCTCCTCCAGGCCTCAGGGCCGCAGCGGCGTCCGCCCGCCCGCGCTTGCACGCGTGCCCGGAGGGCGGCCTCCCGTCGAGGCTGAGGTCGCGACCGAGGCCCTTTCGCGCTCCTCGTGCAGCCGTAAAGCGCCTCGCTGGAACTTTGCGACGGGAGCCTGGGACCGACACCTCGCCGCGCGCAGCCGCAGAGCCCCTCGGCAGCAGGGCGGCGCTTCGAGCGCTCCGGACGGCCGCGGCCCCAGGCGACCTCCGCGTGCAGAAGGGCCGGGGCGCACGCGCGACCCGTGTGCGGACGCCCAGAGAAAAGAGAAAAACACGTTGGCTTCTGCCTCCCAGGGACCCCGCACGTCCACTTTCGTAGGAGAATGTCACTTTTTGCGGAGGGACAGGTGGTGGGTGGGTGTTGACGCTCCATAAGACATTGCTGTGCCCAGACGGTCGATGGGGGACTCCGTGTAAGGATTCGGGAGACGTGGCTGAGCGGGGAGCACTGGGGAGCAGCGGGGAGCGACCGTAGCCTCCGCAGCCAGGATCCGCAGGCGGCTGGCTTTCTCCGGGAGCCTGAGGTGAGGCCCCAGAGCTCGGCGCACGCGGACTCTGGCTGGGGAGGTGGCCCTGGGCCGTCGCCAGCACCGCCAGCTGCAAGGCCTCCTCCGGCAAGTGGGAGACGCAGCAACGTTATGCGTGGGGCCCCCCTGACATCATGATGTCCTTCTCCTTCCTCCAGGCCGGCTTCACGTCGTAGGCAGCATCGTGCTGCTCCGTGAGTATGGGGAGCCAGCGGGCTGGCGCCAGCTGTGAAGTGCAGTCTCGTTCCTCCTGCAGGCGTGCAAGTACCCAGGTATGTGGGTTAGCGGCAACCTCAGGACCTCCCGTGCAAGTACCCGGGTGTGTGGGTTATTGGTGACCTCAGGACCGCCCGTGCAAGTACCCGGGTGTGTGGGTTAGCAGCCACCTCAGGACCTCACGTGCAAGTACCTGGGTGTGTGGGTTAATGGTGACCTCAGGACTGCCTGTGCAAGTACCCGGGTGTGTGGGTTGGTGGCGACCTCAGAACCTCATGTGCAAGTACCCGGGTGTGTGGGTTAATGGTGACCTCAGGACCGCCCATGCAAGTACCCGGGTGTGTGGGTTGGCGGCGACCTCAGAACCTCACGTGCAAGTACCCGGGTGTGTGGGTTGGTGGCCACCTCAGGACCTCCCGTGCAAGTACCCGGGTGTGTGGGTTAATGGCCACCTCAGGACCTCCCGTGCAAGTACCCGGGTGTGTGGGTTAATGGCTACCTCAGGACCTCCCGTGCAAGTACCCGGGTGTGTGGGTTGGTGGCCACCTCAGGACCTCCCGTGCAAGTACCCGGGTGTGTGGGTTGGTGGCCACCTCAGGACCTCCCGTGCAAGTACCCGGGTGTGTGGGTTAATGGCCACCTCAGGACCTCCCGTGCAAGTACCCGGGTGTGTGGGTTAATGGCTACCTCAGGACCTCCCGTGCAAGTACCCGGGTGTGTGGGTTGGTGGCCACCTCAGGACCTCCCGTGCAAGTACCCGGGTGTGTGGGTTGGTGGCGACCTCAGGACCTCCCGTGCAAGTACCCAGGTGTGTGGGTTAGGGGCGACCTCAGGACCTCCCGTGCAAGTACCCAGGTGTGTGGGTTGGCGGCCACCTCAGGACCTCACGTGCAAGTACCGGGGTGTGTGGGTTAGGGGCGACCTCAGGACCTCCCGTGCAAGTACCCAGGTGTGTGGGTTGGCGGCCACCTCAGGACCTCTTGTGCAAGTACACAGGTATGTGGATTAGCGGCGACCTAAGGGCTTCGCTTCCTCCAGGCAGTGGCTCAGCTGTGGGGCCCACAGGCTCAGTCAAGGATAGCAGCTCAGGAGCAGGCAGGGAGGGGAGCTCTTTGTTACCTTCTTCCAAGCTTTCTTAATCTTGGTCTTTTCCACCTTTGGGAAATCTCAGTTTAAGTGGCGACACAATTCCAGGCTTCTTGCCCTTCTTGCCTGGCTCACCAAATTGTAGCTCCATGTCAAAATTGAGTGAGATTAAGTGTGAATTTTGTTCATCAAATTTTAATGCATTAATAGTGTCAATGTAGCATTTCATCCTAGTCTTAGAGAGGAGGCCTTTTGGCTTTAATTGCAAGGAGAATTATCTTTATGGTTCTTAAATATAAAAGACAGTTAATAGCAATGTGTATGTTTGGTGGCTTATGATGTTCAAAACAACACATTTTAAGAATTCTGTACCGTTTTGTCTTTAATCTTTTTTTTTTTTGTTTAATCTTATTTTAGATATACAGATTTAATTTATTTCTGGGCGTGATAAAACTAACACACTTATGAACACAAAATTTGGGGGTAACAATTTATTTATTTTTTAAAGATTTTATTTATTCGTTCATGAGAGACACAGAGAGAGAGAGGCAGGGACACAGGTAGAGGGAAAAGCAGGCTCCATGCAGGGAGCCTGATGTGGGATTTGATCCCAAGACCCCAAGATCACGCCCTTGGCGGAAGGCAGGGGATAAACCACTGAGCCACCCAGGGATCCCGGAGATAACAATTTAGAAAGATATTTGTAGATGTCAATGTTTATCATGGTAGAAAATTTAAATTTCTTTTTGTTTCTATGTTAAGAAATAATATATAGAATAGTTAAGAAAAACTTTCTTACAGAAAGCAATTGAGAAGTTAATATTTGTCATTAAAACTGAACTCCAGGGGCAGTCCGGGTGGCTCAGCAGTTTAGCACAGCCTTCAGCTCAGGGCCGGATCCTGGAGACCCTGGATCGAGTCCCATGTCGGGCTCCCTGCATGAAGCCTGCTTCTCCTTCTGCCTGTGTCTCTCATGAATAAATGAATAAGATCTTAAAAAAGAAAAAAAAAAAAAAACCTGAACTACCAAATGCCTTAAATTCAGTTACAGAAGTGGTATTATTTTATACATCTTTAATTCTGTTTAACAGGATAATATGCATGGTTTCTTCTTCCACCGAGATCCCCCAATAACCAAGTCTAGAAAACTGAAAAAGGATAAAGTGCTATTTAAATAACTCCGATAATTTAAAATCATTCAACATATATAGTTTATGTTTTTACTAATATAAATCATTTTCTCTCAAAAAAAGGTAAATCTATCTAATGGCTATTTTTCTTCTCTCCTATGTAACTCAGTTTTACTCTTTTTTTAATTTCATTTATTTATTCATGCATATTGTTACACGTATTTGTGAGTCATTTCAAATCCTCTTCATTCTAAAACATTTTTGTGGTTTTATTGACATCATTTACCAAGAATTTATAATATAATGTACTATTTATGAGTATTTCTTTAGTTTTATCCTTTATACTCTGGTTTTATAATATCAATTTTTTCATCACATTGTATATCGTTATTTATGTGTATGCTGTATTTCACTTAATAAACAAAACTAATTATCATTTAAATATTACAGAACTACTTTAACTACTTAAATAGTTTTACAGAAGTATGTAATTTCATAATATTTTTCTATGACTACATTTTTACTTTAGTAATCTCACTATAATTGTAATAGTAAATGTACACTTTGACATTACACATTTATGTGATAAAACTTCTTTTATGACAGAATTTTTTTTCTACTTTATGAATATGTTAATAAAAAGTAAAAATGTATCTGAACAGATACGCATAAATAATTCATAATGCAGTCATGTCTGTGAATAAAATATAAATTCAGAATATTTTCAGTGATAATATTTTATTTTCAAAATTGGAATATGGTATGTTATTCAGTAAAGTTTCACTAATTTAGTGATATAGAAAATAATATAAAGATTTTTTCATACACTATTGGAAATCAGAGATCAACAGTAGAGAAATTTTTATGGCCTTACATTTTTGCATTTAAACTCCCTAGATATGGTATTGCCTAATAAACACTGATGTTTCATCTAAATACTTCACCCTATTTGATTACTAACCATTTAAAACTAGTAATGGTTAATTTCTATATTTCTTTTTATTTTACCTATGAAAAGCAAACAAATAAGAGTTCAAAGATAATATATGATTTGGGAAACATATCCCAAAAAATCCTATTCTAAGAATCAGACTGCTGAATGTTCAACATTGCCTAATGTTTAGCAAATGGCTAAACATAATTCAGCTTTTCAAATTTTAAGTTCTTCAGTACTTGTAAAAGGTCTGTGTATGAAGGAGGGGTCAAAAGTAATGAAAAAATTTGGTAAACATCTAGAGAATTCAAATTCCTAGCGTCAGCTTTTATTGCTTTAATTTTTCCCTAATGCAAGGTTTGGGCCAGGTCTAGGACTGTCAAGATCTCTTTGCATGCTTAAGATTTGGTTAATACTAACCTGCAATCCAACTGGCATCTGTTAAAATGTTCTACATAGAAGCCCTACTAACTGGAGGTCATACTGATATTTATGTAGGGCCAAGTTGATTCATGCTGGTTTGGGAAAACTCTAAACTTATCTCTGGGGATACTGGATGTTGGCTTTGACTTTTGACCAAGATAAGAGCTATGGGATTTATAATGTGCAATTTAAAGCCTAAAATTCTTCCAGACACCTCTCAGTTTAGGTTTATTATTTTTTTTACTTGGTGTAGCTTGTTAGACTCCTGGTTAAACTACATGGCCACAGTGTGTAATTCCCCTTTCTGACTTCTGTCTTGAGCTTCACATGAGGTCAAGATTCCTTCCACAGATCTTGATGGTTCAGTTGATATGGAAGCCTAGCTCTTGTTCCATGAAGGATCCTGGGGAGGTTGCACTTGGATATGTTTCAGATCCCCACACTTGCCTGTATTCTTTTCCTTTTGCTCTATCTTATTTTTACTTTTAAATAAAAAGTGTTATGTGAATATTTTGTGAGAAGTATGATGAGTTCTTTAAACTATTGAAATTTGGGAAATCTTTGTAGTAATTAATTCACCTTTTCAGGGTTACAGCAAGGATAAGGCAAGCCATGAGTCTAAGGTACAAAATTTTAGGAGGCACTCGCAAGAATCTGAGGGTTCTTCCTTTAATTCTTTGTTGTGGGTTCCACATTTGCCTCATTCTAGTCCAAGACATGCTATCTCTACCCCTAGTCTCAAGTCTTTCTAATTAAATACATAGGATACCTCAGACTTTGACCTCTATCACCAACTTATCTTTATTGTCGTTCCTGTCTTTGTGTTACCTCAGACAAGATATTCTTAATGAATTTTCAATTATAAATTCATTAAAATCTGTATATCTTTAATACTCTTTATAGTGATTGCCATCAAAACAATTTTGAATACTCTTCTGAAGTAAGTTAGGCTAAAATTTTAGTAAGAAAATAAAGGAATGGATTACTGTTGCCATTAAAACAATTTTAAATATTCTTTTGAAACAAATTTTGCTAAAATTTTAGTGAGAAAAAAATGATTTGGAATCTGCCTCAATTATTTTAATTCTAGAAATCTGCCCAAAGTAGTAGGGTATCGTGTCTATTGTTTCTCACCCAGAAGTTTCATACAATGTTGGCAATATCTTACAAAGTGAAAGGATTAGGAGCACTTTGGCAAACTATTAGGTGTGGCATCCCACACATTAGAAGGTAGAGCCCTGAAGTACAAATAACTCAAAGGGAAAAACATTAGCCTTTGGTCCATAGCACTTGTTAAAATATTCATACTATTTAGTTGATGATAATTATGTGTTAAAATAGAAAATATGATAAAGTCTAAGAGTTCATAAAAGATGTCACAAATTCAGAGTATTTTGAACAATTTCAAGTTTAAAATATTCTTTGTAACCTCAATTGATATCCTTCTTGAGTTAGCTTCCACAAGGACTCATAAACCTAAAAGATTCATTTTAATTGTGATGGCATTTTCCCACCATGAGCTAGTCCATTAAAATTACACAGAATGAGATTACAGGTAAAGTTCTCAGCTGTTGGTTAATTCTCAAGCCAAGATAAAATCATTTAATGCCAAATATCCTGCTATGATTTAAAGTAACCATATAAAACACTAGTCAGTGGAATGTGAAACTGTTAAGTGCTTTTCTTGGGGGCTTGGCTTGATATCTAGCACAGTAACATATTTTTAGTATAGAAGACTATTTAGAATAAAGTCCCAGGAAAATATTTCCTCTTTTTAGTAACTTATCTGTTCAACACTGACAAATTTAATATTACAGTTTACTTTAGTCTTTATTTTCCCTAGTAAGAAGGCAATGGGTTAAAAAAGTTATATCTTCTAAATACTAATTTCTTAAATAGATATCATTTGTCAATGATAAAGTAGTTCACACTGATAGAAATTCATATAAATATATTTTGTTGAAAACCAATATTTAGGGATCCCTTGGTGGCTCAGCAGTTTAGCGCCTGCCTTTGGCCCAGAGCATGATCCTGGGGTCCTGGGATCGAGTCCCACATCAGGCTCCCTGCATGGAGCCTGCTTCTCCCTCTGCCTGTGTCTCTGCCTCTCTGTGTTTTCATGAATGAATGAATGAATGAATGAATGAATAAATAAATAAATAAATAATAAATAAAATCTTTAAAAAAAAAAGGAAACCAATATTCATGCTATATAGAATGCTATTCTAATATATATGTCAAACCATTTATCATCCATGAAGAACTGTATATCCTAAAATGACTCGTAATAATAGACCTAAAGTCTCATTGTTAATTAATTGTATATTAATCAATTTTATAAACATGCTGTTGTACTTCAATTTTCATTTTTATTATGTTTACAGTGTACTATTACATAAGGCATAGAATAAGTATGGAACAAAAACATGGATTTTGAAAGCAATAGTCTGTTTACAAACCTCAGTGCACATTGTCTTGTAAACTATCAAAAATTTTTCCTCCTTCAGCACTGATTTCCTCATCTAAAAATGAGACCATTCCTACATAGGGCTATTTTAAGATTAGGTTTCCTATTTTACAAACCTTAAGATTTTACAATGATATAAGTGAAGCCCATGAAAGAAGTCACATACAAAGGTAAACAATTGTCTTAATAGATAAAGTTCACTAGATCCAGTTATAAATGGCTGATGAGCTACATCAATGTTTCAGTCTTAATACATAAACTAATTAAAATGTATATATATGCATCTTCATCTTCCATCATGATTTTAGAGGTCTAGTAGAAGTGTTGCTAGCACTCTTCCAGTAAAAAAAGAATACAACACTCTTAAATCTGTCAACAGACAAATGGATGAAGTGTTACAAAATACTATGTATCATATATAGTATATATTTTTATATGTGTATACTATACAGCCTTTTAAAAAAAGAAAATTCCACCATTTTGACAACATGGATGAAACTTCAATATATCATGCTAAATGAAATAAGCCATTACGTGATCTCACTTATATATGGGATAAAAAAAAAAAAAAAAAAACCAGAAACAGGAGATCAGGATGGTGGCTGCCAGAATTGGAGGATGGAGGGTATCAGAGTTGGGCAGAAGTAGTCAAAAGACAACTTTCAGTAAGATTAACAAGTTTTGAGAATATAAGGTAAAATATGATGACTGTAGATAACAATACTGTGTTGTATACTTAAAATTTTCTGAGTATATCTTAAAAGAAAAAATTATAAGTGAAGGAATGAATGTTAACTTATTTTGCTTATCATGTTGCAATATATAATTTGTTATGCACTTTAAACGTGAAGCAATGTTATTGGGTGATTATATCACTATAAAATTGGAAAAAATCAAAATTCCAAATATTATGAAAGAAATAGAACACCTAGTTAAATAGAGAAAGAAGCTTTGTTGATGGATTCAAGGATTCAATATTGCTAATGTGTTCATCTCCCCATTTTGATCTGTAGATCCAATGGAATTCCAATAAAAACTTTACCATATATTTTGGATATATTTACAAGCTAATTCTTATATTTATATGGCAAGTCAAAGATCCCTGAAATTCCATAAATATTTTTCAATAGGTAAAACTTTTTCAAAAAGAACCATAAATTTGAGTCTCGGGCTACCCAATTTCAAATATTATTATAAAGCTACAGTAATCAGAACAGTATTTTTAAAGCACGAAGGATTTTCCTTCATTCTTCACAGTGAGAAGCTAGTGGGAATCATAGAGGTGAAGCTCATGAACATGTGGGGGCCCTCCTAACACTGGGCTTCCCAGAGATTTTAACTTCAAGATACTCCACACTGAGCTTCCAGCAGTTCTTCAAGCACACTGTTAAGTTTACCTACTGATGCTGGCAACACAGTGGCTTTTGCTACCAGTGAGTTGTTATTCTCTGTGATTCTCTGTAGCTGTCTTTCTCTTCAGATTTGGGGCAGCAGCTTGCCCTCTGGCCTCTATTCTCTGATGAATCTTTAAAGAGTTGTTTTGCAGCTTGTTTAGTTTTATCTGATTGTGACACTGGGAGTGCTACTTCTACACTATTTACATGTTAGAGCAGAAATTTACACTTGTACCTTTTAGGAACCAAATAGTCTAGGAGGCTTAAGTTTTTTATATGTTATTCTAAGGAAAATAGTTTTCATTGTATCTGACAAAAGCTAATAATTAAATGAATCCTAACTGACTTGGTATTATATATATTAATCACATTTTGACCTAAAAAAGCTATATACAATGTGGAGAGTGCTGCTTTACTTTGTTGGCTATCTGAAAAATTGAATCTAATTTGCCAGTTCATTTTAAATATGTTTAAACTATCTGCTCTACACAAGATGAAATGGACTATTGATCTTGCTTCAAATTTTCCTTACATGTATACACAATAATCCCCAATCCTAGAATAATCTTCAAATTCTCTATATCTCTGCCTCAATACTTTTTTATTTACTTTCAAGGGGTTTCATTTTAGTGTAAAGATGATGTTAAAATGAAATTCCTAGGTGGGAATGCAGTAGAGTGTTCAATTCTTGACTTTATCTCCAAGATAACTATGCTGTTGCCAGTTCATTGTTCCTATAACTTTCTCTTTATGGTGATCTCCATATATGGAAGCATAAACAAGCACAACGGTAAGCCTCTTAAGTTGCATCCATATTCCTCCTTGTCTTGATTTTTGGCAGTAGCTGTATTTCATCATGATAATGAAAGTCAATTACTCCTACTAATGTAGGAACAATTTCTTTTGCCTGGCACTAATAGCCCAAAGTGACCAGATAACAGACGTAGGTTTAGTTGAACACTTTCTGTATTTCCAGGTAGAAAAACTCTTGCCCAGGAAATCAAAACCAAGAAATCAAAAAGGAATTTTTTAACAGAGTTGAAAATGTAGGGAATAAATTCCCTGGGGTGTCACTGAGAGGAGCTATTATAACTTCCATTCCTTGGTTCTAAGCCAGTAATGCTGAAACAGTCTATATTTAGCTCACAGCAATATACTGAGCTAGTCTAGTCATTAAGTGGAACTAGTATTTTTCTTTCTTTGATACCTGGTCTTAGGCAACTACCTGTAAAGTGGGAGGTATAAACAATGCAATAGTGATGGGTAGGGTCTAGGCCACCTATTTATATAATACAATTTTGCTCTTTTTAATTGCCTGAGCAAGGACATTTTAATTGCCTGAAAAGGACATCATTTCTGTTACATAATAAACTGGTGTGGAGTCACTCAAACTTATTATTTTGGAAAATATGCATTTGTGATGAGCATCTCCAAGCCCTCTCATTACCTAATGTCTCGAGGCTAATGCCAGGACCTTAGAGTCTGAGATAGAGCCACAAACTTTTTCGATTGAAGGATAATTCTTTGTTGCACATAACATGACATTGCTTAAGAATTCCAGAAGTATATGCTGCAAATCTCCCACTAGGTCAGCCCAAAATTCCATATGGTACCTTTTTTCCCTAGATGTATCTAGTATCTAGCATCATGGCATCTACAGAACCATATGCCTCAAGTGACAGTACTACTTAGTAACATAGTTGTTTTTCTTTTTTAATTTTTTTAGTACCATAGTTTTAAATAGATATAGTCTTCTCTCTTGCTCTTGGCCCACTCAGTGCCACAAACCTGATTCAGATGTTATCAATAATGGAGGACAGGAATGATGCTCTCTATACATTGTCCACAGGATCTTGCCATCAAACTTTACTGTGACAAAGAGAAAATTTAATATAGCTGCAAGGCCAAGTGTATGTGTACTGCTCTCTATCCGGAGGAAATCTAAATGGTTTCTGATTCCCCTTGTGGATTGAGGTTGATAGGAACACCTTAGTAGCTATTTGGCAAGTGTTCGAGTTTGTGGGATATGTTCTAATAAATATACTAAATTCATTACAGCTGAGACTATCATATAGTTAAGGTTAAAATAGAATACTCTCCTCTGCTATGATCTATTTGCTTTTGCGGGGATTAAAGTATTTTTTTGTTTTTGTTTTTCTTTTTGGGATTAAAGTATTGAATTAAGTGAGGATACGATAGGGACTATCATCCTTGTACCCTTTAAGAAGTTTGTACTACGCTGTGCTGTTCTAATTAGTATTGCTGTTTGTACTCTATTTTGAGTGGGTATTAGAGGTATCATGTGCTTCTGTTGAGCCTTTCATACCATAACTCTGAAACCCACAAGTTAAGGAACCAAAATGAGGATTCTGAGAGTGCCTAAGTGTATCCATCTGATCCTGCATTCTGAAACCATAGAAATATCCTAGATTCACAGACCTATTGAAAAAACTGTGAAATGAGTTGGACTGGTATTTGAATTATCACTCTAAACAGGGGGCAAAGGTACAGGAGGACTGATGACTTCTGAATCCCTTGGTATCAATTCAGTGTCAGCTTAGACTCTGCATCCAAGGGTCCTGTGAAGATCTGACCTTTCTCGTATTTAGTTATTATGAAAGATGGTGGTAGGTTCCTGTGAAGAAATATTATTGACCATTGTGATGCATACTTCCTGTGATTTTATAGGGCCTTTCTTCAAGGAGACCCAGCCTTCCATTAAATCAATGAACTCTAGGTCTCAGAAGTGGTTTATACCTAGAGACTGGACATGGGATAGTGCTTTGTAATTGTCAACTGACACAGTTAGAGATCTTGATCTTTTCTGGTTATACATGTCAAGAAATATTTGTATGGGGTTTACATTTTTCTTGTCTCCTGAAGAACCATGCATGGTTTATTTCAAATTGTCATGAATCCCTGTAGGTCAAGGTCTCCTGGTATGTATTCTGGCTTGCTATACATCACATCTGTCATACCTTTTACAATTAGGTGTTGCTACTTAGTCTGAGGTACTGAAATTCTCTTATTCCCAATGGTAATAGGGAGCCAGATTTCATAGCAGCATACAAGACATCCAGTCCTGGCCTATAATAATGCAAAGGAAAGCTGAGGGGAAGTGGGAAATGATTGATTGGCTGGGATTTTAAAGAATTTTTCTCATACAGTTGTGGAGACTTGGTAAGTTCAGAATCTACAGAGTAGGCCGTGGTTTAGAGTTTCAGTTTGAGCTCAAAGACAGTCCTTTGGCAAAATTTCCTCCTCTTCCAGGGAGATATTTTTTTTTCTTTTAAGGCCTTGAATTGGACAAGGTCCACCCACATTATTGAAGATAATCTGCTTTACTCAAAAGTCTACTAATTTAAATGTTAGTCTTATCTAAAAATTACCTTCACAGAAATATCTAGAATCATGTTTAGCCAAGTAGCTGGGTACTGTAACCTAGCCAAGTTAACACATAAAATAAAATTAACGACCATAGGTGGTAAAAGTAAGAATTCTAAAACTATATTTTTCTGGGTTAATAACCCAGTTACTTTATGGCTGTAAATAACTTCACTTTCCTGTATTCAAATGCTTTAGTTGTAAAATGTGGGTAAGAATAGTATCTATTATCAGAGGCCAAATATGAAGATTAAAGGAGTTAATATGAAAAAAGGTCTCAATGTAGTGAATAATACATTGTAAAATGCTCCAAAATGTAGCTCTGATTGTTGTTAAGAGTTTGGTAGAAAATAGTTTTTTTTTTTTTTTTTTAAGATTGTATTTACTTATTCGTGAGAGACACACAGAGACAGTCAGAGACATAGGCAGAGGTAGCATCAGGCTCTCTGCCAGGAGCCCACTGTGGGACTTGATCCCAGAACCCCAGGATCGTGACCTGAGCCAAAGACAGATGCTCAACCACTGACATGAAGATGCCCCAGAAAATAGCTTTTGTAGAACATTTTTGTACAATAAATGTCAACTTTCTATCAACTTTTTAATTTTGATAATTTCATATGATTAATTATCTGGCTTTAAACCTCTTTAACTCAGCCTTAAATATATGGAAGCAATGTGTTTAAGGAAAGAAATGGAGCAAGAGATTTTAGGAACAATTAATTCTACGTTTAGTTATGTTTATGTTAAAGTAGTTATTATTTCTGCAAAATTGTTATATATTTAGCTTATTTTCCTTATTATTCAGTACTTAATAACAATATAATTCTAGATGCATCTTAGGGATTTTGCTGCATAAATTATCCACTTTTATTACTTTAATACTGTCTATAATTTTTGTTAGGATAAAAGTTATTTAAATTTTATGTCGTTTTAGAGACTATTTTTATTGCTTTATGGTTATAGAATACAGACCTTTTTCTTTCCATAAACATTCTTCAGATTGCTGCAAATCTTTGGTTAATTTCCAGAACTATATTTTAGTAGAGGAGAGAATTTATGGAGGACCTTCCTCTCTCAGGTTCACTGATGTTACCCTTTAAATCTTTTCTCTCTATTAACTTTGAGGATCTTTCATATTCTGTATACAATTTTTGTCAGAATGTTCTTTGCAAAAAAAATGGTTTGACTTTTCATTTTTTAGCATTGCCTTTAGGAGAATAAAATTTTTATAATGTCAATGCAATTTAATTAAGATTTTTTTCCTACATAATTTGTGACTTTGGTATTAATTTGTGTCAAATCATGAGTATTTTTTCCTATATTTCATTCTAAAAAGTTATTGTTTTACTTTATAAATTTACATGGATTATCCATTTGAATGAATTTTTACATACATTATGAAGATTAAATCCAAGTTTATTTTTGAATATTTATGTCCAGTTATTCTACACCATTTACTGAAAAGATTATTCTTTCTCTACAAGAATACTTTTGCATTGTTGTCAAAAATTATTTGGCTATAGTTTTGTAAGTATATTTCCATTTTATCCAATTTGTTACATTCATTTATGTGTTTATCTCCTTTAGCAATTTAACACTACCTTTATTCCTGTAGAGGAAATCATTAATCAGATAACTATTTTTTAGCTATTTTATTCTATTCTCTCTACTTTGGCTTTTTATATAACTTTTATAACTAGCTTGTAAATATGTACATAATTCTTACTGATTTTATAGATTAAGTTGGATCAGTACTAGGTGTAGTCTTTCAAGCCAAGAATAAGTTATGCAGCAGATCCCTGGGTGGCTCAGCGGTTTAGCACCTGCCTAAAGCCCAGGGCATGATCCTGGAGTCCCGGGATCAGGTCCCACATCAGCCTCCCTGAATGGAGCCTACTTCTCTCTCTGCCTCTGTCTCTGCCTCTCTCTCTCTCTCTCTCTCTCTCTGTGTGTGTCTCTCATGAATAAATAAGTAAAATCTTAAAAAAAAAATAAGTTATGCATATACATTAGTAGGTCTTTTTTTCATTTATTTCATTATATTTTCTATTTTAAGCATGTGATACCTATAGATTGTTTTATGAGAGACTGTACTAAGTGTTTTTTTTAATTATTATTTTTGTTTCTATTTGTTAGCATTTAGAAGTTGATTTGTGTGTGTATTCTAGTCTAATTTATAAGTTTGCTAAACTCATTGATTTTAGAAGCATTTATTTTCTTTTTCTTTTTCTAGATTCCTTGGTGTTTTTTTTTTTTTAATTTTTTTTATTGGAGTTCAATTTGCCAACATTTAGCATAACACCCAGTGCTCATCCCGCCAAGTGCCCCCCTCAGTGCTCATCACCCAGTCACCCCAACCCCCCGCCCACCTCCCTTTCCACTATCCCTTGTTCATTTCCCAGAGTTAGGTGTCTCTCATGTTTTGTCACCTTCACTGATATTTTCATTCATTTTCTCTCCTTTCCCTTTATTCCCTTTCACTAATTTTTATATTCCCCATCCTTGGTGTTTTCTAAGTAGAAAATTATGTTATTCCAAATAGGGACAGTTTATGTCTTACTTTCCAAACTGTATGATTTATAGTCAGTTTTTGTTTTGTTTTGTTTTTCCTTGCCTTATGGCTCTGACATACACTTCTGCCTTATGGCTTTGACCTACACTCCTATTCCAATACAATAGGAATAGTGAGCAAGGACATACTGCATTGTCTTTAACCCTAAGAGAACAGCATACAGCCACTTACTATTAATTTTGTTATCACTAAGAATTTTTGCCAGTGTTTGTTACTTAGTTGAAGAAATTCTCTTATGTTCTTGGATTGTTGAGAGTGTTAAGTGTTGAATTTTGTTAAACTCTTTCTGTATTAATTGATATGATAGTGTCCTTTTTGTTTTTTAGAATATGAATATGATTATTTTATTGCTAGATTTTTCAAATATCAAACTTGCTAAGTTTTCTGAGATAAATCTCACTTGATTATGATATTATTCTTTTATGTATTGGTGTATTCAATTTTCTAATATTTTGTGGGGATTTTTTATATCTATACTCATTACACTATCTTTTGTTATTTGAATTTTTTGTTTTGTTGTTACTTGTTTGTTTCATTTTTATACTCTTCTTATGCAGTTTTTGCTTTATTTTCCTTCCTATTTTATAGATGATAATGTGGTTGAATTGGTGCTATTTTTTTCCTTAAAAGTTTGATAGCTTATGATATCCCTTTTAAAAACACATAAACTGTGACGTCAAAAATATAAAACATGGTGGGGGAAAGAAGAAATGTAGTGTAATGCATTCAACCTTATGTTATCAACTTAAAATAGACTTATGAATAAAAGTTTACCTATTTAAACCTCATAGTAACTACAAAACAAAAACCTATAGTAGATGCACAAAAAATAAAGAGAAGGAATCCAGGCATACTACTCAAGAAAACCATCATACCTCAAAGGAAGGGAGTAAGAGAAGAAAGGAACAGATAGGAACCACAAAATAGCCAAAAAACAATTAACAAAAGGCTATAACTATATACATATCAATAATTACTTAAATGTAAGTGAAATAAATTCTTCAATCAAAAGACATAGGATCACTCAATGGGAAAAAAATCAAGACACATCTATGTGCTGCCTACAAGAAGCTCACATTGGATATAAGGACATGGATATAAGGACATGCACAGACTGAAAGTGAAATGATAGAAAAAGATATTCCAGGCAATGGAAATCAAAAGAAAGCTGGAGTCGCTATACTCATAGCAGACAAATTTTAAGACAAATACTGTAATAAGAGTCAAAGAAGGGCAATGCATAATGATAAAGGGGTAAATCCAATAAGAATATATAACATTTGTAAATGTTTATTCATCCATAATAGAAGCACCAAATATACAAAGCAAATGTTAACATGCCTAAAGAGAGAACTAGAGAGCAATACAATAATAGGAATACTTAATATCCCATTTCCAATCACAGACAGATCAACCAGATGGGAAAATCAATACAGCAATATTGACTTTAATGACATATTAAACCTGATAGACCTAAGTGGAATCTCAGAATGTTGTGTCCAAAAGCAACAGAACACACATTTTTTTTCAAATGTACATGGAACATTCTTCAAGATATAGACCACATGTCAAGCCATGAAACAAGTCTGAATATGTTTAAGAAGACTGAAATCATATTAAGCATATTCTCTGATCACAAATGTCTGAAACTAAAAATGAATTATAGAAAGAACAATAGAAAATCCATAACTATGTGTAGATTAAACAATATGCTAGTGGTGAACTGATGGGTCAGAGATGAAATAAAATATGAAATAGAAAAATAACCTGAGAAAAATGAAAACTCAACAAACCAAAACTTAGGGGTCGTAGCAAAAGCAGCTCTAAGAGGGAATTTTATAACGATAAATGCCTCCATCAAGAAATATGAGAAATTGGGATCCCTGGGTGGCGCAGGAGTTTGGCGCCTGCCTTTGGCCCAGGGCGCGATCCTGGAGACCCAGGATCGAATCCCACGTCAGGCTCCCGGTGCATGGAGCCTGCTTCTCCCTCTGCCTGTGTCTCTGCCTCTCTCTCTCTCCCTCTCTCTGTGACTATCATAAGTAAATAATAAAAAAAAAAAAAGAAATATGAGAAATCTCAAACAACCTAACTTTACACCACCAGGAACTGGGAAATGAACAAAGCCTAAAGTCAAAGAAAATAACAAAGATCAGAGCAGAAATAAATGAAATAGACCCTGAAAAGACAATAGAAAAAAATAGTGAAACTCGGAGCCGATTCTCTGAAAAAATAAACAAAATTGATCAACCCCTAACTAAACTCACCAAGAAAAAGAGAGAGTACCCAGAGAAAATAAAAAATGAAAGACATCACAACAGATACCATAGAAATACAAAGGATCATAAGAAACTCCTATGAACCACTATACACCAACAAATTTGACAATTTGGAAAAAATAAATAAAGTCCCAGCAACATACATCCTATCAAGACTGAATAGCGAGGGGGAGCCCCAGTGGTGCAGCGGTTTAGTGCTGCCTGCAGCCTAAGGCATGATCCTGGAGACCCTGGATCGAGTCCCAAGTCAGGCTCTCTGCATGGTGCCTGCTTCTCCTTCTGCCTGTGTCTCTGCCTCGCTCTCTCTCTCTGTGTCTCTATGAATAAATAAATAATCTTAAAAAAAAAAAAGACTGAATAGTGAGGAAAAAGAAAATCTGAACTGACCAATTAGTAGTAAGAAGAATAAGTCATCAAAAACCTCTCCACAAAGAAAAGTCCATGACCAGTGGCTTCCCTGGTGAATTCTACCAAACATTCAAAGAAGAATTAATACTAATTTGCTTCAATCTCTTCCAAAAATATGAGTTAACACTTTCAAACTCATTTTACAAGACCAGCATTACCCTGATATTGAAACAAACAAGGACACCTAAAGAAAATTACAGACCAGTATCCCTAATGAACATAGACACAAAAATATTCAATAAAATATTAGCACACCAAATTCAAAAATACATTAAAAGGAATCATACATCATGATCAGATGGTATTTATCTCAGTGATACAAGGAACATTCAACACCCAGAAAACAATCGATGTCATATACTGTATTAACAAAATGGGAGATTAAAATCATATGATCATCTCAATAGATACATAAAGAACATTTGACAAAATTCAGCATCTATGATAAAAAAAACTCTCAATAAGATGGGCACAGAAGCAACACATCTCAACATCATAAAGGCCATATATAACAAGCTCACAGCTAATATATTCAATGGTGAAAAGCTGAAAGATTTCTTCTAATTTCAGGAAAAGACAGAATACACAACTTAACCATTTTTATTCAAGATTATATTGGAAGTCTTAGCCAAAGCAATTAGGAAAGAAAAAATACATAAAAGATGTCCAAATTGGAATGGAAGAGTACAACTGTCACTCTATGCAGATTACATAGGAAAAGACCCGAAAACACCAAAATCTGAAAGAACTAATAAATGAATTCAGTAGAGTTTCAGGATACAAAACCGAAATACAGAAACCTGTTGCATTTCTATCCATTAATGATGGACTATGAGAAAGAGAAATGAAGAAAACTAACTCACTTATAATCACATCAAAAAGAAGAAAATATCTGGTAATAACTTTAAGCAGATTAAAGACCTAAACACTGAAAACTAATGAAAAAATTGAAGAAGACACAAATAAATGGAAAGTCATTCCATGCTCATGGATTGGAAGAATTAATATTATTGAAATGTCCATACCACCCAAAGCAATGTACAGATTAAATGCAATTCTTATCAAAATTTCAATGGCATTTTTCACAGAAATAGAACAATCTGAAAGTTTGTATGGAATCATAAAAGACCTCAAGTAGCCAAAGCAGTCTTGAGAAAGAACAAAGGTAGAGACATCATGCTCTCTGATTTCAAACTACTTTACAAAGCAATAGTAATCAAAGCAGTATGGTATTGGCAAACAACAGATACATAGATCAACATAACAGAATAGAGTCCAGAAATAAATCCATATGCATATATGGTTAATTAATTAATGATAAAGAAAAAATATGCAATGGGGAAAGGACAATCTCTTCAATAAATGGTAGTGGGAAAAAAAGGACCACTATTGTATGCCATACAAAAAAAATTAACTCAAAATTAAGAAAACTGGAATGTAAGATCTGAAATAAAATTCCTGGAGGAAATCATAATTGGTAAGCTCTTTGACATTGGTCTTGGCAATGATTTTTTTTAAATCTAATACCAAAAGCAAAGGCAACAAAAACAAAAATAATTAAGTGAGACTGCATCAAACTAAAAATCTCTGCATAGCAAAGGAAGCCATCAACAAAATGGAAAAGCAGCCTCTGAGTAGGAGAAAATGTTTTCAAATCATATGTCTGATAAGGGTTTAATATTAAAAATACATGAAGAATGCATATAATTCAATTGCAAAAAAAAACAATTCAATTAAAAAAATTGGCTGAAGATCTAAATATTTTTCCAAAGACAGGTGGCCAAATGAAAAATATGTTCAACATCACTAATCAACAGAGAGATCACTTCACACTTGTTAGAATAGGTATTATCAAAAAGACAAGAAATAACAAGTGTTGGTGAGGATGTGGAGAATAAGGAACCCTTGTGCACTTTTGGTAGAAATGTAAATCAGTGCAGCCACAATGGAAAACAGATGGAGGTTCCTAAAGTATTTAAAATAGAACCACCATATGATCCAACAATTGAACTTCTGGTTATTTATCTAAAGAAAATTAAAACCCTGAGTTGAAA
This sequence comes from Vulpes lagopus, assembly GCF_018345385.1. Lineage (NCBI taxonomy): Eukaryota > Metazoa > Chordata > Mammalia > Carnivora > Canidae > Vulpes > Vulpes lagopus. Next base: position 12,547,773 of record NC_054824.1, read on the forward strand.
ATATGTATATACTCCCATGTTCTTCGCATTATTTACAGTAGCTAAGATAGGGAAATAGACGAAGTGTCCATGAATAGATAAATGTATAAAGAAACTGTGGTAGATATACATATACAATGAAATATTATTCAGTCACAAAAAGAATGAAATTTTTCTATTTGCAAAAGCATGGATGGACCTTAAGGGCATTATACTAAGTGAAATAAATGAATCAGAGGAAGGCAAACACCGTACGATCTCACGTATTTGTGGAATCTAAAAACACAAGCTCATAAATAAAAAAAATAGATTGGTGGTTGAAGAAGGGTTTGTGGGGGTGGGTGGTGTGAGGGATATAAGAGAGTGGGTAAAGTAGTGAAGGTAGTCAGAAGATACAAGTTTCTGGTATGATATGTAATGTACAGATTATAACTAATATAACTAAGTTAATATACCATATTGCATGTTTGAATGTTATTAAGAGTAGATCCTAAAAGTTCTCATCACAAGAAAAAATTATTTTTGTAACTATGTTGGTGTCTGATGTTAACCAGATGTGGAGGTTATTTTGCAATGTATACAAATATTCAGTATTTATGTTATATACTTGAAACTAATATAATGTATGTCATATAAAAGTATGCTTGTCAGAATTTACCATTGAAAGCATCAGTGGCCAGATACTTGTTTTTCAAAGTATTTTTAACTCAACTAAATTTCTTCATGATTTATAGATATATATATTAATTTTTTTATCTTGACTGTGTGTGTAAATGTGTGATTTGGGGGAAAATTAGCTGATTTAAGCAAATTTGAATTTCTGAGCATGGAGTCCATAATATGCTCTTACTATCCTATAGAATCTAGTTATATTCCCTCTTTTGTGTCTTGTTTCTTTTTAAATATTTATCAAATTCTTTGATATTTTTAAAGAACTTGGCTTAGTTTTCTAAAACCCCAGATAATAAAAGGGTAAATTTTTGTTGTGCTCTCTTTTGTGCATATCTGTTTCTTTAGTACCTTGAGAAATATGTTGAATTGTTGAAGACAGGACTTGGATATTTTTTAATTATCTGGCAAAACATCACCATAAAATATTATTACGGTGAACTTTGCCATACTTCCTTAATGTAGGTATCTTTATGTATATAGCTTAACCAGTATGGAATTAAGAGCTGTTTTACATGATATTAATGTTTCTCAATCTTTGCTGAAAAGTTTTAAGAAATTTTGAATATTCAATTAATTAGTGAAAATCAATTTAATGAGGGTATAGGTAGGACCTATTGTCATTACTGAAGACTCTCCAGGTGATTCCAATATGCAACAAATTTCATAAAATCTAACATAGACCCTACACTCCCTCAATGAAATAATTATGTGTATTTATGAAGCAACTAAGTTTTAATATGATGTGATTCTATAACTAAAAATAAATATGTATATCACAATTAAATTTCATTTCTGCTATTGGTTTTGATATACCAATCATTCTCTGACTCTAGTGAGAACTCATTGTTAATGTATGCACAATAATATGGTATGGTAGCCTCATAGAACTAAGCTGGCATGATGAACTTCCACCTGGGTTAAAAACAGTTCTAAAAGGATTTATTTCCATGTGTCTACCTCTATTCTAAGGCTAATCTGTGAAGAGTAGGAAGAATGAAGAGGATTATTTGTAGGTAATGGTTGTGTTGATACAAAATATATAAGCTCACTAGATGTTAAAAAGAAGAAAACAAGGTAGAGATAAGTTTAAATAAAGGAAAAACAAATATGAGAATTTGTGAGGAACTCACTTCTTTATTTCCTCTTATGTGAGAAAAAGAAGAAGAACAAATATTTGACTGAAAGAAAAACTCAGAAAATGACCCAAGTCAAATTAGAGATTTTTCTCAGGTTAACATTTTACTCTTAGTTGCTCTGTGCCTTTTTATGCCTTTATTTTATTTATTTTATTTTATCTGAATTTGAATTTCTGTGATCTTTGAACATATTCTGTTTCTGAGTTCAATTCTCACGATATGGAAACTCAGTTTCTTCTCTGGAGTCCAATAAATGCAATATGTATTCAATGACTTCCTGTAAAGACTGTCTCTGTTAAATATAGATAGAAATTTTTTAAAAACTAAATATAATCTTACTGCTAGAAATCCATCCACTCTACATGCAAAATAAAGATTTACAGGTGAGAGAGTAAGTTCCAGAATGGCTGATACAGACATTAAAAGGAACAGCAAATGAGCAAGGTACATTGATGAAGACTACATGGACCTCACTCTGTGATTAGGTACTTCAAATAAGATGTCTGCTTTTTTTTAATTAAGAAAGAGACATTCACATTTTCCTAGGAACTGTCAGCATTCTGTACATGCATGAAACATAACACGATATTGTATTTATTTGCCCCCATATCTAGAATAAAAGTTATATGATTAAAGGAGTTATGAATTGAATTTTTTGTCTTTAATGACAGAAATGAGTTTGATACTTTTTCTCAGATAAATTCATGTATTTCTTCAATAGATTTTGCCTAATCAGATGATCTATAATACAACATTTTGGGGATTCTAATGTGTACAATATTCAAACTAAGATTTCATCAATAATGTTCTCCAATCTATTTAAAAAATCAGTTTATATTCTACATCAGAAAAGATTGTACTAACTCCAGTGACATCAGTTATTGATTTGAACATTTTGCTCTGAAATTACACAACTGAAAGGGGCCATGTCCTTATGTTTGTGAGCTGGTGACCTCATTGATTTTTGTCTGACACCTGAAATCCATGTGTGCTATTCTGTTACATTCCTCCTGCCTATCTTAATTCCCAAGGATGTATGCTTTCTACTATGAAAGACTGTCTCAACCATTCCCATTTAGTAAAACAAGGTAAATTCAGTATCATATTTACTAAGACCAGCAAGTATTGTTTGTACTCATTGCCAGTTTCTCTTTTTGGTAGTGACCATAAATTCTGCTTTATATAGTGGAAATTATAAATAGTAGAGTAGGTAAGATACAGCAACAGGGTGCATTTTTTTCCAGAGAAGGCAGGAAATGAACATGAGGTAGAGTTTGGGATTGAGGAGATGAAAGGAGCTAACTGCAACTGGAAGATCTTGTGTTTTGCTGATGTACATCAAAGTACAGATAGTAAGTTCTGAAAGAAGAAACAATATTCTAGTGACATTGAACAGAAGAAACCCCAACACCTGATGATGGGTTATATGTGAAACTAAAGAAATGGAAAGGGCAAGTGTTAATTCTTTGTTTCTTTTTTAATTCCAATTGTTGGCTTTCTTTCTTTAATCTATCCCTAAAGATTGAATTAGTGTCTCTCAGGAATCTGTGATTTATTTTTCTTTTTCAACATAACATCAGCAGTCAGTTCTATATTCCCTTTTGTTTTTCTACCATCTATGTATTCATACTTCCAAATTTATATTTCTAGCTTAGGTATCTATTGAGAGCTAATCAATTTAAACTAACTAGTGGTCTTCTGTACTTAGACTTTTTTTTTTTTTAATTAATTTTTATTGGTGTTCAATTTACCAACATACAGAAAAACACCCAGTGCTCATCCCATCAAGTGTCCACCTCAGTGCCCGTCACCCAGGGACTTCCAATTCAACACTAAAAGACATTCATTACTTATCCTCCAAGTCTAGTATTTCTTCAATATTGTTTTCTCAACATTTAGCAATAATATTCATTCAGGATGAAGGAAAGTTATTAACATACTGATATGGAAAGTTTTCATTTATATATATATATATGTTTGCATGTTTTTGTATACATATCAATTTTTTGAAGTTATTATAAATCAACCATGAAAATTGTCCCTTATGTAGGAAAAAAATTAGGGCCTAAAATATTAAAATAATATTGTAGTGAAGATTAGAAATAATTTATTCATATAATCCTGTACATATTTGGTTATTTTTAATACTTTTCAACAGAATTGATTCAGATTTTTAAAAATAAAGTTACCAATCCATAACATTGTTTCAGTTATTCTTATTTTCTTATTAACTATATAATCTTCAATATGACTTTAATCATGGTTCAAACATTCCTCACTGGCAGTATTCTAATATTTTACATGATATTAAACACTTTATTAAAAAATAAATATATCACATTTTAAAGCCTTTCCTGGTTACTCCTTTTTCAATTGCAGTTCAACACATATTAGGTCATTATCTTTGAGGATTCAGCTGTCACACTGTGATCTTGCTGTAAGGAGAGCAAAGATTGTTTGTTGTATTGACAGTTAATTAACAGCCTTAGTTTTGAAATGGTCTGGAGATATTTAAAACAAAAATAAGCATGGGGAAAATTGCTTTTAAAAGAAATCACAGAAAAGTCTTCTCTGTAATTCAAGTGCTCCTATGGATAGTCTCATACATATGAAGTTAAACCCTGGTTTTGTTTACAGTGCCAGCATTGCTCATGATGTAATCTATATTCTAGCTTCTGAAAACTGCAAACTACATATCATTGTCCACTGTAGTCTGATACATGATAAGACATGATTTAATGTTGCCTTTGTGTATATGAAATTCAGCAGTGGTATTGACTTTTTTTTTCAAAACATTTCTAAGGTGTTTCATAGAAAATTATAGGAAAAATGGATAGTTCATAAAGTATTACAATGATTCTTGGGAGCCCTGGTGGCTCAGCAGTTTAGCGCCGCCTTCAGCCCAGGGTGTGATCCTGGAGACCCGGGATCAAGTCCCACATCAGGCTTCCTGCAATGGAGCTTGCTTCTCCCTCTGCCTGTGTCTCTGCCACTCTTTCTCTCTGTGTCTCTCCCGAATAAATAAATAAAATCTTAAATAAATAAATAAATAAATAAATAAATAAATAAATAAATAAATGTAATTAAATACATGAATGAATGAATGAATGAATTTATTCTGGATCTGTCAGTGGCCTTTTAAATAAGAATTTCTAAGTCTACCAAAATTTAAAATCTTCTTTAGAAGATTCTCACTAAGCTCAAAGACTGAGCTACAATTTATGTCATCAAAGGTTATGAGTACTGAAAAATACAGCACAAATTAGGAAAAATATCAATTGGACCCCATTAATTGAATTCCACACACAATTAAATGGAACTGCATCCTCTTATTTTTAACCTTCAAATTTCATTATTGAATTTAATGTTTTATTGATATTTAGACTAGATTTTAATTTGTGGATTAAACATATATGAAATCATTTAATCTATCTTTCAGGGACACCTGGGTGGCTCAGTGGTTGAGCATCTCCCTTCAGCTCAGGGCACGATGCCAGGATCCAGGATTGAGTCCTGCATTGGAATCCCTGTGAGGAGCCTGCTTCTCCCTCTGCCTGTGTCTCTGCCTCTGTGTGTGTGTTTCTGTCTGTCTCATGAATAAATAAATCTTAAAAAAATAAATCTATATTTCATTTATGGAAAACTAGCCTAGTATGTAGCTGTATCCCACTAACGTATGAAATCAATGTGATTCATAAAGCAAAAAAAACAATACAACAGGTATTCATATTTTACTGTGAGTTCAAACCTAAAATATGAGCATTAATCTATCTTTCCACAGAATTTGAGTTCTTATCAACCTGGTGTATGACTCATTTTATGTGGAAATAGCTATAACAATTATTATGGGATCAACCTCTGTTACTGTTCTTACATTCATCATCTTCTCACCATGGGTGAGAAACTTCCTTTTACATTATTTTGATGCCATCTTTCATGCTGGGCATAGCTTTCATTTCAATTGGTTTATGTGCTTTTCTTCTACCCCCACAATTTCGTTGAAAATTGCAGAGAAGTAACATAATGATATTCCATATGTTCACATGAATCTATTCTTAAAGGCCTGTTCCAAAATTCTTCATTGCTTTGGTCACCAGTCCTATTATATAGTATCATTGTTACAGTCTTCAAATTTAAACTATGTCACCTTTCTGAAAGATCATTCTAATTTTTCTCATTGAAGAATACCCTCATGAATTGTTCAGGATTGTCCAGCCCCTCTCTTAACTTGAGCCCTTAGACAAATATGTGCTAACCAGGATGCTGCAATTATTTGAGGAATTCTATCCTTGTAATGAGTTTCATCCCATGCTGTCTTTTTGTTGAGCTCAACATCTGCAGCTGCAGGGCTGCTGGTTTCTCCTGTAGAGGTTGGGTGTTGCATATTTTTAATGAGTATGAAGAGGTCCACTAACTCCCTATTCATAAGTCTAATTGTAAACATATTCATACTTAATTCTGTAGGCTTTGTGGCCAAGCTATCAAGACATCGTATGAAGCTGATGAAGCAATAGAACTAGAAGTTATACTAGTTATTTATGCTGGCTCTGAATAAAATAACTTAATAATGTAAGTTTAATCTTAATTAAGATTCATTTAAAATGATACCTTTGAAAATTAATAATACCTTCCTCTGTTAATGAGTGGATAATATGAGAAATTTGACATCATAAATAATAATCAAATATATCCAATGTCTGATATCTGTTTCCTATTTTTATTTTTTCCTGATCAGATTTTATAAAATGTAAATTATGCATTTAGTATTATCATAATTTCTATATATGCCCTTTCACGATTGGACATAAAGGCTTTTGTTTGTGAAGATTTTCCTACCTACCACTGCTTATATAATGAACAATACTGAGACTGAGAGCTAACAAATATTTCAGCTACTGATAATGAATATTTAGATGTTTTACTTCTGAGACATTTAAGAAAATAATTATACTTTATGGCATTACTTGCAACATCTAAAAGAAATATACAAGGTTTTGTTAGTGTTTTATTTCACAGTTATTGAGAAGACAAATATTTTTTCCTTTAGAAAGATATGGCCACATGTGTTAAACTGTTAAGCTCTAAGCATTTTATTTTGAAGTTTTCAGCACAGATAAATATCCATATATTATTAAAGTTGGATATGGTTCTTTAGCTGTATGTATTCATTACACTTACATGCATACACACATATATATTCTCTTTCTCTCTCTCAACATATATATATATATATATATATGAACTAGATAGTGACAACCCAAGTTAATGACAGCCCAAGTCAATGGCAGCCAGTATATAAAAAAGACTAATTTTCTCCTTCTAGAACTACAAATTCTGTTCATCTTATGGAAATAAAGCATATATTCTGTTTTTACCTTTAAAGTATTCACTATAATGACTTTATTTTAAACTCATATAATAAGTTTATGAAAACTTATTATATTTACTATTCATGCAGAAACAGAGATGACTTCTAATGAGACTTATAAGTAATTCTGGAATGGCACAATGACATTTTATTGTAGGCTGTATTCTGGTTGAAATCTTTTTCTATTCTAGGAAAGATCATATCTAAAAAGGGAGATTTCTTAGAAATGGCAGCAAAGCCTCCCATGACAGATTGGATATCGCATGTTCTGCAAAATCTCTTTGTCTTGATACCTAGCTTTAGAAAAGCCAAATGCGTCTAAAATGTTAAACGAGAAACCTCTAAGAGGGCACGTTAAAGAAACTTCAAGTATTTTGAAGGTCTAACCCTTAAAATGTTTACCACAAAAATTTGTCAGACATCCTACAACTTTTTCACTTTTTGGTGCTCACAAAATTATAAGAAAGCATTGATGGACCAAATATATGTATAGCATATATGTTTATATATATATAATATAATATTTAAAATGAAACTGAAACCATAATAAAATTAAAAAGAAAAATAATTCTAAACCCAAAGCTGACGTTTAAAATGAGCATTTCCCAAACATGATAACACTCATAAGTTCCAGACTTAGTTCCAGAGTCCAAGATGGTGGAGGGGTAGGAGAACTTAATTTCATCTGGTCCCAGGAATTCAGTTATATAGCTATTAAATCATTTTGAACATCTGCAAGCTCAACCGGAGATCAAAGAAAAGAATAGCTGCAACTCTACAAATAGAAAAGCAACCACTTTCTGTAAGATAGGAGGCACGGAGAAGTGAATCCAAGGCGGTATGTGGGAAGATAAACCCAGGAGAGAGGGAGTCTCCATCAGCTGGCTACTGTAAGGTAATATAGCAGCCGAGTGTAAAATCAGAAGTCTGCCCTGATGAGGGTCCCTGCCTGAAAGGTGCTCAGGTGGTAAAGCTGGGGCAGGGGGATGGAGTGATCTCGGGATTCTTGAGATCATGGGGAGACCCGGAGTGCTTGAGTGCATCAGAGTTCTCAAGCATCAGAGCTGAGAAACCATCTGTAATCAATGAGCCCAGAAGTGAGCCCAGCTTGGGCTTGCCATAAACCACAAACTGGGGCACAGATGCTCTGACTGCTCTCTGAGCAGGGGTTCTACAAACAGCAGAACTGGCAATAACCCCTTTCCTCCCCTGGGAGGAGCATCACAAGAACAATGCCACAGGAGTCTTCAGGGTTTGGAGACTTGAAATGGAGTCACATGCTGGGTGAGCACAAAATGCAGATCCAGAGCAGGGAGACAGGAATGATGGACTGAAGTGCACTAAAGGGTAGGGCCCTGAACTTTCAGCTCCACGCTGGAGATTGGGAGGCTGCCATTTTCATTCTCATCCTTTGAAGCCCACATAGGGCAATCTAGAGCAGATTAGTTAGCCTAGCCCACTGGCAATGGTGGTGCCATGCTGCCAGGGCAAAGACACTTGAGAATCAAAGCACAGGCCTCTGAGAAGATCAACACCAACATCCAGCCAAGAACAAGTTTATCGATCATTGAGAACTGCAAACCTCCAGCTCTGGGGAATATAACTTAGAATTCATGTTTTTTTACCCACTATTCTTTAGTCTTTCAATTTTTCTTCTCTTTTGTTTTCAGTTTTTCATTTTACCAACCATTTTTTAAAATCCATTTTAATTTTTATTTTTAAAGTTAATATTCTATACTTTCACTGTATTTAATTTTATTTTTGTATATATGTAAGTCTTTCTTTACAAATTTGGGATGCAGTTTCATTTAACATGCCAAAATACACCCAGAATCTAGTATACGGCTCTGTTCTCTTCACATGTCTGGTCATATTCTCTTGTGTGTTTGGCTTTTTTTCTTTCTTCTTTTTTTCCTTTTTGTTTTGTTAAAGTCCTTTTTAATTTTCATCTTTACAGTTACATTTTATCTTTTCAATGTATTTAATTTTATTTTTACATATATATGTTTTCCTTTCTTTATAATTTTGAGATATAGTTTCTTCTAACAAACCAACAAAAATGCACTCAGGATAAAGTGTATTGCTCTGTTCTGTTCACCTGTCTGTTGATATTCTTTCTTTTTTGCACATGTCTCTTTTAATTTTCATTTTTACACTTACCTTCTACCTTTTCATTGGATTTAATTTTACTTTTGTACATATAGAAGTTTTTCTCACTTTAAAATTTTAGGATCTAGTATTCTGATTTAGAATTCAAAATACACAGGATCCCGTGTATTGCTCTATTGTGTTCACCTATCTGATTTTACATATATATGTATATATATGTAATATATATGTAATATACATATTACATAATATATATGTAATATGTAATACTATATATATACATATATATATAATATGGTTTTGTGTATGTGTGTGTATATATATATATATATATATATATATATATATATGTAATTTGGTTTTGGTCTCTTCTGATTTGTGGAGTGTATATTTCTCTGAGGTTGTTATTGCCAGTTCAGTATTTTGTTACTTCATTCATCTATTCTTCTCTGGATAGAATGACAAGACAGAAAAACTCACCTCAAAAAAGGGAACAAGAGGCAATATTGACTTCCAGGGACCTAATCAGTATGGACTAAGTAAGATGTCAGAACTAGAATTCAGAATAATGATTATAAAGATACTAGCTTTATAAAGATAAAGCATAAAAGATACTAGATAATCCCTTTCTGGAGAAATAAAAGACCTAAATTATAATCAAGTTGAAATCAAAAAGGCTATTAATGAGATACAATAAAAAATGGAGGCTCTAACTGCTAGGATAAATGAGGCAGAAGAGAGAATTTGTGATATAGAAGACAAAATGTTGGAGAATAAAGAAGCAGAAAATCAACTAGATAAAGAGAGATAACAACTGGGTCACAAGGGGAGAATTTGAGAGGTAAGTGATACCATAAAGTGAAACAATATTAGAATAATTGGGATCCCAGTAAAAGAGGATAGAAAGAGTGAAGCAGAAGGTACATTGGAGCAAATTATAGCAGAGAATTTCCCTAATCTGGGGAAAGGAAACAGGCATCCAAGTCCAAGAGACACAGAGAACCCTCCACAAAATCAATGAAAATAGGTCAGCATTCTGATACATAATAGTGAAACTTGAAAATCTCAGAAACAAAGAGAAAATCCTGAAAGTTTAGAATAAGAGGTCCATAACTTACAAGGGTGGAAACATTAGACTTGCAACAACCTATCCACAGAGACCTGACAGGCCAGAAAGGACTGGCACAATATAATCGGGGTGAAATAAGAAAAAAAAAATATGCAGCTCAAAATACTTTATCCAGATAGGCTGTCATTCAAAATAGAAGGAGAGATAAAAAGCTTCCAGGGCAAACAGAAAATGAATTTGTGGTCTTCAAACCAGCTCTGCAAGAAATATTAAAAGGGAGGCTTTAAGCAGAGAGAGAGCCTGAAAGTAACATAGATCAGAAAGAAACAGAGACAATATACAGAAACAGTAACTTTACAGGTAATACAATGGGGCTAAATTCATATCTTTCAATAGTTACAGACACAGGGTATCAGAATGGATAAAAAAGCAAGACCTATCAATGTGTTGTCTGCAAGAGACTCATTTTACACACAAAGACACCTCCAGATTGAAAGTGAGGAGGTGGAAAACCATCTATCATGCTAATGGACATCAAAAGAAAGCTGGGGTGGCAATCCTTATATCAGACAAATAAGATTTTAAACCAGACTATAATAAAAGATAAGGAAGGATACAATGTCATAACTAAAGGATCTATTCAAAAAGATCTAACAATTGCAAATATTTATGCCTATAACATGGGAGCAGGCAATTATGTAAGACAATAACAAAATTAAGAAAGCACATCTATAATAATGCAATAATAATAGGGGATATTAACACCCCCTCACTGCAATGGACAGATCATCTAAGCAGAAGATCAACAAACAAGGGCTTTGAATGACACAATGGATCAGATGAACTTCACAGATATATTCAGAACATTCTATCCTAAAATAACAGAATACACATTCTTCTCAAGTGGACATGGAACAATCTCCAGAATAGATTATATACTGGGTCACAAATCAGGTCAGAACTAGTACCAAAAGACTGAGTTCATTCCCTGCATATTTTCAGAACACAATGCTTTGATACTGGAAGCCAATCACAAGGGTACATTTGGAAAGATCTCAAATACATGGAAGCTAAAGAGCATCCTATTAAAGAATGAATGGTCAACCTGGAAATTAAAGAAGAATTTAAAAAATTCATAGAAACAAATTAAAATGAAAACACAACTGTTCAAAACCATTGTATGCAGCAAAGGTTGTCTTAAGAGGGAAATCTATAGCAACACAAGCTTTTCTCAAGAAACAATATAGGCCTCAAATACAAAATCTAACCTTACACCTAAAGGAGCTGGAGAAAGAATAGCAAATAAAGTCTAAACCCAGCAGGTGAAGAGAAATAAATAAAGATCAGAGCAGAAGCCAGTGAAATATAAATCAAAAGAATAGAACAGGTCAACAAAACTAGGAGCTAGTTCTTTGAAAGAATTAAGATTGATAAACTCCTGACGAGGTTTATTAAAAGAAAAAGAGAAATGACCCAGATAAAATTGTGAATGAAAGAGATCACAACCAACACCAAAGAAATATTAACAATTATAAGAATATATTATGAGCAACTATACACAACAAATTAGGCAGTCTGGAAGAAACTGATACATTCCTAGAGAGGTTTAAACTACCAAAACTAAGAAAGAAATAGAAAACCTGAAAAGACCAAAAATCTGCAAGGAAGTTGAAGGAACAAGAGTCCAGGGTCTGATGGCTTCTCAGGGGAATTCTATCAAACATTTAAAGAAGAAATAATACCTAATACCTATTCTTCTGAAACTGTTTCAAAAAATAGAATTGGAAGGAAGACTTCCAAACTCTTTCTTTGAAGCCAGCATTTTTACTTGAAACCAGACAAGACCCCACAAAAATGGAGAATTATAGACCAATATTCCTGATGCACATGAATGTGAAAATTCTCATCAAAATCCTAGCCAATAGGATCCAACAGTACATTAAAAGGATTATTCACCATGACCAAGTGAGATTTATTCCTGAGCTGTCAGAGTGCTTTAACATCCAAAAATCAATCAACGTGATACATTACATAAATAAAAGGACAAGAACCATATGAACCTCTCAATAGATGCAGAAAAAGTATTTGACAAAGTAAAACACAAGTAAAACACCCTTTCTTGATTAAAACTCTTGGAAGTGTAAAGATGGAACATATCTCAAAATCATAAAAGCCATATACAAAATGCCTACAGCAAATATTCATTCTCAATGGAGAAAAACTGAGAGCTTTCCCCCTAAGATCAAGAACATGGCAGGGATGCCCAATCTCACTATTGTTGTTCAACGTAGTACTGGAAGTCCCTCAGCAAGCAGACAAAACAAAGAAATAAAAGGCATTCAAATTGGCAAAGAAGAAGTCAAACTCTGACTCTTTGCTGATGACATGATACTCTATGTGGAAAACCCAAAAGTCTCCACCCCAAAATTGCTAGAACTCATACAGGAATTTGCTAAAGTGTCAGGATATAAAATCAATGCACAGAAATCAGTTGCATTTCTAGACACTAACAATGAGACAGAAAAAAGGAAATTAAGGAGTTAATCCCACTTACAATTGCACCCAAAACCATAAGGTACCTAGGAATAGCCCTAACCAAAGAGTCAAAGGATCTGTACTCAGAAAACTATAGAACATTCATGAAAGAAATTGAGGAAGACACAAAGAAATGGAAAACTGTCCCATGCTCATGGATTGCAAGAAGAAATATTGTTAAAATATCTATGCTACCTAGAGAAATCTATACATTCAATGCAATCCCTATCAAAATGCCATCAATTTATTTCACAGTATTGGAACAAATAATCCTAAAATTTGCATGGAACCAGAAAAGACCTGGAATAGACAAAAGATTGTTGAAAAAGAAAACCAAAAGCAATGGCATCACAATTCCAGACTTCAAGCTCTACTACTAAGTTGTAATCACCAAGACAGTATGGTACTGGCACAAAAACAGGCACATAGATCAATGGAACAGAATAGAAGACCCAGAAATGGGCCTTCAACTCTGTGGTCAATTAGTCTTAGACAAAGCAGGAAGGAATATCCAATGGAAAAAAGACATTCTCTTCAACAAATGATGTTAGGAAAATTGGATGCCACATGCAGAAATATTAAACTGGACCATTTCCTTACACCATATACAAAAGTAGACTCAAAATGTTAGACAGGAATCCATCAGAATCCCAGAAGAGAACACAGGCAGCAACCTCTGTACTTTGGCTATGACAACATCTTGCTAGACACATCTCCAAAGGCAAGGGAAAACAAAGACAAAAATAAACTATTGGGACTTCATCAAAATAAAAAGCTTTGCACAGCAATGAAAACAGTTGAGGGGATCCCTGGGTGGCGCAGCGGTTTGGCGCCTGCCTTTGGCCCAGGGCGCGATCCTGGAGACCCGGGATCGAATCCCACATCGGGCTCCCAGTGCATGGAGCCTGCTTCTTCCTCCACCTGTGTCTCTGCCTCTCTCTCTCTCTCTGTGACTATCATAAATAAAAAATAAAAAAAATAAAAAATAAAAAAAAGAAAAAAAAAAGAAAACAGTTGACAAAACTAAAAGACAGCCAACAGAATTGGGAAGATATATGCAATGTCTTATCAGATACAGGGCTAGTATCCAAAATCTATAAAGAATTTATCAAACTCAACACCAATAGAACAAATAATCCAATCAAGAAATGGACAGAAGACATGAACGGCATTTCTCCAAAGATGACACACAAAAAGCCAACAGAGACATGAAAAAATGCTCAACATCACTCAGCATCAGGGAAATACATATCAAAACCACAATGACATACCACCTTATAGCAGTCAGAATGGCTAAAATTAATAAATCAGGAAACAACAGATGTTGCCAAGGATGCCAAGAAAGGAGAACCCTCTTACACTGTTGGTGGGAATGCAAGCTAGTTGCAGCCATGCCGGAGAACAGTATGGAGTTTCCTTAAAAAGTTGAAAATAGAGATACCCTATGACCTAGCAATTGCTAGGTATTTACCCAAAGATACAAAGGTAGTGATCCAAAGGGGCACCTGCATCCCAATATTTATAGCAGCAACGTCCACAACAGCCAAACTATGGAAAAAGCCCAGATGTTTGTCAACAGATGAATGGATAAAGAAGCTGGAATATATATCCCAACATATATAGTGTTGGGATATATATCCCAGCTATCAGAAAAATGAAATCTTGTCATTTGCAAGACATGGGTAGAACTAGAGGGTATTATGCTAAGTGAAATAAGTCAATCAGAGAAACATAGCTGTATGATCTCACTCATATGTGGAATTTAAGAAACAAAACAGGTTCATAGGGGAAGAGAGGAAAAATAAAAGATAAAATCAGAGAGGGAGACCAATCATAAGAAACTCTTAATCATAGGAAACAAACTGAGAGTTGCTGGAGGGGAGGTGGATTGGGGATGGGGTAGCCAGGTGACAGACATTAAGGAGGACATGTGATATAATGAGCACTGGGTATTACATAAGATTGATAAATCACTTACCTCTACTTCTGAAACCAATAATACATTATATGCTAATTCATTGAATTTAAATTTTAAAAGATACAATGAAGTTAAAAAAATACAAAAAAACTTAGTTCCAATTTAATACTACTTAATCTTATTCATTAATTAATTTTCTTAACCTGGACCTACGTAAAAGAAGATTACCCTACAACTTTCAAAGATAATTGCTTTGAAATTCCTTGTATTTTTCAGGGAATTTGTGTTCTAATTAATGTATCTCTCAATTATATCTTCTGTCTTTCTTCTGGTTTATTCCAGTCAGTATTTTTCCAGTTATCTTTCATTTAAAATCAAGCAAACCAGAAATAATTTTTAACTAGTAATATAAAATTTTCAAGTCACATAGAAATATATAAAAGAAAAATGAAAACCTACATGAAGAAGAGTAGCAATTACTCAGCTCTATCAAATGCTATCATTCTCCATACTTACAATAGTTATAATTAAGTACATGACATCATTTATTTAATAGTCAATCCCTACAGACACCTCTCCCTAATGACTTTCCTGTTTTTCCTCCATTAGACAATCTGAACCTGAATTTGGTAGTTTTTAGTCCACTCCAGAATGGATGGACATGTTTTCAAGTATTTATTGACTTCTGGATGAACCTTTGTAAATCATTATTTTCATGTTTACATTTCCTTTGGGCTTTTTTTTTTTCTCATTTTTCCTTTGGGCTGTCTAATCACAGGACAAGTTATAAGTTCTTTTGGTTATATGGATTGTAAATGTGTTATTGGAGTCTATGTTATCCTTGTTAAGTTTTATTATTGTGTCTATTTTTAAAATTTAATGTAATTTATTAGTATTTTATTTTTGACTATTTATTTATATCACTTCAGACATTTTTGCTTATTATAAAATGCATTTTAAAATGTTACCTTTCCTATTAGGTTTTTGATCTACCTAAATATTTTTGTGTGTATGTATAGGAGTATTTTATTTTATTGCCATATGGAAAACTAATTATCTCAGCGTCACTTATTGAACATTTGATTTTATTTTATTTTCACTGGTTTGCAATGCCTTCTCTGTAATACATCTTCTTTTTATATATATGTGAAACCATTACCAGGTTTGCTATTCTGTATCACAGTATTTTTCACTGTGTAAAGTTCTACTGAATTATTTATTGTGATTTCAGAACATGAGGGAACTTCTAATTTTTTTTCTTCAAAATACACTCATCTATACTACACAGCAATAGCAATGAGAATAAATGCAGTTAACTACATGCAACAGAATGGATGGATCTCTCAAACGTTGTATTTTGTAAAAGAATCAAAATGCAGATGAGTATATGCCTGATGATTCCATTTACATAAAATTCAAAACCAGGCAAACTAGTCTGATGTTGGAAGTCAGGATTGTAGTTACTTTTGGAGAAAAATATCATGGAATATAGCAAAGGGTAGATGGGAGGCTTCCAGCTTCTAATAGCATTTTTATCTGGGTGTACAATACACTAGTGCTCACTTTGTTTTAAAGATTTATTTATTTATTTAAAAAATTTATTTGAGAGAGATAAGATAGCATGAGTGATTTGGGGGAGGGGCAGAAGGAGAGGAAGACTGGAAGAAACAGATTCCCTGCTGAGTGTGGTGCCTAACTAGGTGCTCCTTCTCAGGATCCTGAGATCATGACCTGATCCAAAATCAACATTGGACTGACTGAGCCACCCCCTGAGTGCTCACTTTTGAGAATGTATTGAGTTGTATATTTTTATGTTTTTATGTGATTAGTGAATAAACAATTTACATAAAAACATTCTTTGTTATCCATGACAATAGCACTCATTCTCAGAATCTTTTCTAGATCTAGGTTTTGTGTTTTTTTTGTTTTTTTTTTCAGCTTTCATTCTTGCCTAAACTCATGATGCGATTTATTTTCTTAGAGAACTACTCCCATGCTGTTGCTAAATTCACCACGAATTTTGCTTTGGCAACACACAATGCAAACTACATATATAAACTGTCAGTTACTCTCAGCACAAGCCATGATTGAATGCTTCTCTTAAAAAAATACTTTTTGTGGGTTTTCTACCTGCATATCTGACCACTCTTTTCCAATATTTATCACTAGACTCTCTTCCTCTGCCCATACAAAAGTGACAATTTCTTCTGTCATTTTCTGAGGCTCCTACTCTGTTCTAATTTCCCTGAATGTTCATCTTCACTGTTAGATCTTCAATTGCCATTTGCATAATGTGTGGATGAATCATTTTAAAGCCAAACTCCAAGGAGATCCCAGTTTCGGGTCTCCCGATCCAAATGCGACTGTTTATCTTTCCTGAATACTCTGACAGCTATCCAGATAGAATTCATTTTCTTTTTCAAACCATTTTCCTTTTCAGAGTTTCAATAGCTAGAAATCTAACAATTACTCTGATGTTCTATAACCTTTTTTTTCCTCTGTCAATTCTCAAGGAATAAATTAGTAACAATAATGGGTGTGGCAAATTAAAGATGGCCAAAAATAATTCTTTGATGTCCCATAAAGAGTCGAAGTCAATGATCCCTCACCTTACACTGGGTAAGGTTTGGTATCTGCTTTGACCAACAGAATATGGAAGAAATGATAATAATGTGTCAGCTTCCAGGTCCTGGATTTAAGAGCAGTCTCCATATCTATTAGGATACACATGTAAGACGACTGACCCCATGCTATGAGAAAGCTTAAATAGCATGGGGAGAGGACTTTAGGTAGAGAGAGAGAAAAGCTCCAGTTAATTCAACCATCCCAGCCCTACTTAGATTAAGTTCTAGATTGTTCTTACTGGAAATCATTCCCTATCTTAGACCTGAAATGACCTTCAAAAATATGTACAAACTATGTTTAAAGCATGTCAATATTTCTCTAAGTTGAAAAAACTAAATGTCATAGAAAAACTACTTTGTAACCCACTTCTATATGTATTTTAGTATCATGTTTCACGATTCTTTTCCTGTTTGTTTCAGCTTCTAGTTTTCTGGAACTTTCAATTCCATTTTTTAACTTACTTCTCTACACATGCTGTTTATTTTTTGAAATCCAGTCTTACTATTCCCCCTCATCTTTTTTTTTAGGATTAGTGTTACTGGAATCAGTTACTCTAATAGGATTTTAAAGTCTATATAAGGCTGAGGTGCTGGTATAGGTCTCAAAGCATCCTACAAGTAATCATTCTGTATTGGATGAGTGTTATAATCTGTTTATCTTCCCTACTATACTGTGAGCATTCTGAGCTCCTTCAGGGTAGGGACGGTGAACTACTTACTATGATAAATTCAACATTGAGCAAGTACTTATCACATTTTATGCTGCAAAATAGGCTGAAGAAAAATAAGTGAATGGTGGAGCTAATAAATTCTCAATGTAAACAAAATTAAAAATGTAATTTTATAAGGGACATCTGGGTGGTTCAGTTGGTTAATTATCCAACTTAATTTTGTCTCAGGTCATGATCTCAGAGCCATGAGATCAAGCTCTGGCCTGGGGCTTATGATCCTCACTCTCCCTCTCCCTCTCCCTCTGCCCCTTCCTCCCCACTTGCACATTCTCTCTCTCTCAAACAAATAAACAAAAAAAGTAACTATAAATAAACTAAGAGAATTGAATTTTTTAAGTCAGTTACATCCATTTTATAAAATGCTAATTTTGCTTCATAGTAATGTCTCACAATTATTGAGTGCTTACTGTATGCTAAACACTATACCAGTGCTGACTAATTTAATCTTCACAACAACTCTATGTTGTATGACTTTTCTGTCTGTATATCAGAGATGAGAAAACTGAAGTTCAGAGAAGTTAAAGAAGATGCCTAATGTCACATGACTTCTCACTAGCAAATCTGGAAGTAAGCATGGGTCATCTTTCTTGAGACTCTATCCTTTGAACTTGACTGTCTCTCTTTTAAATACAAAAGATTGCAGATTTATTTTACTTAAAGTGGAAGATATCTATAGTAAAGAATTTTATTCTTGGTTTTTAGGGCTATATTTCTCTTGAGTCATGTTCTTTATTAAATAGAGTTATAATTTTAAGAATATGAAAAAGTAAAATTTTTTATACCTTAAAATGAAGCGATACTGTAACTCTGAATAACAAATATTCGGAATTCTCTGTGCATACTATCAATTATTTGTATTTTATTTTTAATAGGACATACGCGTAAGATATATTACAAAAAAATGTCTGGCATTATCTATCTAAGTAGTAGAGAATATTTTTCTTGGATTTCTAAGAGGTACATTGATTTTGAGGCAATTGAAGAAATGTTTAACCTATACTGGATCACATCTGAAGCCAACTACCTTGTCCTATCTTTATTTATCCTATGCTGCCAGTCCTTCTCAGTTTATTTCAATCAGTTCTTCCCAAGTATAGTCTAAACGAATAGAAAATATTTAATGCCACCTACTCCAAGCAAATCAAATTTGAGATAGACTGTAATGCTCTGTATTTAGAGCCATGCTGTTTTCCCAATCCTAGTTTTCTCATCATACCTAAGATATTTTGATAGGACCTACAATGGGTACATGAGGCTATCTCTGGAATCAACTAATTAAGACGTATGGTGTCATATCTTCACTGAGTAAAAGTGATCCTGTTGAGTGGCTACCTGGCATCAGGTATTAGAAGGCCAAATCATTGTCCCTCCCACACAGTACAACTTGAAATTGTACAAATAATTATATTTTTACAAGTTTCCACATGCATTATCACATTTGATTTTCACATAAATTTCAAAAAATTCTTGAGGTAATAGGATTCTGGGTTTATATATTAGAAATATGAAACTAAGAGTAGACTATATTAGAGACAAGAATGGAACCCAGAACTTCAGTTTGTTAACATAGAATCTTAAAAGATTAAATAAACATTAAGGAACCTACTTGATACTTTGATAACCTTAAATGAGCCATAGAGAAAACAAATATTTGGATTCATTAGAAGTTGAAGTTTTATTAGACAAATGCAACCTAATGGTGGGGCAAGGGAGTTTAGGATACTGGTGAGGATATGCTGCTAAAATGATAGACCATGGCTATCTGATTAGATAGGAAGGAAGTGACAATATCAGAGGAGTGGTTTATTGGAAGAAAGCAAAGTGGTCAGTACATTTGTGATTGTGACCTAAATTTTAACTGTAGGCATGGGTTACTAAAATGGCAGAAATGAAGTCATTTGAAATAAGGTTGTGAAGATATTGACAGAGAAAGCTTTGGGGTTTGTAATCCAGTTAACTACTGGAGTCCGCTAAAATGATAGCAAGGCATGAGGTGAATAAGAAAACTGACCGAGGGTTCAATGGATGTAGTAGACAGGAGTATATGGTTCAAAAAAAAAAAAAAAAAAAAAAGGAGGGAGAAAGCAACAATGTAGAATAAAAAGTGGTCACATACCTAAAGGTTTCAGCACTCAACAGAACTGGTTTTGATAAATTAAAAATGTGGTGAAGTAACGGGGATCAAGAAAGAGCAAGTACAAGACCCATCTCTGAGAGGTTTCATGAATCTAATTACTCACTATCTAAGGAGATTGCAAAGAAGCAATTTCCTCAGGGAAGATTTAGGCTTGATTTACTGCAGGAAACAGGCTAGAGCCTTTGACATAGAGTGGTCTGTTGGTTTGGGAGGGCAGTCTCAGAAAGCACAATGAAATGAGAAATGGGGAAGAAGGTGTGTGGAGTCATGGACCTACTGGACCAATCATACAAATTAGGATTAGTGCTTTGGTTGGTGGATGTGAAAGAAGTAGATGATTGATTGAAGGACATGATGCATTATTCTCTGGATTTCTAAATATTCTGAATAAAAATTCAGTAAAATTAAACTTTTAATTACCAAACACATTGCTCATTATTCAGAAGATTAAAAAAAAAAAAAAAAAAAGAAAGAAAGAAAGAAAGCCAAAGTTTTCTTTGTACAAATTTCTTTTGATCTCAACAATGCTCTTTACTGATTTTTTGGTACTCCTATTTAATAAAGGTAACTTTTGGCTCAATTTTTTCTCTAAGAATCATTGGCTTTACTTCTTTCAACTATTTCTTTTGAAGAGAGAGAAAGAGAAAAGACAGTGTGGTTTGGCATAGGCAGGGGGTTTTCTTTTCATTATCTTGAAAATATAAACAGATGTCAAGCTGTGAATAAACATAGATGTAGTAATAACACGGTCACAAAGAAGAGATTTCTTAAGAAAAGTTTTCAATATTTTTAAACTTCAGAAGTAAACTCATTTACCTTTATGTGGTGTCTATCCTTAAACACGCAGCCTCTTCTTTTTCTATCACTCTTATCATTTTTCTCCTCTTGTCAGTCTTGCTTTGATTTTGCAGCTGCAAAGCATGTCTTTTCTTTCCAACTACTATTATCTTCTTTATATCTATGGTCCCCAAAGAGGCAATTTACGAAAGTACCTTGGCTTTCAGTCATCCAATTCTCATCTTGATCTCTTACAATCCACTTCCAGCTAGTGTCCTTATTTAAGACTCCTTTTGTACGGTAGCTACTGCCCTTATGAAATTAACTGGTCTGTGTTTTTTATACATCCCCAAGTTCTCAAACTCCTTCCATATACCTACTCAAAATATGAGTACTTATTACTTTGTTATCGTCATCGTATCTTTATATTTTTTCCAACTTACATCTCCATATTCCATTTCAAAAATGTCAGATATCTGTTCACTGTAAAAGAATTCCCTCTTTTCAGCTATAACATCAACATTCCCAGTGATTTGTACATTTTACCCACTCTACATAATCTAGCTACCATTTGTTATCCTTTCATGTTCTCTTCTATTCTCTTACCACTGGTCTGTATCTTTCCTATGTCTTCAATTATCACCCAATCAATTCCAGTTCCATGGATCTCTCAACCTATGACATGTTCTGCTTTATTCAATTCACTATCTGTACCTTTACCATGACATCTTCCTGTATGTTCTGTTGCCATCTAAAACTCAATGTGGGGCAGCCCGGGGGGCTCAGCGGTTTTAGCGCCGCCCTCACCCCAGGGCGTGATCCCGGAGACCCAGGATCGAGTGTCACGTTGGGCTCCCTGCATGGAGCCTGCTTCTCCCTCTGCCTGTGTCTCTGCCTCTCTCTCTCTCTCTCTCTCATGAACAAATAAATAAAATCTTTAAAATAAATAAAAATAAATAAAAATCCCCTATTCTCTTCCCTTTATTCAAATTCAGTACATTGGGAATGAGACCCAGAAACCATATCTTTAATATATACCTCAGTACATCTCATGCAGATCATAATTGGTTGTATGGATATGTCAATCAAAAGATTTATGCCAAAGCTTTTAGACTTAGTACTTTTACTAATGGGGAAAAGACCAACCAGGACATTTGATATTTAAAGGTTTGTGTTCAATAGAAGCTTTCAAATGAGCTCTGGATAAACATTATAACAGCTGTATTTTAAGTTGGCAGAAAATGAACTCAGTCATTTCAAAGTGTTAACTTGCTTGCATAATGTAAACATAATTTTTGGTAAAGTATTTTCATTTTATTATATAAACTGTCAAGTCAACATAGCTATATGAATCTTAGTTATAGGACCGATTTTCTAAAAGACTTTATGTTTTATAATTCCCCAAACTCAGGGATTATGTTTTTTATTCTCTTTCTTTTCAAACATAAATTGAACATGTTTTCATCCTAGTTTACAAGATGAACTTTAAATTTAGCAAAAACTAGACAAGACTTGGCCATCATTTTGTCTCATTCTTACAACCTAGAAAACTTTACCTTTCTTATGACTTTACGCACTAGTTGAGGAATTTGAAATGGTTAACAATTTTTTTAAGCTTTACAAAGTATTATTCAAAAATTAGGAACCTTCTTGTAAGAGATATTAAGTAGGAATTGAACTAAAAGGCCTATGGAAAGATTATTTGCTTGGAGAAATTTATGTAGGATATTAGTCATATTCACTGTTATTTACTTGTAATTGTGTATAAATATAAAGGTTGATTCTTCAGTCACTATGTATCTCTTAAGAGTAACATGAATTTGGCTGTTCTTTATTTTACTCCTACTCATCCTTTGAACTAATCATAAATATCACATCATAAGGGATATCTTTTCTAACCTTAAAACTAGGTCAGCCCCCTCAGCAACTTTTAAGCTGCCACAGCATTCTCTACTTCCACAATTGTAGCTCACCCTTCTTGAAATTTTTAAAACATGAGATCCATATCTCTTATATTCACCTGTTATCATAGCCAGGGATTAGGACAAGATTTATGGGGACAGCCATGAATATTTAGAACAATACTATAATCGATTACACTTGACATTGTATGTCAAAATAAAAATGTTAATTATTTTGTTATAGAAAATAAACCTATGGATTCACTTATAAAATTAATAAGTAAATATACAAAGGTGTTTTTTCATCACTGCTAAGAAAGAAAGCCTAAATACCCATCTCTATTTAAAATAATTAAGCTAACAATTAAGCTCTGATATAAAATTGTCTCTAAGATATGTTATAAAACACATAATCATAATGTACTAACCAATTTCCATTGCATATTTCCTTTTATTAAAATTAATGATAAAAACTAGCATAAATAAACTAGTGTGAATAAACAAGCATATTCATTTTGTGTAGAAATACACCTAAGAAATTTTATTTGCACAAGGTATATATTTGAAAAAGGAGAAAAAGGAGATGAACTTTTAAGAAACTTTACATTATTCTGTTGTATATGAATTTTCTTACAAATGCAGGTTTTATACCTTTTATTTATACGTCAACATGAATTACATGAACAGTGCAAATATAGGTGATTTTTTTCTTGTCTTCCTTCTTTTCAGAATTAAATTCCAAAATACTGACATAAAAATAAGATTATTATTAAATAATAGTAATATAAAATAGACATGCAATATGTCATTACTCACTAATTTATACTAAAAGTATTTTATTTTAAAATAGTTGATATAGTCTTTAAAATGGTCAAAGATTAAGAGAAATCTAGAAATATAAATAAAGTAAAATAGACTGAAAAAAGAATGTCAGTGTACCTTTTGCAACTAACATGTTTATTTTCCTTACGAATGTTATATCCATATGTGTTTAAAAAGACAATATTGATTGATAAAATAAGAGCTCTTTTTTATAACTCTCTAAGTCACAATTTAGTAGAAAAATTTGTCTTTCATGTCAGCTTAACATTCTTGATACATCCAAACACTGGTAGCCAAATTAGTTCATTAAAATCATCCTTTCTGGGGCACCTGGGTGGCTCAGTGGTTGAACATCTGCCTTTACCTCAGGTTGTGATCCTGGGGTGTGGGATCGAGACCCACTTCGGGCTCCCCACAGGGAGTCTGCTTCTTCCTCTGCCTATGTCTTTGCCTCTGTATGTTTCTCATGAATAAATAAATAAAATCTTTAAAAAAAATCAATCAATCAAATCATCCCTTCTGAAATATTTAAAAAATTTTAACCATTGTTCATAGTTGGGGATAGAAACAACAAATAAACTGGAAGAATTCTTTCAGTCAATATTCTGCTGCCTTTGCATACATATACAAATACTTGTATTGTTTCTCGAAATTTGTGACATAGAATCTGACTATCTAGAATGATATTTTCTCATTTAAAAATAAGTAGAGTGAAATATTTTAAACTTTTTATGTGTATATTTTGACTACTTGATTATCTTTTATTTACTGTTTATTACTTAAAATATCATAGGAAATAATATTAGAAAATTATTCATTCTTTGCAAATGACGTATTTTTGGAGATCCTGAAAACATACTTTTCTTTTAGAATTATTAAGGTTAATCTTTCCTTGCTATAAATCCCAAATACACAATATTCTCAATACCTTTAATAATGTTTAGAAAGCATTACATTTGACAAATTGTTAATCTCTAATTATCAGGAACTTGAATCTCTAAAAGGGAAAATTACACAAGTAGGCCACAGTGGCATACTTACTTAAATGTTATTTCTATTAGATTGTTTAAAATGAAAGATTGTAAAATGCATTTTGAACTCACACTACATCATTCATTTTAATCATGTAGTTTCTGGTGCTTTTGAGTGAAAGAATGTGGATCAACAATATAGGTATATAAAATCTTTATGCAAATGATTTGTGAAGTCCAAAGGTGCATAAAATAACTGAGAAAGAGTATAGAATGAGAATAGGTGTGGATCTAAAATTAAGATTGAGGAAGTCTTGGTTTGCTACTATAAATTTATATATAGTATGCAAACAGGAGTCTACACCCTTAAACCTAATCCCTACTGTAAAAATAGATAACCTTAATTCAGTTTTTGCTGGTATAAATCACCCAAATTCTGTCCTTACTTCTGAGTAAAATTTTCCTCACCTCTACCTGTGTGCTTATATCTAGAAAGTAAAACCAACAAACTGAGTAAGCATTACTTTATTTTGATCTTTTAAGTCTTTTATTTATTTATAAATATTTTATTTATTTGAGAAAGAAAGAAAAAACATGAGTAGGGGGTTGGGGAGCAGAGGCAGAAGCAGACTCCCCACTGAGCAGGGAGCCTGACATAGGGCTTAATCTCCAGACCCCAGATCATGACCTAAGCCAAAATCAGATGTTTTACAACCAAGCCACCCAGGTACCTCTCTTTAAGTCTTTTAAAATGCATTTCACATGTTGGCAAATTGAATTTGAATAAAATAAAAAAATAATTTTTTAAAATGCATTTTACATATCACTCTCTTCCTTCTCTTGCTACTGAGCAGTCTTCCATGGCTTTTCAATATGATGAGAAAAATGCCCATTGTAATTTCTGTAGATTAACTTCAAGAAAGTAGTAAGCTTTTTCTATGGGAACTTCTTGATAACATCAAGGATTGTGACTCAACTCTGTTGAGTTACAGAAAACTAGCAATTTAATGATAATAATATCTTGCATTTGCAACTCACTTTAAAATCCAAGAAAAAAAACCCTAACTGATATGTAGACCATATGTTACAAGGAAGGTAAGTAATTTGTTGAGGTGATTTCATGTGTGCAGGCTGAAGTCTAGACTACAAAGAAAAGCTTTTGATGTATAATTTACAGCTTATTTTTTTTTCTTTTACAAACCATGAAATGTAAGTAATTATTTATCTTCAGTAAGTATTCAAAAAACAAATTTAAGTCACAAAAGGAGCCAAGTAATATCCCTCTGTTTGCTAATTGAGTCCAAAATAAGCTCTTTGCCTCAGCAAATAATTTTTTTATATTTCTAAGAGAATTTCTCTTTCAAAAAAAATTTTAAATCAGAGTTTGAATGAAAATCCATTATTAAATATCTGCAGCTGAACCCAGATAAGACAAGAATGTGTCATTTTCTTACGTAATTCTGTAAAATAACTAAAATTATAGTAATTTAATGGTTACATAGAATATTAATTTCCTCTTACTGCTTTAACAAATTACCTGAAATGTAATGGCTTAAAACAACAGAGATTATTATCTTACAGTTCTGGAGATCTGAAACCCAAGCTCAGTCTCACTGTCTCACTGGGCTAACATGAAGTTAGCAGGGCTGGTTCATTCTGAAGGCTCTAGGGCTGAATCATTTTCTTTTTTGCTAGCTTTCAGAGACTGTCTAATTCTTTGACTGGTGGTCCCTTCTTCAGACTCTAAATCCTGCAGTATAATCTCCAATCTTCTCACTGATTCCACTGTCACATTTCCTTCCTGTCTTTGACTCCCCTGCCTCTCTCTTTTAAAAACTCTTGTAATTACATTGGGCCCACTGGATAATCCAAATAATCTCCCCATCTCAAATCCTCTAATTTAATTACATCTACAAAATCTCTTTTGCCATGAAAGGTAAAATATTCTGAGTTGGTTCTAGGGATTGGAAAATGAGCATCTTTGTAAAACTATTATTTAGCTTGCCACAAATAATTTAATACTTTAAAAGACCTCAATATGGGATTAGGACACCACAGAAAAAATATTTAAGTAAATATCTATTTGTCTTTATTAGAAAAATGTCATCAGTGATTTTTCTATTATTAAGAAGTAAATGCTAGTATATCTTCGGGTGCACATGTGCGTGCATGTGTATAAACTGACATGAACTAACCATACCAATAGCAGTTGATGCTATATTCAACCAATGCTGAGAGGATTCATAGACTTTATAAAGGTTTCCAAGCCAGACAAAATCAAATCAAACTAGTGTATACATAGTGTTTTATGGGAAAGCAGTTATTCTGTGTTTGAATATGGGGGTCAAGAAGCTAAAACAGCAAGAAGAATGTGCTGAATAAGGGTGACAATTGCATATATAATATTTAGTCATATAGAATATCCTGGGAGTCATTTGACATCTGTGCCTTTTGAGCCTATGTATGCAGACACCTGATTAAATTGTGGAATTAGTGAACATTTTTAAAGTTGGAAAGTATAAAGGAGCTCATTTTCTCCTAATTTGAAATGTACACAAATGTGATTCAATCTGATTTTTATGATTTCCAGTTTCCTGGAAAATAGAAAGCAGACTTGCCAGTGGTGGTTTTCATTAGGAGTTGTATATCTTAAGAACAGTGTAGATTTGAACTCCCAAATACCAAAATCCACATTATATAGAAAGACTATAGTCAAAATATATCATCACTTTACACCTTGAGTTAGCCCAAATTGTTCATTTGGTTTTAAGTGGTTGGTTTGTTTGTCTTTTAAGAATAAAATAGAGACTTTTTAGGGGACAGGAGAAACTATCTTTAGAATTAAAATCTTTTTCCTCTAACTACGTCAATGTTTAAAGTAAACCATGCTTTTAAAATTCATTTAAAAGCATTCAACATATTGACTCAAAATTTTTCTCTTGGTTCTGCATTTTTAAATTGTATTAATTTGAAATGTGTTAAGTATTGTATATTTAAAGTCTAAGGCACTGTAGTTATCTTTACAACAAAAAGATTTTTGTATTGATGTGTTGTTTTGATATGTTATAATCAGAGTCTCACTGACTGGGCAATAAATGCTACATAAACCTCATATCTAGCTATGGTTTTACATTTTTTCAGTACTAATTTAATATATATATTCCTTTGGAATTTTGCATATTGCATATGACCAGTGAAAACTGTTAATCATCTAAGGGATTATTTATTTATTTAATATTTTGTTTGTTTATTATTCATTTTTTTTGCTATTTAGTAGCTACCTGCTAAAATAAGAGAATAGAACTACAAAAAACCCCACTTATTATTGGAATAGATCTGAGTGAATTAAAATACAATTAATATTGTTTATATTAAATAAATAATATTTCATAACCATGAGTAACAACCACAACCACAGTAAAGCATGTATCTTCATTCTTCAAGAGTGAATATTCGATATTAACAGAAAATAAGTCAAAGACCCAATTTGATCTTGGTCCCAAAAAAACCAAGCCCTAATTATAATATTTATAAAATAAGTATACATGACTTCAGTTTTGCCATTTTGAGTTTATATATTTTATCATGCCTCTTTGTTAAGGCTTAATCTCTCATTACCAACAGTACTATAGATGGCATTTTGATTTCATGAGAGACAGAGAGAGAGAGAGGCAGAGACATAGGCAGAGGGAGAAGCAGGCTCCCTATGTGGGACTCGACCCCAAGACCCCAGGATCATGCCCTGAGCTAAAGGCAGATGCTCAACCACTGAGTCACCAAGGTGTCCCAGGTCTTGCTAAGTTTCTTGCAGTTTACTACAATACCCCATACTCCTTAACCTATCATATTCCTCCACAAATGTATGTTTCTCATCAAAACTAGAATGAAAGTACACAAGTCTGTTTCTTTGGCCTTTTGTTTCTGTACAAAAGCTCCCATATCACATAAAATTTATATTAAATATATTTTATGCTTTCTTCCTGTAATTTGCCTTTGTCATTTTAACTTTCAGACTCAGCCAGGGACCCTAAAAAGGTAGAAGAAAACCTTTTCGTTCCTTGCAGCTGATTTTTTAAAAATCCTCTAGAACATTAGGGATCCTAGCATTGAATACAAACTGTGAAAACTTAAACTGTATTATAAATATGTGATATGAGATCACTGAACGAATGAGTGGAAAGGACCTGATCTATATAATTTTGGTAAAGATTGTTTTGACTGAATATCATAAGGCTATAGTCAATGCATAAATACTAATTCTGAAACTACATGTATGCTAGTGTTGAATAAATAAACTACTTACTTGTGGAAAATGGGAGCCCAGTTCCTCATGGCTAGAGAAAAAGTTACAAACACTCAAAAGAAAGAAAATATTAACATAAGACTTCTTTTTAGGACTCCTGGATGCTCAGTGGTTAAGCATCTGCCTTTGGCTCATGCATGATCCCAGGGTCCTGGGATTGAGTCCTGTGTCAGGATCCTTGTGGGGAGACTGCTTCTCCCTCTGCCTATGTCTCTGCCTCTCTCTGTATGTCTCTCATGAATAAATAAATAAAATTGAAAAAAAGAAATGAGTCTTGTTTTGAATTATAATTGGAAATGTCAGTATAAACTTAATTTTAATATAGTATATAGTTACAGAATTATACATATGTTTTGTTATACAGACATATATTTCTCAGCTTTGTTCATTCAAAGAGCTAGAATCAGTGACACAACAGTAGCAATGAGAACACCTCTTACACTGTCCTTTATTTCTAAATATCATTCTCAGTAAAAGAAACTACATCTCCTTAGAGAGATAGTTAGTTCTACATCTTAGGTAGGAAAAATACAAAATAAGTCTGGAGTTCTTATGGTACTAGAAAATAAGGAAATGCTGAAAAAAAAAAAAAAGTACATGCCAAAATATATAGGAGTTCCTACTGGCCTGCAAAAGCCCTCAGTGGCCAAAACTAAAAAAACTCCAGTAAAATAATAAATATATCTAATAGTATTGGATTATAATCCAAAGGAAAAAGTCCATATGTCTATAATGTTAAAAATTTATGATTGAATAAATAAATGGAGGAGAAAAGAGGGCCAAATTTTTCTTATAGAATAATTTTGATTAATAAATGTCAGCAATGATTAATAAATGCCATGGGGGCATGGCAACTTTTTGTTGTTGTTGAGATTTTTATTTTGATGCACAGTATGAGAAATAAACTTTTAAATCAACTGAATTTTATGAAAAATGAAACAGCAAATAAATTAGACCCATGTTAAAATAGAAGGTTGTTTATATGTCCAAACTTAAGGATATAAGAGCCACAGATAAACTTTGATTTCACAGTCTTCTTTGAGAGGTCAAAGTCTTTCAAACACACGTTTGCTATGAACTCTCTGGTCCAGAGCTCAACAGCACATGAGAATGTTTAACAGGGGTGGTGACCAGACCCTAGTTATAATCCCTAGAGAATGAAAAATATGGCATTTTGGTATATTGAATATTTTTAAGCTGAAGGAATTTGAAAAATGGCAGGTGCTTGCTGGAAGGGATCTCTCACCTTCTCTCCTGAAGTAGTTCACAAACTTCTCTCATGAGAGGTGTTCTCCCTCTATCAAGAGGGAAGAAGCATACTTATTTCTAAAAATAGAGGGATACCAAATAGAATTTGCATGAACAGGCCTTGCTAATTTTCTCCTGGTTTACCAACACTTAGCTCAAACTTTTTTGTCCCATCATGTTTTCCCAGAACCTTGTACTTTTCATCAAACCTAGTATAAAAATGATCAATATTAACTGTTTCTTTGGGCTTTCATTTCCTTTTGAAAGCTCGTGTCATGTAAAACTGATTTTAAATAAAGCTGTATGGTTTTCTGTTACTAATTTGTATTTTGTTACAAAGTCACCCCACTCAAGAACCAAAAAGTATAAGAAGAAAATTTTCCCTTCTCCTACAAGTAGGAGATATGAGGGAAATAGAAATTTATCATGGGAGGGCAGCCCGGGTGGCTCATTGGTTTAGCGCTGCCTTCAGCCCAGGGCCTGATCCTGGGGACCCAGGATTGAGTCCCACATCGGGCTCCCTGCACGGAGCCTGCTTCTCCCTCTGCCTGTGTCTCTGCCTCTCTCTCTCTCTCTCTCTCTCTCTCTGTGTGTGTGTGTGTGTGTGTGTGTGTCTCATGAATAAATAAATAAAATCTTAAAAACAAAAAAGAAATTTATCATGGGAATACTGTAGTAATAAATGTTGCAGGCAAGGTTCACTGATGAATGACAAAAGTAGCAGACAAAAGAGAAACTATGGCTAGTTTCATACCTTAATGTAACTAATGCAACTTAGTTGCATACCTTAATGTAGCTTTCCCCCAAATTTCCTAGTTACTCTGATAGTTTAAAAAATTACCATAAATTCTGTTACCTCTCTATCAAAGAGGGAGAATTCAGTTACCTCCTTTTCACTGGGCTGGGCTTAGTAAATACGTTTTAACAATAGAATATGAAAAAGAAAAACTGGTTGATTGAAGGAAACTGAGTAGATGTGATAACAAAATGCCATATGGGATCAGAATTGTATCTTGGAACCAGAAAAGTATTTCAAGAAATAAAGTCTGTGAGTTTATTGGTATTGATTATTGTAAAGAAATTAACATTAGGAGATGGGAGAAAGTTATATGTGAATATATGACTTCTGCACTTTATTTTTTAAAGTAGCTTTGAAATATACTTTGTATACCATAAATTCCACCATGTAAAAGTCAAGTATTTTTAGTATATTTACAGAATTATGCATCAATCATAAAAATCTAATTTTAGAACATCGTGTCACCCCAAAAGGAAAACTTGTATCCATTAGCAGTTATTTCTCATTCCTCCCACCATCATTCCTTACCAATTTGGGCAACCATTAATCTACTTTCTGTCTCTAAGCATGCCTATTGTAAACCATTCGTACATATAAATGTAATCTTTCAATCTGTCTTTTGTGACTGGCATCTTCCACTTAGCCTGATATTTTCAAGCTTCTTCCATTGGAGCCTATATGGGTGCTTCATTAAATTTTATTCCATTGTATGGCTATTCTATTATATAAATTGATAACAAAAACACAATTCAAAAATCCCAATCATTTGGAAATTTGAGTTGTTTCTACTTTTTTGGTTATTATGAATATTGCTACTATGGCGTAAATATAAAATATTTTGTGTAGACATTTATTTATAGTTCTCTTGGGATTATATCTAGAGCTAGAATTGCTAAATCATATGATAAGTCTACATTTTACATTTTGAATTGCTACCAAACCATTTGGGACAGTTGTGTTATAGGGAAGGAGTTTCTACATTGATTTTAAATGAAAAGGGAGTGTTAGCTCTCAGTAGGGAAGGTCAGGCAACTTTTTCAGGCTCAGGGCTTGCAAAAATAAGATTCAACATTTGGAGGAGCACATATCAAGTTATTTTTCCAACAGTGCCTGACTTTGGCATGAAAATCTTTATATTTACTATTTATCGTGTGCCTCTCAAATGTCTGATAAATTGCATCAACTGTCACATCCCTTTTTCACTGTTACATTGTGCTAATTCACTATTTGAGACTTTTATGGTAAGTAGGCTCCACACCCAGCATGGAGCCCAATACAGGGTTTAAACTCAACCCTAGATCAAGACCTGAACTGAAATCAAGACAGATGCTCAACTAACTGAGCCACCCAGGTATTCCTTAATCCCTGTGACAGCTTTAACAAGTAAAGACCACTACCATGTGTCCAGGGCTGTCTGTGCTCTGCTTATTAACAAGGAAAGGTTCCTCATTGTTAGCAGGCAGGCTGGCAAGGGATATCATTTAAATATTGTCACTCTCTTCTTTGCACCACTCTTGAGAATTCCTGTCACTAGTTTGTTTCTAAGGTAGCAGAAGCTGAGACAAACTTTATCATGTTGAGTATTAATTACAACTCAACACCTATGGAAGGATGAGGGAGGAAACAATAATGGGCAGAGAGAGAAGTCACCTGACAAATTTGACTGACCTCATGAAGACATCTGGAATGAACACATCCTACCAGCATTGTCATACACTGAGATTGCCTATCTTGATCCTTCATTGGATATGGGCCACACAGATAAAGCATGACCTTGAGTGAGTTCATCTGTACATATGTGTCAAACCCAAACACAGATGCCAGTTAGAAGGACAAGTCCTTTATGGAGGAATCTGGGTGGTATACCTTTCCTGTAACCACATGTGTAACATGGGTAGAGTTAAAAATAGAATACTCATTTCTAACTCTCTGATATTCTGATTCATCTGTTGCTCCAGGTGAAGAAATGGAACAATGTTTGTCTACAACTGAGAACTGGTCAAAAGATGTTTTTTGTTTTGTTTTGTTTTTTCTGTAAATATTTTCTTAAACCAATACTGTTCTCAGTAATACCTTTATAAATATATATGATAAAAATAGTTCCTTTCACTCAGTTTATAATGTTCATATGTATGTTTTACTTTTCCAACTGTGTATCTCCCATAGTCCTAATATTTAGCTGTTTACATACAGAGTGCCTATTAAGGTATCTACATAAACCATCCATGCTACATTATAAAGAAACCCAGGAAGAAGAATACATTTAAAGACAGACTTATTAAAAAAAATAAATAAATAAATAAATAAAGACAGACTTATTATTTTCCTCTCTGTCATCAAAATAAAATGTTAAATTTGAATAATTTAGGAAATAACTAAAATGTATTTTTTAAAAGTAAAATGTCTACTTCTTAGAAATAATGTTTCCTAGGTACAATTGGCTTTTCTGTGTATTTACTTGTTCGATTTTGTAAGTTTTAAAAATATTTTTCCTATATGTTACACTATATTTTGGATTTGAACAAGTTTAACAAAACTTTTTTAACAAAAAAAAAAAAAAAAAGAAACAGAACATTTTACAGAGTATGTGTCTCTAGACAATAAAGTATTTAGAGTTAGATACTCAGAATTTAAGACATATAAGACCTTTATCAGAAATGCCAAAGCACAATTTTGTGGAAAACAACATAAAAGCCTGATTTTCTTGTCATTTCTAATTTTTAAATCATGGAATATGAAAATAAAAGCGAGGTATATAGGATGTATGCAAATTAAGATAAAAACAGATGAGTGAAATGTTTTTTACATGGCTACATTTATCATTGCAAATGTCCTTAAACAAATGAATTCATTCAATAATATTTTATTATTTTTTGTTTTATAGCCACTATAATGTCAATTTGATGCATGCAGTAAATTTTTCTTCAAGTTGAATAATATTCCTGTGTATGTGTAGCAGATGCTTTTCTATACCAAATGATTCTAGTCTGTTCTCATCAAACACATAAAGTAATTTTGGAATTGCATGCATGCAAATGAGAATTACACGCATGTAAATTTGCATTTGAAATGACTAAATTCTCTTGCCATTTCCATTCTTTATTCTCAATAGCAAACTATTTTTCATATCTTAAAAGAATATATTTGTTCTAAACTTAGATGTTTATGACATTAAAGCCAAAAGCAGATGTTTATATCCAAGTAATAGGACCAGAACATTTGTCCTTATGATTACCTACTTGACATTTAAACCTAAAACATTTTAGAATAACGGGCATAGAGCTCCATAGGACAAATTTTTTATTTGGGACTTTTTCCAGAGCAAAAGATGACAACTATCATATCTAAACCATAACTATTTTACAAGTTCAAAGTACTTTTAGCAAAAAAGATGTTTTCTTACACTATTATGAAAGGCAGAAAACTCAAGGACTCATGAAAGTTGCTAGGAAATATGTCTAAGGTTATAAATTAGTTAAAATTATGTTCTTGTTTTCAATTAGGGAAATTTCCAGTTAAATGCTTTAGATTAAGAGAGTGGCTCACATGAAATTACCTCGTGTCCTATGATGACCTAAGAATTTTATTTCTTATGATTTTTAAGAATGAAAATGAAGATTCTCATTTATTATAAAGATGTAGTATTCAAGATAGTATGGTACTGGCAGAGAAACAGACACATGGATTGATGGAACAGAATAAAAAAAAACAGAAATAAATTCACAACTATATGATCAATTAATTTTTTGACAAAGCAAGAAAGATTATCCAGTGGACAAATACAGTACAGTCTTCAACAAATGGTATTGGGGAAACTGGAAAGCAACATGCAGAATAATGAAATCAGACTACTTTCTTACAGTATTCACAAAAATAAATTCAAAATGGATGAAAGTCCTAAATGTGAAATAGGAAACCATCAAATCCTAGAGGAAAACACAGACAGCAACTTCTTTGACCTCAGCCATAGGAACTTCTTACTAGACACATCTCCAAAGGCAAGGGAAACAAAAGCAAAAATGTACTATTGAGACTTCATGAAGATAAAAATTTCTGCACAGAAAAGGAAACACTCAACTAAACTAAAAGGCAGCCTATGGAAGGGGAGAAGCTATTTGGAAATGACATGTCCAATAAAGGGTTAGTAGCCAAGATCTATAAAGAACTTATCCAACTCAACACCCAAAAAACAAATAATCCAATCAAGAAAGGGGCAGAAGACATAAATAGACATTTTTCCAAAAAAGACATCCAGATGGCTAACAGACACATGAAAAGATGCTCAATATCATTTATTATCAGGGAAATACAAATCAAAACCACATTGAGACACCACCTCACACCTGTCAGAATGGCTAAAATTAGCAACATAGTTAACAATAGGTGTTGGCAAGAATGTGGAGAAAGGGGAATCCTCTTATACTGTTGGTGAGAATACAAACCGGTGCAACCACTGTGGAAAACAGTATGGAAGTTCCTAAAAAAGTTAAAAACAGACCTATCTTATGATCTAGCCATTGCAGTACTAGGTATTTACCCAAAGGATATAAAAATACAGATTCAAAATAATACCTGCACCCCAATGTTTATAGAAGCATTATCAGCAATAGCCAAATTATGGAAAGAGCCCAAATGTCCATTTGACTGATGAATTGATAAAGAAGAGATGGGATGGGAAGAGATGGGATGTAAATATATATATAGACTCAGCCATCCAAAAGAATGATATCTTGCCATTTGCCACAGCATTGATGGAGCTACAGTGTATTATGCTAAGTGAAATAAGTCAGTTAGAGAAAGATAAATACCATATGATTTCACTCATATGTGGATTTTGAGAAATAAAACAAATGAACATATAGAAGGAGGAAAACAGAGAGAGGGGAAACAAACTATATGAAACTCTTTAAGATGGAGAACAAACAAGGTTGATGGAAGGAGGTGGATGAAGGATGGGTTAGATGGGTGATGGGCATTAAGAAGCACACTTATAATGATGAGAGCTGGGTGTTATATGTAAGTGAAGAATTCTACTCCTGACACCAATATTGCACTGTATGTTAACTAATTAGAATTCAAATAAAAATTTGAAGAAAAAAATAAAATCTTTAAAATTTTTTTTGAAGAAAAAACTTAATAAGGATTCTCACTAGCAGATGATCCTAAGTTACAGGATTTTTCAATTTTTGTCACTGTGCTATAAATACAACAGTGAAAACAAATGTACAGCTATGTATATAAATTTAATTATTATAGATAAAGGTATTTTTTTAAGATTTATTTATTTTAGAGAGAGAAAGATAGTGCAAGCAGGGAGAGGGGCAGAAGGAAATAATCCCTGCTGAGTGAGGAGCCCAGTGCAGGGCTCCATCTCACAACCAAACTGAACTGAAATCAAGATTGAATGCTTAACTGATTGAGCCACCCAAGCACCCCTACATGAAGTATTAGTATAGCAATTGCTAGATTTAGACTTCTAAAATCAGAAAAAAAACAAAAAACAAACAAACAAAAAAACCTCTCTCTGGGCAGAAATAGACTAAAAGCCTAGAAGGCTTAAGAATTAAGAGGCCAAAACCTGAACACAAACCCAGTAGAAGAGTTGTTAATTTAATATAAATATCAAACTAAAGATGATTCAGGAAAGTAAAGCATGAAAGAATTTGCAAATATATGTCTTCAGGTTCTTAGCATGATTACTGAGTATAATTTAATGTTTCATATTTCTTAAATATGTATTCTAGTTGTTCTAGTATCATTTTGCTGAAAAATGATAATTTCTTCATTAAATTGCCTTTGCATCTTTATCAAACATCCATTGTCCATATAAGTATGAGTCTATTTCTGGACTCTTTATTCTGTGTCATTGATACATTTAACTTAATTCCAATATGATGCTGATTTTGTTACCATAACTTTATAGTAAGTCTTGAAGTCAGATAGTATTAACCCAATTTGCTTTTTCTTACTTGATTCATCTGTTCTAGAATTTTCCCTT
Source organism: Vulpes lagopus (assembly GCF_018345385.1). Taxonomy (NCBI): domain Eukaryota; kingdom Metazoa; phylum Chordata; class Mammalia; order Carnivora; family Canidae; genus Vulpes; species Vulpes lagopus. The sequence goes on from NC_054824.1 coordinate 12,584,870, forward strand.
CCATGTGAATTTCCAGCACTGCAAGAACTAAAAATCCTTCTTACAAACCTCATGAGGGAGTTTGGAAGTAAAACGTTCCCCATTCTACTCTTGTAGTCATTATAATCCTAGCTGACATCTTGACTTCAGTCTGTTAGAGACCCTAAAGTACTGAAAGACCCTAATAGTACTAACTACAAAAACTAAGGGACCTAATCCAGTTTCTGGTCTGGCATTTAAGAGGTTTGAAAGTCATCATTCCATCCTAAGAAGTAAAAAGCTGAGCAGACTAACAAATCAATAATTTTTCAATCTTAAAAATAAAAGAGCCAGTTATTTTACCAACAAAATGGGTTTATCCAGAAATAGCAGAGGAATTGCAATTGGGACAAGCAAGTGACAGCCAAAAACAATAGGCAAGTCTGGACAACAAAGAACAGAAATGTTCCTTTATAGAGAAAAAAAGGGGTTTGAGAAGGGCTGTTATAAACAAAGCCCACTGGGAGATGGGGAAATGGTTGAAGGATAGTGGGAGATACAGCTTTCTAGTATGGGAATGAATAAGCCAAGCAGAAAAGGCACAATACAGTGAATATAGTCAATGATATTTTAATAGCATTGCATGGTGATAGATGACAGCAACATTTGTGGTAAGCATAGTATAACATATAGAGAAGTTGAATCATCATGTCATACACCTGAAACTAATGTCACATACTCACTGTGTGTCAACCAGACTCAAATACAAAAACCTTTTTTTAAGTCCATTAGAGCAAACTGGGAGTTCAAAGCATTGTAGCTTTTCACTGGCTGAGCTGTTAGTTCTTCATTAGCTGGGCTATTGGTAAGTAAGGAGAAAATCTCCCTTCCTCCTGCTGGAGTAGTAAAGTCAGCTTCCTCCTGTTGGGAATGTAAGATGCCTCTCTTCCTACTGGAGTCTGCAATTGATATTGAGCAGTAAAACATGAGAACTTCCCCCTTTGGCCTCTGACTCCATTTTAAATGAAGCTCCCTTAATCCAGTTTCACATTTTCCCCTTTTAATCAAGATCTTTTCCCAAAAGCATCAGTGACCAAGTGTCAAGGTTTTCCAAATTCAGTGGCCTTTGTCCCTTGATGCTAAGAAGGACCTTTCCTGTGTGTCATTTCCCACATTGAAAAGTGCACAAAAGAGAAAGTAGAATGGTAAATACAGAAAGAGAACATTAGCATTTTATTCTCCAGTATGAAGACAATGAGTTGTCCAAACATAGGCACGTTTGTTAAGACCACCAGTTAAAAGGACCCAGGGAGTGTAATAAGACCCCATCATATGTATTAGTATCTATGGACCTACTGTCCAGTGTAGAGTTATTAGCATGATTGAACTAAGACTGAGATGCTGTATTATTATATACTGAAAGATTACCTCGAAAGTACGGGAATGTCAGCAAGGTTGAAATGGCTCAATTTATATAGGCTGCCTTACAGTAGCAAGAAATCTCATTTTTCCATCCCAGAGTCATGTTAAATTGAAGCAGGGAATGGGGTTAGGTAGGTTTAATACCCTAATCTTATAAAAAGGACCTGTGGAACACTTCAAGCATACAGTGACATTTGGAATTTCAGCAAAATTACTTACAGGATGAACTAAGGGCTCATTGCTGTCTTGGGCAGATCAAGGTTTATGACAGAAAATCCAAACAATCATAGAGATTATACCCTTTCTCAAGGAACTGGGAAATTCAGATAAGGGAAATGTCTTTCCATGAAAAAGAGAGAAGAAGCAATAGTGAGGAGAAAGTAGATAGGCTTGGTCCAGACATTTTGGGAAAGCTGTCTCATTAGGTGGTGACTGCTTCAATTACAGGGAATCTTTATTTTTAGGTCACCAGAGGGTGAGCAGATCTAGTCAGGGTTTTGTGCTTTCTTTAGATGTGTCATATTAATCCAAAAATCTATTCCCTACAATTTGAAGGCACAGAAGTGGGTTAACAGTACCTGACAGAAACCTTTCCAGAGAGGTTGAAGAGAGTCTTTCTGGGGTTTCTTTTCTACTAGATGATTTAAATCCCTAGACTGCAAGGTGTGATTCTTAAAATGTTCATTTCCTAGGGGTGTGTTGTGATAAGATTAGTGTACTAAAGCATGTTTAATATTAGTAGAAGTAATTAAGCCTTTACAATATTGAAGCATATCTTTTATCAACTGGGGGTCATAGAGGCATGGGCCAGGTGCATTGGATATCTTGTGACTATCTTGAAGGGTGAGAGTTTAAGAGCTCCCAAAGGGATATATTATGAGTTCCAAAGGAGATTCAGGACCAATGGCAGTGCCTTTGCCCAGGGTATTTGGATGATCTCTACAAATTTTTCCAATTGAGTTTTCATGATGCTGTTAGTACATTTGACCAACTCTGAGGATTGAGAATGATAAGTATGGTGAAAGTGTAAAACTAGCTAAATAGTATAGATTCATCAAAGCACCTAAGTGATCATTGTAAAGTTTGAGGGAGATTTCCTAGTTAAGAATAATATTTTCTAACAAAGTTTTAGCCATAGAACCAGTGGCTTGTCCATAAGGAAAATCTTTGGTGCGTGAGAAAACATGCAAACCATGACTAAAACATATTTATATCTATGAGACAAGGAAAGCTGTATGAAATCCTTTTGCCAAAACTTAAATGGCCCACTGGGAAGTTTATAATGTCTAAGAGCAGAGCAAACAGGTTTCCTTGGGCTGTACTTTGGGCAGGTGAGACAAATGAGGTGGGCACTTTTTTGTGGCTATATGGAAATTTCCAACCAATACTGGTTCATGTATGCTATCGTTTTGTCAGTAGACCAATGGTTTAATGAATTTACAGTGGTAAGTAGTGAGAAATTTAGAATTTCTGGAAGACAAGATTGTCATTTGATCCAAACCAAACCCCTCCTTCTTATTATATCAATTATCATATTTCCAATATTGTTTTCTTCTATTGAGGTACATGTTTCCAAATTATCTCTGGTGACTTTATCCAAATTATCATTTTGGGGAATAATCCTTTGGACTATGACAAAGGTTTAGCTATCAGTTTCCTTGAAAGTACCAATTTTGGTGGAAATATCAATGAAGTAGTTTTCTTTGGCACCCTGGAAATCAAGTCTGGAATAATCAGGAACTTTAATAATAGCCAAAGCAGCTGGTAAAAGTATGGGATTTAATAGATTTGGACATAGCCATTCTTCATTTCATCCCCAAAGGAGTTTAAAGAAACCTTACTGTTTTCAGATCATCCAAGGTCATGAGGTACCCCAAAGTCATACCAACTATTTTGAGCTTGATGCCTTGAAAACCTTCTTTATTTATAGGGTATGAATTCTGAAAAGAGGTTTTGAGGGATGTATTTGAATCTCAGTGGAGGTGCAGTGTAGATTCTGCTAATAACAGTTGAAGATTCTGTCCATAAAGAGCATGGTACATGATCTAGTAAAGACAAATGATCAGTCTCCCCAGCTCAGCATTAATGCTATCAGAGCAAATAAAAGATGTTATGGGTCATTAAATTCACCTGGTTTGCTGTTTTAATTATTACTATAAAATTCTAGAATTATTTCCCCTTTTAGGAGGAGCATTCAGCATGATATTTTTCTAAAAAATCTCAGACAAGTAAATGAATAAAGGTGAAGAAAATATGGGGAAATGGTGGGTATCTCAAAACACTTGAACAAGAGGGAATAGAAGAGGCAGGAACCTATTGAGGTTTATTAGAGATTCCCACTCTAGCCACTCTAATGGTTTGAATAACCATTTTAGTACTCTAAGGTACAGACTGTGTTATAGCAATGGGTTTGAACTTGAGTGTATAGCTCCAGTGTCAGTAAGGCTAGAGAGAAACTCATTCCCAGTCTAGATTGTCATTTGAGTGGATTAAGATGGAGGATTGGGAAAAGCCACTGTAGTTCCTTGGAGCCCTGTTTGGGAATTAGGAAGACACCGAAAAGCCTGGCTAGGGAACTCTATACACCTGGAGTGCCTAAGTTTGTAATAATTTTTTTTCTAATATTCTGGCTCTTTGCAATACTAGCAGAGACCATGAGGTTTTTGGTTTTATTTGGGAATCTCCATTTGCTGGAGTGAAACTTCAGAGTTTTAGTGGTCCTTCTTTTAGTTGAATATCCAGGGTTCAGGCAAACCGATTTGCCAAATTAACTATAGCTGCTGTGGATGTAGTTTCTTAGTCATCCGGGTCCTTTTAACTAAAAGAGAAAGATTCTGTTTCAGCCCATGAATAAACACAGAGCCAAATACTAAGTGGATTTGACATCTAAAAGAAGACCAGAATTTTCTTTAAAGACAATTTAGAGTTGATCGTAAGAGTCATGAACAGGTTAATCAAGCTTTTGTGTGCAAGCCTGAATTTTGTTTCAATCAAAAGCCTTAGGAAAAGCTGTTGGAAATGCTTGGTGGATATTTCCAGTAAGTGTGCTAGCATCTTGCCAAAAGTTAGGGGTCTGTTTTTCTAAATCCCTTTAAAGATGTTTCCAGAGCACCTAGGTAACTCAGTTAGTTAATAGTCTGACTCTTGATTTTAGCTCAGGTCATGATCTCAGGGTTGTGAATCAAGCCCTAGGATGTGCATTCTCTCTCTCTCTCTCTCTCTCTCTCTCTCTCTCTCTCATTCTCCTTCAATTAAGAAAAAAGAAAGAAAGAAATGAAAGGGATTTTTCTCATCAACCTAGTTTCATTCAATGTTTAGCCTGGCCATCATCAACAAGCATGTGTACTAATTGATATAAATCTATGAAACCAGGTTAGTAAGCTTGAATGATTGTGTTGAACTGTTCAGCAAATCTATGGGGATCATCAGTTATTTTCATAAACTTTTTAACTATGGCTCACAGTTTACCTTTAGTCCAGGTAACAAAGAATTTAGAGGTTATTTGGATCCTCAGAAGACTTAAATTTAAAGAGTTAAACCTTTCAGTAGGTTCAGGAGAAGAGAAAGTTGAGGAGGTTCTGAAGAAAAGGAAGTTCAGTGAAAGAATTAAAATGAGGGAAGGGGTCACAAGGGTACTGAGGAGTGGGGATGGTGCAGACAGAATAGATGAAAATGGTGCCAAAACAGGGCCTGAGCACAACATGGCTGCTGTGTGTCTGGAGACAAGAAAGATGGGAGCAGAAAAGGATTCCTCAGAAACCATCTGGGTTTCCTTTGATTGTTTGCTTCAGAATTTAGGAATAGTATTTTGCAGGGCAATTTTAGAACCCTGTAAATATTTGGAAGCCTCAAGGTACCAATTGAAATAGGCATCCCACTCATGTTTGCTTTGATGTTGTTATTATTGTTGTTGTTGAATATTGGAGCCACAACTCTCTAATTTAGCATTGAGAAAAACAAGTTTGGGGAAATTGAAAGTTCCCCATAATGGTCATTGAAGTTCTAAATTATCTTTAGCTAAGCTGGTCCATTAGTTAAAAATTTGCATGAGGAAGGATCATAGTTTTTAAACATAAAACCAGCCTTGGTCCCTGAAAGGGGGTTCCCTCAGAGAATTTAATCACTATAATCCCTTTTTTGACAGCTTTTTCTCTAGAGCAAAAGAGAAATTCCTAAACAGCCTCATTCCAAAGGAATTGGGCCAAATATCAGCACAGTTTCAATAGGAACAGCTAGAATCCAAAGGAGTTGGACCAAATGCCAAATGAGTACTAACAAAAAAAATGATAAAACTTTTAAAATTAAAACAAAGCAAAACAGATCCCCAATGAATCCTACAGAGCTCAAGACAGAGAGTAGAGCTTGAATTCAGGCAAAAACTTATCCTCAAACCCTAGAATTTTAGAGAGAGCAATGAGGTCAATGGGCCTAATGGGCTCAGTGAATACTAGTTCTATTTGTTCACCAACCTCAAAGATGTTGGAGGGACCATCTTTGGACCCCACTTCTGACATCAAGTAATGTTGATCTTAAAAGTTAAAAAATAGTTATTTTGCCAATAAAAAGGGTTTATTCAGGAATAACAGAAATTGTAATCTGGAACAAGCAAGCTATAGCAAAAACCATAGGTAAGACTGGAGAACAAAGGAGAAGAACACTTTTATAGAGGAAAGATGGGAGTTGGAGAGGCTATTATAAATCAAAAGTCCATTAAAGTAAACTAGGAATTCAAATTATAGTGACTTTTTATTGGCCGAGCTGTAAGTAGTCTTTCATTGTCTGGGCTGTTGCTGGGCAAGGAGAAAACGTTCTTTCTGGAGTACTAAAGTACCCTTCTTCCCGTTGGGAATATAAGATACATCTCTTCTTATTGAAGTCTGCAATTAATGGTGAGTGGTAATGGGTGAGAGCTCCCTCATCTGACTTCCCAACTCCATTTTTATATTAAAACTCCATTTTAAAACTCCATTTTATCCTTTATTCAGTTTAAAAACTCTTCTTGGAATTCTAAGAAAGAGGAAAACAACAAAACCCTGCCCCTCAAATTGGAAAGTCAGATGGGAAAATACAGAGAATCACGGCTTCTCAGAACAGTCTTTCAAGTAAAAACTAGAATTCATGAATCAGAGCTGGGAAAGAAAAACCTGAATAGTGATTGATGAATTGTGGAAGCTCAATTGTGCAGACATATTTGAAAGGTAAAATTTCTAGGTAGACTCAGTCTTGATGAGACCCCCAGCATACGATGAAACTTTCCTCAAAAAGTTTGACCAGCTTCCCACAGTAAATATCAGAGAAAAATTTCCTCTAGCTTTTGGCAGGGAAAGGAAAACAGAGTGATTTTGAACTAGACCAGAGTAGTCCTTTCTTAACAAAGCTTGCTCCTAAAGGAGACTAACTAGATCGTAACCTGCTGGGGTATTAGCAGACCCTAACTGACCTAAGGGAAGGGAAATATCCAACTCTAGCCCCCCTAGGCATCCTTTTTCATTTAATAGGGGGAGAAAAACTAAGAAACTATGATGTACATAGTCAAGGGGCATAGACTCACTGAAAGACTGAAATGTAACCATAAGAATAAGAACACTTTCTCCAGCACATGCCTAACCAGCACATCACTAAAGGTCATTTACAACATACCATCTCTAACTATCAAAAAAGAAAAAAAAATCGGAGGGCATACCAATAACCAAAACACAATTTGAAGAGACAGAGTAAGCAGTTGGCCGAGACATAGTAGAACTGTTGAAAATATCAATCTGGGAATTTAAAACAATTATGATGAATATGTTAAAGGAGATGCAACCTCACTTTCTTTTTTAAATTTTTATTTATTTATTTATTTATTTATTTATTTATTTATTTATTTATTCATGAGAGAGAGAGAGAGTGCACAAGCTGGGGGATGGGCAGAGGGAGAGGGAGAGAATCAAACTCCCAGCTGAGCATGTAGCCCCACTAGGGACTAGATCCCATGACTCTGAGATTACCACCAGAGCAGAAACCAAGAGTGAGAGGCTTCACTGGCTGAACCACTCCAGCACTCCAATGAATGAATCTCCATTTTTAACTGCAATGAAATAGAAAAAAATATATATTCAAAAAAATCAGTACAATTTTATTTCATCAGCACATTAATTGATTTATACAGAAACAGTAATAAATACTGAAAATTAATGCTAAAAAAAACCCACCTTTCCCATCCTGATCTTGAAGTAAGAGTCAGTTTCAGCATGACTTAGGGGAAGACATGTTTTTGCTTTCCTCCTGATCTGAGACAAAGAAAGAGAGACACCAGATAATGTGGAAGGAATGAGGAAAAAGAGGCAAATGATAGACTGTCAAGATACAGTCACATTCAAGCAAAATTTCTCAAAGATTGCAAAACTGAAAGACATTTTAAGAAATATGATGCTTGCAGTGCCCATTCTATTAATTTTATGACAGTGATATAAACCCTTTTTCCATCTGCCTGCAGAAATTGTCCAAAATTTGAAAATACAAATGCATACTGAGAGGGATTATTATTGTGGGAGCTAAACAGAGCTTTATAATCAAAGTGATAATGACATGAAGAAGCACAGGGGCCCCAGAGCCAAGAGTAGAAGAGACCAGAAAACATGAGAAATGTTAATAAAACTCTATGAAACATAGAAACACTTTGGTTTATGAAATTTAGGTCACAAAACAATGTTAACTGGATCTCCACACATGGAGAAATCGAAGTAATTTTTTTCGACAGGCATCGACTCTAAAACTTATATCACTCAGCACTACCGTGAAGAGATTCTGCTTATTTACTACACAAGAAAGCTGGACTAGAGGAGAAATAATAAGGCAATTCTTTACTGATTATAGTAGAAGGAAATACATAGATTTTGTTAAATTTTTAGGCTAACTTCTATAACTTTTCCTTCTTTTTTTAACATTTTAAATATAGATACAATAGTGATTTACTTGAAAATCAAATATAACCAATGACCATATGGTAAAGAATGGGTTTTCCTAGAGAATTAAAATATGTCATTTTTAGGATACATACACTATTAAAATGTAAAGCTAGTGATACCTTAGACAGAATATTTTATTGCATCTTCATACTTGTCACTAGTTTATATAACTTTCAAAATTGACAAGTATGTCATTCAGAATTTAAAGACTTTTGTTTTCATTCAGTTCTAATAAAATTTTGAAATTGACATTGCATTTTCAGTTCTAAAAAGCTTTTATGTTTTGAAATGTATAATTCTAACTTAAAAATAAAAAAGTGAAAAGTTGCTGAGAATATGCATACAGAGATTAAATGACATTTAAAATTTAGGATAGGAAATGAGTAACAAATATTCTTCAAACATTTTGATTCAATATATCTTTAGAATTAGTGGAATGTTTTCACTGAGACCAATAGTTCATATTTCTCTTGCATTTATTCTCCATTATATAATTGTCCTTTGTTCACTTTAGTCATGTTTCAGAATTCTGATGGCTTATCACCAAGATCAAGAAATTACAGAAAACATACACCACTCATACAATCATGACATTCATAGTTGAGAATATTAGCCAAAAAGCAAATGTTCCTTGTAGTTGGCATATGAATGATTATGGAAAATTTTTGGTTAAAATGATAATGTACCACTCTCACAATTGAAAATATGCATCTGAATTCATATTAATCCTTCAATTAGAACTGTTAGCAATGTAGTTGAGCATTTTGAAAGAAATATTCTAAACTGAATTTCCTAATGAAGAGCTTGAAAAATAGAATCTTTCTCAAAAAAATTACAATAATCTAGCAAATGAAGCAGTTTAAACTTCAAAAACTTCAGGATTTTCTTTGACTAGCTGCCAACACTTACAAAAAGCTCTGTATTTTTTTTCTTATAACTTATTGTACTTTAGCAGTCTTACAAAGAAGAGTTCAACTACTTTCAAGCTTAATGAATTTAAAATGTTATTTGTTACTTCTTTGAAAATCCTACCTTATCCACAGTGTGGAAACTCCCAAAGTACATGGGATTTTAAAGATTTCTGGTGCAGTGAGAAATTTCTTAAGCTTTTCTGAAACAACCAAACAAACACTGAAATTCTGAAATAAACCCAGGGCATCATGTGGCTCATTTATAATTCTTTTCTCGTAACAAGCAAGACGAAAATTTCCTTCAAGTATTTGATTAGATTCAGTACTTGTACTTTGCAGAATCTCTCAGTCACATAGGCTCATCTTCTCAGTTGGCTGAGAAGGATGGTATAGAAAACAAATGATCATTATCATCATTTAAAAAATAACTAGTTTCATTTTACTTACTTTACCATACAATTGTAGTGTATTTTGTTTCTTTTTTTTTTACACACTCAATTCAACAAATATTTACTAAAGCTCCACTTTCAATAAAATATAAGCAGTAGGTGCTGTGGGGCACAAAAATAAATGTCTGTTCTCAAACAGCTGATACTCTGCTTAGGAATATATTATTTTTTTTTCAAATAAATATAATGTAAATAAAAATATCCTTTCAATACAAAAGAGTAAAAATATTATGGGATTTAGTAATGACAGTGAATGTTTCTAGTAGAAACAAGCAGGAAAGACTTTAACTGATCTTTAGGATGTTTCTTGAAAGATATGAAGAATTTCACTTATATCATAAATTATCTATTCTTCCTTTAGGCAGATTTTGCCAAAGTCTCATGAGATCATTCAAGGACTTAGGAGCACATATAATACTTGATACTCAAAGCTAAACTTCCTTCCAGATACAAGCTGCTGGTTGAAATGTGAATAGCATTATCAGTAATTGTTTAAAGAATATATCACCAACTTATATTCAATCCACAAGTATCCTTAATCTTCAAATATTCCCTTACAGAGTTTATTATTTGAAGCAGATGAATAAAATAAAATAATCAATGTACCAGTGTGGGATGACTTTGTAGTAGAGCAGAGACATGCATTATAGAAAGTTTGATACATCATTTGATGATAATTATAATGAAGTAGTTAAAGCATGATATTTAGTAATATAATTGTCTGCATCTCAATTTCGTATTTGTTACATACTCTTCGTGTTATCATTGGCAGTTACTTCTTCTGTGTTTGTTCCCACAACTATAATAGTAGCCATATCAATGATCTATCCATTAAAAAAATATTTGTTGAACCTTTAATAGATACTATCCAAGGCATCAGTGAATAAAAAAATCTGCACATGTGGAACTTACGTTTTAAAGTAATGGAAAAAAAAATCAATAAATATTATAAATAAGTAAAATATATCATGTGCTAGAAGTGCTAAGTGCTATAGAAATAAAACAATCTAAAGGAGTTCAGAAATGCTCATGGGAGTTTTACAATTTTGCTAGTATAATCCAAGTAGGCTTTACTGAGAAGGTAAAAATTCATTAAGGCCTCAGAAGATGTGAGAAAGCGAGCAATACTATATAAAGGAAAATCATATTCTAGGCAGAAGGAACATGTCTGGCATGTTTGAAATAAAGCAAGACAGGAGTATATTTGGGAAAGACAGAGTGAAGGGGCACAAGGCAAAAAGGAAATCAAATAGAATGTCAGACTCTTTGGTGATTTGCTGGAGTTTTTAAGTATTAGGCTTCTATGAGATATTGAGATTTGGCCTTATGAGATAGTTACTGAAGTGTTCTGAACAAAAAGTGGACTTACACTTATTAGAACGACCAAGGCTGTGAAGTAAGAAGAGGCTAGGTAGGAGGGTAGATAAGAAATATCACATATGAAATAGTGGCTACACTGGCTTGGAAGCAACAGGGCTGGTGAATGGTGATTAGATTCTTGATGTAAAATCAATGGGATTTCTGATAAAGTAACTATAAAGTGCAAAGGAATAAGAGGAAAAGAATGAAACCAAGAATTGGGCCAGAGGTAATGGAAAGATGGATTTGACATTGAGATGATACCATTGATACCATTGGTGGAGAAGGTCTGGTAGGAAAATTCTGAAGTTTTCTTTGGCACGTGTTCAGTTTAAATGTCATGTGTAGATATTAGGCTGGATGTAAGGATGTAAATTTGGCTGTTTGTGTCTGGAATTCAGGGAAGAGGTTTTAATTCAGGTGGGAATTTGGCAGCTGTCAGTCAGTAAAGAGCTATTATTTAAAACTATGAGACTGGATTAATTAAATTAATTAATAAGTGTAGGTAGAGGATAGAAGTTCAAGAATGGAGTATTGAGGAACTTCAGTGATTGGAGGGTTTGGAGTGAAGAAGGAAAAGAGCCAGAGAGGTCTGAGAAAAAGTCAATTCCATAAAAGTAAAACAAGAGAGCATGGAGTCTTCGAAGCCAGGTGATGATACTCTAGCCAATCAAGTATTTATTTCTGACTGGAAGTGATAAGCCACAGTGAATATGAATACTGCTGGCAGCTAAAATAGGATTGGGACTAAGATTTAACCTCTGGATTTAACAAAATATAGGTAACCGATGACTGACTAGAGTGTTTTCACTGGAGTGATGGTAGCAAAATGTTGACTACAGTCAGTTTAAGAGAGTTTAAGAGACGGGGAAAAGGAATATTGGAGAGTTAAATATGGAAAACTATTTCCAGGAAATTTGCTGTAATACTCAACAGAGAAATGGGAAAATAACGGGAGAGTAAATAGGTCAAGGAGGATTTTTTTTTTTAATGGAATTGGTCACAACATATCTGTATGCTTATGGAAATTGTTACAGAGGAATTGAGGATGTGGGAGAAAAGGAGAAAGTTCTAGCCAGGCTCTTGAGTGAGAGAGGGTAGGATTTAGTGCACAAATAGGAGGGTCTATTATAGTCAGGTGAAAAATAGTTCATTGTTGATAACAGAATGGATGGTAATGAATTGACAAACATATTATAGAGTGGATTTTTGATGAGACATCTCTTGTTACTGAAATCTTCTCATACTAATACTAAGCAGTATTATTTGCTGAGAGTAGATGGGGATAGAGATATGAGGTGATAGAGAGGATAGAAAATGAGGGGTCAGGGGTTTAAAGATAAAGATTATATAAAATACCCCTATAGAAAAGTGGAAATGTAGACTAGGGAAACTCTTTTTCAGATCATATTAAATAACTTTTTGAAGTTTATGATCATGAAATTAAAATGAAAACAGCCTTCCTGATATATTTATTTCTCTAACCTTAATCAGCTACATAGATTTATAATAGAAAATGTATTTTCATTAGGATTGCAATTTTGCCAAGTTGGTTTGCAGAAATAAAAAAAGACCAAAAGAGCAAAGGGTATACACAAATATTTGATGATACAATTATTTTACCTAAGCCGGATGGGTATGTGAGAAAGGTATACATGGTATAATAAATCAACTTTATTACATATGAAGAAAATTATATATATATTTTTAAATCTATCTAATTCCTTATACCCACACTCACATTTCTATACTAGTCAGTTTTGATTCTCACTTATGTTAGCACTTGTGTATTTCACAACTTTTACACAGGTTACTCGAGCTTTAATAATTTCTAAGAAAGGATGAATTTTTTCAATAACTTTCTAAAATAGACCTATTTTCTTCACTTACTAATTTAGAATAAAAAGGATTGAGAAATAGTCCAAAGCCTATTCTGGTATGTAGTTGAGTGGAGACTAAAATGCAGATTGAATTTACACGAAGCCTGTGTTATTTCTATTTTACCAAATTTCCCGTCTGTTGTAACTCATGATTCTTAAGATATAGCATGTTGAAAAAAAATAACAAAATATACAAAACTAGTATGTGGAATAACAACTCACAGCTCTTTTTCTTAGTGTAATTTAATCTATGAATAATAACAATGTCTAATATTTGTATATTATTTACTCACTTAAGAAATAGTTTAAAAGGCATTCTGTTCCAACAACTCAATTAGATGAGTTATATTATCCCTGTGGGAAAGAGTCTGAAACTGAGCACTAAGTGTAAAGAACTTCTATAGATACATATAGCAGAAAGAAATAGGTCTTGTGACTTTACACTCTAGGTTGCTGCATTATACCAAAAAAACTTTTCAAGTACATTAGGTCATGTAAAAAAATGCCATAAGGTATATGCAATAACATAAAGCTAATAACCTAAAAGAAAGTTTAAGCAGAATGTGTGATTACATACACAATAAATGAATGTTTGTATGGTGATAAGGAATGTAGGAATATAGGAATAGTATAAATAATAAATTGTTTAGAATACCTCAAGTTAATCATTTCTACTTCTTTTATAGATCGTTCTGTAAGTCTATGAACTTATTTACAACTGGTCAAAGTTATAATTAGTGTGAGACAGTAACATATGCTATGCAAAGAGAGCAATTATTGTAAAAGTTCAATTAATTTACAAAATGTATAAGAAAAATGTGTGGAAATCCTGGGAACGTTTAAATAAAAACTTATACTAATAATTAAAAATTGAACTGCGCGCTTATGTGTCCAGGTCTATTTCTTATATTTTATTACTTTACGTTGTTAACTTCACAGATCAGAAATTAATGTTAAACTCTAATTTGTTTATTTTATTCCAAATAGTGCATGTTAAATTATATAATATATTAGAAAGTGCTCTATTCACTATAAAATGCTATACATATTATTATTTATATGCCATATAATACTATAAGGAACCAGCATCCATTTTGTTGAGAAAAACACTGAGATCTAATGTTTTATTGGAAAAAGTCCTTATTATAGATTTATTTTTTTAAATGAAAACAACAGATTCTGGCTCTCTTTACCTACTCTCCAATATTTACTTTTCATATTCTTACTACTTCCAAGAAATTTATGACTTTTTTTTAAAGTATTTGGTTTTGCTCAGCTGTATATAATTAAGTTTTACATGAGGAAAACCCACAATTTTTGGCCAATATATTTAGATCATTAAGTGTTTTAAGTTTATTTTTAAAATCTTTATCTCCAGTTATACAAGTGTAAACTGTTACCTCTAAAGTAGCTGTTCCTTAAGAAAACAAAAATGTTTGCTTTATAGTTAGTTCCCAATGTGCCTTAACATGAATTAGAAATTCACACAACTCAAATGGCCTAGGCAGAAAAAATGGAATTTATTGTTCCACATATTCTAAATCAAAACCAGTAATTGACATTACAAAAATTTAGGAAATGTTTGCTGATTTTAACGCTGTCTATAACAATAATCATATAAAATATATAACAAAATAGTAATTGTTGTTATTATTTCCATCGTTACCGTATCAATAATAGTAACCATACACATCCTGTTAGTGTTAAACTTCATAAACTTCTCAAGTTCCGAATATTATCCCACAGGACCATATTTCCTCTCATTGTAAATACAGCAACTGAAAAGATTTATTCTTGAAAATCTTTTTGACAGTAAACTGAGAATAGGGGATTCTCAAGACATATTTTTTTTTCAATTCCTAAAATAAGATTCTTGAAAACACTGTTAGATCACTCAGAAAATAACTATAATGTTGATAAAGACAATGTCAAAAAGAACTGTGAAAACTCTTAAAGAATGGATGGAAAGGGAAAAATAATGTTATTTTTAGGTAAATGTTATACAATATATGATTTTAAATGTCATATATAAAAACGTTAACATGTTAAATACTGTAAATATGTATTGTTTTATTTTCATCCCTAAAATGTATACATTCACTTGGTTTCTTTTTAAACAACTTGTAATTTTAAATATGAAGTATTTTCTTATATTGTGGCATATTTAGCAATCCCAGTATAGACATAAAGACAGTAAAAAACAATCCTTCCAAGAGGCACTCACACGTCAGACATGGACATGTAAAAAAAAAAAATGGACATATGAGGATGATGAAAATTACCCTATACTGGGCAGCACAGGTGGCTCAGCGATTTAGTGCACCTTCAGCCCAGGGTGTGATCCTGGAGCCCTGGGATAGAGTCCCACGTTGGGCTCCCTGCACGGAGCCTGCTTCTCCCTCTGCCTGTGTCTCTGCCTCTCTCTCTCTCTCTCTCTCTGTCTGTCTCTCATGAATAAATAAATAAAATATTTTTTAAAAATTACCCTATACTGCTTTAAAAACTTGGACTAGTTATTTAAATAAAATTTCTCAAAATAAATGATAAATATATTAATGCCACAAGTATTCATGATTCTGTGGCCTTACAATGACTGATGAAAAAGACTATTAAAAAAATCTTTTGTTTTGTTCAAGAGGAACCTACCAATATGGGTTTTGATTGTTAATATAGCCCCTACTCAACGATGTACAGATGGTATATGCTATCTGTGTTTTTGGAATTTGTATCCATTGTGTAGTTTTAACCTTCGGTCCTCTTTTTTTCCAATCTACCTATACTCGTATAGTGAACTCATCCAGTCTTGTGACTTAAAGTAGAATTTATATGCTGGTAAACTTCAAGTTTAGATTTTGAAATATTTCCTTACAAATTCCAGCTTTATATATCCAGTTGCCTATGGAATATCTGCCCTTATAAATATGTAATATCTATGCCAAATTCAACGTATCTAAAATTAAATTTCTAATGATTCTCTAAAACCATCTCCACTTGCAGACATTTTCATCTTGGTTGGTGGAAACACCATCTTCTCAGGTATTTGGGCCAAAAATCTTGGACTCACCGGTGAATCAGTCATTTGTTTTCTCCAAGCATCCCCCACTCTACTTCTCTGTCTCTGTCTTCTTAAAATCAACCCAGCAATATACTATCTTCAAAGTATTTCCTGAATCTATTTCTCACTCTTTTCATCCTTTTGTTTTTTCATGCATTATCTGCAAATAATCCTGAATTATTTACTTCTTTGTTGGTAGTTTTTAATGTTTATATTTCCATGCTAAAAATATAAACTGTGAGAGGACAGGGATCTTTCATAGATTTTTTCACTGATATATCCAAATGTCTAAAACAGAAGTCAATGAATGTCATCTATTTAGTGAATCAATAGAGTTGTTATTTATATTATGCTGTCACTCTTCGGCCAATGTTGAATGCAGGTTTAGAATATAACAGTGCTTTGAAGTATTTATGAAAAAATGAATGAATGAATGCAATGAACTGAGTAACCATTCTAAAGTGCACTTCACTTGAGTAAAATGTACTTAGCTACAGAAACCACTTATGAAATATGTTTTCTGGCATCACAGAACTTAGTATTATTTTTTGACTCTATTAAAACAATCAGTATTCATATTCTAAATCATATGACCTTTTTCTCTTCTGTTTGTTCTCTATCAGTGTTTAGTTTTTTTTTCCACTCCATTTCACTTGTTTAAGCAATATTATCAATTATTAGTATTAATCAAATAGTATCAATTGCAAAATGACACAGACAGACAATATCTTGCCAAACCTCATATTCCCAAGCACAGTAACAATCAGTAACTCGTTCAGATTCTAGTCTCTTACAGAACCACTTAGGCTTATCTACTGATTTTAACACAATGGAAAGAAAAATGTAATTAATATTGCTGCATCCATCAAATTGAAGTTCTCTTGCTCTGAGGACAACTAAACAGTTATATATCTCTCTTTTATTTGTGTACACTAAAGTGCTAAAACAAAGACAGAAGTCCATTCAGACGTAGTGCTGTTTCAATATAATTTACAAGAAAAAATAATTATTTTCACATCAACATGAACAGTGTCATCAATAGTTAATTGAAATTTTTTCTGAAATTTATTTTAATTATAAAGAACTTAATTGGTATTTCCTTAATTCAGTATAAGTAGCATACATTATCAGTCAAAATGATTTAAGAGCTTTTATTTTTAAAAATCTGCTCATTTAAAAATATCCAGGATTGATCTATCATTCTTTCTCTTGCTCTCTCTCTCTCTCCATTGTTTTCCCTGAAATATTAGTTTGAAATTTGGTAATGAAACAATAAAATATTCTTCTTTAGGAAATGTTTTTCTATTTTTATTAGTAATAGTTTAATATATATTGGTAAAATTTCAATAACTTTAGTGCTTTAATGTTCTTGAAAAAATGATGAAGCAGTATACATCTGGAATTTATGAAAGCTTGAATGATATTCTTGAAGACTAAGCTTTCAAGTTGAAGAAGGAATCACAAAAAAACTGACTTAAATTAATAGCAGTCAGCATAGAGGCATATAAAATGTTTACCATGTTTTTCTGCTACTTTTCAATGAGTTACATTATAAGTCACAGTTCTATTATTAAATTGACAGCTTTTGTCTATGAGTAAAATATGTAGGTCTAATGACTGACAATATGCCTGTTAGAAACAGGCCACATCACTTTGCCTGCTAGACCAGATACCATGGCAACACCTGGTTAGTGAAAGTTGAAGAAATATTTTGTAGTTTTGCATTTGTTAGAGCTGCTGGACTGTAACAGATATGCATTAATTGGAAGTAGATGTGACAGCTTGCAGCAGTTACTAAGATAGGAAGCAAACCATCAGCACCTGTCAAGGCTAAGGACTGAAAAAAGATGAATCAAATGCTGTGATGTGTGACTTCAAACACAGTGTCACTTTTGTGTATTCATCATTTGTAAAAAGTGTGAGGAAATGTGGGATTTTGTTAATATATAAATATTTTCATCAGTGTCTTAAAGATATGAAAAAGAATCATCGCCTGTCAAGTTAAAAGGGGGTAAATTATAAATTCAAAAGAACACATAAAACTTTGACAGTTCTAATCATGTACTATCACCATGATTTCACAGTGCAAGATGCATGTATGCATGAAAGATATTCCAAATAGGAGTCGTCAGTTTAAGTACAAAAACAACATTGCCCTTTTTCTGACAGATTAAATGTGATCAGACAGTTTTAGATAACAAAGCCCTCCAAAATTAAAATCATATTTTCATACTCTTCAATGATAGCCAGAAAACTAATTTTATCAATAGGGTCACTTTCAATATGCTAAAAAAACATAAGATACTGTTTCCATTCTTTGGTCAGTATCTTTTCTGTAAATGTATCTAACAATTTACTAATAATTAGGTATAGCAGACTCATAGCTAGAAGGAATACACAAATATCTTCTTGTGTATTTACTTGTTATTGGTTTCACTTCCTATATACTTTACTTATAAAGTAATAAGTTTCTATTTCACTGAACCATACCATTACAAATTTCAGAATTTTGAAATTTTGAGAATAGTTAGCAGGGTAGGAAAGGGGATGATGGGCAGAGACGCAGCTCGAAATATATTCTTCAAACCTTTCCAAACAAATAAAATTTGAGGTCATTATTAATGTGTAACTGTTAACTTTTAGGTGAGCCAAGAGCAACTACACATAAAACAATGTAAAACAAAGCATCTATGCCATAATTTCAAATTGCTTGGCGACTATGTCATATGGAAAGAAATGATTTTTTTTTTCAAAACAACTTAGTCTTTCCCCTCCTTTCTTTTCCTTCTTCTTCTTTAAAATTTGAGTATAGTTGGCACATGATGTTACATCAGTTTCATGTAAACAACATAATGATTTAAGCAACTCTATACATTATGCTATGCTCAACACATGTGTAGCTATCATCTTTCACCATTCAACCATATTACAATGCCATTGACTATATTCTCTATGCAGTGCCTTTTAGTTTCATGATTTATTTATTCCATAACTGGAAGCCTATATTTCCCATCCCCCTTCATCTATTTTGCCTATCACTCCATACTTCTCACCTCTGTCAACCATCAGTTTGTTCTCTGTATTTAAAGGTCTGAGTTTGATTTTTGTTTATTTGTTTTTTTTTTTTTTTTAAGATTCCACATATAAGTGAAATCATATGGTATTTGTCTTCCTCAGCCTGACTTAATTCACTTATCATAACAACTTAGTCTTAGCATCCCTTAGTAATGTGCCATTTTGGAGATGACTGTGCATTTGATAAAGGGCAGTATATCCTTAAATGTTGAGCTTGATTAAAGAGTTCTTTTGCATTTTCTGAGACCATGTTATCAAAGTTAAAGTATAGGGGGGAGCTAAGATGGTGAACTAATAGGAGGAACCTAGGCTTGCCTTGTCACTTGAATACAGCTAGAAAACTATCAAATCATTCTGAATGTCCAAGAAATTGACCCGAGGACTAATAGAACAAACAGCACAATTAGAGGGAAAGAAGAGGCCACAAAAGGAAAGTGAGAAGTGCAGAGATATGGTTTGGGGAAGAAAGGGATCTCAGGTCTGCAGAGTGAAAGGATCCCTGGTCACAAAGAAAGGCAAGAAAGAGTGGAGCACACAGGAATAGACACCAGAGAACATTTCTCCAAAGCCATTGGCTAGAAAAACAAGAAGGGTTGATTTTCATGGGTTTTTGCAACCAGTGGGGCTCAATCACTAGAGTTTTATAGGTCTTTAGGCTTGGATGGGATAGAGACCTGAGAGTGTTGCCCCACTCCTGGAAAGAAAGCAGGCAAACAACCCCAGTGCAGACAGTGTGATCTGACGATCACCCAAGGTGCACAGGGAGACTGGTCCCTCTTCTTGGCAAGTATCTGTGAGAGGTAGCATTGCCTCTCTGGGACAAAAGAAGCAGTGGACATCATTTCACTCCCTTGTCCCTTGGCATAGGCACAGAGACACCTTCTGAGGATAGCTAGCCCAGACACCAGCTGTTTAGCCTACTTTGCTTCAAATCTCACACCTCTGTGCTCTGGCATTACTGCTCTCTTAAAGAGAAGCACAGATACCCACCACCACAAATCTCTAAAGTTTGAAGTTTTAAAAGTTAGTAGGCATGGCTGGGATAGAACCCAAAGTATCCTGCATTGCCTCAGGCAAACAAATAACCCAGAGACAGTGTGAAAATAGTGATCTGAAAAACAGAACACATGAAGGGAAATTATTTGCTCATCTCTGAGGGCTTCCCTGAAAGCATCAATCATTCACTCCCCTTTCCAGGGACAAAGGAGCTGGCTGGCACCTTTTCTCTCCCCTACTTCTCAGCATTAACCAAATTGAGTAAGTAGCACAGTGCCAACACTGGCTGTCTTACCTGCTTACACCAAGTCCTGCCCAACAGTGCTCTGCTAATGCTACTTTTTTGCAGGCAAGTGTGCCTAAGGACCAGCACAACAAGCCTCTTTCCCAGAAGACCAGCACAAATCCCCCCATATGCACCATATCCACTGACCATAGAGTTCCACAAAGCTTTAATTCTAGTGGAAATAGCATCAGGTCTCAATTAACAAGCAGACCAGAACACACTTAGTTAAAACTCACCACTTTCGGGCCAAAGTCCAAACACTGCCCACTGCTGGCAAGGAGAACCTCTAGAGATGACTGACCTGAGGGATAGAGCAGACATAACTAGCAGGAGAGTACATCCAGTGCACACTAGAGAGACTTCCTGGACACTATATGACCTCCTCTTCATAAAGCCATTACTGCAGGAGTAGGAAACCTAACAGGATTTTCTAATATGCAGAAGAATACAGAGACCTAGACAAAATGCCAAGATGAAGGAATTCATACCAAAAGAAAAAAACAAGAAAAGTGTAACAAATAAGTGACATGGAAGATAGAATTATTGAAAATAATGAAGTTGAACAAAAGAGAGAAAGAATGATGGATCATGAGAGTAGACTTAGGACTCAATGACTCCGTAAAACATAATAACATCTGTATCATCAGAGTCCCAGAAGAAGAAGAGAGAGAAAAGGCAGCAGCAGAAGGTTTATTTGAGTTAATAACTGTTGAAAACTTCCCTAATCTGAGAAAGGAAGGCACAGATAACTCCTATCAAAACAAAAGCAGGTCGACACCAAGACATATTATTATTAAATTTGCAAAATATAATGGTTTAAAAAATCCTAAAAGCAGCAAGAAAAAAGATCTCACTAATTTACAAGGAAAGACCCATAAGGCTAGCAGCAGATCTCTCCACAGTAACTTGTCAAACCAGAAGAAAGTGGCATGATATATTCAACGTGCAGAATGGAAAAAATATGCAACCAAGAATACTCTACCCAGCAAGGCTATAATTCAGGGTAAAAAAGGAGATAAAGAGTTTCCAAGACAAACAAAAACTAAAGTAATTCGTGACCAATAAACCAGCTCTGAAAGAATATTAAAGGAGACTCTGATTGGGAAGGAAAGACTGAAAGTGACAAAGACAAGAAAAGAACAGAGAAAATCTCTAGAAACGATGATAAAACAAGTAATAAAATGGCGATAAACACATATCTATCAATGATCACTCTGAATGTAAATGGACTAAATGCTCTAATCAAAGACATAGGGTGTTAGGATGATTAAAAAACCAAGACTCATCTCTATGCTGTCTACAAGAGACTCATTTTAGACATAAAGATACTTCCAGATTGAAAGTGAAGGGATAGAGAAGCATTTACCATCCTAATAGATGTCAAAAGAAAGCTGGAGTAGCCATACTTAAACAAGCTAGACTTTGTAAAAGCTTTTATTTATTTCTTTATTAGAGAGAAAAAGAGACAAAGGAGGAGAGAGAGAGCACATGAGTGGGGGGAGGGGTAAAGGGAGAGGAAGAGAGCAAATCTCAAGCAAACTCCATGGTGAGTACAGAGCCCAATGTAGGATTCACTCTCATGATCCCAAGATCATGACTTGAGCCAAAATCAAGAGTCATAGACTTAACTAAGCCACCCAAGCACCCCTGGCAAACTAGATTAAGCTAGTTCTTAGCTTAAGTTAAGGACTGTAAGAAGAAATGAAGAAGGTCACTATATCATAATAAAGGGGTCTATCCAACAAGAATATCTGACAATTGTAAATATTTATCATCCCAACTTTGGAGCACCCAAATATATAAAACAATAATAAATATAAAGGAACTTGTTGATAATAGTACAGTAATAGTGTTATTGAGGACTTTAACACTCAACTTACACCAATGGACAGATTATCTAAGCAGAAAATCAACAAGGAAACAATGGCTTTGAATGACACACTGAACCAAATGGACTTAATAGATATATTCAGAACATTTCATCCTAAAATAGCAGAATACCTATTCTTTAAAAGTATACATCAGATATTCTCCAGAATAGATCATGTACTAAGTCACAAATCAGGCATCAACAAGTATAAAAAGGTTGAGATCATACTATGCCTATTTTCTGACCACAATGCGTTGAAACTTGAGGTTAACCACAGGAAAAAATTGGGGAAGATTAAAGTTTTGGAGGTTACATGGAGGTTAAAGAGCAAATACATGGAGGTTAAAGAACATGCTATTAAAGAATAAATGGGTTAACCAGGAAATTAAAGAAGACATTTTTAAAAATACATGTAAACAAATGCAAATGAAAATACAACAGTACAAAACTTTTCGGATGAAGCAAAAGTTGTCATAAGAGGGAAGTATATAGTATTACACACCTACCTCAAGAAGTAAGAAAAAAATCTCAAATAAACAAACTGACCTTATATCTAAAGGAGCTACAAAAAGAAATGACAAACAAAGCTTAAAGCCAACAGAGGAAGGGAAATAATAAAGATTAAAGTAAAAATAAATTATATAGAAACAACAAAAAATCCCAGTAGAAGAGATCAATGAAACCAGGAGCTTATTCTTTGAAATAATTAATAAAATTGATAAATCCCTCGCACAACTTATCAAAAAGAAAAGAGAACAGATACAAATAAATTTAATAACAAATGAGAGAGGAGAAATAAATCCAATACCACAGAAATGCAAACATTGTAAGAGAATATTATGAAAAATTGTATTTGCACTACTAGGTATTTACCCAAAGGGTACATAAATGCTGATTCAAAGGCCACATGCATCCCAATACTTATAGTAGTATTATCAACAATAGCCAAATTTTGGAAAGAGTCCAAATATCTGTTGACTGATGAATGGGTAAAGGAGAGGCCCTACATATATACAATAGAATATTATTCCATAAAAAAGAATGAAATCTTGCCATTTGCAACAACGTAGATGGAACTAGAGAGTAAAATGCTAAGTGAAGTAAGTCAGTAAGAGAAAGACAAATACCATATAATTTCACTCATATGTGGAATTTGAGAAAAAAAGGAGTTGAACATAGAGGGGCAAAAGAAGAAGCAAACCAGGAAACAGACTCTTAGCTATAGAGAATAAACTAAGGGTTACTGGAAGGGAGCAGGATGGGAGGATGGGTTAAATAGGTGATAAGAATTAAGGAGGGTACTTGGGTGAGCACTGGGTGTATGTAAGTGATGAATCACTAAATTCTACATCTGAAACTAATATTACACTGTATGCTAACTGGAATTTAAATGAAATTTTGAAAGAAAATATAATTAAAATAGAAACAAAGAATACATATCTTTAATAAACCAAAATCAAAATACCTGAGTCAAAATAATTTATAGACAATAATCACAGATTTCTTCCTAAGATCATATATTCACTGCCTAAGAAGACAATTGATGTATACTCAATCCCAAAAAGTCTAGCCATACGATAAAAAATATTCAACATTGCCTTTTAAATTGTTAAAACCATTTTCATAACACACTTTTTATTTTTATTAGACAAGATGTTTACACTATTAAACTTTTTACAGGCAGATATTTTAAGTAATTGTAAAAAAATAAAGTAACTATAATGATGTACTCTTTCAAGAAAAAAAAAGATTTGCCCATTTAAACATGATTTATCCTTTTTTTAAAGGCTGCATACTTTTTTTCCTGTGTACTTCAAGTAAATTGTAAGATACTGGATTTTAGAAAAACATTTAAAAACTCAGTTTATCATTTATCATGACAAATAGCCCTCCCTCTCTACCACATTTTCGGAATACATTATGTGATAGGGACTATGCCAGATGCTGATGGAAAAATTCCAAAGAAAAGCAGCCCACTTCTCCATATGGGGGACGCCGGGGTGGCTCAGTGGCTGAGCATCTGCCTTCAGCTCAGGGCATGATCCCAGAGTCCTGGGATGGAGTCTCACATTGGGTTCGTTGCATGGAGACTGCTTCTCCTCCCTCTACCTATGTCTCTGCCCTTCTCTGTGTCTGTCATGAATACATAAATTAAAAAAAAAAAAGAAGAAGAAGAAAAGAAAAGAAAAGCAGCCCACTTTTCCTATGTAATTACTTTCTTCCATTCGTAATTACTGGTTTCCTTGGAAATGTTCTTTAGCATGATGTGTCCTCAAATAAGTCTGTAAGAAAATAATTGAGGAAAGTAAAAGCTTTATTTTTTATTGCAACAAAAGTATACTCTAAAAGGGTAACTGCTCTGTCTTCTGTCAAATAATCTGTCGAGCACTTAAGTTGTTCACCAAAAAAGGAAATAATAAACAGGAATATGAAGTACAAAATGGGAAGGCAAAGTAATAGATGATTCGCTAAGATTAGGTAACGTGGATCCCAATGTGAGTCTTGAACTCATGACCCTGAGATAAAGACCTGAACTGAGATCAAGAGGCAAATGTTTAACTGAATGAGCTACCCAGACACCCTTAGTTAACATATTATTAAGTATCACAGGTGAATGGGCTAAGACTGCTATGTCTGAGAATATAAATCCTGTGGTTTTGAATTTAATAAGAAAAATGTCTTCTTTTAATTCAGGATTCAAAACTATTGTCTCATCTGGATTGATGACAAATTCATACCTTTTTCCCTTCCTTCACCTGTTCAAAAGTAAACCCTTCCCTACTGACAGCTTAGAATCCTTACCAATCCTTACAATGCTCAGGATCCTTATCAAAATATGGCATTTGCAGTCTCTATCATGATTATGGGTGTCTTCAGATTTTTTGTGTTGTATCATTTGCTGAATAATCTGCTAGAAGTGAAGTTGAAAAGTAATCTTTAAGATATTGGATAGAATATAAAAATTATTGTGTATGATAAAGAAAACAAAGAGGAAAATTATTAGTAGGTTTGTGGAATTCCTATTAATAATTTGAGATTTCCATAGATAACCAGGGGAAGAAAAAAGAAACCTAGAAGTTACAGTTTTGACAACTTTTTTAAAGTTATGTCAAGTGAGAGGAAACAATTGACAAGTAATTGAGTTATGTAAACTACTTCGTAATATCTTCATTAATAAA
Organism: Vulpes lagopus; assembly: GCF_018345385.1. Classification (NCBI taxonomy): domain Eukaryota; kingdom Metazoa; phylum Chordata; class Mammalia; order Carnivora; family Canidae; genus Vulpes; species Vulpes lagopus. Next base: position 12,610,260 of record NC_054824.1, read on the forward strand.
CTGGTAAAAATTAATGATATCAAAAAGGACTGAATAAACTTCTTGGTGTCAAAAAGTACGTTTTGGCTTTCTTCAATGTGTGATAAATGTTATGCAATTCAAAGGGACAATAAAGGTGGTAAGAAAGACATATAATACTTCATAATGGGGAGAGGGTGTTCTGTAAATACTTTAAATTTCTATATTTTCTTAACTCCTGCCTGTTGTGACAACCCAAGTGTCCCTGGGTGGATTAATGGATAAATAAAATGTAGTATATACATACAATAGAATTTATATACATACAATAGAGTCTTTCTTCCTTCCTTCCTTTCTTTCTTTCTTTCTTTCTTTCTTCTTTCTTTCTTTCTTTCTTTCTTTCTTTCTTTCTTTCTTTCTTTCTTTCTTCTTTCTTTCTTTCTTTCTTTCTTCTTTCTTTCTTTCTTTCTTTCTTTCTTCTTTTCTTTCTTCTTTCTTTCTTTCTTTCTCTTTCTTTCTTTCTTTCTTTTTCTCTTTCTTTTCTTTCTTTCTTTCTTCTTTCTTCTTTCTTTCTTCTTCTTTTCTCCTTTCCTCTCTCCCTCCCTCCTCTCTCTTTCTTTCTTTTTTCTTTCTCTCTCTCTCCCTCTTTCTTTCTCTTCTTCCTTTCTTCCTTCCTTCCTATCTTTCTGTGTTTGTTTTTTCATTTAGCTTCATGTAAAAGAGACACCTGGAAAAGTGCTCACTTCTTTCACCTTGTATTCTGATGAACAAGAAAAGAGTTGATTAAAATATTGAAAGTATATGAAATCATTTACAAACTTGTGAAACACAAGGCCTATTTGTTTCATAGCTATTCAAATTGCAATAATGTAATCATTTTTCATTTGTAACAATAAAGCTAAAAGTAAATTACTCACATATAACTTAATGACTATTGTAAGTAATTGCTAATGATGTGCCTCTCAAATGATAAATAGCATTAGTCCACACAGAGGCTAGAACCATTGAGCCTAAGGGACAAAGGCCAGATTCCATACTAAAACCCTTTTGAGTCTGGCTGCCTTCACTGATTTTAATCTCATCACAACACTTCTTCCACATAGCACACCTAATTATTAGAAACACTATATATTATCTTGATGTTGCCTATTCCTATGTACATACAGTTTCTATAACCATCCAAGAATAACTATTGTCTGAATGACCTTCTTAAAATAGTCCATTTCTCTTTCAAAATAAAGCTTAATTGTTATTCAGAATCAGATGGTTCCTTTCCAGGGAGATATATATATATATATATATATATATATATATATATATATATATATATTTTTAATTATAGAATCTATATTCTCTCTATCTCTGGTAAATTTAGGAGCTATTTAAGGTCAGAAACCATATAAGTAACAACTTTAAGTCTTTGCATTTAGCACTCAGTTTATTACATTCCAAGCACTCAATAAATATTTGTTGAAAGTCAATGAATGTGATACAAGTGAATCTACATTTTAATTTTGAAGGAGAATAATTTAAATAAAAGTAAAAAGAAACAAGATGACTGAAACACAAATATAAAGTTATACTTTACATATTAATTTATGTATCTCATATATATAATGTCATCTACATCTGCATTTAAAGACAACACAATTGTTTCTTTTTAATTTCCATTTTTTTTTGAAATTTTAAATTTAGAGTCCATAAATAAAGTTGTATTGAAACAGAGCCACACTCAATCATTTACAAACTGTCAAGTTTCTTTTTTCCCCAACTTTATTGAGATATGACTGACAAAAAAATTATGTATATTTAAAGTCTACAATGTGATGACTTGGGATACATATTTACTGTGAAAAGATTATCACAAGCAAGCTTATTAGCATATTCTTTACTACATAAAGTGTGTAGTACTTTGTGTGTGTGTGCATGTGTGTATGTGGTGAAAACACATAAGATCTCCTCTTAGTGGATTTGAAGTATATATTACAGAATTATTAGCTATACTCTCCATCTTATACATTAGGTTCTCAGAACTTATCTTGGGGCACCTAGGTGGCTCAGTTGGTTAAGTGGCTGCCTTCAGGTCATGTTCTCAGGGTCTTGGGATGAAGCCCCACATTGGGCTTTCTGCTAGGTGGTGACCCTGTTTCTCCCATCCCACCTAATTCCTACCCCCTGCTTATTCTCTGTCTTTGTCTCTCTTGCATTCTCTGTCAAATAAATAAATGAATTATTTTTTAAAAAGAGCTTACTCATCTTATAACTGAAATCTGTATCTTTGGCCAATGTGTCCCCATTTCCTCCACTCCTCTAGTTTCAACAACCAACATGCTATGCTATTTCTATAAGTTCCTTTTTAAAAAAATTAAGATTCCACATACAAGTGATTTCATACAGTATTTGTCTTTTTCTGACATATTTCACTTTAGCATAATGCCCTCCATGTCCATTCACTTTGTCACAAATGGTTGGATTTCCTTTTATCATGGCAGGATATAACATATTACTTTTGTTTATCCATTCATCTGTTGATGGACACTTGAGTTATTTTCATATCTTGGCTATGGTGAACAATGCTGCAATAAACATAGGGATGCAGATGTGTCTTTGAGATAGTGACTTCATCTCCTATAGATATATATACCCAGAAATGGGATTGCTGGACCACATGGTAGCTTTATTTTTTCATTTTTTTAAGTTTCTGATTAAATTTTTAATTTTTTGAAGTAGTTCTGTTTCTAAAATACTGTTTTCCATAATGGTTGCACCATTTTGCACTTCTACCTACAGTGCACAAGTATTACCTTTTTTCTATATCCTTATCAATACTTGCTATCGCTTCTCTTTTTGATAGTGGCCATTCTACTGGGTGTAACCAATGATTTGATTTGCATTTCCCTGATGATTAATGATATTGAACATCTTTTCATGTACTTAATGTATATCCTCTTTGGAAAAATGTATATTCAGCTACTTTGCCCATTTCAAATGAATTATTATTTTTTTACTATTGAAATGTAAGGATTCTTTATATACTTTATATATTGATCCCTATTAACTAGATTTGGTTTGCATATATTTTCTATGATTCTATAGATTGCTTTTTTATTTTGTTGTTTTCTGTACTGTACAGAAGCTTTTTAGTTTCATACTACTTGCTTATTTTTGCTTTGTTGTTTCAATTTTATCATATCAAAAAAATTATTGCTAAGACCAATATCAAGGAGATTTTTCCCTGTGTTTTCTTCCAGGAGTTTATAGTTTCAGGTCTTTCACTTAAATCTTTAATCCAGTTTGAGAATACATTTGTTAAAGAGACTGCGCTTTCCCTATTTGCATTTTTGGCATCAAAATAAATATCAAACACAAAGCATGATCCTACGTGGCTGGGTTTATTGCTAGGCTTTCTGATCTGTTCCTTGGTCTATGTCTGTCTTTAAGCCAGTATCATACTGTTCTGAGCCTTAGTTTTGTAATAAAGCTTGAAACCAAGAAATGTAATGGCTCCAGCTTTGTTCTTTCCCAAGAAAGGTTTTGCTATTTGGGTTATTTTGCGTTTCTACAAACACCTTAGAATTTTTTTGATTTTTTTGAAATACCATTGGAATTGAATCGTTATTACATTGACTCCATAGATCATTTTTGGTATTTTTAGATATTTTAAAGTAATTCTTTACTTTAAAGAGGGAGAAGCAGGTCCCTCACAGGACGCCCTATGTGGGACTCTATCCGGGGACCTCCAAATCACATTCTGAGCCAACGGCAGAGGCTCCATTGCTATGCTACCCATGCATCCCACAGACTATGTCTTTAAGTTGAGTTGCATCTGTTGTAGGCAGTATGTAATTGACTCTTTTATTTAAATCCATTCCTACTTTACTTTTCCATTTTTATATTAGTTCTTATTCACTCTTTTTTCAATACATTTTTAATTGTATAATTTAATCCATTTATAGTAAAAGTAATTCTTAATAGGTAAGAACTTACGATTACCATCTTGTTAATTTTTTATGGCAGTCTGTAGTTCTTTTGTTTCTTATTTTTAAGATTTTATATATTTATTTTAAAGAAAGAAAGCAACCATGAGTGCAAGAGTGGAAAGGAGCAGAGGGAGAGGGAAAGAGAATCTCAAGAAGACTCCATGCTCACCATGGCACCAATGCTGGGCTTGATCTCACAACCCTGAGTTCATGACCTGAATAAAAAAAATCAGGATTTTGAAACTCAAGCAACTGAACCACCCAAGAACTCCAGTAGCTCCTCTGTTTCTTTCACCTCTCATTGCCTTCCTTTGTAATTTTGATCCATTGATTCCTTTCTCTTCATCTTTTTTATTCCACTTTAGATTTTTGCTCCGTGGTTACCATGAGACATCAAGCATTTATAGTCTGATTTAAGCTAATAAAAATCATTTTGATCAGATACAAAAATTCTTCCCTTTTACCACAGAAAGATAGTTTTCTGTCTTTATTCAACTTAACCACACATCCAGGAGTACTTTTCTAAAGTATATACAGCTTTTCTTGTTTCATTATATTTGAGTCTTCACAACATTATACATTATAAATTAAATATTTGATTACTCCCTTTAACATGGACATTTATAATACTATGCTTGTTTTCCTGCTAACATAAACAATATTGCAATGAACATTTGGCTATACCTTTATACGAGTGAGACAATTTTCATGACAGACTCCTAAAAGTATTATTACTGGGTAAAATGTTCATAATTTTAATTATGAATAACTTTTACAAACTAATGATATTCTCAAGTGCCTCCTTATTTATTCCAATCTTATTTTGAACTGCAGTTTTACCCTTCTTTATTTGCATTGCATTTAATGAAGCAAACATCTGATGCCTTATATTCTTCTATATATCAATCACCTTTATTTATCTTTATATTAATGTAGATTTTCCCAGTAATAATTTAAAGAAAACCTCAATTATGAAGTCCTTATTTTATTATTTAATACAGAATCAAATGTGACTCAAAAGCCAATAACAAAGGAAGTTTGAATTAAAATATTAATAGCCATACCTATTAATCACTCTTCATTTCATTCAGACTGAACAAAATTCCACATTTTATATATTATTTTTTAGTAAAGTTGTAAATTCTAAGTTTTAAAATGTTACTAATTTTTTCTAATTTAGATTGACATGAAAACTTTTATCATGTATGTCTGCCCTAATGCTATGTTGATGAAAAATTATAGCAGGTTTTCAAAGTCATATAGAACAATGTTTCCATTAGTGCTGATATTATGATATTCATATTCATATCTACATTAAACAACAATCTATTGAAATGGCCTGAGCTATTTTATCTAATACCTTACAGGAAAATTTTAGGTTATATTTTTAAAATAACTCTTTATGGTTTGTTTACTTTTAAAAAAATCTATTTGAGAGAGAGAGCATATAAGAATGGGGGTCATAATTCCCCCATTTTTGGTCAACGTCTATTTCTTTAACATTTATTCAGAGGATATAGTATTAATCTTCCTCTGTTCTTAGTAAAAAGACTATGAAATGGTTCACAATTTCTCTGCTCTCCCTTGGGAAATAGAATCTCTTATGATAACTTTAAGTCACAAAGTTTTGCCAACGTAATATTTCATTTTGGTTGAAACCCCTCTTTGTCATAGTGTTGGACCTACTGCAAACTCAAAACCTATAGAGAATAAGGACCAAGTCTGAGCAAGAAAGTAAGGACTATCAGTGATAGGAAAATTACTACTTACATGTAGTAAGTACATTACATTTTTGAAAAGCTTCTATCATAATGCAGATTTTAAAGCTACTCTTTCTGCCATTGAACATTTTATTTGCTTTTTTAGACTTCCCTGTGAGAAACTTTCCTTTGGAATCCTCTTGATCTACACAGATATGTAGATGTAAGATATATCTCAATCTGTATATCTATATCTATATCTATATCTATATGCACATACATATATATTTATATTTGTATCTATCTATATACATATGTATCTATATCTATCTATATGCATGTATGTATATATATATATTTTTCAAAATGTTTCATTCTGCAGCATTCTAGTAACCTAAACTTCTCACCTCATCAGTTTTTCCACCAGTTTAAGAATTATTAATTTGATGAAACACAAGAACACTTCATATTTCTTTCTATTCTTTCTATTCCACAAGGCTCACAACCAGTTATTGGAGAAAACTTTAAGTATCCTAGCAAACATGTAGAATACATATTTTTTGTCTTATTGGCTATAATTCTAATGTATATCCAAATCTAACCACATATCTATTTCCATTGATGAACGCAATCATTGTTCACTACACTATGTCAAACTCTTCCTAATATTTCTCCCTGTCTTTATTAGTATCTTCTACCCTATATATCTATCATACTGATATTTTTCAAGCATGAATAAAGTACAAAAATGTTTCTTTAAAATTCTTCAAAGGATGTATGGTATACTTACAAGAAAATCTAAATATCTTGTCTATGTTTACATGATCTAATTTCTGCCTAACTTGGATATTTTCTCCATTTATCTTATCATTCCTGCAGAATTTTGATGAAAGATTTATAGAATTGTGAGAAAAAATATTGAGGATATAGATTTGGATACTTTGACACAATTTTGTATATATTTCTTCATAGTTGCTGTTTTCTATTTTAGCCATTACTTAGGCTAAAAGGATAAAAAACTTACTCCTACTTTACATGTTACTTAATTCTACACATGACTGAGGGAATTTTTTGGAAAATTGAGGAAAACCCTAATCTATTTTAAAAATTTCCTGCCTAATTCTTAGATACTTAAGGATGTAGCAATAGTTTATTTGATAATTCAAGGGAGCTAATGAAATTTCTTTCAATTAAAGATGTTAGCAATTAAAAGCACAAGTGATTTATAATGCCACAAAATTTCAGAATATGTTAATATTTTCTCAAAAAGTTAGTTTTAAAGCACCTTTCTTTCTTTCTTTCTTTCTTTCTTTCTTTCTTTCTTTGTGTGTGAGAGAGAGAGAATGTATGCATGAGCAGGGGAGAAAGGCAGAGAGAGAGACTTCGCAAATAGACTCCTCACTGAGCAGGGAGCTGAAAACAGAGCTTGATCCCAGGACCCTGAGATCTTGACTCAGCTGAATTCAAGAATTGGACTGAGCCACTCAACTACCCCCCAAAGCATATTGCATGCTTGCTTTCAGTTATTATCTCTCACACAATAAATATTTCTCAGAATTAAATGTAGACATGACAATATTATCAAAAATTATTTCAGTTGGGAATAATTGCTTCTGTTGAGTGGATACCATTTTCTAATTAAATCTGAAAAGATTACTGAAATATGTTTAATGGTAATTAACCTAAATCATTGCCACAAAATTATGGAGAGCTAATTGTCACTTTCTCTAGAAGCCACAGATCTTAATTAAAGAACACAGAAAAAGGCATATGCAAACAAATGTCTTTAATGAGATTGAAAAGGTTTTGCTAACTTCCAGTGATTAATATCCTTTTTTTAATAAATTTAACAATATCATATAAATGTGAACTCATAATTTGTGTCAGCTATTACATTTTCAGGAAATACTTTCCAAGTTCTTCAAGGAAATCCTCTAACAAGCATTTATAAAAATCAGCATTTATTTATATTAATTGCATATTTTTTATTTTATTAGGAAAAATGGCTTATACTTTTAGAAAATCTTGAGTATGCAAAGTAATACATGTTCAATTATTATGTATTAAATGAATGTTCATTTTATTACTCTGTGAACATTATTAGCTCCTTATATTATTTTTTTGGCAACCTTAAAGTACATTACAGAAATAGGAGGTATAGGCAAGTTTATGGACAAACAGGGAAATTCAATCAAATAACCACTTTGATAGTTTTGTAATCTAAACAGTTTCTTACGCTAAAATTTCTTTACTCTGAAGTTTTTTATACTCAATAGTTTTTTTACATTTTTTAAAAAATTTTATTTATTTATTCATAGAGATGCAGAGAGAGGCAGAGACACAGGCAGAGAGAGAAGCAGGCTCCATGCAGAAAGCCCGACGTGGGACTCAATCCAGGGTCTCCAGGATCATGCCCTGGGTTGCAGGCAGAGCCAAACCGCTGTGCCACTGGGGCTGCCCTAGTTTTTTTACATTAAATAAATAAGTCTATTTCTTAGCTATGACTGAATGGATGGATTAATTTAATGTTACCATTGTTTAAAGTATCCAATTGATAAGAACTATAATAATTACTAAATAGTATAAAAATGACATCGACATTACAAAATTGGTATGAATTTCTTTTTATCCATTTTTTTTATCCATTTTTATATAAAAATACAAATGATGAAAAATACAAATTAGGAAGAACAAAAGTAAATATTTAGTAGATTTGGATAGTTTTCATTCTCTATAATCATTTTAATTTCCAACATTCAGCAATCTGCTTAGCAAACATAAAAAAGGCAAAGTCAACTCATAAGTCTTATAAAATCTTAATGTAAACAGGCCTTGGTTATTGTCTTTTTGATATTACATTTTACTGAATTCTGCATTTTTTACTATTTTATGACAGTAAATTCATTAGAATAAAAATACTTTAAATGTCTGTGAGAGCAGAATAAATGAAAAAGTATTATACACATGTATAAAAATATTTCTCTCTAGCAGGGATAATTAAGTCACATAAAGCACTCTTTTACAGAGTGTCACATTCTGCTTTGATATATTCTGACAAAAGTAATACAGGAAAATCAGGTTAGTAATATATTCAGTTTAAAAAAAAAAAAAAGAGGGAACCCTGGGTGGCGCAGTGGTTTGGCGCCTGCCTTTGGCCCAGGGCGCGATCCTGGAGACCTGGGATCGAATCCCACGTCGGGCTCCCGGTGCATGGGGCCTGCTTCTCCCTCTGCCTGTGTCTCTGTCTCTCTCTCTGTGTGTGACTATCATAAATAAATAAAAAAAATTAAAAAAATAAAAAAATAAAAAAAAATAAAAAGATAGGTATAGACCAATACAATTAGATAAATAGATCAGTGATATATATGGATATAATATATAATATATATGTACATATTCCTACAGTCACAATGAGAAAACCTATTGCTAAAAAAGCAATCATATTTATGAACCAAGCAGAGAGCTAAAGCTGCAAGATGAACTACACTGAAATACAGAGAAAAACAGAAGAGATGGGATGCAAACATTGGCCTAGCAAGTGAAGCATTGAGTATTATTTACCTCAGTCTCTGTTATCCCTACAAAATGTTTACTTTAATCCAAAATTGAGGAGTCATGTGAAAATGCAAGATTAAAATACTAAGAGGCAAATCATTTAACAGAACAAGATTTAGATAAGACATATATGTTGGAACTATCTGACAGGGAAATTAAATATCTGTAAGTGATTTGTTAGAAATTATACTGAAAATATAGACAATATTCATGGACAGATGGAATATTTCAATAGAGACATAAAAATTACAAGAATGAGTCCTGTAGAAGTAAGAACTCTCAAGTATGATAAAAACAGATTGAGAACACCTTTAGGGAACTCGCCAGTGAACTAGACGTAGCTGAAGAAAGAATCAATGAACTTAAAGATTGGCTAATAGTAATTACCCAAACTGAAACACAAAGACATAAGTATGAAAAACTAACAGTTTCCAAGAGCTGTGATACAATATCAAACTGCCTATATGTAAGTGGATATCCAGAATGCAAAGAGGGAGATAAAGGTTCAAGAGAAATACCAATCAATACAGCAGAGAAATATTCAAAAAGAAAGACATCAAAAGATAAATCCAAGCATCCAAGAAACCCAGAGAAAACAAATCGAAGAATATCAAGCAAATAAGTAAAACAAAACAATTTAAACAACAGCATGATGTTAAGTGAAAGTAGTTAGGCTAAAAATGCTGCATAATGGGACGCCTGGGTGGTTCAGTGGTTGAGCGTCTGCCTTCGGCTCAGGGCCTGATCCTGGAGTCCTGGGATGGAGCCCACATCAGGCTCCCTGCATGGAGCTTGCATCTCCCTCTGCCTGTGTCTCTGTCTCTCTCTGTGTGTCTCTCATGAATAAATAAATGAAATATTTTTTTAAAAGCTGCATACTGTATATGCAGATACATATTTATATAGGTATTAATCTCTTAAGTTAGATATCAATTTAATGTATTTTTCTTCACAGAATGCCATTTGTCCTTTGCCCTATGTCTTATATTGTATTGCCTCTAGTGCATTTGTTTGCACATTTTTGAGGGGATGATCATACCCAATATTCAATTTGGCTCAAGAACATTGAGAGAAACTTACCAAAAATTAAGATGTGATCAGATATATGCTACTGCATCAAATTAATTCTGAAAATCTCTTATATTCATTTCTTAATAAAATAAATATTTATTAAATGCCTACTGTGAGAGAAGTATCATGTTAATGTCGCTGGGTAATAAACAATCACCTGCCCTAAGATAGCTTAAACTTTGTTGATAATTTAATATTTAATGAACAAATTTCACTGTACTGAAAAACTTGGCAATTTGATGCTCTACTTAAATTATTAGTGATTTGCTATGCTTACTCTGAAACAGATATACTTTAAACTGATTTCTAGCCAAATATAAACAAATTTATACATGAATGAATGGTTAGTCTTGTACCACGTTTTATATAGGAGTGTGGTTGGAAAGCAGCAAGAGGAATAAAAGGAAAGCAGAGTTAAAGGAAGAACAGTTATCAGTAACAGCTATAACTACTTTCATTTTGAACTCCTTATACCACAGGGCTGATTTCTAACTGTATCATCTCATATTTACTGTGCAAATACCTGTATTAACAAAAAAATTAATAGAATAATTTTTATTTTTAATACTACATTAAATTGCATATGATATTTACATCTTAGTATGTTTTTAGAAATGGAATTTGTTAATGGAAAATCTAAGTTTCACAAATAAATAACAAAACTGCAGCAAAAATAAATACACATATGATGTGGAATTCTTTCATATTTTACTTTTCATTTAAAATATCTCAGAATGTATATTACTTCTGATTGATTAATATGCATAGGGGAAAGCTGTAATGTGACATCATCATCTATAAATACAATAAAAACGTGGTTTTTATTGCCATACCATCACTTATACAATATCCTGGCAGCATAATTAGTGATATAAGCTGTATGTTAAGGAAATATTCTCTTTTCAAGATCCATTCTCTAAATCAATGTTGAAATCTATGAGAAAATGTCTTAATAAACACTTAGGCAACTTCTTACCATTCTTTGTTATTTTCTTGTCATTTACTATTTCTTAAATATAAATTGCCTTTTCCTGAAAATGGACAAGACCAAGGCATAGGTGACATGGAAAATAACAAAAGGTATAGACTGGTTCAGAAAATATTACAGTCAAATAAGTAAAGGTGATTTTGAAATATTTAACATTGCTAGTATAGATGCTATCTATTATTTGATGCCTCTAGCTTTGGTTGAGGTAATAATCAGCCCATTAAAATAATATTTTCTTATTTGTTTATATAAAATGAAAACTCCATGTTATAAGTAAAAAGCCATAACCAAAAGCTAAGGCAATACACCCAAATTCAATACCATGTTGTGAATGTAAAGTCATTCAAATAAATTCTTTATTTTATCCATACTTGCTCCCAATATGGCATGCAACAACTGGATGTATATGCATACTCTTGCGTACATAAACACAAACATTTCAAACCTGTGAACCAACAGAGAAATAATTCTTCCTAGCTAACACTGGATGATGGGAAATATCACAGAGCAAAATTATAAGAATGCATTATATGTAGATTTCAAGTCATGGAATAAATAAACCAATTTCAAAATTGAAATAAACATATACATATTTTAGTCGATATTAGTTTTATTCAAGGTATTTTTAGAAGTTTTTTCCATTTTTTGTCATATGCTTTTTATTATTGAACATTCTTGTGTCATTTTTATTATACTGGAAACTTTACAAGATTCACAAAATAGTGACATCATTCTAATAAAACAATACCAATGTATAATTCAGCATGCAGTTACTTTTTAAATTATTTCCACTACAAATTGTATTCTGCTAAAAATTATGTCACTGGTTTTCTTCACTGCAATATTTTTGGCTGATTAGTGGACAGCTTTGCTCATGAAGACCCAGGACTTCACATTGCCTGAGGCAAAAAGAAGTAAGACTAATGGTAATTGGGATCTTGTGGATTTTATGTCAAGATTGACATACATCTGGAAATTCAACACCATTTGATATATTTAAAAGTGAGAACATTTTATTCTAGGGTTATGATACTACAACTCTGTTTTCTTTAGTAAATCATCTTCAGCTTTGTAAAGTAGCAAGGCTGAATAGTTGTTAAATTCTAAACCATTCATGTTTCTAAAATTTTCATTTTGATTAATGTGATTAGTTCTGAAGAAAATTTTTTTTTAATTGGACAAGTTTATAATGGTAAGAAAATTAACCTTTTGCTGTTGTTTAAGAAACACTCATTTCTGGCAGCAACAATTCCCTAATTCTCCCCAACATATAAATTAACTATTTCTTCCTACAAGGTTGGAATGCTATGAATACCAAGTGAATTTAAACTGGATTTTTAATGACTGGAGGAAAACAATTTAAGGCTATTGATGCAGATGATAATGGATGTTGTGTCCAAAGGATTCTCTAATCTTGTGCTTTTTGTGTAAACTTACTCTTGGGAAGCCAAGTGAATACTGAAGCCATTTCAGCTTGCTGCATAAAGGGCTGCATGATGGAAAATAAAAGGTGTATGACATCAAAATGAAAGGAGAACAAGGGAAAGAAATGAGGAGACAGAAAAAGGAATAATAACTGGTGCTATTATATAGACGTTTCATGTGGTTTTGAAGAATGAGATAAAAAAGATAGATGTGGCTGGGATTCTTATTAAGTTGATAGCACATGAAAAAATATGAGGGAAATGGAGGTGTTCCATCAGCACTCTGACTATTAAAGTGTCATAGAAAATTTGTCTATCTCTCCCAGTTTGGAGATTTTCAAATGAAATTATGAGGATCATGATTTATAATGACAAATGCTTGAAAAATACTTTTGATTTCAGCTCTGACATGTAAAGAGTTCGGAAGTTGTCATTACCATTTTAACAATGAGAAAAAGCTGAACGAGTTGAAAATCAATGTCTTTCTTGGACTCTTTAGAGACGTGAAGTGACATGGGAAACCGCTACCAATAAACCTGGAAATATTGGCAAATCAGTCATAATAGAGATAAGCTAGAGCAATAAAATTGTTCTAATACTTAAATGTTAATTTTTATGAAGTTCTGGATTGATTCTAAGTGTGGGTTATATTGAGATTAGGGACCTCCTGGGGACCATAATCTTAGTAGAATCCCACTTAGGAAAGATTTTACCTCCAAGAACTGGATTCTCATGGTGATGAGCCAAGAAAGATCTCATGTCTCTGGAAAATAGAAGAGAAGAATAAATGTAGTGTAAAAGATTTTATCAGAGCATTATTCTACCTAACAAAAATATTTTTCTCCAAAACGATCCTACTCTATGCTTCCTATTACTTTTGAGGAAAAAAAAGAAACTATGAAATACATGTGAAATTCAAGCTCAGGGACACAGGTTCAGTAAAAGATTGAGAATTTATCATAATACTGTAGGACATTTTCTATCCCTTACAACTTACTACCATACCAACAGGGCTCCAGTGTAATAAATGTGGATAGTAGCTGAAAGATCTGTAAGCCACACTGTATCTGAGGAGTTCCTAAAGACACCCAAAGATAACAAGAACAAACGAGTAATGAAAGCTGAGAGAAGGAAACTCTAAGGAAAAATAAAAAAATATGGGCAATGTACAAAGATTTATTTTTTAATAAATTAATTTTTTATTGGTGTTCAATTTACCAACATACAGAATAACACCCAGTGCTCATCCCGTCAAGTGCCCCCCTCAGTGCCCATCACCCATTCACCCCCATCCCCCACCCTCCTCCCCTTCCACCACCCCTAGTTCGTTTCCCAGAGTTAGGAGTCTTTATGTTCTCTCTCCCTTTCTGATATTTCCCACACATTTCTTCTCCCTTCCCTTATATTCCCTTTCAATATTATCTATATTCCCCAAATGAATGAGAACATATAATGTTTGTCCTTCTCCGATTGACTTACTTCACTCAGCATAATACTCTCCAGTTCCAACCACGTTGAAGCAAATGGTGGGTATTTGTCATTTCTAATGGCTGAGGAATATTCCATTGTATACATAAACCACATCTTCTTTATCCATTCATCTTTCGATGGACACCGAGGCTCCTTCTACAGTTTGGCTATTGTGGACATTGCTGCTAGAAACATCGGGGTGCAGGTGTCCCGGCGTTTCATTGCATCTGAATCTTTGGGGTAAATCCCCAGCAGTGCAATTGCTGGGTCGTAGGGCAGGTTGTTTTTAACTCTTTGAGGAACCTCCACGCAGTTTTCCAGAGTGGTTGCACCAGTTCACATTCCCACCAACAGTGTAAGAGGGTTCCCCTTTCTCCACATCCTCTCCAACATTTGTGGTTTCCTGCCTTGTTAATTTTCCCCATTCTCACTGGTGTGAGGTGGTATCTCATTGTGGTTTTGATTTGTATTTCCCTGATGGCAAGTGATGCAGAGCATTTTCTCATGTGCGTGTTGGCCATGTTTATGTCTTCCTCTGTGAGATTTCTCTTCATGTCTTTTGCCCATTTCATGATTGGATTGTTTTTTTGGGTGTTGAGTTTAATAAGTTCTTTATAGATCTTGGAAACTAGCCCTTTATCTGATACATCATTTGCAAATATCTTCTCCCACTCTGTAGGTCAGACAAAGATTTAAAGCCTCTGGCATATACATCTATAGCACATTATACAAGTCACAGCCACATTAATATAAACTCACATTAAAAGACTATTTACCAAGGTACCTGGGCGGTCTAGTCACTTAAGTCTGCCTTTGGCTCAGGTCATGATATCAGGATCCTGGGATCAAGGCCTACTTCAGGCTCTCTAGTCAATGGGGAGTCTGCTTCTCCTTCTGCCCCTCCCCCGTTCCAAGCTCATCCTCTCTCTCTCTTTGTCTGAAATAAATGAAAAAGAAAATATTTTAAAAATTTAGTTAAAAAATTAAAGGCTCTTTGTTGTAATTCCTATGACCCAGGATATTATATCTGAATTTCAGCAAAAAAATTTACAAGCTTTGCTTAAAAGAAAAAATATATATAAAAAGCCAGAAGTATAAATACTTTAAGAAGAGAGATATGACACATTTTTGGATGGTCTAATAGGGAATTAAAAACAGTTATGACTAACATGTTAAGGTTTATAATGGAAAAAGTGGATATTCAAAGCAGAAGAAAACTGAAAAATAGTTAATAGGAAATGTTATAAATCAAAAAAACTATGACAAATGATGAAGGCTTTATGGACTATTGTATCAAGACTGATGAATACCTTTGATAGGCTCATCATTGAAGACTGGACATTGTTAAGGAAAGAAACACTGAACTTGGATATACATCAAAAGTAATTTTCTAAACTTAAAGCCAAATTAAAGTTGGTTAAGCATCGGATCCTTGATTTCAACTCAGGTCATGATCTCAGGGTCATAAGATAGAGCTCTGCACTGGCTCTATGCTCAGTGTGGAATCTTCTTGAGATTCTCTCTCTCCTTCTGACCCTCCTCCTGCTCATGCATACATATTCATTCTCTGTCAAATAAATAAGTAAATAAATAAATAAATAAAATCATTAAAAAATTAATAATTATAATGGTAATAATAATAAGTAGAACATAACATTCAAGCACTGTTGGGAAATTCCAAAAGTTATAAATACATGTATTTAGAATAGCAGTAGGAGAAAAGAAAGAAAACTGAATAGAAGAAATAGACAAAAATCCAAGATGTTTTGAGAACACCAAGGAAGATAATACCAAAAATTATATCATTAAGTATATTCAAATTGCAGAAAACCAAATACAAAAATCAAATCTTGAAAGAAGCTGGAGGAAGGGGGACATGTTACCTATAGAAGAATAGGAATAAAAAATACAAGAGACTGCTCAGAAACCATGCAAGTAAGAAGAGAGTGCAGTGGAATATTTAAATTGTTGGCGGGGCAAAAACCTCAATAACCTAGAATTCTTCAAAAGTATGATCCCTCAAAAGTGAAAAAGGGATGTCTGGGTGGCTAGTTGTTGAGCATCTCTCCTCAGCTCAGGGCATGATCCCAGAGTCCCGGGATCCAGTCACACCTCAGGTTTCTCTCAGGGAGCCTTCTTCTCCCTCCACTTCTCTCTGTGTGTCTCTCAGGAATAAATAAATAAAATCCTTAAAAAAAAAAACGTAAAACAAAACAAAAAAAGTTTGATCCTTCAAAGGTGAAGGATAAAAAAAAATAAAGGCAAATAAAAATGGAGGGAATTTTTTACAGAAGAACTGTCCTGAAAAATGTTTAAAACAAACAAACATACAAACAAACAACTCCTTAGGGAGAAAGAAAATGAGATAAGTCAAAAACTCCAATCTACATGAAAAATGAGGAATACGGAGAAGGAAGATGTTGCTGGCTCTTCGGAAATTGGAATGAAAGTTAAGATGCTGTTTTCTCATTCCTGGGTTAGTTTTTTGGATTCAGGACATGAAAAGGCAGAGAGACATAGACCATTCACCAACAGGTGATTGAAAAGGAACTGCACTAATATCAACGGGAAATAAATTGTTTGAAGCTGGATGTGGAATAATTTCTCAAGGAAAAAGGTCAATGCACATCAGAAAAATGAATTACATTGGATTTTTCTTAGTAAACCCAGTGGATTATAAATTCTTGTCCTCTGGGATAGATTTATTCTACCCTAGACCTTATTCCATAACAGAAGCAACCATGGAAAATAAAATTAAATGTTTGTTTTTTTTAATTAAATGTTTAGAATAGTGAATTATCTATCATTCAGGTAAGGAAATGGAGAAGGAAACAATGATTTATGGTAATTCCACATTACTTGAAAATACTACATTTTAATTAAAATATTTGTCAATTAATAATAGGAGGTAGGGTCACCTGGGTGGCTCAGTGGTTGAGCATCTGCCTTTGCCTCAGGTCATATAACAGGACCCTGGGATCAAGTTCCACATCAGGCTCCCAGCAGGGAGCCTACTTCTTCTGCCTATGTCTCTTGTGTATCTCTCATGAATAAATAAATAAAATCTTAAATAATAATAATAATAAGAGTTAGGTCAGTTTTAAGGATTAACATTGCATTTAAATCTGTTGTATTGAATATGAAAGGAAGGAAGGTCAAGAGTCAACTGGAAAGATTTCTGAGTGTGGGAAGTCAGAATGTGGGAGTAAGGAAAGGTGCAGTTTATACTACTATTTTTATTTCCCATCTAACAAAAATAATGTCTTTTGTTTTCTGATCTGGGTTTAAATGTACATATACCCAATGTAGTTGATACACTCAATATTATAAAAAGTGATAGTTCATTTTCCTAAAAGTAGCTTGAGGTGGTCATAATTTCATCCATGTAGACAAATAAGGATCTAATGTAAATTCAGCACTGTTACCAAGAAGCAGAGGCAGTCTTTTGTTTTTTGTATTTGTCAAATCCTACTGTGTCATCCAGCAAATGGAGCTAAGGAGAAACATTAGTATGGATATTGTATGACTGGCTCCAAAAGTAAACTATTCCTTTGAACTAGAAACTTAGGTCATGAGAAAAAGTGAGATAGGGGTGAAATGGTGGTCAAAAAGGGTAATACACAGAAATAAGCAGAGACCATAACAAGTAAGAGTGATACTTAAAAGTAAAGGACACTCCCTGTTAAGGATGCAATCATATTATTTCTAGGAGAGAACCTCAAGAGTCTTAGAATAATACCCATAGCTCTCTCCTCCCAATGTAGGGCAATGCTGGGAGAAGCTTTCAGATCTGGTTCTTATAGAGAAGAGAAATTAAACCATTGATTTATAAACTTTATCTAAATATTCCATTTACATAATTCTTACATAAAAGAAGAGACAAAATATATCTTGATAATTTGACTTATGGCCCTCAACTACTGCTTTGTTCACTGTTAATGTCTCATCTTTACCATTCTATTTACCAGATATCCTGTAAAGTACTACCAATGAATCATATAGGGTAGATAGCAATGAAAAGCAAGTCTTATGTATTATATAAAACCAAAGATCAAAATTACATATTTTTAAGACAGCTGCCTGAATATGATGAGAAGCAGATTGCACCTGCTGTCCTTATATTTCACAATTGTGGATGCTCATTTAAGTACATCAGTTGTGGGATGCCTGGTGGCTCATTGACTGAGTTCAAGTCATGATACTGGGGTCCTGGGATCAAGTCCTACAACAAGCTCCCCCCAGGGAGCCTGCTTCTCCTTCAGCCTATGTCTCTGCCTTTCTTTCTGTGCCTCTCATGAATAAATAAAATCTTCCATCAATCAATCATCAGTTGTGAATTTGGGTGAAGTTTACTTAAAGACAGTAGAAATGGAACTTGAGCAGCCTTTAAGTGGGTGTATTTGGGTATGAATTGTGCCTTAATATTACCTACAACAACCATTTTAAAATGCAAAAGGCATTTTAAAAATTGTGGTGCACAGGGGCAGTCTCAGTGAGCACACAACATTTTGGAATCCAGATCATGTTCTCAAACTGCATGACTCTCATTAATGTTCAAAGGCAACACTGTATGTAAAGGCTTAATCAATAGTTCCACATACTTCGTGAGGAATTTAGGAACTGCTCATGAGGTGTTGTATCAGGCTGTAATCATCTTCCTGGGGACAAGAAACCATGTTAAGAAAACTACTGTTCCTCAGAATATCAGAGGGATCTGTACTATAAAAGATAAGGAAGACAGGTAATAGCTGAAAATCACCCTGAATGGATAATAAGGCAATAGGTGAAAGGATTAACAATAACTCTGAATAATGAATCTGATGCAGTATTTATCAACCTTCATTTTGGATTAAATAATTATTTGATGTGAGTGACTTTCCTATGCATTTTAAGATTTTTGGTAATATTCCTAGCTTCAGTTCACTAGATATCAATAGCAAGACTCCAGTTGTAACTAGCAAAAATGTTTCCAGACATTGCCAAATGTCTTCTGGAGGACAAAATTACCCCTGACTGAGAACATCTGCTCTAATGGATGACCATACTCACCAACAATGATGCAGAAGGCCTATATATTCACAGAGAAAGGACTATTAGATGTATTAATCATGAATATCATGATTTTGAAGATCAGTGGCTATGAATATTCAAGAGGTAATCTAAAAAGTGAATTGGTGATAACACACTATGGTAAGGCTGTTTTAGGAGGTCATTACTGCATTATGCTGAGTGCAGTAAGTCAATCAGAGAAGGACAAACAGTGTATGTTCTCATTCATTTGGGGAATATAAATAATAGTGAAAGGGAATATAAAGGAAGGGAGAAGAAATGTGTGGGAAATATCAGGAAGGGAGACAGAACATAAAGACTCCTAACTCTGGGAAACGAACTAGGGGTGGTGGAAGGGGAGGAGGGTGGGGGTGGGGGTGAATGGGTGACGGGCACTGAGGGGGACACTTGACAGGATGAGCACTGGGTGTTATTCTGTATGTTGGTAAATTGAACACCAATAAAAATTAATTTATTAAAAAATAATAATAAAAAAATAAAATTAAATTAAAAAAACAAAAAATAAATAAAATAAATTACTAAAAGTAACAACAACAAAAAAAAGGAGGTCATTACTGATTATTATGGTATTTGTCATTGCTCCTTAGCAGCCCAGATACCTGTTTTTTAAAAAAAGACTATTGGGCAGCCCAGGTGGCTCAGCAGTTTAGCACCTGCCTTCAGCCCAGAGCATGATCCTGGAGACTCGGGATCGAGTCCCATGTCAGGCTCCCTGCATGGGGCCTGCTTCTCCCTCTGCCTGTGTCTCTGCCTCCTTCTCTTTCTCTCTCTCTCTCTCATGAACAAATACATAAAATCTCTTTTTAAAAAAGAGATTCTTAACTATAGAGAAAAAACTGAGGGTTGCTAGAGGGGAGGTAAGTAGGGTGATGGGCCACATAAGTGACAGGTATTAAGGAGGGCACTGGTGATATGCACTGGGTGTTATATGTAAGTGATGAAACAGTAAATTCTGCTCCTGAAACAAATGTTACACTATATGTTAACCAACTAGAATAAAAAAAAAACTTAACTCAAATATATATAATTATATATGTATATATATATCTTTTTTATAACAATGGTTTTCCACAAGTATTTCAACAATCATGAGGTTCAAGTAAACTTGCCCACATATTTTCAAATCTTGGAGATCATGTCTACATGACTTTACTTTTCACTTATTTTTACCAGGGAACAGCAAAAACTTTTATTTCAACAATGTATATCTCTGGCAGTTCAAGTTCACGTTAAGTTTCACTTAACATATAAATAAATATGTTAAATATATCACATATTCCTGATTGCAGATTTTGGCTAGAGGTCAATGTTCAATAAAGTCCGGATAATTTTTGGTTAGTGAGGTTAGCTATATCTCAGATATCATGTCCTAGGTTTTTAAAGATACTGGCTTCCAGCTATCATTATAGAGTTCCACCTATTTATTTTACATAAGGCAATAGAGTTTCAATCTTTATCTGTTTAATACCAAGTAATTATAGAAGAGTTAAGAGTCTCTTAATGGTTTGTTTCCCTCTCTCTTTTTCCCCACACCCATATGTTCATATGTTTTGTTTCTTAAATTCCACATGAGTGTAATAAGATGGTATTTGTTTTTCTCTGATTGACTTACTTTGCTTAGTATAATACACTCTAGCTCTATCCATGTCATGGCAAATTGTAAGACTTCATTATTTTTGATGACTGAGTAATATTCCATTCTCTCTCTCTCTCTACCCGTCACTCATGTAGCCCATCATACTACCTACCTCCCCTCTAGTTGTAAATTCTATTCCTGAAGCAATTATGATTAGCATAATTTATAGGGGGAATTCCTATTCCACATTGGATTATTCATTCCTGATGCTTGTTGGAGTCTTTGCAGGCATGTTCTTTGGTAGAATATTTTGCAGAAAATACTTTAAGAAAAAATAAAGATATCTAAGAAATTTATGGAAAGGCCAAAAAAAGGGTGTACTGGGAAGGTAGAGGTTAAGTGGCAGGTCTTGATTCCATTCCCTCCTTTTGGAAGGATGCCAGTAAGGAAGATGACTGATGAATCTATCAAGCTTCCTTTTAAATATACTGATGTCAGACCTCCTGACAAACAAGCAATGATATTTGCTAATAGAAAGGCCCTGATTTAAGTAATGCTTAGAGATTTCATGTATGATTTTGGTCCCAGAGCACATCTGATGCTACAAGAAAAAAAAGTGGGAAATCAGGTTGTGGTTATGAACTTTTTCTACTCTTCTTTTGTCTTGCCATTCCTTGTATCCTTGTGTTGAACATTGGGTATTACATGTAATGATGAGTCACTAAATTCTCCTGAAACCTATATTACACTATACATTGAATGATATTATTTAAATAAAAATTTGGGGGGAAAAAAGAAACTCAAAGAAAACAATTGCTGAAAGCAGTCTTTGGAGAAGGAGGCAAATTCTTTTGAGTTTGGAATATATATGAAAGAGACACCATGCGTTAAACTCTGGTGAAGTTGCTAAACTCTCGGAACAAAGAAGATATGCTACAAGCTTCCAGAGGGGAAAAAGTTGGGCTTTAAAAAGGGAAGGGATTCATAACTAACACTGAATCTATCAACAGTACTGAAATGTAAGAAGCTGTAAAATACCATCACAATATTTTACAATTGTGAGAAGTATCTCACAAGTGACACATTTGCTATATTTTATTTTTAAATGCAGGTCACTAGGTCTAGCCCATACACAAGGAGAGGGGGATTACACAAGGTTACAAATACTAGGAATCAAGAATCACTGGGAGTCACTTGGAAGATGCTTACCACAAGCACCTAGCATAATTAAATTTAGTACCTAGTATCTAGACATTCTTGGGACATTGGATCCCTAGGAAATGAGGAAAGAGGTCAGCAGTTAAACAAAAATCCATAGAAATGAAATAGGTCTACATATAAATCAAGAGTGGAATATTCTGGCATACTTCATAGAAGTCCATTTTCACCCTGATTAGAATACCTAGTTTCATTACATGCATACGTAGATACGGTTAATAGTTAAACTTTTATCATTAATTGATATTTTTTAGGGTATTTCAAATATATCTCCATCATGACCTTTCCCAGATCATTTTCTTCTGTGTCTTTTTAAAAGACTTGTACTAGGGGTCCTTGAGATCTATAAGTTTTCTTTTTCCAATTCCCTAAAATAAATAAATAAATATTAATAAAGTTAATATTTAAGTAATATTTTTGAGGCTTTAAGATTAGTTTTAACAATCTGATTTCTCATAATATTGTAGAAAGAATCCTCATGTGGTCCTATCTATTGACTCCTCCACATTTTGGCATTGTGAAATTAAAGATTTACACTAGAGGAGGAATTTATATGAGGACATTGTGTGATATTGAAGAATAATTGTTGCTTTTCTGTTTCTTCAGGATATCTAGACCTTTGAAATACATAGAGATAACAAACGTGTCTGTAGGATGAGATTAATGGTAGTAGAAAAGGAAAATCACCAATAGAAAAACAACTCAGTGAAGTTCAAAATGAGAACAATAGAGACAAAATGGATTTATGGATAGATCTAGAGAGTGTTCAATTCTTTTTTTAAATTTTATGTATAAATGTATATATTTACATATTTATGATTCAAGTATAATAAACATACAGTGTTATATTAGTCTCAAGTGTACAATATTGTGATTCAGCAATTCTATACTTAGTGCTCATCGTGATAAGGATACTCTTCATTCGCTTCACCTATTTCACTCATGCCCCCACCCACCTCGCCTCTAGTAACAATTTATTTATTTTCTGTACTTAATAGGCAAGGATTTCTTTTTGGTCTCTTTTTCTTTCACTGTTATTTCTAAATTCTACATAAGCAGTCCTATGGTATTTGTCTTTCTCTGGCTTGTTTCACTCTGTAATATATATACTCTCTGGCTCCATCCATAGCAAATGGCAATATTTCATTATTTTTTATAGCTGAGTAATATTCTATTAAATATATATATTATACCTATATATAATAGATAATATTATATGTATATAATATAAATATATAATATATAAGTATATATTTATTCATTATATAGCTATACATTTATATGTACACATACCATATGTATTATATATGATATATATACAGTATTTCTATATTTATATGTATGTATGTGTGTGTATATATGTGTGTGTGTGTGTGTGTGTGTGTGTGTGTATCATATCTCTTTATCCATTCATCTATAGGTGGACATTCAGGTTGCTCCTATACCTTGGCTACTGTAAATAATGCTGTGATAAATATAGGGGTGCATATATCTTTTTGAGTTAGTGTTTTTGTATTCTTTGGGTAAATAACCAGTAGTGGAATTATTGGATTATATGATAATTCTATTTTCCATTTTCTGTAGGACTCCATACTGTTTTCCACATGGTTGCACCAGGTTGCTTTCTTACCGGAAGTGCACAAGGGTTCCTTTTTCTCCACATCCTCATCAATATTTGTTATCTCTTGTAGTTTTCATTTTGGCTATTCTGGCAAGTTTGAGGTAATATTTCATTTTGATTTTGATTTGCATTTATTTTTGTCTTTTTTTCACTTGCCTCAGGAGACATATCTAGAAAAATGTTGGTATAGCCAATGTCAGAGAAATTACTGCCTCTACTCTCTTCTAGAATTTTTTGTAGATTTAGGTCTCACATTTAGGCCCTTAATCCATTTTCAGTTTTTTTTTTTAAGAATTTTACTTATTTATTAATGAGAATACACAGAGAGGAGAGAGAGAGAGGCAGAGACACAGGCAGAGGGAGAAGCAGGCTCCATCCAGGTAGCCTGACATGGGACTCCATCCCAGGTCTCCAGGATCACACCCTGGGCCAAAGGCGGCGCTAAACGGCTGAGCCACCTGGGCTGTCCCATTTTCAGTTTATTTTTGTTCATGGCAGAGAAAGTCATTCAGTTTCATTCTTTTCACAGGTTGCTGTCCAGTTTTCCCAGCACCATTTGTTGCAGAGACTCTCTATTTCACATTGGATATTCTTGCCTCTTTTGTTTAAGATTAACTAATTGTGGATTTATTTCTGGGCTCTCTATTCTGTTCTATTGATCTATGTATCTCTTTTTGTGTCACTGCCATACTGTATAGATAACTATAGCTTTGTAGTGTATCTTGAAATCTGGGATTGTGATTCTCCATGTTTTGTTTTGTTTTGTTCCCCAAGATTTCTTCTGTTATTCTGGGTTGTTTGTGGACCCATACAAATTTTAGGATTATTTGTTCTGGTTCAATGAAAAATATTGTTGGTATTTTCATAGGATAGGGATTGCATTAAATCTATAGATTACTTTGGGTGGTATGGACATTTTAACAAAATTTGTTCTCTAATCCATGAGCATGGAATATCCTTCCATTTGTTTGTGTAATTTTCAATTTCTTTCATTAATATTTCATAGTTTTTAGCGTTCAGGTCTTTCACCACCTTAAGTTTATTCCTGAGTATTTTATTTTCGGTGCAATTGTAAATGGGCTTGTTTTCTCAATTTCTCTTTCTGCTACTTCATTTTTAATTTATAGAAATGCAACAGATTTTTGTATCTTTATTTTGTATCCTGTGATTCTAAATTCATTTGTCATTTCTTGCAGTTTTTTGGTGGAATCTTAAGAGTTTTCTATATATAATATCATCTGCAAATAGTGGGAATATTACTTCTCCCTTACCAATTATTATTCCTATTTCTTGTCTGATTGCTATGCCAGGACTTCCAATATTATTTCGAACAAAAGGTTGTAAGTATGGAAATCCTTGTCTTGTTCCTGATCTGAAGGGAAAATATCTTGGTTTTTCACTATTGAATATGATGTTAGCTGTGGGATTTTTATAAATGGCCTTTATTTTGTTGAGGTATGCTCCTTCTGCATTTACTTTGCTGAGAGTTTTTATCATGAATGGATGTTGTACTTTGTCAAATGCTTTCTTTCTGTACCTATTGAAATGATTATAAATTTGTAACCTCTCTCTTGTTAATGTGATGTATCACCTTGACTGACTTACAAATATTGAACCACCCTGGCATCCCTGAATTATTTTTATAATGTATTGCTGAATTTGGTTTGCCAATATTTTGTTGATGATTTTCGCATCTATGTTCATCAGAGAAACTGGCCTGTATATTGGTCTGTACTTTTTCTTTCTTCTTTCTTTCTTTCTCTTTCTTTCTTTCTTTCTTTCTTTCTTTCTTTCTTTCTTTCTTTCTTCTTCTTTCTTTCTTTCTTTTTCTTTCTTTCTTTTTCTTTCTTTCTTTTTCTTTCTTTCTTTCTTTCTTTCTTTCTTTCTTTCTTTCTTCCTCTTTCTTTCTCTCTTTCTTTTCTTTCTTTCTTTCTTTTTCTTTCTTTCTTTCTTTCTCTGTTTCTTTCTTTCTTCCTTTCTTTCTTTCTTTCTTTCTTTCTTTCTTTCTTTCTTTCTTCTTTCTTTCTTTTTTTTTTCTTTCTTTCTTTCTTTCTTTCTTTCTTTCTTTCTTCTTTCTTTCTTTCTTTCTTTTTCTCTTTCTTTCTTTCTTCTTTCTTCTTTCTTTCATTTAATTTAGTAGTACCTGTTTTTGGTATCAGGGCAATGCTGGCCTTATTGAATGAATTTGGAAACTTTTCTTCCTCATCTGTTTTTTTTTAATAGTTTGAGAAGATTATATATTAACTCTCTTAATGTTTGATAGGATTCACCTGTGAAGCCATCTGGCCTTAGACCATTGTTGGGTGGGGTTTTTTTTAATTCTTATTATTGATTCAATTTCATTGCTAGTAATTAGTCTTTTCAAATTCTCTATTTCCTTCTGGTTTAGTTTTGGAAGGCTATTTCTAGGAATTTATTCATTTCTTCTAGGTTCCCCACTTTGTTGATGTATAACTTTTTATAATATTCTTTTAAAATCTTTTATATTTCTGTGGTGTTGGTTATTTTTTTCTATTTCATTTATGATTTTGTTTGTTTAAATCTTATCTCAGTCTCTACTCTCTCTCTCTCTCTCACTCTTTGATGAATCTGGCTAAAAAATTACCAGTTTTGTTCATCTTGTTAAAGAACTATTTCCCGGATTCATTGATCTATATATATATATATTTTTCTTTTAGTCTATTTCATGTTTTTCCTGCTCTCATCTTTATTTCCTTCCTTTTACTGGCATGTTTGTTCTTCTTTTTCTCCTTTAGGTGTAAGTTTAGGTTATCTGGGATTTTTCTTGTTTCTTGAGGTAGACCTATATTGCTATAATCTTCCTTCTTAGAACAGCTTTTGATGCATTCCAAATATTTTGGACAATTGCGCTTTCATTTTCATTTGTCCCCATGTATTTTTTATTTCCTCTCCGATTTCTTGTTTGATCCATTCATTGCTTAGTAGCATCTTATTTAACCTCCATTTATTTGTGTTCTTTCTAGATTTTTTTCTTAGGGTTGATTTCTAGTTTCATAACATTGTGATTTGAAAAGATAAATGATATTACTTCAATATTTTTGAATTTGTTGGAACGTGTTTTGTGACATAATGGGATCAATTCTGGAAAATGTTCCATGTGCACTCGAAAAGAATGTGTATTCTGCTGTTTGTGAATGGAATGCTCTGAATATATCCGTTACATCTATCTGTTCCATTGCATCATTTAATCCTTGTTGAATATTTGTTTGGATGATGTATACATTGATGTAAGTGGGGGTTTAAGGTCTCCTACTATTATTATATGACTAGATTTTTTTCCCTTTGTGTCTGTTTATAGTTGCTTTATGTATTTGGGTGCTTCTAGGATGGAACATAAGTATTTACAATTATTATTATCTTCTTGTTGAGTTGTTTTTTTATGAATATGTAGTGTCATTTTTGTCTCTTGCTATAATCTTTTTTTAAAGTCTATTTTGTCTGATATAAATATAGCTACCTCAGCTTTTTTCTGCTTCTATTTCCATGGTAAGTGTTTTTCCTTCCCTTCACTTTCAATCTGCATGTGTCATTAAGTCTGAAGTGAGTCTTTCATAGGCAGCATATATATAGGTTTTGCTTTTTTATACATTCAATCATCTTATTTTGATTAGAACATTTAGTCCTTTTACATTCAAATTTATTGATATGTATGTACTTATTGCCATTTTGTGACTTGTTTTACACTTGCTTTGGTTATGCTCTATTCCTTTCTTCCCTTTATTTTTCCATATCTATTACAGATTTTTGATTTGTGGTTACCATTAGGTTTATATATGATATCCTATAAAAAAGCATTCTATATTAGGTTGATGGTTGCTTAGGTTTGAACTCATTCTAAATGCACCAAATTTTTCTTCACCCTCATGTTTTATGATGTTTTATGTAAATGATATCTTACTTTACATCATTTTATGTTGTGAATCCCTTGACTGAGTTTTATAGGTGGGTTGATTTTATTGCATTTATGCTTTAACCTTTATATTGGTTTTGTGATTAATCTACTACTTTTATTATGTACCAGTAAAATTCTTTCCTTGCCTAATTTTCTCACTCCTTATTTTGGCCGTTCCATTCCATTCAAAGACTATCCTTTAATATTTTTTGTAAGGCTAATTTATTGGTGATGAATTCCTTTAACTTTTATTTATCTCAGGAACTCTTTATCTCTCTATTATGAATGATAGCTTTGCTAGATGGAGCATTCTTGGTTGCAAGTTTCTTCCTTTCATCTCCTTAAATATGTCATGCCACTCTTATCTGACCTGTTAAGTTTCTGCTGATAAATCACCTAATAGCTATATACGGTTCCTCTTGTATGTAACTGTTTTCTTTACTTTTTCTGCTTTTAAAATTCTCTTTGTCCTTACTTCCCTCCTTCCCCCATTTTAATTGTTATATACTTCAGTGTTATCTCCTTGGTTGATTTTGTTCAGGACTTTCCGGGTATCCTGGATCTAGATGTCTGTTTTGTTCCCCAGATTGGGGAACTTCTCAGCTATTATTTCTTCAAATCAATTTTATGCCCCCTTTTCTCTCTTCTTCTGGGATTCCTATAATGTAAATGTTATAATGCTTGATGGAGTGGCTGAACTCCTTTGACCTATTCTAATTTTTTATTATTCTTTTTTTTTTCTTTTTCTTATTCAATTTGGTTGCTTTTCATTACACTGTCTTCCAGCTCACATAGTCATTCTTCTGCTTCCTCTAGTCTATGTTTATTCCTTCTAGCATATTTTAAATTTCAGTTAATGAGTTTTTCATCTCTGATCAGTCCTTTTTTATGTTTTTTTTAAAGATGTATTTATTTGTTCATGATAGACACTCACAGAGAGAGAAAGAGAGGCAGAGACACAGGCAGAGGGAGAAGCAGGCCCCATGTCGGGAGCCCGACGGAGGACTCCATCCCGGGTCTCCAGCAGGTGCTAACCACTGAACCACCCAGGGATCCCCATCTTTTTTATGTTTTATCTTTTTTTTGTTGAGGATCTGACTGAGATCCTCCATCTTAAGTTCAGTGAGTATATTTATGATCATTTCTTTGAATTCTATCAGACATATTGCTTATCTCCATTTCATTTAGTTCTTTTGCTATGATTTTATTCTGTTCTTTCATTCAGAACATATTCCTCCATTAACTTCATTTTGTCTAAGTCTCTGTGTCTCTTTCTATGTATTAGGAAAGTCAACTAATGTCTCCTGATCTTAAAAGTAGTGGCCATAGTAGGGCCATGAAGAAGAGGCCCTATAATGCAATATCCTTTGTTCACCAGAACCTGGCACTTCAAGGATGTCTCTTATATATGTTGTGTGTGCCCTACTACTCTAGATGAGCCATAGTTGCCTCAGTTCAGTCAACTGCAATGGCCCCCATTTCCCTATTGTGGGCATGTTTTGTTCCTTGTACTGTTAAGGGGCCAATCTGGGGCTACCTTAGGCTAGAATTGTGTCATATCAGATATCTACCCTCAGCCCTTTGCCAAAACTGAGATCACATGGAAGTGCAGGGTTCTTTCCTTACATTGTCCCCTGAGAGTTTTTGTTGGTGGGTGATCCTGCAGTCAGACTAGATGTCTGCCTGTACTTCTCTGTTCGGCTTGCAGTGACCCTAAACTACAGGACTCTCTCTTTATTTTTCCCCTTGTGATATTTTTGTTGGTGAGCAGGTGAGCAGTCAGATCAGATGTCTGCCGCCAGTCCACTGCTGGGACTGAAGTCAAACTGGTGTGTGTGATATCTTGCCCTCTTTCCAAGGTGGTGTTGGTCACTGTCAGGGCTGCTTGCAAAATAAGATGTCTCTGGCATCACTTTGGAAGGACTCCTGCTGAATTGGATGAGTTGGATGGGACAGTATGCAGAAGAATACAGAAGCTGGGTATGTGATGTTGCACAGTGTTAGCAAGCTGGGTGGTGAGTATTCAAGCTGGTTCCTGCAAGTGTCTGGATGTCTAGGCTGCAGTACAGTGAAGGGAAATGGCAGCCACGTGTTCTTTTATTCTTGGAGAAGTCTCCCAAAGATCTCTGCCTTTCCTGTGTTCATTCTGAGATTAGTAAATAAAATCTCCTTTCTGTATACCCCAGGTACTTTTTAAACTACTGCTTATATTCTGCCTCTTAGTGAGGTTGTTTGTTTTGATGTCTCTTTAAGGGTGAAGACTGTTTTCTATGACCCTCAGGCTCCTCCAGGGCCAAGCCCTGTGATTTTTAAAGTTCTGGATCTTAAACTCCACTGATTATGAAAACTCATGAAGTTCAGCCCCTCTAATTTCCAAAGCCAAATATTATGGGATTCTGCTTTCCCAGGATAGGTTCCTCATGTCTGACATGTCTGGTGTGGGATCTTTTCCTCTCTGTTTTTCATTCTTGGGGTGTCCTTCCCATTTATGGTTAATTTCACGGGAATTTGGTTCTTGTCCATGCCTCAACCCTTTGTACTGTTTTACATGTGGCCTCCTTTTCTGCAACTAACTGTGGAGAATCTGTTCTGCCAAATTTTCAGTTGTTTTCTGGATTATTTACACTGATGTGCAACTAAATGTGGCTTTTTTATGGAATATGGACAGGAAATATTTTGGTTGCAACATGTTAGAATTATATACTTATGAAGAACTTTGTGCAAATTTAGGCTATAAAATGAATATCTACAGAATGATCTAGCATCTAACAACCAAAAATATTCAGAGTATGATCATGTGCATTCTCTTTTTTTTAACTTATATACTTACTTTTTTACCTTTAAAAATAAACTGTTAGAAAAAAGTGATATTGAGCATCCTTGGATGGGTGTTTCAGTGGTTTAGTGCCTGCCTTCAGCCCACAGCATGATCCTGGGGCCCAGGATCAAGTCCCACATCGGGCTCCCTGTATGGAGCCTGCTTCTCCCTCTGCCTGTGTCTCTGCTTCTCTCTCTCTCTCTCTCTCTCTCTCTCTGTGTGTCTCTCATGAATAAATAAACAAAATCTTTAAAAAAGAGAGAAAGAAGTGATATTTATTATTTAAAAAAAATCTTGGCCAATTATGTGTTTTGTTTTAAACAACAATTGATATTTGCACAAGAACAATGTATAGTGTAGAACTCCTGTATTAATAGTGTGATGTAGTTGGTATCTCTATCCACATATGTAGACCTTACCATTGCAATATATTCAGACTACAATTCCAGTGACTAACACCCATAGGTCTTGGTCCACTCTGAATCTATGGGCTGGGATAGACGTGCCAAGGAAAAGCTCTCAGTGAAAGACTAAAAGGAATCTGCAGATCAATAACCCAGTTCCCTAATTTGTCATGTGAGATAATTCTGAAGCATGGATTTCACAAAAGTTTACAGAGTATATCAGCTACATCAAGCTGCACTTGTCCACAGTGAATTTTTTTGATAATTTTATTTCTTCGTTTGCTTCCTGAACCACTTCTCCACTCCTCTGCTTATGGTCTCTGGCTTAATTTCCCAAACAAAGTCCTGCATGCATATGATTTTGTGGGAACCCAAACCATTATAATTCCAATGTTCCAGACACCAGATACTTGGAAGAAAATTTTGAGAACCACTACCTTGATTCATGAGATCTCATATTTTTGTAATGATGAGATAAGTTAAAAATTTTCACTAATACGTGAGAAGACCTACAGTGAAAATAGGTATTAAGTACCATGGAAATAGTGAAGAATGGGGTATATTCTTTAACTGATGTCTGCCTATGTTTACATCTGCTAAAATATTATATATTCTATTTACCTTACAGTAATATTGTTAATAGATCCTCTCCTCAGGACTTTGAAACAACACAGCAAAGGCAATGATTACAGAAATTTGAAAATCCAAGGTTATTCTTTGGACAAGTTTAGTAACCAGTATACCAAAACATTAACTCTGACAGAAATTAAAGGATATTAAATGACTATTTAAAAAAACCAACATAGTTTTTGTTTTGTGTACATGGGTGTATGCACACACACACAATAACACAAACATGCACCTGCACACACATACACACACATATTCATGTCACATAAATCTTTAGTTTTAATATCTGGCAAAAATATTTTCAGTAAGATGTGCTAATATCAACTATTTATAGGCAGTAGAGCAAGATTAGAAAATATTTAAATTTCCAGAAAATCTTTAAAGTTCCACTGTATGTTTCTAAACAAAGAGTGGAGAGGAAGGGCTTTTAAATAAGAATGACAAACCAGAGTTTTAAGAAAAATCTAAGAAGATGAATTCCGAATATCTAGTCAGGATCATTTTTGACACATGGCTACAATTTGATGTTTGTTTGCTTTTTTAATTTGATACATCAGATTTCTGGAGGTTTTTGCTTTGTTTTGTTTTGCTTTTGTTTTTTGTTTGCCCTATGATATTTCTGATTTAAGTTCACAGAGACCCCCACTTTCATTTTTTAAACTAATAACTTTTATTTTTAAAAGGTTGTTTGTTTGTTTATTTATTTAAAATATTTTAATTATTTATTCCAGAGAGAGGAGGAGAAGCAGGCTCCATGCAGGGAGCCTGATGTGGGACTCGATCCCGGCACTGTGGGATCACTCCCTGAGCCAAAAGCAGATGCTCAACCGCTGAGCCACCCAGACATCCCTACTTTTAAAAGTTTAAACAAAGTTTGTAGCTTAAGAAAAAATCTTATGTTAATATAAGTGCTTTTTTCTTACACTTATCATATTCCTCTCTTGGCTTCAAACAAGTAAATTTTTTAAAGACATTATTTATTTATTCAACAGAGATAGAGAGCACAAGCAAGAGGAGCAGGTGAGATAGAAGTAGGCTCCCCTCCAAGAAGGCAGCCCAATGCAGGACTCAACCCCAGGATCCTGGGATCATGATGTGAACAGAAGGCAGCTGCTTAACTGAACAAGCCACCCAGGCACCCCAAACAAGTAAATTTTTTCTGATTTTTTGTTTTAATACAAGTTGCTTTTATTTACACATTAACCATATACGAATGAATCATTAAGATATACTTTATTTAATTTGCTTAATTTAATTTTTACATAAAAATAATGCAATTAAATATGTATATGTAATTTTATTTTGAACTTAGTATCATGCTTTTTGAACTTATTCAGACTGAGGCTTGTTGTCACTTTGTTTTATAATATTTTAATACAAATTTATTATATATATTATGGCCATTTAAAGGAATTTCAGTTAATAAATAGCTATTAGAAATGTTACCTGGCTGGATATTCTGCTGATATACACATGTATAAAATGTGAAATTTCTTGGGGTTAGGAGGTGAGCAATTTTAACTTTACTAGATCATGTACTGAGTTTTTAGCAGACAATTAAGAAAATATTAATAGTGCATAATATGATTTAAAAAGTCTTTAGGCAGGGGATCCCTGGGTGGCCCAGCGGTTTGGTGCCTGCCTTTGGCCCAGAGTGTGATCCTGGAGTCCCGTGATTGAGTCCCACATCGGGCTCCCTGTGTGGAGCCTGCTTTTTCCTCTGCCTGTGTCTTAGCCAGGAGCCTATGTTGACCTTGTAGACTAGAGAAGAGTGTGATTAAAGATGAGTAGTCTGCTGTGCTAAGTGCTGCTTTGCAGTAACCAGTTAGAGAATGAAGTTTACCATTAGATTAGTAATGTAAACATGATTATCTTTATTTAGAGCATTACTTATAAGATAGAAATAACCTTAATAAGCAAACACCTTGTCCCTCTGTATGAAGCTTTTGTTGTATCCAGATGGAGACAGTGCTCTTTGAACACAGTAATCAGATGCAATTCAGAATACTATGCTTACTTTACTAAAAACAAGCTAATGCTACCAGAACAGATAAACTACACAACCAAAATGATAAAATGATAAAACAATCACTTCTGGCCCTTCATTTGCCCCATTTTTTTTTTTCTAAGAAAAGTCCCCAAAGAGGGACTCCTGGTTTTCCTCTTACTTCTCTTGATGATCTTTTCATGTCTCCCTTGTCAACTGTTCTTCCTCAAGACAATTCTCAGGTATAGAGTAGCTCAATTATTTTTTTTCTTGTGTCCTTTTCTTATCATTGCCCTGAGATCATGACCTGAGCCAAAATCAAGAGTTGGACTCCTAACCACTGAGCAACCCAGGCACTTCAACACTGAATGAAGAAAGTCTTAATCTTTTCATGATATATACTAAATGCAGTACTTCTTTAACTCTGTACAGAAGCTGATTTTATAGTTTCACTTATCGTTTCTGTTCTTTCTCATGAAATCAAATTAAATTTGTATTTTTGTTTGTGTTTTGTTTTTGATTTTTGTTAAATTTTCCCATACCTGTTTCCTTTTGGACCACTAGCCACAGAATTAAGATATGCAATTTTTTAAAAAGATTTTATGTGTTTATTTTTATTTATTTGAACGAGAGACAGAGCTTGTGCAAGTGTGGGGAGGAGCAGAGGGGTAAGGGTGAGAGAGGAGAAAGAATCACAATCATACTCCACGCTGAGTGTGGAACCCTTGCAGGGCTCAATTCCATGACCTGAGATCATGACCTGAGCCGAAACCAAGAGTTGGATGTCCACCAACTGGGCCATCCAGGAACCACAAGATACACAATTTTTAATGTTTCTTTGTGTTTTATTCCATATCTCTTTGCTACACTCATTCCTCAGCAAAAACTTATATAATGTAACACTACACAATAATATAGTATTATCTCTGTTTCTATGAAAAACTGTTGAGAAAAAATATAAATGAAAATATACAGTGAAGTAAAACTACATGGTAATTTTTTTCAATGTTCAATTTTGGCCATTAAGAGACATAATCCAGGAAATTCTTTTTTAACACTACTAGATTTTGCTCCATCTGTTTTGGTTTATGCCAAAGTAGATTTTACTGAGTCAGAAAGCCCTTCTCACACTTGCTCTTATACATTTAGATATATGTTGCCAGTGCTTGAATGCTTTGTCTCCATGTTTTTATCTTTTCCAGGCATCTAATACTACTTATTATACTGCAGTTTTCTTGTTCTTTTTAGCATGTTCTTTTTAATTCATTTTATTCCAAAGTTTCCAACAAAGAGTTTACTACTTTTATAATTTGCCAAGGGTTGTAATACTATGGCAACAGGGCAGAGGGTGAATACAAGAGGATTTGATTTCATGAATTCAATACTATGCATGTTTGGACAAGTCTTTATTTATGACTCTCATATTTTCCTCCATTAACAAAATGAAAATAATAGTCCCCCTATAGAGTATTGTTTAGAATAAACAATGAATAAATAAATAAAACTGACTCATAGTTGATATCCGATAAAGTATTATGGGATTTAAACCTTCCAGACTTCACATTTTAGATTACTTCAGGGCCATCATTATAAATACTGGGTAATATAATTCTAATTGAATTGGAGACATGGAAATTTTGTTCCTAGAGATTCAATTAATCAAATGCCATATAACCACATTCATTTATTTCTTTAAACTCATATTGAACATATGGATTTTGTTCCCATAATCATGACTTAAAGATACAAATGATCATATGCGCAAGTTGCCCAGTTACTTCCATATTGCTGTCAATATTTTGTTGATGGCACTCGGTTCTGTGAAATATTTAAATGCATTGTAAGCACAGCTGGTATGACGAGTATGAGGAGTGCAGCTTCTTCGCTGGTTGCTATTCTTCATGCATATTAGCATATTACATTAAACTCTCAGTGTGGACAGGATTGGAACTTAATATATTAACTTTTAAAGACCCATATAGTGGTACATTTAAAAGTGGAGGCTGCCCCAGCACCTAGGTATTTATGCAAGATGTGAGAAACTTAGAATATTAATTTTATGATATATAGAGTTCTGTATGCATTGTGAACTAAATTTAAGATTACATACCTGCTAGTTTTTAATCTATTTTCACAATTATCATTTAATTTTAAAAGTGAGCCCAATAATCACAGACTGTGCTTCTCCAAAACCCACTATATTTTTTTCAACATGAGAGATATGTCTCCTAAAAGAGCCGAGGGCCCTATTATGGTTTTCTTCAAACAAATTTCCATCTTGACAAACAATCTCATAATGGAGAAAACTTTGTTTTAAAAATGCACAAAATGTGTTTTTAATAAATGTATCCCATAAATTTACCATGCTTAACATAGTTATAGTAATCTCATTATTTGCATATAGTAATCAGGATTTAGTTGAATTGCAAGCTATTTAACAGACTGCACACCACCAGTTCTTAGTGGCAACACAGCTGGATTCATTTTTCAGGATGAAAGATCACCCACTATAAACTTGCACTGCTGGTGAGATTGAAAAATACTCAGATGTAAGCTTTAAATTGGCTACAAGGATAGACATTTCTTTGCAACCCCTGTGTAGTATATTAAGCAAAACTGAAACATTTGATTTTAATTAGAATATTGAATTAGATTCTAAGTCAAATCTAGGACAGAGTTACAAAAGAAGCTGCCTCATAGTTGAAAGTGTTAAAATGAATGTACTGCACCCCATACAGAACATTTACGGAATTTCAACTAGAAAGCAATGATGGAAAGTGACTGATAAGAGACATTAGAAATTGCCCCATGGGCAGAAAAATATGAAGAATTATAATGCTTCAAGAAGAATATAAATAGGCATTTAGATGATAATTTTCCACATGAATCCAATTATAGAAGTTTTAATCTTCATATTAAAACAGTTTTCCTTAACTAGCCTAAATAATATAATCTATATTATGGTTAATATCCTTGATTAGCATGAGAAACTAATGATTGTATTGGACAGCTCTTGTAATCTTTTTCAAATCCTTTTATTCCTTCCTCCTATTGCCAACCACTGCTGCAGCTTCAGCCAGTTTCAAAGCAACCCAACAGTTCTTTGCATTTGGATCAGAGCCATGTAACTCCTGCTTCTTGCTTTTGCACTTCTTTGATATAGAGACGTAGGATGCTTGGGATAACCCACTCAGGACTAATATGTGAACAAGTTAGAGTTCACAGCCACCTTTGAGGCCCCGTTGACCAACTGATGAATGGAGGCTGGTGGGTATATCATTCTGAAATGTTCAATGGGTTATTCAGAAAGTTTTGTGGAGGGAGACTAGTCTTAGAACAGTGGCAATAATCATAAAGCATTGTTGAACTGTTTCTCCATCCCTTTTTGTTTACCTCCTCTGTCACTACAGCTTTCTGGAATGATTTCTCAAATAAACTATTTCCATTGAAGTCTGTGTCTTAGAATCAACTTTCAGAGACTCCAGGCTGAAGTATATTTCAGAGAATATGCAAAGATTTAAAATAACCTGCTAAATTCATGATGACCATAACCACTAGTGATACTTACAGTTTATGGTTAAATCCTGTTAAAGCCTAGTCAATGGGACACATAGGTAGCTCAATGATTGAGTGTCTGCCTTTGGTTCAGGGTGTAATCCCGGTCCGGGGATCGAGTCCAGCATCAGGCTTCCCGAGAGAAGCCTGCTTTCCCCTCTGTCTATTTCTCTGCCCCTCTCTCCTTATCTCTCATGAATGAATGAATAAATAAATAAATAAATAAATAAATAAATAAATAAATAAATCTTTTTAAAAGAGCCTAGTCAATGAGTATATTCTATTTTAATATTCCAACTATAACACTTGTAAAATTTATCTGTAAATAATTGAGGGTTTTGCATCTTGGAAATAATTACAGTTTATTTTAGTTATCAGATTAAGGCAATTTGTGTTCTTGAGAAAGTCACTGCAGAATCAAAAGTTTTATCAAACATTTCAAAATTGAATTTCACCAGAATCAATGTGGCAACATGGGTATGCTAAAAATGCTTTCTTTATTTGAATAAAAATGAAAGTATTGAGGATAATCATGAACTCTCCCAGTTGCATTGTGCTATTTTGGAATCATAGACTACTCTTTCTTGTTGAATTGACTGTGGTTACTGTGGCTGTGATTGTGATTGTGGTGGTGATTGCTGATCTTCTTGAAGAGGTATGTCAGGCTTATAGGTATATATTTTAATGGGTGATATATTTTGTTTGTACTAGTTATTGAGAAATAATAATGCCTAAGGCACTGTGACGTACACTATTTTCTATTTCTATAACAAAGGTGTACAGAGATTATTATCTTACATTAAGAGAATACAAAGGTAAATGAAAGTTAAGCAATGTAACTGTTCCACATCAGTAGAAATCAGCTGATTGAGATACAAACCTATGTTTACTAACTCAAAAGCAATTCCTTTGCTCTTGCACAAGCTGGGTGGTGGTATATTAATATTTCATGATATATATGACTTTCCTGAACAATTTGTTCTGTTATAGAGTCCAAGTTCATATATATCCTTCACAATACTTACTAAAAAAAATATTTTGGCCATATCTGAAACCTCTGGATCAACTAAATGTGTCGAAATTGATGATTTATTGTTCTATTTCATCTTGTGCTTGCTTAATACTACTTAAATTTAATATAAATATAAAAGCAGTCATTTCACCCTGTGTTTCACCATAGGCTTGTAATTATGAACTTTTGCTAATAATTCCTATAAATCTTATAAATAATTGCAATTTATGATGATGACAGTAATTTCATGAAGTCTTTTTTATGTGGAGACAGTTTGATCTTACTTTCAAGTCAATCTCATTAATTTTTTACTAGCATCAGATCTTTTCTTCCCAATCAACTGCCTTGGCATCTCTTCTAACTCCCTTTTCATGTCTACGAACTTTTCCTACCTGATTGGTGCTCCAGGGAACACTATTCACATCAACATAATGTGAATGATACTTCTGTAACTGAGCAACATGATGCCTCAGAAGTTCTATGGGTTTTTAGAACTTTTTTCTGAAATAATCACTTACTAGTTGGTGATTCTGGACAAACCACTTACTAGCTGATGCCGCCAACTTTGTAGGGAGGAAGCTAGAATAGGATTTTGAAGTTTTAGTCTGATCCAATTCCTATTATATCTAACAACATATTTATGAAGTTTCATACAAAATGGATAGTAATTTCTTCCTATTTTGTATTATTTGTAGATTTCATTGAAGGTGTAAAAGAGCAAAATAGCTGTAGTAGCAATGTGCTTTACTCATTTTCTTTTTTCAGGCATAATTTTGTTAAAGATGTTTACAGTCACTATTCATTAGGGTCCCTTAGGCACTTCATGGCTTTTGAGATACTCAGGTAGTATTCTGTTACTTCTTTTCCTCTTGAAACCAACCTGAATTAGACACAGATTTTAGATACCAAGACATTGCATTTAATGCTGTTGAGAGTTGACACGCAGAGGTCAAAATGGAAAGATAGTAGCATGAGAAAAGTTTAATAAATACACACATAAAAATTCTTCTTGAGACACAAACCAGGTGGAATCAAAGATAAAGCTTTACCAAGACAAAAAATTCAGGAGCATTGCCAATCACATATGAAACTTGGTAATAAACTGTTAGAAATGCAATTTTTAGTTTTCTATTTTTAATCCCCCCCATCCTCATGAAGGAGAAACCATCCATCTTCTGGTTGTAATATTGTGAGGAATGAATGGAAGGCATTCTTGACAGCCATCAGTAAAAATGAAAAAACATATGCTGAGGGATAGGATGGTGAGGGAAATTTTTGACATCTGCTGGCATGTTATTTAATATAATAAAATAGTATACTGATGCACAGGGACAGAATAGAAAGAATAAAGTACAGTCACAATATTATTTTTTTGTTTCATAGCTAAAGCTTTTCTAACAAGGTCAAAATGTATATAAGATATATAGAGAAAACCCATATACTTGGAACTAACTTCATGATATCAGACCTATCTTTAACCCAAATTCACTCCAGTGCAGCTGATTTGCCCTAAGCAAGGATGCAGTCTAGAACCAGAAGAGTATCTCTGCCAAATGGCAAAGGTCACTAGGCCAACTCAATGAGCAAAACTACATTAATGTCAAAAAGTGTCTCAATATCTACCAGGAAGAGAAGCATTTTAAACAGAAAATTTAGCAGATAAAGTGAGTAGTTTGTGGTAGACAATATGAAAAATAGAATTCTTTGAGGAGAAAGTACCCAGAGATGAATCCACAGGATACTGAACTTGTCCAACTCCCTGAGGTTGATGGAAATTTGAACTAGTAATAATGTAGAACCAATTATAGAGTTTCCTCACTTACAATATTTATATCCCTATTAACTGAATTTTACCTCTTCCTCTGTAAGACTCAATTTCCTTACTAAAGCCAATAAATAATAGTACCTATTTACAGATTTGGTCAGAGAAATACATATGTTAATACATGTAACATCCTCAGTACAGTATAATCCTTCCATGTGTGTGTGTATGTGCTTGTGTTTATGTGTATACATGTGTTTAGAAGGAGCAAGTGATATCCTCTAAGTTACAAGATAGCTACTTGGGTTTTATTAAATTTAAAATAAAAAATACTAACATTCTGTTTTAAAAATGGCACAATCATAAGACCAGAGTGGTAAAAAGCAATTAACTCTATGAAATAGCATATATAGACTTAATTTGAATTATTGACTAAGGTAAAGTCTCATGAAGACTTTTTCTTTGAACAAGAAGACATTCTGGAAAATATGTGAATATAGAGGGAATATGTATATGCACGGTCACAATGCTCAGTCAGAAGGCCACAATTGACTGAGAAACCTAGTCAGAGAATGAGGCTAACAGCAGGCTTATTGCACAAGAACAGATATTTTGATCCAAACTTCTACAGCTTTGGCATGTAAAACATTTTAGATGCTAAGATGACAGAACTGCTCATAAAACCATCTGCTATTTACTGATCCATCTGTTGGTCAGCAGAGAGCCATCATAACCCAAGAAATTGTTTGGTCTGAGAAGCAACACAATTTTCAGTTTTTTAAACTGGAAATAGCTTTAATGGCTTGCAAAGGCTGTATTTTATTATAGAAGACCATAGAATATCAGTTTGTACTCATTATTTATCATGATTTAGAATTAAGAAAATTTAGCATCACTTTTATGCCTTCATATAAAAATATATATCCATAAAGATATTAAAGGAAAAACTTATACACAGATTCATTATTAAGCAATCATGATATATGAGAAAAAATATTTTTGTTAAGCACTTTGTAAACAATCATGTGTGGCTGAAGTAGCAGATGCAGTTAATATAAAAGCCTTCTAATCTGAAGTATGTGGTTGATATAATTCAATAAAGTAAACATCAGGTCTTCAACAGCGTTCACATTTTTAAGAAAACTTAAATGAGAGATCATAGCAATTTGTCATTTATAAAACTATAAAGTAGTTATAAAATGAAAAGGTTCAATTTTAAGGAAAAATTGGAATTCGAAGCCTACAGATCCTTACAGCATTTTAAAATAGTTTATTAGTTTATAGTAATATAAAGTTACCTTATACATATTGCAAAACTGAACTTATGGCATAAAGCTCAAAAAATTATAAAAAAACAAACATATGCACACATGTAACCAAATGTTTGTATACTATACCCATTTTTCTTTTTTTCTGTGACTAACACTATTTAGAAATTTATTCCAGATAAGACAAGTAGACTTGCCTCATTCTTTGAAAATTGTCTATTATTCCTTATGTACTATAGTTGTATTACAATGATTTAATCGGTTATTAAATCATTTAGATTGCTTGCAATTTTACTGTTGCAAAAGAAGCTGCAATGAACATTCATACACAAAGGTTACACATCTGCAAGCAAATTTGTAAGATAAATTTTTTGAGGTATAATTGCTGGCATATTTCCATTTTAATAAATACTGCCAAATTGCATTCCATAGAAGCTATAAAAATTTACCCTCTTACTACTAACATGTAAAATTACTCTACATTGACATCAACAAAGTCAGTTGTCAATGTCTTTATTTTCATCAACTGTATAGTTTGAAAATTACATTTAATTGTAAATGTATATGCATTTATGAGTAACTATATGCATTTATACATTTATATGCATTCGTGACTGGCTTATGTCTTTCCTAAAATTTTATATTTCTATTTATTGGTTAGCCTTTTACTCAATGATGTAAAAAATATTTATATATTAAATTGATCCTTTGTATAATTACTTATAAAAATTTTTTTCTGAAGATTTTTCCCTTGAATTTTTTTTCTATTTAGTTACATTATAGTCACATTCTAAAAACTTGATGTAATAAACGTGTTAATTTTTTTATTGTTTCTAGGTGGTTTTGGCAATGGTTTCAAAGACATTTCATATTTAGATTTATTTTTCTGTGTTTTCTTCTAATATATTCCTGGATTAATTTTAAGAAATAAATCTTCAATCCATTTAATATCTTGTCTCAAAAAGCTTTTGAAAAATCTATCCTTTCTCACTGTTTTGAGTTACACCATTTATGTATCTTGGCCTAATTCTAGGTTTTTTGTTTTTTGTTTTGTTTTGAATCAACATAGCTGTCTATTCATGAACTCTGATAAATTTCAAAAAATATTTTAGGTGTATACCACTTTTTAAATCTTGGAAAGTTATCCTTTATCTATTAGATATTTTTAAGTGATTTTTTCTATTTATATTTAATGTTTGTCTATGAACATTAGAATCTACCTATCAAAAATCATGCTTTTATTATTGTTTGAAGTGTAAATATTAAATTAGTGAAGTATGAAAAATATTATTAATTTATTATTAATTAAAATATTTTTATCCAAAAATGTGGAATCCTTTCAGTTTGTTTGATTCTTCCTTGGTGTCCCTCAGTACCACAAAAGTGTACCATATAGAAACCTCATGAATTCTTAAGTCATTACAGTTTTCCTTTCCTTATGGGTTATTTTTTTAAGATTTATTAATTTATTCAAGAGAGAAAGAAAAAGTGTGTGTGTGCCGTGGGGAAGGGCAGAGAAAAAAGCCATTCTAGCTCTGTAGTGAGATTTAAAAAAAAAAAAGTTTTATTATGTCATTTGTGGAGCCAAAATGTAGGACTCGATCTCATGACCCTCTGATTAGACCTGAGCTGAAATCAGGAGTCTCAGGCTTAATCAACTGCTCCACCTAGGCGTCCTTTCTCATGGGTTATTTTTAAATCATGATATTGTTTTCTTTTCACCTTTGCAGGACGCTTATCTTTTTATAGGCATTTTGTCATAAATTTTAAAGTTTTAAGTGTAGGCAATGGAAATGAAGACAACTGATTTATATATACATATTTTGCATCTAGGATTCAAGAATTTTCATTTCCATATATCTATATAACTTAACTATATTTTTATCACTGCTATTATTTCATTTTCTAATTTTTAAATTAACTAGGAAATATATCTTAGAGGTAAACATACTGAAAAATCTTTTTTCTCCTATTTATTTTTATTTTCATTTCTTCCTACTATATAAATCACTCATATAAACTATTGATCTTATATGAAATTTTCCTAAAAACTCTCCATCATTAGGAATTACACTGGGGCAGCCCAGGTGGCTCAGCGATTTAGCGCTGCCTTCATCCCAGGGCGTGACCCTGGAGACCCCGGATCGAGTCCCACGTCGGGCTCCCTGTATGGAGCCTGCTTCTCCTTCTGCCTGTGTGTGTGTGTGTGTGTGTGTGTGTGTGTGTGTCTTTCTTTCTCTCTCTCTCTGTCAAGAATAAATAAATAAAATATTTTTTTTAAAAAAAGAAAATTACACTGAAATAAAAA
This sequence comes from Vulpes lagopus, assembly GCF_018345385.1. Classification (NCBI taxonomy): domain Eukaryota; kingdom Metazoa; phylum Chordata; class Mammalia; order Carnivora; family Canidae; genus Vulpes; species Vulpes lagopus. Next base: position 12,653,548 of record NC_054824.1, read on the forward strand.
TTTTAATTTACCATGGATTCTAGCATACTACATTTGTCTTCTACTACAATTCCAGGAATTAGTATAATTTATTCCATAAATTAAGATCAGTTTCTAAATTAGTCTTTTAATCAATATCCTTAAAAACTAAGTACTATATTCTTTCCTTGACCAATAGCCTTTAAATTAATTTAAAAAAAACTTTCATTGAATTTTGATATGATTTGAAAATATTTAATACAATAAACCTGTGCCTATTACAAATTAATGTTAATTTTGCCCTTGAATCTATCAATCCCATTATATTCTGTGAGAGCTTAGACCTTTTTTCTCAATCATTTCCTCAGAGTTTTTAGTCAAGGCTTTTGAGGTTTTTGTGGACATGAAACAGCTAAAGAATTAAAATATTTTATTCTAGAACACTAATGACAATACCACTTTTTAAAAAGTCTTAGTTATAGCTCATTTTGTTCTTTTGTATCAGTTCTTTTTTTTTTTATTATTTGTGAGAGAGAGAGAGAGAGAGAAGTAGGCTCCATGCAGGGAGCCTGACATGGGACTCAATCCCGGGACTCCAGGATCACACCCTGAGTGGAAGGTGGAGCTAACCACTGAGCAACCCGGGGTGTTCCCTAGTTCTTACTTTTGTAGAAATTTAGCCTCACAAAGAATGTTTCCACTTTTGTCTTAAACTGCAACAAATACTGACAGTGTTGCCTCTTCTGTGTCCTTATTTTCTCACTACTCTCCCTCATTTTCCATCTGTCCCATTTTCCTTCCTGTAGCTTGTCTTCTTAGTTTCCATTCTTATTCCAAGTGATCTGGAGGTGTACATCTGACTTTATAGTGAGATGATATCAACAACCTGTTATATTGTCTTCTACCTCATGATCTTTTATGTCCTCTTCTTTTTCTATATATTTTTCTCTCCTTGGTACTTGTTTGGCCTCAAATTTAAGACTACTTAAATGTATCAGTTTTTGAGCAACTTCAGAGCACATAAATAATGAGCTTGATTATATTCAGTTTTCTAGAATGTGGACCATCCCAGCTATGTACAGATCTAAATAAAGTAGTCCAGAGTGTAATTTTTAACACATTTCTACTCCTGAAATGCCTTAGATAGCTAGCACTGATGCAGAATTGCAAAGAAAGCGATAAAGTCCCTTTATACTTAATAACCTCTGTATAGAGGCTATTTTGTTGACTTTGTCCTTAGCCGGTGCCTTTTTCAGTCCAGAGAAAAAAGCTATTCTAGTTCTGCAGTGAGATAAACAAATGTTTTATTATATCAAAATATCTACTAATCAAGATACTACTTTGAAATTATAACCAGTAATAGACAATTCCACTTCCATCTATAATATGGTCTATCATGACAAGCAATGCTTTTTCCGGAAAAAAAAAAAAAAAAAAAGAAACAATGAGACATACTACAAAAAGTGTATTTTAAATGTATCCCAGAGTTGCAAAGCAATATGAACTAAAGTTTCAAAGAAAAAAACACCCTCTGCATGAACTGACCTGCCCCATTCTCTTCCCTGATTTCAATTGCTGGTTATGGATGCCAGCTGAAGTTGGAGCTGGCCTTAATGGAGGAAATACACTGAAGGAAATGAAACCAACAAACAAACTTCAGCAGTTACTTGATGATGGCAGGAAATAAATTTGGAAACGAGGAACCCAAATCCATGGTTATCTCTTCTCAAAATATTTGCCAAATTTTAAAGCTACATGGAGCGTGAGAATTGATTGCTGGCGGAAGAACCTCTGAAAAGTCTCCTGCAAACTTTCCGGCTTGTATTTAGTAGTCATCTCTCTCTCTCTCTCTCTCTCTTTTTTCTTAAATTCATATCATTTCCATGCTTCCTATATTATGCTATTTACATTTTTAAGATAAAAATTAAATAAAGGGCAGCCCCGGTGGCTCAGCGGTTTAGCACCGCCTTCAGCCCAGGGAGTGATCCTGGAGACCCAGGATTGAGTCCCACGTCTGGCTCCCTGCATGGAGCTTGCTTCTCCCTCTGCCTGTGCCTCTCTCTCTCTCTCTCTCTCTCTCTCTCTGTATGTGTTTCTCATGATTAAATAAATAAAATATAAAAAAAAGGAGTAAATAAATTTTAAAAAAATTTAAATAAAAATGACCAAGTCATTTTGTCTACTAACTTGCATGCCTCTTTCAGGGAGAGTATTTTCTGTCAAATGTCAACATGTGGTACCAAGATTTTAACACTTTTATGTATATGTGCATATAAATTAGGAATTATGTTTGTAATCTTTCTAATCTTCCAATCTTTTTCCTTATGGCCTCTGACTATGCAGCAAGACATTCACAAATGATTTTGAATCCACATGTATTCTAAATTCCAGTGATTTCTCTTTCCACATCAGCTAAATTTTCTACCATTTCCTGCCATTTTCCCCTGCTACTCTCTTTCAATGTCATCCTTAAGTAGGGTGGTTGTCCAGTTGCCTATTTGGCTTGCACCACTATCTAAAACTGGCTCATCTGTGAACCAGACTTGAGCTTTCCCTCCTCCATCAATGAGTTGGAAAAGGTTCTCCGCAAAACTTTATGTGTAAAAAAAGGATGTTGAAACATTAATGGATGACGTGAAGAGGGGCTCCATACTCCAGGAACTCGTTTATACCATCTGGTCCCACTTATCTTGAAATTCCATAACTTACTGTCACCAAACCTGGCTTATTTTGTGACTTGGTGAATCTGACTGAGCTAGGTCATGTTAAGCAATTGTGGCTACATGGTCAGTCACTTCATTTTCATCAAGACAGTAGCAACGCTGGGGGTTGTTTTCAAAAGATGCGTGATTCTCTTCCAGATGCTTAGCCTTTCCCTAGAAATCTAGGGATCTAGATTGTGGTTTTCCCCTAAACATTTGCTATTCCTTTCACATGACAATTTTCCACACTACTGATACATCTGATACCATAGAATTTATCCTGCCTTATAGCTCAAGTCCAGGATGCTTGCACTGGAGTCTAAACCTACTATAGAAAATTTTCCTACTCTAGAAAAGGAAAATATAATTCAGGCAGGCTTTTTTGTCAGGCAGTACCTAAATCAAAGTAATATGTCTCCTAGGTTTGGTTTGCCGCTTCCAAAATCCAGAAAGGCCTACTAGGTACTATATTTCCTCCATAATGGTGACTAGTACAAGATTCAAAAACATTCTATTCTTTCATTAGTTTGTCTTGTCATGCCCATAGCCATTCAAACCCTAAATATTTTACAGAAATGTCAAGCTCCTAAATCTTTTTGTTGTTTTGTATCCCACCTTCTGGAGTACATGTGCATACCAAAGCCTAAAATGTAATATCTTCTTCTTCCTCTTCTGATCTAATTAATATGACACCATCAAGGTGATGGTCTTTGGAATATCCAGGTGACTCATATCTCTTTATGCTACTTAGGAAAGAAAGTGAAAAATTCAACAAAACACAAGAGCAAGACTATAAATATGTATTGTCCCATCTATACAATTTATACTGGTTCTGAGCAGTAATAGAAAAAAGAATCCACTTATCAAATCAATGGTACAATACAGTATGTATGAGGTTTTATTAATTTGTTTTAGTAAACATAACATGGTGGCTGCTATCTGGGTTATTTTTAGTTGAATTTGAAAAAAACCTACTTTCATTCACCAGAATCACTGGTTTTTGCAGAAGTGGACTGGTGAATAAAATTGGTATATGATAGTGGTCACTACCATAAATCCTTTAGATCTTTAAAACTGGACAAATCTCAGAGATACAATATAGTTTTATCTACTCTTTTTAGCTAGAGGAAGGTTGAAAAGTATTACAAACCTACACTTGGAAATCCCAATATAATGGAATATATATATCCCAATATAATTGGGATAGTCCCAATCCTAATATAATGGCTCTTTTTAAGAATTTTTATTTTGTTGTGGTAAGAACACTTAATATGAGATCTACCCTCTTAAATCTCTAAGCTTACAACTCAGAGTTTAAGTTGTTGAGATTAGGTATAACAGATTTCTAGAGCTTATTCATCTTACTAAAATGAAACTTTTGTCCCATTGATTAGTAACTCCCCCCATTTTTGCCCACCTCCTGGCAACCACCATCTATTCTTTACTTCTATGAGATTGACTATTTTAGATACCTCATTTAAATGACATCATGCAGGGATGCCTGGTGGCTCAACGGTTGAGCTTCTGCTCAGGGCATGATCTCAGAGTCCCAGGATTCAGTCCTGCATCAGGCTCCCTGCGAGGAGCCTGCTTCTCCCTCTGCCTGTGTCTCTGCCTCTCTCTCTGCATCTCCCATGAATAAATAAAATAAATAAATGACATGATGCAGTATTTCTCTTTTTATCGTGTTGTCATATATTACAGGATTTTCTTTTGTAAGGCTAAACAGTATTTGTATGTATGTACATTTCTTTTATGCATTTGTCTGTCAGAGGATACGTAGATTGTTTCTTTTTTTTTTTAAGATTTTATTTATTTATTCATGAGAGACACAGGGAGAAATAGGCAGAGACACACACAGGCAGAGGGAAAAGCAGGCTCTATGCTGGAAGCCTGACACGAGACTCAATCCCAGGCCTCCAGGATTGGGCCTTGGGCTGAAGGCGGCACTAAACTGCTGAGCCACCCAGGCCGCCCACTTAGATTGTTGCTACATCTTAGCTATTGCAGATATTGCTGCAATGAACATTAGAGAGCTAATACAAGAGAGATCTCTTTTTGAGATCTTGATTTCAATTCTTTTGGATAAATATCCAGAAGTGGAAGATGGATCACATAATTCTATTTTTAAGTTTTGAGGGCTCTCCACACTGTTTGCATAGCAGCTGTACCATTTTGCATTCTTAAAACCAAGACAGAAGGATTCCTATTTCTCCACCTCCTGGTCAACATTTGTTATCTTTTGTTTCTTTTTAATAGTAGTAATCCTGATCTGTGTGTGGTGGTAACTCACTGTGGTTTTAAATTGCATTCCTCTGATTCTTAGTGATGTTGAGCATCTTTCATATACCTGTTGGCCATTCATAGGTCTTCTTTTGAAAACTATTGTGCAAAAGAATAAAACTGGACCCTTATCTTACACCATACACAAAGTAACTCAAAATGGGTTAAAGACTTAAATGTAACACCTGAAACTGTAAAACTTTAGAAGAACACATTAAGGTAAAAATTTCTTGTTACTTTGACAATAATTTCATGAATATAACATCAAAAGCATAAGCAATATATATTAAAATGTGAGACTACATCAAACTAAATTAATAAAGCTACTAATAATTAAGAGTGATATATTAACCTGTGAGATCAAAGAAAAATTTGCAAAACATATATTTGATAAATGGTTAATCTCCAAAATGTATAAATACCTTCAATGCAATAGGAAATAAAGCTAATAACCTAATTTAAGGATGGGGTAATCACTCAAGTAAAATGTCTCATTGTAAAGACCAAGGACTCAGTATGAGGTTTCTACCAGTTACCAAGTATATGTTTATTTTAATTTTACATTTGAGGGGATATCCAATGGAATCACTATGATGCCAGATCCTGACCAGAACTTTTTTTCCCTCTCACCTCCAAACTTATTCTGAGATGTTAACCATAATGATGTTCTGAGTCTTTGGTCATCAATGCTAATGTGGACTCTTTACCCAGAAGTCCTTTAAAAGTAATTGGATTACTTCCCTTTCCCTGTGTTCTATTACCTAAGTAAATGACTGTAATTTCCTCCAAAGAAGGACTAGGTGATCATTATCACATAAACTTGTAGAATCACAAACTTCTTCCTTGTGGAGATAAGGCCTTAAAAAATACATTTTATTTCATTATTTCGGAGAAAGAGAGAGAGCAAGAGAAAGAGCACACAAGCAGGGAGGAGAAGAAGAAGCAGTCTCCTGCTGAACAGGGAGCCTGATATGGGCTTCAATCCCAGGACCCTGAGATTGTGACTTGTACTGAAGGCAGCAGCATAACTAACTGAGCCACCCAGGTGCCCAGAGATGAGGCTTTTTAATAAATCATTTTGTTTTAGGTTTTGAAACTGGTTCAGGTTTAACTGGGCAAGGATTTATGGCTTTTTTTTTTTTTTAATTGGAGCACTACTCTCATTCCACTGAGACTTCATTGTTGATTTCTTTTGATGATACAAACTGAGTAATCTCCTTTGGCTCCATCCAATTTGCTTATAAGCATGCTAATTTTTAGTAAACATAACTGAGCCTTCTATATAATGCAGCACCTCTCCTATTCTTTGTCAACTGCTCCTCTGATCTCACCATTGATTATCATAATTCTATTTTTATATTTTCATTTATTCAGTCAGGTGCCACCATCTGACTTTCATTGTTTCAGTGTCCTATTAGACCCATTTTATTTATGGACTTAGTTTTGCAATGATGACTCCTACATTTATCGAGAATATTAGGGATCCTTGGGTGGCTCAGCGGTTTAATGCCGCCTTTAGCCCAGGGTGTGATCCTGGAGTCTGGGGATTGAGTCCCACATACAGCTCCCTGCGTGGAGCTTGCCTCTCCCTCTGCCTGTGTCTCTCTCTCTCTCTCATTCTGTCTCTCATGAATAAATAAATAAAATCTTAAAAAAAAAATCCAGGATCTATACAGGTGAGACACCACTGAAATTCTTAGCAATGATTGTATCCTTCTTCTTAATGTATTTCTTATGGCCTTCATAAATTGTATATTTTGGGTAGTTTTGTGGAACAAAGACATCTTGTAGGTCTCCCAATCTTAATAGACTATCACTCTATATTGACCATCCTAAGCCTTATAACCTTTCTTCCATTGACTGCTACAGTAATTCACCACCACAAAGTGTGGCAATCACTAGTTTATGCATCTCAGAGCTACCCTAATAATGAGTTCACATCACATCCAAAGGTCTTTATTATAATGTTAGATTATGTGGCCCAGGAAATTACTCCCAAATCAATAAACTCTTGATTTCATCTAATTAGTTCATCTAATCATTCAAGATCTTCCTTCATCAGTCAACCTCAAAATCAAATTACACGTATACTATTCTAGTTCTTTGGTAATCTTTTTGGCTTTAGCTTTTATAACATCTTTGGAACATATTCCCTTTCCTTCCTTCCAGACCTAACACAACTCTGAGACTATGTTGTGACATTTTCAGGGTCAGAGGAAGGGCATGCAAATATTTTGAAGGGAAAACCCTCAGTATAGTTTCCAAACAAGTAGTGAATACTAGCTCTTAATAGGGAAGAGTTGGGTCACTTAGGTATGTTCAGAGGATTCACAGTAATCTGGAGATTCATTGTTTTCTGAGTCATTAACTAAATTATGTCCATCCTACATGTTAGCATCCCATTCCTCTCCAGGCAGAATTTGGCCATGAACTTAGCATAGCTGGCCTACCTTTGGAGAAAATTTAAACTTTTTTGAAACTTGGATATTCTGAAGATTATGAAGTGGACATCACCTATATTTCTTTCTCAGCCACAATAGATGCAAGCTTATTTGCAAGCTACCAAGAAGTTTCACCACTTCTCATAGTTAGCTTTTAATTAGTAATTAATTATACTCAGCTTTTCATCATTTTCTAAAGCATCAGTCAAGATCAATAATTTCCAACTATTCCACTAACCTTATAGTCACTATATCTCTCATATATCTCAAAAGCCTCACAATAACATCTGACAATGAATCCTTTTTACCAGCTTACCATTTCAGTTCACCAACAGTGAAAGTTTTAGTTACCATCTGCCAAGGAAGTCTATGTTCACCTGCATCAATGATGAAGTCCTCATTGTCAACCAGGTGTCAGATAATTCAGATCAAATATCCCATTCTTGTGCCTTCATTTTCTGGTTATTCCTGGTACCACATGTCAAAGGTTTATGTACTTGAGGAATGGAATCTAGGAAGAAGTTAGTGTATAGGATACTCTAATAGCATGTTTGGACCAATATCTGGAAAGGAAGGGAAGAAAGCAAAGTTGTAAAGAGAAAGAAGTTTTGCCAAAATTAAAATCTAAGGCACACAAGAGTATTGACTCACTTCATGAGAAGTTTTGGGCTTCCAGAGTTGCTTCTTTTTGTGTGCTCCATTTATTAGTCTTTGAATGGGGCCTATACCAAAATAAACATGATCTTGAAATGAGTCTCTACAGCTGAGTCAATTCCTGAAGAAGTTGACAACAAAGGCAGTATGTTGATAGTCCCAGAAAGTATGTCAATAAGGCCTTAACAAAGAGGGATGAGTTGTAGTGCTTATTCAACATATATCCATCAAAGGATTTCTACTCAGAATACATAACTAATTTCTAAAATCAGTAACAAAAATACAAACAGCCAAATTGAAACCTATTTTTAAAAATAGGGAAAGGCATATCCAGACATTTCACAAATGAAGATGTACAGAGGATGAATAAACCCATGAAACAATGGGCATTATTAATTATGAGAAAAATCCAAATTAAACCCACATCAACATAGATACCAAGTAGAATGGCTAATAGTGAAAGACACAAATACTTTGAATATTAATTGTTGTCAGGATGTAGACCAAATGGAACTATCATACATTGCTCTTGAGTTGTGTAAAATGTTATACAAAATTATAGGAAACTTATAATAATAATTGTACATTTTTCTGTATGCAAATTCTACCATAATTAAAAATGTCACCATATTGATCACTCAAGATATGTAACCACCTAAGAAGAACAAACTCATATATAAATCGAAAAGTGACCCTTTCTTTTGCACAGAATGAAATGCACACAAAGGAATATGTACTAGTTAGGAGAAATAAAGCTAGCTAATGTGACCAAAACCAATAAAATATCAGTGACATAACATAATAAAAGACTATTTCTCATTCATATAACATCAAAAACAAACAAAACGTGGTCTCTCCCCTGAGGATTTTCATTTTAATCTGTTTTGGGAATCCAGGATCCTTCCATCTCACAGTTTTGACATCCAAGATTATCTCAGCTGCATGGATAGGAGTGATAAAGCAAAATCTAACAGATGATCTTAGAGGTTAGTCCTGAAATATGTACAAATCACTTCGGTAAATTTATATCAACTGGAATTAATTATATAATATCTAGATGATGTTGCTAGATGTAGATACAGATATAGATGACACAGAAAACGAAGCTGGGTTATAACCTCTCTGCTTACACAGGAAAGAGAAAAGAGAAAAGTTAATATCTAGTTCTTCTTTACCAAAGAACATATTATTGCTTTTTAATGATATATTAGAGACTAATAAAGCACATATGTAGCTGCATGCAAACTGAGAGAGGTCTTTCTACAAATGTATAATTAGTAGCAAATATTTTGATTAATGTAATGCAAGAAAATAAACTTAAAAACTCTGTTTATGAAAACTTGGCAGTAAAAATGGTATTTAATGTGAATTTAGAGCAATTGAAATTAAAGAATGAATTTTAAAAATAATGTAACCCTTTCCTCAGTCATTATGAGTCTGTAGGTGGTAATGATTTCATATTAGTATTTATATCCTAAATCAGAAACGGGTGGCCACTACTGTTTTGCTGCCAATTTTCGGATGGGCATTTATTTTATATCTTGGACAGCAAAGTTTCCAATGCTATTTTGTCATTACTTCCTCTAACACAGCAATATTGCCTAGAGTGCCACCTTTCAGGACCAACTTGCAAAAGATTTAAAGAACCAAAAATAATGTTTCATTTCTTTCTATACTTACAACCCTTGGGGTCACCCTGTGTTTAACACAATATGTGTTTCTCTTCTTTCAAAGTCAAAACACACAGGTCCATGATGTCAGGATAATCTTTGCATGTTTGTTTCTTTCTTGTCATTCACTCTCAGCACGTGTACAATATACTTTTTTCGTAGAAGATTTCTTCATTTTATGCAAATCAGTCCTGCAAAAAGATCCTAGCAAATTGATAACCAGTGTTAATTTAGGACCAGTCAGGGCCATCCTTCTAGACTAATAAGGTCTCTATCACAAGATATGGAGAAGGAACAAAACATATGAGGGAGATTTGTAAAATAAAAACAGACTGAGTCAAAATAGAAAATATTATTTTAGTCCTATGGTTTCAGGGTTTTTAAGAGTTATAGAATGGAAGATAAATGAGATCTTATAGTATGTCTGTCATTCGTTTATGAAGTGTGTATACTTAATAGTATTTATAATATTATAACCTGTATGCATATAATAGTAGTGATTACTACCAGTAGAGATAACTCCTTGGCCCAAAGAGACTCTGGATATAACATTAAAATTAATAGTCTGATCCCCAGAATTTCCTACCCAGAAAGAGGCTTAATACTTTTCCCACAACTAACATATTTATGTATTGAAATAAATTATGAGCCATATCACAAATAATTTGCTGTTATTACTAGTTAAAATGCTAAATGATGTAAATATTTACTATTTTAAATGTTCAAGCAGATTCAAGTTAACTCTTTTTTGTTGTTATTTTCTGTTAAGCTATCTTAAGTGAGGAATGAAGTGAAGGAATGAGTGAAGTCATAAATGAAGAAATTGTGAAAGAGTTAAGAATAATGGCTATATACATCATTACTTTAATAAAAGTTACTTATCTGAATGTACAGTGAACATTACATTTTTTATTTATACTATCTCTTTTTTCAATTTTTTATTTAAAATCTAGTTATTTAATATGGTGTAATATTAACTTCAAGAGTAACATTTAGTGATTCTTCACTTACATATAACACCCCATGCTCATTATAACAACTGCCCTCCTTAGTACTCATCACCCACCTAGCCCATTCCCCACCTGTCTCCCCTCCAGAAGCCCTGTTTATTCTCTCTAGTTAAGAAACTCTTATGCTTTTTCTCCCTCTCTTTTCTTCCCTTCACTTATGTTCTTGTTTTGTTTCTTAAATTTCATATATGAATTCATGAATGAGTTCATATTATGCTTGTCTTCTTTAACATTTCACTTAACATAATACACTCTAGCTCCATGCACATCATTGCAAATGGCAAGATTTCATTCTTTTTGATGGCTAAGTAATATTCTTTATCCATTTATCAGTCATTGGACATTTGAACTCTTTCTATAATTTGGCTATTGTTGATAATGTTGCTATAAACATCAGTGATTCATGTGCTGCTTTGAATCACTATGTTTATATCCTTAGGGTAAATACCTATGTAGTAAATACTATGTTTATATCCTTAGGGTAAATACCTAGTAGTACAATTGCTGGATTACAGGATAGTTCTACTTTTAACTTTTTGAGGAAACTCCATACTGTTTTCCACAATGGCTGCACTAGCTTGCATTCCCACCAACAGTGCAGGAAGGTTCCCCTTTCTCCACATCTTTGTCCACACCTCTTGTTTCCTATGTTGTTAATTTTAGCCATTCTGACAGGTATGTCATGGTAACTCATCATAGTTTTGATTTTTTTTTGGGGGGGGATGTTGATTTTGATAAGTTCTATATAGATTTTGGCTACTAACCCTTTATCAGATATTTCATTTGCAAATATCTTCCCCAATCTGTAGACTGTGTTTTAGTTTTATTGATTGTTTCCTTTGCTGTGCAGAAGTTTTTTTATCTGGATGAAGTCCCAATAGTTCATTTTTGCTTTTGTTTCTTTGCCTCTAAAGACATGTCTAGTAAGAAGTTGCTACACCAAGGTCAACAGGGTTACTGTCTTTGTTCTCTAGGATTTTGATGGTTTCCTATTTCACATTTAGTTCTTTCATCTATTTTGAATTCATCTTTGTGTACAGGGTAAGAAAGTGGTCCAGTTTCATTCTTCGGCATGTTGTTATCCAGCATTCCCAATGTCATTTATTGAAGAGACTTTTTTCACTGGATTTTTTGTGGCTTTGTCTAAGATAAGTTGGCCATATATCTGTAGGTCCATTTCTGGATTTTCTAGTCTGTTCCATTGATCCATGTGTCTGTTTTTGTGCCAGTACCAACTGTCTTGACAACTACAGCTTTGTAATATAGCTTGAAGTCTGTAATTGTGATGTCTCCACCTCTGGTTCTCTTTTTCAAGATTGTTTAAGCTGTTCGGGGACTTTTGTGAATCCATACAAATTTTAGGAGTGTTTGTTGTAGCTGTGTGAAAAATGCTGGTGGTATTTTGATGGAGATTGTATAAATGTGTAGATTGCTTTGGGTAGTATAGACATTTTAACAATACTTGTTCTTCCAATCATGGGCATGGAATGTTTTTCTACTTTTTTGTGTCCTCTTCAATTTCTTGTATAAATGTTCTATAATGTCTGAAAAGCATAGATCTTTTTTATCTCTTTGGCATGATATATTCAGTGTGCTGAATGGGAAAAATATGCAGCGAAGAATACTTTACCCAGAAAGGCTATCATTCGGAATAGAAAATGAGATAGCTTCCTAGACAAAGAAAGACTAAAAGAGTTTCTGACTACTAACAGTGCTGAAGTAAATATTAAAGGGGACTTTTTGAGTGGGAAATAAAGACCGCAAGCAACAAAGACTAGAAAGAAACAGAGAAAATCTCCAGAAACAATGACTTTACAGAAAAAGACAACAGCACTGAATTCATATCTATCAATAATCACTTTGAATGTAAATCTACTGAATGTTCCAATGAAAAAACAAAGAGTATCAAAATGGATTTTTTTAAAAAGACCTATCTATATACTGTCTATAGGAGACTCTCATTTAGACCTCAGACACCTCCAGAATGAAAATGAGGAAATGGATAACCATCTATCATGCTAATGGATATTCAAAGAAAGCCAGAGTAACCATACTTGTATCAGATAAACTAGATAGTTTTTTAGAGGGGAGAGTGACAGAGGAAGAGGAAGGGAGAATCTTAGGCAGGCTCCATGCCCAATGCAGAGCTCAAAATCATGCCTCTGAGATCATAACCTAAGCCAAAATCAAGAGTCAGATGCTTAACCAACTGAGCCATGCAAATACCACAAGACAAACTAGATTTTAAACCAAAGACTGTAACAAGAGATGAAGAAGGGTACTATATCATAAAAAAGGAGTCTATCCAACAAGAAGATTTAATTATAAATATTTTGATATATATATAAATTAATTACAAACACAAAGAAACTCCTTGATAATAAAACACTATTAGTAGGGAGCATTAACACCCCACTTACAGCATTGGGCAGATCATCTAAGCAGAAAAACACCAAGGAAACAATGACAATGAATGACATACTGGACCAGATGTACTTAACAGATATATAGAACATTTCATCCTAAAGCAGCAGAATATACACCCTTTTGTAGCACACATAGAACAGTCTCTAGAATAGATCCCATATTGGGTCATAAATCAGTTCTTAGCATGTACAAAAAGGCTGAGACCATACCATACATATTTTCAGACCACAACACTATGATACTTAAAGTCAATCACAAGAAAAAATTATGGAAAGACCACAAATCCATGATATTAATGAAAATCATACTAAAGAATGAAGGGGTTAACCAGGAAATTAATGTAAAAATGAAAAAAACCCAAAAAAACAAATGGACAAATGAAAATGAAAACACAACTGTCCAAAACCTTTGGAATGCAGCAAAGACAATCCTAAGAGGGAAGTTATTACGATACAATCCTACCTCAAGAAGGAAGAAAAGTCTCAAACAACCTAACCTTATACCTAAAGGAGCTAGAAAAGGAAAATCAAATAAAGCCTAAAGCAGGCAGAAGAAGGGAAATGATAAATATTAGATCAGAAATAAATGATATAGAAACAAAACCCCAGTTGAACAGATCAGTGAAACTAAGAGCTGGTTCTTTGAAAAAAATCATAAAATTGATAAATCCCCAGCCAGACTTATCAAAAAGAAAAGAGAAAGGACCCAAATAAATAAAATCATGAATGGAAAAGGAGAAATCAAAACAAACACCACAGAAATACAAACAATTATAAGAGAACATTATGAAAAATTACAAGCTACCAAATGGGACAATCTAGAAGAAATGGATACATTCCTAGAAACATACAAACTACCAAAACTGAAGCAGGAAGAAATAGAAGATTTGACTAGCTCCAAAACTAGCAAAGAAATTGAATCAGTAACCAAAAATCTCCCAACAAACTAAAGTCTGGGGCCAAATGGCTTCCCAGGAAAATTCTGCCGACATTTAAAAAAAAATTAATTCCTATTCTTCTTGAACTATTCCAAAAAAATAAAAATGGAAGTCAACTAATTCTATGAGGCCAGCATGACCTCGATTCCAAAACCAGATAAAGACCCCATTGAAAAGGGCAATTACAGGTCAATATCCCCATTTTATTTCACCTAACTCTGAATAACATATTCACTGTCTTCTTGCTTGGGCTTATACAAAAGCCTGCCTATTCCTGAAGGGAGTGCTGATTCAAACACTAATCTAGAAGACATGATTTTCTTCTTCCAACATTTTATTTCTATTGCTTATGACTTTGGTTATCAGAGTTGAAATCCTACATTAACTTACTAGTGTCAACTTAGCTGTTCACTTCTAAAATACACATATCCCCTGGGCATCCCAAACTAACATCACTTGCTTATGTTATACCATCTGGGAAACGATTTTAGGATGGCTCTGTGCATATATTCTAAAATAGAAGACTAGTAGCCCTATAATATAGTTGTTTTATTTTTAATTTAAAATATTAATGCTATTTTCACTCTTTCACTCATTTAATCAAGTAATGATAAGTCAATTTCTTAATCTAAAATTTCTACTTCATTATTCTTTAAACTTCAATATGAATAATTATAGTTATATATATCTTGATCAAATCAAAACTTAATTATTTTCAAAATTATCATTTTCTATGTATTTGTAGTCTAGTTTAAAATTATGAAACAGTTTTCAAATGAAAGAGACTTCGTTTTAGTCTATATGAAGAAATCTAAAATAAATTACAGGAAAATATAAGAATCACAACTCCATGTTCAGTGAATCAAGCAAATAGTTAAAACCAACACTGTGACCTAATATGAAAGCTCAATAAAGCAGTGCAAATCACTGGGCATTGTTCCTTAGGGAGGAAAGAGAAGTATCAAGGCACAGGGCGTTTTTTGATTCAGGTTCAGAAATAGCCTGCAGAGCTATAAATTAAAATTGCCAAAGTTGGCAAACACAAACTGAGGCACTACAATTTTTCATTTGCAAAAGTGGGAATGATAAAGTTATTTATTACCTACACACTAGGGGGCAAGCAGGAAATCCTCTATATGAAGTGTGGTTCTGAGATGTACAAAGTCTACATCAGATTCTACAAGACAAAAAAAAAAAAAAAAAAAAAAAAGAATCAAGGAACCTGAATATATGGCAGAGGAAGAATACATAGTAAAAAACTACTAATGGAGCACATGAATATTTTGACCGCAAACTTGAAATACAAAAACAAGAAACAAAAGACTTAATGAAGAAATAATCTCTATGAAGCAGGAATACAAAGATGCAAGACTTCAGGGAATTGATAGGGCACTAAGAAAAGATGAAACAAAAGTAGAAAAAGCTAAGGATAGAAGTTAAAGACAAAAAACGAAACATCGAAGGTAACCTGGAAGGAGAGCAAAAGAAATCAGTCAGTCACTAATCACTAATAAAAATAATATTCATAGATGTTAAAAATGAGTTCATCAAGCACAGTGAGGACAAAAAGAACTAAATGATCAGAGAAAATGATAAATATGAAAGTTAAGTAAGATATAAAACATTTGTACTTGAAATCTTCAAAGGGAAATAAGATAAAACGTTTAAAATAAAACTTTGTGGTGTATATTGAAAACATGTCCACAGTTCAAAGGGAAATTTGCCCAGAATTGTTAACTTGGTTATTAGCACAGTAAAGTCATTGAATTCTAATGTAAATGAAGAATTATTTGGAGCACCCAGCTAAAAATCAAGTCATTTATGAGGTGAAAATATAGTGTGGCCTTAAATTTTCCACAGCAATACTCAATACTAGATGCCACTGGAGCAACACCTACAATTTCTACAAATTTACAAATCTACAAATTGGACCCAAAGCATGATCTAAAGATTTTATATAGTTAAATACCCCTTATATATGAAGTCAACAAAAATTAGTTTTTAATATATTGGAACTAACAGAATTTATTGCTGCAGTAAACCCTTCTCAACATATCAAGTAGCTACAACACAACCTATATGTTATATTCTCTGCATATATAAAAAAATAATTAAAAGAAGTTGAGAGGTAGGTGGTAAACCATAAAAGTTATGGTAAGGTAGATATGCTGAGTTCTTCTCTTTATTCATTGCTGAAATTCAAAGAATATCACTTGAGCCTAAAAATGTATATTAACAGGGTAAATAATTCCATAAAATTAAATGGCTGCCCACAAAGTGGGGTAGAAGAAGAGATTTATTAATGCCATAATTGATCATAGCAAAGAATTTTTAGATATGGTTTCAAATGAGATAATTAAGCTTATTATATAATTTGCAGTTAGAAAAATAATCACTGCAACTAAGATGCATACCTTTCTGAGTAACAAAACCATCATGCACAAGAAAATTAAATAAAGAAAACAAATTAAATAGTGAAATATGTTAAAGCTATAATATTTGAGAGAATACAAAATACTATTAAAGAAATAGTATGAATGTAACAATTCTTAACGAACTAAATGCACGTATTACAAGACAAAAACTTGTATTTTTCTTAACAGAAGTCATCTATCTTTAAACCTTATACAAAAATACATATAAAAAGAAGTGATATGCTGGAATGAAAGTAAAATGTTTGTCTTTCTACAACCTCAAATTTAAAAGCTGTAAAGAAAGAGCCAAGTTCTACTATATTAAAAAAATCACATGAAAAAAATGAGTTATTTTCAGTGTTAGATTTGGAAGAACAATTGTGACCTGCAGGGGGAAAAAAAAAAAAACAACTGATCCTAATAATGGCGGAAAAATCCTGATAATGTTATCATTATTGTATAAGACGCATGCAAATTTCACAGAAACACCCTCACATAAACACACACACACACACACACACACACACACACACACACACACGTAGAGACAAATATGCAAATGGCTTTAGGGTAAACTGAAAAAAATGGCTTCTTCCCAAGCCACAGAATCCCTGAAAACAGCTATTTTAAATGCAAAAGAGACATTGCAACTGTGATTAAGTTAGAATTTTTGATGGGGAGATCATCCTGAATTATCAACGTGGGTCTGGTGTAATTCACAAAGACTCCTGCAAGAGGAAGACAGGAGATGAAGAGTGAGGAGGTGAAATGTGACAGAAGCAGAGGTAACACAGAGAATGTTTGAAGATCTAAGCTTCTGGCTCTGAAGATGGACAAAGGGACCAAAATCCAAAGGATGCAGGCTGCCTTTAGGATTTGGAAATGGTGAGGAAACAGATACTTCCTTACATCTTCCAGTAAGAATGCAGACCAGACGGCACCTTGATTTCAGGACTTTGGCCCTCCAGAACTGTAATGTAATAAATATATGTTGTTTTAAGCCACTAAGTTTATTGTATTTGGTATCTTAGCCATTGAAACCAAACGCAATCAATATATTTAAAATTTTGCTCTTCAAAAAAAATGCTAATTTAAGAAATGAAACAAGCTACAGGATGGGAGAGTAAAATGTATATTTTCAGACTAGTCATTATTAAGAAGATAAACCACCCGGATTACAAGGAGATGCCATTGCATACTCAATGGAGTTGCTTAAAGCCAAAATCATAAAGACCAAGTGTTGGCAAAGATGTGGAGAAACTGAACTTTCAATGTTGCTTGCGGAACATTAAAAACTATTTGACATTTTAAAAATAAAGTTAAAAATATGTTTACCATATAGCATTTCCAAGAGAAATAAAAACATATGTCCACAGTAAATTTGCATTTAAATATCCATAGCAGAGGGGCGCCTGGATTGCTTATTTGATTAAGCATCTGTCTTTGGCTCCTGTTATGATTCCAGGGTCCTGGGATGGACAAGAGAAAATTAAATAAAGGGCTCCCTGTTCAGCAGGGAGTTTGCTTCTCCCTTTCCCTCTGAACTTCCCCCTGCTCATGGTCATGCTCGCTCTCCCAAATAAATAAATAGTCTAAATTAAAAAATCAATTTAAAGTAAAATAAATAGTCATATCGTACATACAACCAACAAATAGAAAAAAATTGACCATCAATTAATGAATGGATAAAAATATGATATAACCATTCAGAAATAAAAAGTAACAAAATACTAATATGGGTAAAATTGTACAATCCCAATGAAGACAGGTTTGGCACAAAAACAAAATTATCCATGAGTTTGTGCTTTAGCTGTGCAGTCATAAATGGAGAAATGTATCCTAGAGAAGGATGCGTTTACACCTGTAAAAAAAGGAGAAAAACCTGATATGCATAAAGTAGTTTGTTGTGACATTATATATAACAACCAAGCCTGAAATAATCTAGATGTCCACGTAAAGAGGAAATGTTGAATAAAATGTGAGACACACCCAACTGATAATTGTACTGACATAAAAAATGAGCCAAATTATTTTGCACTGCTAGAGAAATCCAACATACGTATATATGTGTGTGTGTGTCATGTGTAAATATACAGATGTATACATATATGTGTATTATATATGATTCAAATGTAGACTTTAAAAATGTTATTTCTAAGCAAAAAAGGGAAACACTTTTTAATGTATTTGTAAATGTATTTGTATCTACTATTGTAAAACTTGAAAAAAATGCTTACTTTGAGCGTCATGGGAATATTATTGATGAACAGAATAAAATCACAACTTCCTATGGATAAATTTCAATATAATTTGACTTTTATCTTTTACCAAAATATCCCCATTGCTTCTAGATCATTTTAGATGATAGATACATAGATATAAATTAGATATAGTTATAAAATGCATATTTAAGAAATCATTAAAAGTAAAACATTTTAAAAATGAAGCATTTATCTCGTATTTCAAATTAGAAACAATTAGGGAAACAAAGAGCCCCTGTTTTTTTCTTTTTTTTCTTTTCTTTTCTTTTCTTTCTTTTCTTTTTTTTTTCTTTAATTTTTTTCTTTTTTTAAATTTTATTTTATTGGAGTTCAATTTGCCAACATATAGCATAACACCCAGTGCTCATCCTATCAAGTGCCCCCCTCAGTGCCCGTCACCCAGTCACCCCCACCCCCTCACCCCCCGCCCACCTCCCTTTCCACCACCCCTTGTTCATTTCCCAGAGTTAGGAGTCTCTCATGTTCTGTCTCCCTCTCATATTTCCCACTCATTTTCTCTCCTTTCCTCTTTATTCCCTTTCACTATTATTTATATTCCCCAAATGAATGAGAACATACACTGTTTGTCCTTTTCCGATTGACTTAATTCACTCAGCGTTATACCCTCCAGTTCCATCCATGTTGAAGCAAATGGTGGGTATCTGTCGTTTCTAATGGCTGAGTAATATTCCATTGTATACACAGAACGCACCTTTATCCATTCATCTTTCGATGGACACCGAGGCTCCTTCTACAGTTTGGCTATTGTGGACATTGCTGCTAGAAACATCAGGGTGCAGGTGTCCTGGGGTTTCACTGCATCTGTATCTTTGGGGTAAATCCCCAACAGTGCAATTGCTGGGTCGCAGGGCAGGTCTATTTTTAACTCTTTGAGGAACCTCCACACAGTTTTCCAGAGTGGCTGCACCAGTTCACATTCCCACCAACAGTGTAAGAGGGTTCCCTTTTCTCCACATCCTCTCCAACATTTGTGGTTTCCTGCCTTGTTAATTGTCCCCATTCTCACTGGTGTGAGGTGGTATCTCATTGTGGTTTTGATTTGTATTTCCCTGATGGCAAGTGATGCAGAGCATTTTCTCATGTGCTTGTTGGCATGTCCATGTCTTCCTCTGTGAGATTTCTCTTCATGTCTTTTGCCCATTTCATGATTGGATTGTCTGTTTCTTTGCTGTTGAGTTTAATAAGTTGTTTATAGATCTTGGAAACTAGCCCTTTATCTGATAGGTCATTTGCAAATTTCTTCTCCCATTCTGTAGGTTGTCTCTGAGTTTTGTTGACTGTTTCTTTTTCTGTGCAGAAGCTCCTTATCTTGATGAAGTCCCAATAATTCATTTTTGCTTTTGTTTCTCTTGCCTTCATGGATGTATCTTGCAAGAAGTTACTGTGGCCAAGTTCACAAAGGGTGTTGCCTGTGTTCTCCTCTAGGATTTTGATGGAATCTTGTCTCACATTTAGATCGTTCATCCATTTTTTTTTGTTTGTCTGTGTTTTTTTTTTTTTTTTTTTTTTTTATGATAGGCACACAGTGAGAGAGAGAGAGAGGCAGAGACACAGGCAGAGGGAGAAGCAGGCTCCATGCACCAGGAGCCCGATGTGGGATTCGATGCCGGGTCTCCAGGATCACGCCCTGGGCCAAAGGCAGGCGCCAAACCGCTGCGCCACCCAAGGATCCCCCCGTTCATCCATTTTGAGTTTATCTTTTGTGTCTGGTGTAAGAGAATGGTACAGTTTCATTATTCTGCATGTGGATTCCAATTTTCCCAGCACCATTTATTGAAGAGACTGTCTTTCTTCCAATGGATAGTCTTTCCTCCTTTATCAAATATTAGTTGACCATACATTTCAGGGTCCACTTCTGGGTTCTCTATTCTGTTCCATTGATCTATGTGTCTGTTTTTGTGCCAGTACCACATTGTCTTGATGACCACAGCTTTGTAGTGCAACCTGAAATCTGGCATTGTGATGCCCCCAGCTATGGTTTTCTTTTTTAATATTCGCCTGGCTATTCGGGGTCTTTTCTGATTCCACACAAATCTTAAGATGATTCGTTCCAACTCTCTGAAGAAAGTTCATGGTATTTTGATGGGGATTGCATTAAATGTGTAAATTGCCCTGGGTAGCATTGACATATTCACAATATTAATTATTCCAATCCATGAGCATGGAATATTTTTCCATCTCTTCGTGTCTTCCTCAATTGCTTTCAGAAGTGTTCTGTAGTTTGTAGGGTATAGATCCTTTACCTCTTTGGTAAGGTTTATTTCTAGGTATCTTATGCTTTTGGGTGCAATTTCAAATGGGATTGATTCCTTAATTTCTCTTTCTTCAGTCTCATTGTTAGTGTATGGAAATGCCACTGACTTCTGGGCATTGATTTGTATCCAGCCACACTGCTGAATTGCTGTATGAGTTCTAGCAATCTTGGGGTGGAATCTTTTGGGTTTTCCATGTACAGTGTCATGTCATCTGCTAAGAGGGAGAGTTTGACTTCTTCTTTGCCAATGTGAATGCCTTTTATTTCTTTTTGTTGCCTGATTGCTGAGGCTAGGACTTCTAGTACTGTGTTGAATAGCAGTGGTGAGAGTGGACATCCCCGTCTTGTTCCTGATCTTAGGGGAAAGGCTCCTAGTGCTTCCCCATTGAGAATGATATTTGCTGTGGGATTTTTGTAGATGGCTTTTAAGATGATGAGGAATGTTCCCTCTATCCCTACACTCTGAAGAGTTTTGATCAGGAATGGATGCTGTATTTTGTCAAATGCTTTCTCTGCATCTATTGAGAGGATCATATGGTTCTTGTTTTTTCTCTTGTTGATATGATCAATCACATTGATTGCTTTATGAGTGTTGAACCAGCCTTGCATCCCGGGTATAAATCCCACTCGGTCATGGTGAATAATCTTCTTAATGTACTGTTGGATCCTATTGGCTAGGATCTTGTTGAGAATTTTTGCATCCATGTTCATCAGGGATATTGGTCTATAATTCTCCTTTTTGATGGGGTCTTTGTCTGGTTTTGGAATTAAGGTGATGTTAGCCTCATAGAATGAATTTGGAAGTACTCCATCTCTTTCTATATTTCTGAAAAGCTTTAGTAGAATAGGTATGGTTTCTTCTTTAAACGTTTGATAGAATTCACCTGGGAAGCCATCTGGCCCTGGACTTTTGTGTCTTGGGAGGTTTTTGATGACTGCTTCAATTTCCTCCCTGGTTATTGGCCGGTTCAGGTTTTCTATTTCTTCCTGTTCCAGTTTTGGTAGCTGCTGGTTTTCCAGAAATACAGCCATTTCTTCTAGGTTGCCTAATTTATTGGTGTAAAGCTGCTCATAATAAGTTTTTAAGATCGTTTGTATTTCCTTGGTACTGGTGGTAATCTCTCCTTTCTCATTCATGATTTTATTAATTTGAGTCTTCTCTCTCTTCTTTTTAATAAGGTTGGCTAACGGTTTATCTATCTTATTAATTCTTTCAAAGAACCAACTCCTGGTTTTGTTAATCTGTTCCACAGTTCTTCTGGTCTCTATTCCATTGAGTTCTGCTCGAATCTTTATCAACTCTGCTTCTTCTGCTGGATGTAGAATCTATTCGCTGTTTTTTCTCCAGCTCCTTTAGGTGCAAGGTTAGCTTTTGTAATTGAGTTCTTTCCAGTTTTCGGATGGATGCTTGTATTGCGATGTATTTCCCCCTCAGGACTGCTTTTGCTGTGCAAAGATTTTGAACGGTTGTATCTTCATTCTCATTAGTTCCATGAATCTTTTTAATTCTTCTCTAATTTCCTGGTTGACCCTTTCATCTTTTAGCAGGATGGTCCTTAACCTCCACGTGTTTGAAATCCTTCCAAACTTCTTCCTGTTATTTAGTTCTAATTTTAAAGCATTATGGTCTGAAAATATGCACGGGACGATCCCAATCTTTTGGTATCAGTTCAGACCTGATTTGTGACCCAGTATGTGGTCTATTCTGGAGAATGTTCCATGTGCACTTGAGAAGAATGTGTATTCAGTTGTGTTTGGATGTAAAGTTCTGTAAATATCTGTGAAATCCATGTGGTCCAGTGTATCATTTAAAGCTCTTGTTTCTTTGGAGATATTGTGCTTAGAAGATTTGTCAATTGTAGAAAATGCTACATTCAAGTCACCAAGTATAAGTGTAGTATTATTCTAAGTATGTCTTAACTTTGGTTATTGATTGATATACTTGGCAGCTCCCACATTTGGGGCATAAATATTGATGATTGTTAGGTCCTCTTCTTGGATAGATCCTTTAAGTATGATATAGTGTCCCTCTTCATCTCTTACTACTGTCTTTGGGATAAACTTTAATTTATCTGATATAAGGATGGCTACTCCTGCTTTCTTTTGAGGACTATTTGGATTATACATGGTTCTCCAACTTTTTATTTTCAGGCTGTAGGTGTCTTTATGTCTAAAATGAGTCTCTTGTAGACAGTGAATAGATTGGTCTTGCTTTTTTATCCAGTCTGAAACCCTGCACCTTTTGATGGGGTCATTAAGCCCATTCACATTCAGAGTTACTATTGAAAGGTATGAATTTAGTGTCATCATGATTCCTATTCAGTCCCTGTTTTTGTGGATTGTTCCCTTGGACTTCTTCTTTCTATTACAGATTCCCCCTTAGTGTTTCTTGCAGAGCTGGTATGGTGGTCACATATTCTTTTAGTTTCTGCCTATCTTGGAAGCTCTTTATCTCTCCTTCTATTCTGATTGAGAGCCTTGCTGGATAAAGTATTCTTGGCTGCAGGTTCTTCTCATTTAGGACCCTGAATATATCCTGCCAGCCCTTTCTGGCCTGCCAGGTCTCTGTGGAGAGGTCTGCTGTTAATCTAATATTTCTCCCCATAAAAGTTAGAGATTTCTTGTCTCTTGCTGCTTTAAAGATCTTCTCTGTATCTTTGGAATTTGCAAGATTCACTATTAAATGTTGAGGTGTTGAGCGGTTTTTATTGATTTTAGGGGGGGGAATCTCTCCATTTCCTGGATCTTAATGCCTATTTACCTTCACAAGTTAGGAAAGTTTTCAGCTATGATTTGTTCAGATACATATTCTGGCCCTCTGGCCCTTTCGGCGCCCTCGGGAACCCCAACTAAAAGTAGATTTTTCCTTCTGAGGCTGCCATTTATTTCCTTAACCTATCCTCATGATCTTTTCATTGTTTTTCTCTTTTTTCCTCAGTTCCCTCCTTGCCATCAACTTGTCTTCTATGTCACTCACTCATTCTTCTACCTCGTTAACCCTCGTCATTAGGACCTCTAGTTTCGATTGCATCTCATTTAATTGATTTTTAATTTCTGCCTGATTGGATCTAAATTATGCAGTCATGAAGTCTCTTGAATCCTTTATGCTTTTTTCTAGAGCAACCAGTAGCTTTATAATTGTGCTTCTGAATTGGCTTTCTGACATTGAATTGTAATCCAAATTTTGTAACTCTGTGGGAGAGAGGACTGTTTCTGATTCTTTCTTTTGAGGTGAGTTTTTCCTTCTAGTCATTTTGCTCAGTGCACAGTGGCCAAAAACAATTGTACTTGACAGAAGCGCAAACTTTTCTCACTGTAGCATTCCAGCAGTTCTCTCTTTAAATCTCAGACCGAATTCATAGGTTTCCAGGATGATTTGAAAGTTATCTAGGTAATTTGGTGGGGACAGGTGACTTGGGGAACATACTCTTCTGCCATCTTGCCCCCACCTCTCCAAGCCCCTGTTTTCTAATGGAATTTCTACAATGGAAAAGAACATAAGGTTAAAAAAATATAAGTTAGATAATATGAAAACCATTTTTCAACACCTAATGAAATTTTTGTTCCAGAAGTATTATCGAGTTATAATAAAACCATTAAGTTTCATTGTGAGAGAAATAGAAATTCTATTAGCACCTAATTATGACCCCGCAAAATACTTTTTGATCACAAGCAGAAAATATGCTTTTAATGGAGAGAGCAGGATATTATCATCCTAATCCAGTGGTTAATATTTGCTTTAGTAATGCTAGGAGGCACATATTACATGTGTGCTTATATAATGCAGTATGAATTATATCACACCACCTAAGTTGTTTTGAACTAAGAATATTTAATCTACTTAATCTTTTGTATTTATCTTATCATTAAAATGAAATATGAGGCAGAGAAACTATAAAATCAGAGAAAGTTGGGGATTTTTACTGTCATAAAAAAATGGGATGGTTAAGTAAAAATCATAGACATAGACTTGTTGGACAAAACTATCATTATCTGGAGTGAATAGTAGTGTGGAAAAACTATTATAAATAACAAAAAAAGGAAAAAATGTGAATATAGAATAAATCATGTGATGTTACCTAATTATCATTGATTTTAATACATGTAATAATGTTATTTTTTTCAACTAGAATTTGTTCTTATTTTCATAAACATTATTTTGGAGTAAAAGTCAGGATCTCTACTTTTCTGTATTTCAACATAAAATGAGAAAAAATGGGCACAAAATGTTTTTAGCATTCTCTTAATCATATTTTCAAATATGTAACAACTCATTTTTTCTCCCATGCTAATTTCTATTGTCATTTATTTGAGCTTTGTCTTATTTTTGACCAATCAAAGTTTCAGAGCTTTATCAACTTTATTAGTCTTTTTATGGAATCTGTTAAAACTGTATTTTATATTTGTTTTCTATTTCATTAATGACATTTATTTCCTTTCTTTTTCTTTCTTTGAGAGTTTCTATTTTTCCACTTCCTAATTTGAATCTAACTATTTTTTTTTTTTTTTGGTTAAATCTTCCTCATACTATCTTTTTTTTTTTTTTTTTTTTTTTTAATTTGATAGCTGATTCAACTCATACTCCTTGGCATTTCATCTGTGATATTTGAGGCTCATTGCAAATCTGGGTTAGTTCAGAGAGGATTCGTATTTACTTCTGCCCATTGCCCAGGTTCACTAACAATGTGGCACTACTTTAAACCCTTAGTTTACACTTTGAGGATTACCCAAACAAGTGTAATTTTGAAACTCAAATCTGAATAAAAACCGATACTTGATTATAAAGTTCTTGCACAATTTTTTCTATCTTACCCAGCACAAAGTTCAGGCAGGCAATTTCTTGTCTGGGCTAGGAGGACATATTTATTATGGGAACACATTTATTTCTATCTCATCCTTGTACTGAGAATTTTGACCTTGAAGTTTCAACATTTTGTGGGGCTCTGTAAACAGTCTCTTCTTCTACATTAAAACAATTCACATTCTTATTTCCAAAAAGAAAATATTTAAAAGCAATAGACTGTGGAAAATAAGACATGAAATTTCCTTAAATACAAAAACATTCTATATTCTTATTTTTATTTTTCTAGTTGGATAAAATCCTTTTGAAACAAGATATTAGTGGAATGAAGTATAAATTTCTCAAGTAAAGTCACAGTCAAGTGTTATCACAAGTACAGTTACAGGTTAAATAAAACTAAGATTTTAATGGCAAAAGGATACTTGAAATGTTGAAATTCATTTATTTTGTGTTCCAAGTATAGAAGTTTGCCTTGATAGAGAGGTTGGATATGAAGAAAAATATTGGTGCTTTCTCCTATCAGTATTACTTACTGGCAGTGCAAATTTAGCCCAATTACTTCTTTGAATTCCAGTTTATTCACTGATTTAAAAAACATAAATCATAACCAAATGTAAGTATTGATTTTCTGATTAAAATTATTTAATTTTATATTATCAATTATTTTAAAATTGCAGTTTTACTGTGTATTTCAATAGATTATTTTTTCTGTTTTTTTGCGTATTCACTTATTTAGATTCCATTTATGAGTGGAATCATATGACATTTACTTTCTCAGTCTGACTTATTTCACTTAGCATAATGCTATCTAGGTCCATCCATGCTGTCTCAAGTGATACAATCTCATTCACTAGGTTACTTTTATTAGTCTCATTGCCACCTGGAAAAAAGATGACAATTCAAGAACTCTAATAAAGAAAGATATATAGAAAATACATATTAAAGATTAACAAGAGCTTTTTGATTTATAAAATTATTCATGACATGATTCTCTTAAAGTACTTAAAATATGCATAAGTTTATTTATATATTTCAAACTTTTATTTAAATTCTAAATGGTTAACATATACAATAATATTGGTTTCAGTGGTAGAATTATGTGATTCATCATTTATGTGTAACACCCAGTGCTCAACACAGGTGCTCTCCTTAATACCCATCACCCCTCTAGTACATCCCCCTGTCTACCCTCCTCCAACAACCCTCAGTTCGTTCTTTATAACTAAGAGTATCTTAAAACTAAGAGTCTCTCTCTCTCTTTTTCCCTTCCTCTATGCTTATTTGCTTCTTAATTCTGTTTCTTAAATTTCACATTTGAGTGAAATCATACGGCACTTGTCTTTCTCTGACTTATTTCACTTAGCATAATGCACTCTAGCTCCACCACATCATTGCAAATGGCAAGATTTAATTCTTTTATGGCCGAATACTATTCCATTGTATATTTATGCCACACCTTTATCCATTCATCAGTTGATGGACATTTGGGATCTTTCCACAATTTAGCTATTATTAATGATGCTGCTATAAACATCAAGATGTATGTGCTCTTTCAAATCACTGTTTTGTATAGTTTGAAAGAACTCATAATTTATTAAAAATATAATTCCTTCCATTAAGAATCTGTCATATTGAAAATAACCCCAATCTACATTAAAACTGACTAAAATTAGAACATTGTAAACTGTCCTCAAAAAGTAATTTAATGTGGAGTAATCCCAGGTTAACACAATATAATTGATTTTACATCTCAGATCATGCTTTCTTGGTTGATCTAGTAACTATTGCACAATAGTGATGATAGAAGGTATTTTTTTACTCTTGATCTAAAAGAAATTGCATCCAAGATGTTCCATTAACTGTGTTGTGAATTCCTTGGTTTTGGTTGAATAGGTTTTATCAGATAGAAGACAACTTCTTGAATTCTTGCTAAAAATAACTTCATCATTAATATATTTTGATTTTAAAGTATAATTTATCTGTATTTAATGAATTGTGTAATTTTTATAATTTTGTTCATTTATGTAATGAATTATCCAGAGACATTTATAGATGCTAATCATTCTAGACATATAAACCCTCCTGATATTATAATCTCTTTTTAAATTATGGTTTGTATTAGATTGCTTTTGTTGCTGTAATAACCTTACACAAACTCAGTGGCTCAAAATAAACACATTTATTATCTTCCAGTTCTGGAGGTGATGTTCAAAATAGGTCAATTTTTTAGCTAAAATCAAGGTGTGTTTGGACTCTTCTCTTCTGGAGGCTGTAAAATCCATTTACGTTTGTGTATGTTTTCAGTTTCTAGAGGTTCCTGGCATTTCTTGGCTCCTAGCCCTCTTCCATCTTCATAGACAGAAATGGACTAATGATTCTTACACATCTCAAAGTTTTTATAAAATCCATGTGATTGCATTCAGCCTACCAGGTAATCTAGGATAATTTATTTATCCTAGTTAATTAACAACCTTAATTTCTTCTATATTACCCACCCCCTTTTGCCATGTAACAAACATATTCATAATATTCATATTCATAAGTTTTGGGGATTTGAATGTGGACATCTTTTAAGAGCCATTATTCTACCTACTACACAGTTCCCATTTGTGGCTTTTATCTATCTATCTATCATCTATCATCTTATAGGTATATATACATATATATGAAAAATAGAAGAAACAGAATCAGAAAGATGGACAAAGAGATATTTATTATAGAGAATTATTTTTCACAGCAATTGTGGGCCTGGTTAAGCAAGCCCAAAATTCACAGAGCAGGCAATCTGGAAGAGAAGATGACAAGCTGGAACCCTGTGAATAAACTTAGTGACAATTGCAAGCCAATTGAGAGTGTTAGGTTCTTTCTTGTCACCATGAGCTTTGCCTGAGACTCTTGATAGCCTACATTCTCCTTTGCTTTCCACTTAAGATCACTCACTAAAGGACTCAGAAAAGGAATGATGTAACTTTAAAACAACCAGACTGAGCACCTGACTCTATCCACACACCTGAGATCCAGATTCAAAATTTCTGCCTAAGACAAAGCACAAGATACCCAAGGCAGAATAACTGTAAATACAAGTTTCACATGTGGTGTTGAAGAAGTGCAAGATGACAACAAGAGAATGAAAGGAGATCAAAAAATAAAGGAGAGAAAATAGTCGATATGGGATACAAATAAATCAAAACAAAAATAAAGAAAGAAAAATAAATAAAACATGCATGTATTAGAATACTTGAAAAAGAGTACCTAGGTATCTCCCCAAAATTCATAATCATAGTATGAGCCAAGAAAATATAAGATAAATACAATTTGAGGAGCATTTCTAAAAATGTGTTACTGGTATCCTTTAAAAATGTTACAGTCTGAAAGGCAAGGAAAAGGTGAGAAATTATCATGAACTGGAGGAGATATGAAAACTAAATGTAATACAGGACCATGGATTGGATCTGGACTAGAAAAAAAGGTAAAAAACCCAAACCAAAAACAAAAAATTGCTGAGATCCAAATGCTATTATTGCTAGCTTAGTTAATAGCATCATACTAAGATTAATTCCTTAGTTTTTTATAAGTGGTCCAGAGTTGTATAAAGTGTTACCATAAGGAGAATGTGGGTAAAAGGCAATAATGACTGTGTGTTATGTTTAGAACCTTTCTATAAATGAAAAATTATGTAAAAATAAAATAATAAAGCATACTGATTAAAGAAAAAATAATACAGATTTGGAAAAGAATGAACCACATATACTACTGAGCTAGATACATTCATTATTCAGAATTTATTAGACTAAATATTTCTAGATCTTCTTATGTATTATACTTTAATATGAGATCTCATAAATCTTAATACATTAACCAAAAAGCAGATGGAGAATAAAAGACACATTACATTCACTGAAATGCAGTAAAAGTGAATGCTGTGTCCTTAAAAACCATAATAGGTGAAAAAAGGAAATAATACATTTAGAGTGCTAATAGGTGACAGGGGATGGGAGATATGGGCTTCCAGTTATGGAATGAATGAGTCATGGGAATAAAGGACACAACATAGGGAATATAGTCAATGATATTGTGATAGCATTATAAAGTAGTGGATGGTAGCGACACTTGTGGGGAGCAGAGCATAATGTGTAGAGAAAGTGAATTGCTATGTTGTACATCTGAAACTAATGTAATATTATGTGTCAACTACACTCAAATAAATATAATAAATGAATGAATAAATAAATAAAAAGAAAAAGTGCTGAAAATATTTTAATAAATATTGACTATATAATACAATAGTAGAAATCTATGGAAACAAAGTTATACAAGGTCAGTGGCAGTGTCTACCTCCCATAGAGTGAAAGGCATAGGCTCAAAAATGATTAAAGCCCTCCAAAGTAAATTGACAACTACATATGGGTGCATATACAAAGATAGCTAAATTAAAACTGTTGACGAAGGGCACCCGGCTGTCTCAGTCAGAAGAGATGTGACTCTTGTGATCATGAGTTTGAGCCATACATTGAGTGTAGAGATTATGTAAATAAATAATCTTTTAAAAAGTGTTGGCGAAGAAGTAGAGAAACCTTTTAGCATTCTGGTTGGGGTATATCACTGTAAGAATTTTGTTTTAAAACAGTCTGACATAAGCAAATACACACATACATATCATGTATATTAATTGTCTGTTACTGCATAGTAAGTGTCCCCTAACTCTGTGGTTTAAAACAACAACATTCATTTATTTTCTTTTATGTTTTTTGAGGCACAAGGGATTCAAGTATGATGTGGCAGGATTTTGCAGACATAGTGTGTGGATCATCTCAAGGTTTTCTTCACTCAAATGTTTTGCATCTGGACTGTAAGTGCTAAGAACTAGAAAATGAAGCTTTTTCTCTTTGTCTTAATGTAGCCTCTCTCTCTAACCTTTCTAACAAGGTGACCTCACCATGTTAGGTAGAGAAAATGCACCTCTTACACATCAGTTCAGAGTCCTCACACACATGATCCAAGAAAAAGAACTAGGTGGATATCATATTGCTTTTCATGATCTAACCTCAGAAGTCACACAACATAATTCAACATTCTATTGGTTGAGAAAATTTCAAAGGTCTACTCATATTCAAAGGAAGAGAATATAGCCTCTGTTTTGAAGGGGGATTTTCAATATCATACTTTGAAAATACAATCTATATTCAATCTATAATCAAGTAATTCACTGCCAAATGTGTAATCATCAAAAATCTATGCCCATCATACCAAATAAAATATGACAGTTTATTTATCATCACATTAACTAGGAGAAGCCCTCTCGAAATAACATCAGAAGCATAAAATATAAGTGATAATTCTAGCACACTTATCTACATTTAAACTATAACCTATGCCACTAAGGTGAATAATAGCGAAATAAGCCACAATGGAAAAGATCTCTGGAAAACATTTAAGACCCTATGAATTAGGGTTGCAAAAATTACAATATAATTTATTCTTTTACACCTACTAATATAAAAGTTTGGTAATATCAAATGTTCAGTGAATATGTAGGAATGAAGTTTAGATTATAATAACCATGTTGTAACTAGCATTTAGTGTTCAGATATCCCACTTTTGAGAACTCCTCAAACACAATTTGCAAATATGATATAAATATATCTAGTTTATTTTTTGTGTTTGTGCCAGGACAACAACAGCAATCAATGAATCATCAATCAATCAAACAAAACACTTCCATAGAGGCCTCACATGTATACAAAAAGACATGAACAAGAATATCGATTACAAAATTGTTTGCTATAGTAAAAGAACTGAAAAAAAGGGATGCCTGGGTGGCCCAGCGGTTTAGCGCCTGCCTTCAGCCCAGGGCATGATCCTGGAGTCCTGGGATGGAGTCCCACATCAGGGTCCCTGCATGGAGCCTGCTTCTCCCTCTCTCTCTATGTCTCTGCCTCTCTCTCTGTGTCTCTCATGAATAAATAAATAAAATCTTAAAAAAAAACAAAGGATATTTAAAGTGTGATATAACACAAAGACCAATAAAAACAATTAGAAATAAATGAGTCCATTTTATATTCATAAATATAGAGAAATCAAAAGTCTTGAGTAAAAAAGAAAAGCTGCAAAAGGGCAAGCAATGTAAAGATCATTTATGTAAATTTAGAAACAAATAGTAATACTCTTAATTACAAAACAATATTATGTGTTAAAATTATTAATGCCCTTTTGAAACATTTTTCCTCAATTTCATTGAGAAATAATTGACATATATCACTGTTTAAGGTTTGCAGACTGATGGTTTGATTTACATATGCTGTGAAATTATTGCCACAATATACTTAGTTAACATCTATCATCTCATACAGATAAAATTAAAAGAAAAAATTTCTTGTGATGAGATAGTTTGAAAAGCTAAACACATCAGCTTCCTCTAATATCTATTCAGCATATAATGTACACCTCTCTCACGAAATGGTAGTTACATAAATGTCTATGATTTTCTGCTTTTTATTAAAATTATAGCTCTTCGGTGAGCAATACTCAATACATTAATGGACATTTAACTGGTCATTTTTTTAACATTTGTTTTTATTTATTAATGATAGACAGAGAGAGAAAGAGAGAGAGAGAGAGAGAGAGAGAGAGAGGCAGAGACACAGGAGGAGGGAGAAGCAGGCTCCATACCGGGAGCCTGACGTGGGACTCGATCCTGGGACTCCAGGATTGTGCCCTGGGCCAAAGGCAGGTGCTAAACCATTGAGCTACCCAGGGATCCCCTTAACTGGTGAATTTAAGCAAATCAAGATTGAATTTTAAAAAAAAAACTAAAATGTCTACTATAGTTACCCAGCTTTATCTTACACTGAAATGCCAATATATTTATTATTATTATTACTCTACTATCAGAAGCTAACACACATGACTTAACTCTATTATTTATTGACCAATTTTTTATGTGAACCCAGAATTAAATAGAATATATATAAAGGTAGAAGAGGTATAGCAGATTCTGTTTGTGATGAAGGCCAGTTTTCTGGTTCATAGGTGCCCATCCTCTTAATGTGTGCTCACAAATGGTTGAAAGGAAGAGTGGTTCACTCTCATGACCAAAGTACATGCTATCACATTGATAGGATTTCAACATATGGATTTTGGGGGAATACAAATATTTAATCAATAACACAGGCACTTGAGCACATGGGTGACTCAACTGGTTAAGCATCTTCAGCTCAGGTCATGATACCAAGGTCCTGGGATTGAGTCCCTCACCAGTCTCCCTGCTCAGTGGGGAGTCTGCATCTCCCTCTACCACTCCCCCATGCTCATGATCTCTCTCTCACTCTCTCTCTCAAACAAATAAAAAAAAAACATTTTATAAAATAACACAAGCACTTAAAATTTAAAATTAAATAAATAAATATAAGGCATTAAGGAACAGCCATTTCAACATGATTGCAAAATTACCTGAATAAGTGAATACTGTAATTTTTAAGTTTTTAATCTCCCCTATGTTTCTAGCTCTACTACTTTGTAATTCTATTTGTTTTGTGCTTTATTCCACAGGGCATTTTTTTGTAGTTTCTCACTATTACATCTGCCAGAATTTTATAGGTATTATTGTTTAGTCAAATGAATTGAATTAAATAGTTCAAAAGTTTATTGCAACTTAAAGGATTAATTTTTGCTAGTTTTTTCCTATTCTTTCTAGTCCCTGAAATCAGTAACTAAATGATGGACATTCTGGACACAATCTCCAGAATCCATACTCAGTGCTGTAGCCTATGAATAAAAGCCACTATCCATTGTTTATTACACATGGCCTTTTCTCTGTGCCTGTAAGATGGAGTGGTACTCTTTCTGGTAATGCTACTACAAAATACTAAACATATTTTTCCCTCAAAGATTACCCTACTTTTTATTTTTGAACTCTTGAGTTGATTTTGAGTTTATCACTGTCTCATCACTAGTCTTGTCTACCTCCAATCTCATAATAGTGTACTGCCATGATGTTCTGTGTGCATATTGTTGCCTGGTTTCCTTCAACTGTTTATTCATAATTTTTCTCTTACCCATTTTTTATCTTTCTAGGATTTTCCCAGTTCTCTGGACAATTAGTATACATTACACTGTTTTCCAAACCTGTTATTGACTTAACATTTATAAAAATTATGCTTTCTCATTTTATGAGGTTTGAGTTGGAAGATCATGTTTAGTTGACCATGTTTTCTCAATCTCTGATTTAGGGTTTATATGCCATAAAAATATATATATTCTCCATATCATCAAATATTCTTATAGAATATGAATTTTAATGGCTGTAAAAAGCCAATTGTACTAAATAATATACTTTATTTAATCAATCTTCCATTACTCAATTTAATATTCTATCTGAAAAGTATTATAAATATATATAACACAATATATATAATATAAATATAAATAATACCTCAAATAAATTATTCTATATAAAATTTTGTGAACATTTTAATTGTCCATCAGAATAAATGCTTAGCAGCAGAAATGCTGAGTCAAGTGCATAAAATCCAAAAGTAATTAAATATATATTAGATAGGTCCTTATGTTTTTATTTCTGAGGCTATCTCAAATGTTATAATTTTGTATAATATTTTAATGACTGCTCCTAATTACTGCTACTTGATTCTTTACTCAGAAGATCTGATGGACTAAAAATTTATGAGAATGTTTCCTTAGCCATCTAGTTATCTTATGTGTTATTTTCTCACATTATTTAATGCCAAAAATACCACAACATACACACACACACATACACACAAAATTGTGTTCCCAATGGTTAACACCAATTCTTGCATATTTAACCAAATCCTGTTTAGGAAAATAATATTTTCTTATTCATTTGGTTTAAAATGCCACACACAGAAGAATAAGGGGTTTCATATTTTTATCTGCCTCTCTGCCAAAATAGCTCTCAAGTTATTAACTATTCTCTTGTGAAAGTTACTATACTTAAGCAAATTTTCAAGCAGGAAAAAGAAACCTATGTGCTATTTCAGGTGCTCCTAAGATGCTACGTTTTTCCATTCTTCCTCTTTCTAAACCTATGCTGCTACCATGGAGTTTCCAATGGTTTTGTGTTTCACTCATCATAAAAGATCTATATCAATAGTTTAGTTTCAAAATGCTTTAAGACTGTGCCAACCTGCATATGTAAGAGAAAATCTACCATATACCACACTGAAAATCTGCCACATACACAGGCTATATATTAGGCACTATACATACAAAGAAGAATGAGGCATAGTTCTTGTTCTTGAGGACTTCAAAGTTTCATAGAGAAAAATAAGGCTTAAAAAATTCCAATGCCTCTGGATAAGTATGTATAAAAAAAACTACATATGGAGTGTCTGTGAGTTCACAAAGACACTAGTTATCTACAGAAAGCCTCATTGCTTCACAAAGGAGCTACTAACTGAATAGATTTTACAAGAATGTATATTAATTAACCAGGTAAAATGAAAAGAAAAAGATATTTCAACAAAATAAGCAATTTTGTCCAAAAGGACAGAAATGTAACTTAGATCAAATGACCTGGAAACTATTGAGTTTCTGGGTGTGATTATTATAAGTGCATATCTTGAAAGAAGATAGTATAGTGCATATGAACAGGTAAGTGAGAACTAATCTTTGCAAGGTCTTCTATATTAAATTAAAAAGTTTGGGCTTTGATCTAGAGGCAGTTGGAAAGGGAAAATTCCTTAAATACAAAAGAAGCATGTACTACATTTTGTTTTAGAATGATGTTCTTGTGCATATAGGCAGGGAGAATGGATGAAGCAGATGTGGCGCAACAACTGGGGCCACTTAACAAATCTGGGTGCAATGGTCAAGGAAGAAAGATGATAATGGCTTGAACCAGGAGAAAAATAGGGAGTGAAGAAAGAAAATATATCTTCATTTTTAAATTTTTTTCATTTTAAATAACATAGTTGCTTTATTAAGGGAAAATCAATCATCATGAGAGGTGAGGACAGAGATTTTACTGCTGTGAGTGGACATCTTGGCCATACCTAAGAGAACATTTTGAGGAGACTATCATTTGGGTACTACATCTTCAAGGAAGAAAGGAAGTAAAAAAACAGAAAGTTTATGAACGTCATGTATTTGTATATGAAATAAGAAGAAATAGGAGTAGACGTCAGTTTGCAAGGCTTCTTGATGATTCCCTCCTCTCTATTTTATCCAATATTTTGCATAACATGTAGAAGGAAACAGAATTCACAAGGAAGAAAAGTCTGCTTTGTTCAGACACATCAAATTCAGCTATTTTCAGTGAATGTTTTTGTCAAATTCTTATGCAACTAGCCAAGGACTAATCCCTTCAAATTATGAGATTTGTGTTTCATTTATATTAACATATGAATTTTTCAATGGATCCTAAAAGCTTTTAACTTGGCTGGTGGTCAACAAGTCCATCACCATGTATAGTTAGATGGATTTTCTCTTGTGTCTATTAAAGAAAAAAAAAACATGAATTCACCTGGAACCAACTGATTACTGTTAGTATGTATGCATGAATGTATTGGAATGCTTATTTTGATAAGTCTTTCTATAATACAATTCAAATTATTTGGCTCCAAACCAGGACAAAGTTTTAAGGAAAGCTGTTAAGTTTTTAAGAGGGATTTTCCCCTTTGCAATTTGATAATTATAGATTTTTCTTTTAATTCTGAATACTTCCACATTGCCTTTTCTTGGCGGTGGAGGATGTTAGCTATTTTTCAGAGGTACTGCTGTGCTCTTTCCTGAAGCACTTTAAATGACAGAGACACAGTAACAGGTTCAAAGTAAGGGCTAGCCTTACTGATTCTCTAAACATATGATGTTAAAGACCCAGACATGGGAATGAACCCCTCGAGTGCCAGCTCCTCAAGTTAATTGATCCTTAGGATCCTGGCCTTAGGAGCACTACTGTTACCCTGTATTTTGATTCTATGTTGGTGTTAAATATGTAACAGCCGCAGGAATATGATCAATCTGATTAATGGCTCATATAAGTTGGAAGAGATTGGATACCTGTTCCATTTACAGTCTGTTAACCATATGTGATGGTTTCGTTAAAGTCCCTTGACTACACTCTGGTGTAATGTGAACTGCCAAAGGATAGGCTTTCCCAAGTAGAAGCTAGGAACAAGTTCAAAACTAGATACTATTTTACTATATTTAATTAAAGCATATAGTGTTTAGGACGGTTTTAGAGAAAGAAAGACTGTACTTATAAAGTCAAACTTTATTGGTTTTCCAATTTTAATCATATAAGAAAAATATAAAGGATGGGGAAAATATAGTAAAGAGAAGATACCAGAAATTTGGGTTAGAATCATTCAGAAAACAAAAATAAAGCCAGTAAGGACTTTCAATTATTTGGTGGATTAATATAAGAAATATATTATAAGATATTATGCAAATTCATAGAAAAATGAGAAAATTATCAGTTTTCATTAATGTAGGAAAGAAATATATTGTAACTTATAAGAAAAAAAGGCTATTAAGATGAAAAAAATTTTGGAAAATATCGCTAAGGACTTAAAAATAACTATCCCCAAATTGCTCCAGAAGAAAATAGTCACACATTTTTGATAGTTTATCTCATGATTTAAGTGAAAATAAAGCCAATTAACAGATGATTAATAAAGGTTTTAGTCACTTTTTTCAATTTAACATAGTACCAGTGGCATAATGAAAAATTTTCTAGAAATTTCACTATATACTGACCAAATTGTTACTGGAATGAGCAAACGGGCTGTACCTGATTCATCTAAGGTTCACTCACCGAAGGGTTGAACAGAAGACCCACCAGATGTACTTTCATATTGAAGAGATTGCAACTATCCAATTTACTTATAAATCTAAAAACAGAAAAAGGGAATCCAAGAATATCCCTGCAATATCTATTTTGCTCTTTCCTCAAGAGTTATAATAAATTTCATAAATAAAATTTGAAGATGTATTTTAAAAATTACCTTTGCAAAAAAAATTATCTTTGCATATAGTATTATGATTGACTTACTACATTTCCAGTCACTTACTGATCCAACAAACCCTTGTTGAAAGCTACTGAATAAGACATTATCCTCTCCAGCTAGGGATCATATTCTGAAGATTATTTACTTTTCAAAAAACAATCTGTGAATTATGTATTCAATTGAAGACAAATCAATTTGAGCAATAATTTGAATAATCTGTAAATTCATAGAATTATGTTTACCATAGAAACCCACATAACAAAGTACCATACCACCTCTCAATCAAACTTTCATGTCCTACATGATACATTTCTAAATATTTCTCTTGAGAGTTAATTCCTGATATTATTCTTCTTCCTGACATTTTTCTTGTCTCATATTAATAGAATTCTGTTTCCGATGACTAGGTCCATATGGTATATCATTTTCCATCTTTGTACTTTTAATCATTCTGCATATTTGTGTTTTATATGGGTTTCTTTAGTCAGTATTTAGTTTGCCACTATTTTAGTATTTAATTATTTCAGTTATGGTATTTAATCCATTTGCTTCCAACGTCATTAACAATATGTTTGATTTTAAGACTACTATTGCATCATTTATTTTATTTTCATGTTCTTTCTTCCCTGTTTCTTTTCTTTTTAATTAATTGCTCATTTTTCACTATGTTGTTTTCCTATATTGAGTTAGTCAATATAACTCTTTAATTTTTATTTTCTGTGATTTTCTAAGATTTTACTATATGCATCTTTAATGAACAGATCTACCTTAAAATAATTATCTGATATTTCCTTTTTTTTCCATTTTGTGCTAGTTATTGTTGTTTTAGTTTTTAGTCATAGGTTTCCTGTGTGATCATCTTTTCTGTTTTTTAATTTTTATCTTTCTCTTTCACACTGTGAGGTCTCCTCAAGTATCCATGACTCTCAATTACCTAAACATATTTAATGATAATGCAATAGGAATTCTACTGTAAACGTTAGGTAAAAAGGATGACCTTGTTGATTAGAAGGTTCTTCTTCTGAGCATGGTTAGATGGCATTCAGTAAGGGTTCATTTGGTTGCTACAACTATTAGCACTGTGAATAAAAACAGCTAACCCTAATTCAGTGCTTATAATATTTCCTTATGTATAACTATATTTGCCTTAATATTTTAATTTAATTCATACAACTGCCCTATGAGATAGGTTTCAATATTTTTGCTCTTTTCAACTGAGAACTTTTCGTATAGTTTTGGTAGGTACTGTGGCACATGCCAGACATTCTTATGTATAGGAAAATCTTTCTCCCCTCTACCCAATTTTTTAATTGGCCTTCTCTACTTGCCTATTCTTCCTATGCAATTAAACATTTTTTGATAAAATAGATAAACTTGGAAAGTTGATAAAGGTGATTAAAGTTTTTAAAAATATACAACCCAGGAGTTAATGTGCAGTGCATAAACATCAAAAACAAACTAGCAGAAAATATTTATGGAGAAATAGTTGTTTATATATATATATGGAGAAATAGTTATTATATATATGTAATTCATGATGTTATGTCCAATATCTATAGTATACATTGAATACATTTATATTATATATGCAATATATATACTCTACATATGTACCTATATAGTGAAAAATGACCCCAAGCCTCAATTATAATTATATAAAAATGTATTAAAATGTCCCTCAAATATATTAAAAATGTTCAGCCTCACTTGCAGTTAGAGAAATACAAATGTATAATATAGTGAGACACCACATCTCCCTTAACAGATCGGCAAAAATTAAAAAGTTTTATAATATATTATTTTGAGAGGCTTTGGGGAAACAGGGACTCTCATGTATTGCTGGTAGGCATTCAAACTGGTGCAACTATTTTGGAAAGCAATTTGGGAATATCTAACAAAACTACATACACATTTACATTTTGACTCAGGCATCCCACTATTGGGAATTTACCCTGAAGGTATATATGAAACAACATAAAAATGCCTATGTACCACATAATTTATTACAACATTGTTTGTAATTACAGAACATTGGAAACAAACCAAATGCCCATTTTTAGAATTGTTGAATAAACTGTAATTCACTGCAGACTTATGAAAAAGGAAAAAGATTTTATTTTCTAATAAGTTTCTGGTACATACAGTTGAACCTTGAACAATATGAGTTTGAAATATGTGGGCCCACTTATGTCCAGATTTTTTTCAATAAATACAATACAATACTATAAATGTACTTACTCTTTCTTATAATTTTATTAATAACATTTCTCTTCCTTAGCTTACTTTATTGGAAATAATACAGTATATAACACATATAACACAAAAATTGTATGTTAATCAACAGTTTATGTTATTGTTAGGACTTCTGATCATCAGTATTTTGTATTTTTTAGCATAGAGGTTCTATACATGCTTTGTTAGATTTGCACCACAGTATTTGACTTTTTGAGAGATTATAAATAGTATTATATTTTTAATTTTGATGTTCGTGTGTTTTTTTCCACAATATGTAAATATAATTTATTTTTATATGTGTGTATATATATGTATATACATATTTAAAGATTTTATTTATTTATTCATGAGAGACAGACAGACACACACACACACACACACACACACACACACACACACACACACAGCGGCAGAGAGAGAAGCAGGCTCCATGCAGGGAGCCCGACGTAGGACTTGATCCCAGGTCTCCAGGATCACGCTCTGGGCTGAAGGCAGTGCTAAACCACTGAGCTACCAGAGCTGCCCTACATGAATATTTTTATCTCACAACTATGCCTAACTCACTTCTTAATTCCAGTTTGCTTTTTTTGTAAATACTTTGGAATTTGTTATAGCAACAATAACGTCATTCTAAAATTAGGGGCAATTTTATTTTTTTTATTTCTGATATGCATGCCTTTTTATTTCTTGCTTTGCATTATTGCACTAGCTGGGACTTTTAGTATTATGTTGAGTAAGAGGAGTGAGAAGGAGATTCTTTGTTACTAAACTTAGGAGAAAGCATTCAGTCTATCATCAATAAGTGAGGTGTTGGCTATAGGTTGATGTTAGATATTCTTTATCAAATTTAGAAAGCTCTCTTCTCTTCCTACTTACCTGACAGTTTTTATCATTAATTGGTATTGAGTTTTGTCCAATGCTTTTTTAAAACTGTATTATTTATTTATTTTTCATTTATATATAAATTCAATTAATAGTCCAATATTAGTTTCAGAGGTAGAGTTTAGTGATTCATCAGTTGCATATAACACCCAGTGTTTATTACATCAAGTGCTCTCCTTAATGTCCGTCACCTCGTTACCCCATCTCCTCACCTCCCTCCCCTCCAGTAACCCTCAGTTTGTTTCCTATAATTAAGAGTCTCTTATGGTTTGTCTCCTTCTCTGATTTCATCTTATTTTATTTTTCTTTCCCACCCCTGTGATCATCTGTTTTGTTTCTTAAATTCCATATATGAATGAAATTATATAATAGTTGTCTTTCTCTGATTGACTTAACACATCTTCTTTATCCATCTTTCCATGGACATCTGGATTCTTTCCATAGTTTGGCTATTGTAGACATTGCTGCTATAAACATTGGGGCACTGCTGCCCCTTCAGATCACTATGTTTGTATCCTTTGAGTAAATATCTAGTAGTGCAGTTGTTGGGTCATGAGGTAGCTCTATTTTTAACCCTTTGAGGAGTTTCCATACTGTTTTCCAGAGTGGCTGCGCCAGTTTGCATTCCCACCAACAGTGTAAGAGGCTTCCCTTTGCTCTGCATCCTTGCCAACATCTGTCGTTTCCTGACTTGTTAGGAAGTTTTGTCCAATGTTTTTTTCCTCCTCTATCAGTTGATATGATCATATAATTTTTCTTCTTTAGCCTATTAATATTCTACTACATGGATTGATTTATTCCAGGAATAAATCCTACTTATTCAAGGTATATATTTCTTTTTATACCTTGCTGAGTTCTATCAGCTAATATGTTGTTAAGAATTATTATTTTTTTGTGTGTGTGTGGTTCTGTCTATGGAGGATAATGGTCTGCAGGGCTTTTGTTTATTTGCTCCCTTGTTTGTACTGTCTTTGTCTGGTTTTGGTATCAAGATGATGCTATCTTCATTAAATGATTGAGAAAGCTCTCCTTACTCTACTGAGGAAGATTGCTTAGAAAAAAATGCTGATTCTCTTTAAATGTTTGATAATATTCTCCACTCAGTGGGGATGGAATCCCAACAATCTATATGGCCTTTTCTCACACTCCTCCAGTTAGGCTGTTGCATCTTTCTTTCTACAGCTTCAGTCCACCCTCAGACTATGAAGGTGTGAGGTTGGGAGCACCCTTCTATTGTGTTTTGGTGGAGTAAAGTGCTTATGTCTAAAAGTTATTTTTTGTTGTTTTGATAGGGTACTCCTTCCTTTTGTTAGAAGAAGCAGGCTTTGGGGAGTTCTTTTTTTTTTATATCTGTTGGTGTTTCCTGATTGTTAGCTTCTTCAGCTCCAAGTTTGAGTTACATGAGGCAAAAAGAAAACCTGGGGACTCATCATTGTTCTGTTCCTTAGGGCCTTATGTCCCTAGCCAGTGTAACTTCTTTCCTTGTTTTTGAATCCTGTTATGCTTTCTTTGTATATATAGGTGTTTTTTCATAGTTTTGGGTTTTTTTTGTACATGATGAGAAGATGGGGAAAGTATGTCTATTCTATCTTTCTGTAATTGAAAATCTCACTCTTTCCAGAGCTTTTAATGTGAAATTTTTAAACCAACAACAATCTGTTCTGACACATATGTTAATTTAACTCTCAACCCTTTCGGCCCAATTATGATAAATGCTTGAGTCAAATTTAAACATAGATCATAATATTCAAAATAGAGAGGGCTCAGCCAAAATATCAGTCATTTATGGTCAGGGATTACATGAACAAATACTTCACACAATGAAAACCTTATCCAAAAAATAGAGACTTAAGATTCAAGAAGAAGAACTGACTTAGAAGAGCCATAGAAAGAAATACAAAAAGAAAATTAAGAACAATAACTGGGCACCAGACTTAAATTATTAATTTAAGAGTAGAATAGGATGTTAAATAACAAGATATACTCCCACTCTAAAAAAATTAAGTACCTATTAATATGCTATAATTAAGAATTTAAATGATTTCAGTACAAAACTGGAGGTGTAGTATAATAAATTCACATTAAAAATTACAATATTATTTACTCATGTTCCTTTGTACCATATATAATGCCTTATTTTTGTTGACAAAGTAGTTTTATGCTATACAATAACACCTTATTACTTAGTTTTAGATGTATGATTATATTTAACATATATTATAATTTATGCATAATATAAGCACTGATTATTGAAAAAAATATTTTCTAAACTAATTAAAATTAGCAAAATGTAATACATAAAATTAAAATGAAATATTGAAATAATTTTAGACTAGAGTTTTAAAATAATAAAATACTATAAAATTATATGTTATTAAATTTTCAATGTAACAAATTATAAAATAGTGCCTCAAAAAATATAAAATGCAAAGTGAAAGAAGAAATGGAAGATGTCGGATCCCTGGGTGGCTCAGCGGTTTAATGCCTGCCTTTGGCCCAGGGCGCAATCCTGGAGTCCCGGGATCGAGTCCCGCGTCAGGCTCCCGGCATGGAGCCTGCTTCTCCCTCCTCCTGTGTCTCTGCCTCTCTCTCGCTATGTCTATCATAAATAAATAAATAAATCTTTAAAAATAAATTAATTAATTAAAAAATAAATGGAAGATGTAATTTGAATGTTAATAAGAATAGTAATAATAAAAAAAACCATACCCTTATCCCACAAATACCAAAGTCTACATTTTTAGAATATTTTTAAAGTTTGAATCTGCCAGGTTTGCTTCAAAAGAAAATATTGCCCCCAAATTGTGCCATGTCATAGGATAAGAGGCATTTTACAACCCTTTTAATAATGATGAAAAAACAATTACTGTAATTTATTTAATTCCTCATGAATAAAACCTACATACTCTATTATGGAAAAAATACATAGAGAAATGCATATAGTTCAATTTCATATATATTTGAAGACAATGTGCACGTATGTTAAACTATTGGATAAGCAAAGAAATTAAATAATATAGGAAGTTCTCTTCT
Organism: Vulpes lagopus; assembly: GCF_018345385.1. NCBI lineage: Eukaryota > Metazoa > Chordata > Mammalia > Carnivora > Canidae > Vulpes > Vulpes lagopus. Next base: position 12,697,518 of record NC_054824.1, read on the forward strand.
AGTGATAAGATTAGGCAAGTAAATGTAGATATGTTCATTTGGGTGGGGTACATAGGTATTCAACGCCTTTGTGTTCTTTTATCCATGTAAATATATGTTACATGTACATTATATAGAGATTATTATAAGAAGTTATTTCTGAGGTTTGATTTCAAAAATAGAAAGATGATTACTTTTAACATAAAATTTAACATGTAGTTTTGCACCTTATATCTATATGTATATGTCTGTGCAGAGAAATACCTATATTGACTGTCATGTTCAATATATATTGAAAAAGATTTGGAAAACTATACACCAAATTCTGCTAGTGTTATACCTGTACTTATGGATTAAAAAATAGTGATTCATTGATGGAGAACTTTTATTTTGTTTTTTTAACTGTTTACATATTGTTTAAATTATATTTATAATATTAGATTTCTTTCTAATTTAAACATTTTTAAAAGAAATTAAGCTTGCAAAAGTTAAAAAAAAATGAATCTCACTACTAAGCAAGGAATTTTCTTGTTTTTTTTTAGATCAAAATAAAAGCCAGTTATTTCTTAATTTTAAATGAAATATTCAGTATGTAATAATGTCCTTTTCAATTCTTCTTCTTATGTAAACTTGAAGTGATTTCTAGAGGCCCTAATAAACAGAAATTGATTTTATTATTTAGTTTTCCTTTGTCTTAGAGGAAACTCATGAGAACATTATAAATCGTCACCAGCCATATATATGTAATATGAAGGTTGGTCATTTTCTACTATATAATTTCATATAGGAATTTGGAATTCTAGGCATATTCTACAGTCATCAAATATCTGTGACACTAAGATACCTATTTACCAGAACATCTTTTAAAAAATCTCAATCTTCTATGACATACAAATACCACACACTGCTACTGCATGGTTTTAGCCCATTAAAGGGTGTAATCTTTACTCTAGTCCTTTAGTCCTAAACTTAGTGTATTTTCTTGGGTATGTTTTTACCTTTTTTCTTTTCACTTAAGCCTGTTCTGTCCACCATGTTCTTCCTTTCCATGTTTAACAAGCACCTTATTTAATCAAAATATCTAAATTACATAGAGCCTAATTTATACTCAATTCTTATATTAAAAAAAAGATATATCTTATTATTTACAATATCATTACCCAAATTTTTTCTTTTATTTTTATGTTTTAGAGCTAGTACTTCTTTCTTTTTTGTCTTTTGTTAAGATTTTATTTATTCATTTGACATAAAAAAAGAGCATGAGCAGGGGGAGTGGCAAGGCGAGTGAGAGGGAGAAGCAGGTTCCCTGGGACCATGACCTGAGCCAAAGGCAGATGCTTAACCAAAGGAGCCACCCAGGCGCCCTTAGTATTTCCATTTCTAAATTGCTTCTTTTATTCTCATTATTATTTCTATGACCAACAAATGAAGCTTTTTTTAAATTTTTTTTTTAAATTTATTTATGATAGGCACACAGTGAGAGAGAGAGAGAGGCAGAGACATAGGCAGAGGGAGAAGCAGGCTCCATGCACCGGGAGCCCGATGTGGGACTCCATCCCGGGTCTCCAGGATCATGTCCTGGGCCAAAGGCAGGCACCAAACCGCTGAGCCACCCAGGGATCCCTTATGACCAACAAATGAGTATCAATATACATATGAAGTATATTTTTAAAAATAACATCTAATTATCATTTCAAATTTATTTTTCCAAATGCACATTTAATAAATGAGGGAAATAATATACTATGGATGTTTTATATTTTGTAATTAATAAATTAGAGAATATTGTTTCATAAGAAATAAGGATTGGCTTGAAGTCTGCAAAGGTTATAGCCATTGTTTTTATATCACACTGTGCAGAGGGGAACATAAAACCATATGATCTTAAAAGGTAGGGGAGAAATAAATCAATAATTCTGATAATATAAAAGTATATATAATCCATTAAAATTTGGAAGATAAATAAACGAGTTAAACCATACCTCTAAAATCCGTAGGTTAGTCTATTCCCCTGAAGTTATCTCAATGTATTGCTAGGCTAATTTTCAAAATTTTCTAAAAATTCCAAACATTTGTTGAAACCTGCATTGTATTCTAAAGATACAAAAGATTTTGTTGCATCACTATTGAAAAACTATTTTGTTACCCATGAGCAATCTGGAGCAGAGCTAACTAATTATGTTATGTAGGCACAATGGCCTAAAAAAAAAACAAACAGATACCAGATGGCAATAAAAGGGCAATTATCAATAACACAGCAAGAAAAAATTGTCCACATCAATTAAATCTATCAAACCAGTAGGAATTAAAATAAATAAGCTAATTTGCATGCCTATTCTACTCCCGGAAACATAAAAAGGTTAGATAAAATATCTATTGGTAAGCTTCCTGCAATACTGAAGATTGATATTCTATTTAAACATTTTGGCTGGCAAAAAAAAAAAAAAAAATCATAGATTAAAAGTGAGAACTCAATTACTGTCTATTTATTTTTCTGTTATAACTGGCAGAAGGCTACTTGGCAGAGAAGATTTGACTGGTCAAAAGATAAAGATCCACATACTCAATATACTCTTGAGAATCTACTGCAAATATGATTCCGTGGCACTACTTCCCGGAAACCAAGTTTTTTCCTCATTTAATGTCCACCCACTGTTGTTTTCACAGTCTTTGTCACAGTAGAAATAAACATTAAAAGATTCTAAATACTATATTTGGATTGTAATTTTCTGGGAGCAAAGTAAAAGCCATTTTTAAAAAGCCCATTTGGCAGCAGTCGATTAAATTCTCTTTCATCCATTATATTAACCATGTAGACTTTGTTCTTTTTTGGTGTGTTAACAGCATCTTATCATCTTTAGAAAATCTGCAGGAAAGAGATTCAATCTGGGTAGTAGCTATAATTTCAGATTGATTGCCCTTTATTTACTAGTTAATTTTCTGCTCACTTTCATAGGACTTTTTCTTCATAGAATTGTGTCTAAACAAGTTGACCAAAACAAGTTGAGCTGGAAAGAATATGAATGACCTAGTGCCTGGCTGGCTTGGCTTAATACCTGGTCATTAACCAGACAGTTTACATTGATATTCCAAGAATTATTATTTGGGAAAGTAATTTCCTTTCTCCTGCCATCTGGTTTAGCATGATATTTCAACAAAGCCAAAGTAAGCTTAAAAAATCAGGAGATGTGGACAAATAACACTGAACATGATGAGGTCACAGACTTAACTCTGACCTAAAGTTTAGAAAATGTTAAAAGCTATTTTCTTCAGGGCATAGTAACCTAGCTCAACATTTAATAAATGCATTTCTTTCTAACTTATTCTACCAGTCATTAGGTTGAGATAGTTCCATTGAAGTCCTATTCATTGTGATATAAGGCACGTTAGTGTAGTGTTGCCAATGTATCCTTAAGGATACATTCTTATAGTCTAGACAAAATATTTAAGGGCTATCATTAATCTACAAAATGGCTTAGGTGTTTATCTGCCCAAAATCTGAGATAAACCTTCCTGATTAACTTTCCAGATGATTACATTAAGAATTTACACATGGTTACTCCTCACTCAGAAAATATATAGATTGCCTGAACAAGAGAGTTTACAAAGCATATTTATAAACATAATCTCATTTGGTTTCCTCAATATCTTTTAGAAATAGTTTGTTTTAACTTAGTTTTAAAAAATTGGAAGACTGAAGCTCACAGATTTTAAATAATTATAGAAATGCGCTTAACTTGAACATGAGAAATTTAAGATTAAGCCATTAGACTCAAGACTGAAACACCATTAATTTCATTTCTTTTAAAACTTTGTTTGTATTTATGTTTTGACAGCAGAAAATAATGTACATTTAATTTAAATTATTATTTATATTATTATTTGCTAAATACAGAGACCTCCATGTGAATGTTTATGATAGTTTTATCACTAATCATCAAAAACAAAAAACAACCCAAAGTTCTATCAATTGGGAATGGTCAACAAATTATAGTATATCCATGCAGCAATAAAAAAGAACTAACTGTTGATAAAATCCATAAGATGGATAAATCTCAAATTCAAGCCAGACTCAAATGCTAAATGCAAATTCTACACAGTATATACTGTATATGTTCTATTTTTATGATGTTTGAGAAAAAGGCGAAATTACAGGGATAGAATACAAATCAAGCTAGTGTGGAAAAAACAAATGGTGTATAAAGAGGCAGAAGGGAAAGTTTTTGCCATGATGGTAATATTCTACCTCTTGATTATTCTGGTTGGACATGTGGCTGACTATACTTTTGTTCTGACTCAGAACTGTGCAACCAAAAAAATGACTTATTCTATATTTAAATTATACTTTAATAAATCTAATTTATCAGGCACCTGGGTGGCACAGTGGGTCAAGCATCTGACTCTTAGTTTTGGTTTGGTTCATGATCTCATGGTCATAAGATTGAGCCCCGTGTTGGGCTCTGTGCTGGGTATGGAGTCTGCTTGGATTTTTTTTTTCTCTCTCTCTGCCCCCTTTCAAATAAACAAGTCTTTACAGAAATCTGACTTTAAATGATACATATTTGTAAATTGTCTAAATATATGAAGAGATATACAGTTTTCATAATTTTTCTATCTGAAGTGGGGATACATGTAACAATTTGTTCTAAATAAATCAGCCTCAGGCATACACATAGATATTATTAGCAGATTTTCATTTAAGATGAGCTGTGGATTTGAAATATATTTTAATTCAAAAACAGATGAAAGATAGGTAATGAAAACTTGGCTGAGAACAGTCAGAGTTGACAAATGCAGTGGCGGTGAAAATAGAAAATCCTTATATTTTTGTGTTATGATACTTCATAATAAAGCCAACATCCTCAAGAAGTGATACTCACCAAAAAGGTAAATAAGAAATATCTGTCTATTGGCAATAGCCTTTAACTGGAAGAACAGATCTCCCCTGACATCCAATATCCAAAAAACCCTAATTGGAGCTTAAGCAGGATTGTGCCTAAATTTTTATGACTCTTATAACTCAAAAAGTCAAGATTGTCAAAGAAAGAAATGGGAACGTTAGGCAAAGAAGGATTTATTCAAAGCTATTGCAATAAGGGAGAAAGATTGAACTCAGTGTCACAGGAAAGATTTTAAGCACTGGGATGAGATAGTGTCAAAGTACTAGAGGACACTAATGGGAAGGGTACAATGTAAATAACTATCTATGCTTGTTAATTGAAATTAGGCTCCTGCCCTCCCACAAAGACAAGGGAAGAGCAGTACACTCTTTTCTGATGTTTACATTTCAAAGATATGGCTCTTGGGTCCTGGAGAAAGATATTTCTGGGTCATGAAACTTGCAAAAGTCTTGGAGAATATTTACATCTTGAAGAGCAGAGAAAGAATTTATATCCAAACGTTTTCTACAGTAAATAGTCTAAGGTCAGGAGTCTATAGTCAGGAAGAAACCAGTCTAAAATTTAGTCAAGGTAAGGAGAATGTTAAGGTAGGTTTAGCATAAGTTAGATTGCAAGACTGTCAAAACTTTAGGAATCCCCAAACCACTATATAAATATTTCATTATGCCTGTTTCTAGAGATTTCTTCAAAAACACATGAGAAGATGATCCTTTATGATTATTAGAATAGTAGAGGGACGCCTAGATGGCTCAGCGGTTAAGCATCTCCCTTCAGCTCAGGGAGTGATCCTGGAGTCCCAGATTGCAGTCCTGCATCGGGGTCCCTGCATGGAGCCTGCTTCTCCCTCTGCCTATCTCTGCCTCTCTCTGTGTGTGTCTCTCATGAATAGATAAATAAAATCTTTAAAAAAAAAAAAAGGAGAAAAATGATAAGAAGAGTAGAAGACCAGCATGGCTACATGAGAAAACAATCTGTAAAATATTTGTAAAATATGTACATTTGAAATGATTTAAAAGAAATTGAAAGATTTGAAAGAAATTAAAACCATGAAAAAGAGTAAGGCAGTGTAATATTTTTAAATTAGATTTTCAAAAGGATCAAAATAACTTTCTGATAATGAAAACATCCTTCCCATTATGTTCTGTGGACTCTTCGTACATCCCTCTTTTGGTGAACACCACCATTATACTTCAGCACTCATTATATTCCCTGCTCTGGTATTTCACATCTTTCAAAAGAACTATAAACAAAAAAATTGAATCAATACTTGGGCCAGTATTTGCTTTGTAATCCCCTTGAAAGGGGGCTTGGCTCTTTGACCCACATCTAAAAACCACCAAAACAAAACAAAACAAAAAACAAAAAACGAAAGAAACAAAGATTCAGACCCCAAAGAATAACCGCCAAATGGATATTTTAGGAAAGGTGTCATGGATACATAAAGCAGGATATACAAAACACAATACCCAGTCAATTCTCTAATCCTACTCCTACAGAAAGCTCAGACATTTTCCCTTCCTACACTGAGTCTTTGAACTAGTACCCTCTATTGTCCTATTAATTGAGTTATCAACTTCATCTCACATATGTGACTTGGCAAAACGAAGTCCAAGTATTGGCCAAACTATCATCTGTTCTTCCTTAAGGACTCTTCCAGGGTCTGCATACTCACCCAGCTGAACAAGTTTGGCTTTTTCTTTTTATGTTCTATCTTACATGGTTTTGTCTTGTTTTGTTTTTTCTCTAGAGGTGATTTTGATGCCTACGTATATCTATATCTACATATTAGATAGATGATAAGTAGATATTCCTTCCATGTTGCTAGTGAGTAATTTTATTATCATTCTCTTTTTAGACTATTTGAATCTTGAAGAAAAAAAGTATTATTAACAAATAAATATGCATAGAATACATGAATGAATGAATAAGGTAAGTGTATTCTAAACAAAAGCCAGACAGGCTAATGTTTGATTTAGACCCAACATTAGAGAAACCTTTTGTGTGTGTGTGTGTGTGTGTGTGTGTGTGTGTGTGATAGAAAACCTGGAATGAGATTCAGCATGAAACTGGTTTACAAAGTTATTTGGGGCATATTTGGGATATATTTGGGTTTAGAAAGCAGAGAAAATACATGATAAACATTTGTGTAGATACTGAAATGATAATTGAATGGAGAATGAAGTGAAAAGAGAGACACTTTGTTTCAAAAGTCTCATTTTATAACACAAATATCTGAAAAATACCTATGAGTTATATATTGCAAGAACATTAGTTTTCAATTTCCAGAAGGAAAAGGGGAATAAATATGTAAATGAAAATTTGCAAGACATTTCAATGACAGATTTTTTTCTTTTGGAATTCTGGAATATAGTTAACTGTAGTTATTATCAGTAACATAAAAGGAGAATGCAACGGTCGATTGTAAGTGGTATTCAAAATATTAATTTTATGATAATCAATTTTAAATTTAAATACTTATTATTGCTACTGAATGACAGTGCTTGAACATGAACCATTTTATGCTTTACATGTAGAACAATATCTATTAAAGGTGCACTGATAGTCTTCTACTACCGCCATAAAATATACATATAAAAGCTGACTTCTGGAAAGGTTTCAAGGGAGCATCTGTCTTTTCACAATGAATATTGGATCATTTTGGGGGCACCTGGGTAGCTCAGTGGTTGAGTGTCTGCCTTTGGCTAAGCTTGTGATCCCAGGGTCCTGGGATCAAGTCCCGTGTCAGGCTCCATGCAGGGAGCCTGCTTCTCCCTCTGCATATGTCTCTGCCTCTCTCTCTTTCACGAATAAATAAATAAAATCTTAAAAAAGAAAAAAAGAAAATTGGATCATTTTGTTTGCTTGCTCAAAATCCTATACATAATAAAAGGCCATTATGTGTCAATAAAAATAACAGGCTTCCTGGCATAAATATAGAAGCATTGCCCACATAACTTCAGTAATCCATTACTGAAAAGCAATAATTATGCCACAAGATGCTATCAGATTGTCTATTTCCATTCTTCTAAATGGGACATTTATTATGAATTTCACATTAGCCTAAAATCCCCAACTCACTTCCTAAAATGTAATTAAATACAATAAAGCACCTGTGTAGCAATTTATTATGTAAAATACTTAAAACTTTGTTTCCTCATGACTGATTAAAATGGGTTGTTAAACTTTTGGCTTGTGTGTTTTAACACATACAGTTTGCACGCTGGATCATAAGCATCATCACACAGAAAAATACATAAATATGTTAGAAAACAAAAAAATCAAACATTTAAGGACACTGCAATGCAATTTATTGGTCCTTACCAAATAAGATGGATGATAGAGTTGCAGTAAGTTGAAGGAGGAGAAGAATATAAGCAGAGATTGCTATGGGTGTGGAAGGTGATGTTGCATAGGAGCATGCAATGAAGGATTAATTTCAAGCAATCTCCCAGAATTAGAGGCATTAGCAAAATAATCTTTGTTGTTTTGATGTTCTTAAAGGAAGGCTATGAAAAATAGCCTTCCCCTAAGATGATGTACCATTTAGGGTGAAAAACTTCAAAATTGTCCTTTGTATGTTGTGCTTATGTTTGTAAATTCCTTATCTGATGAAAGATATTACATCCTTTTTTAAACAAAAGCCATCTCAACTTATCACTTTCATATTTGTGCTTGTTAATTGTGTCAACTTGCCTGGGTCATGGGGTGCCCAGATGTTTGATTAAACATTATTTCTGGATGTGTCTTTGAGGATGTTTGCAGATGAAATTAGCATTTTGAATTGGTAGACAGAGTAAGGCAGATTGCCCTCCAATCTGTTGTGGGCCTGAATAAAACAAAAAGGCAGAGGAAGGGAGAATTTAATCTCTTTGCCTGGCTAATTTAGCTTTTCATGGATCTTCCTCTGACCTGAAACTTGAACTTACATCTTAGGTTCTCTTATTCTCAGGCCTTTGGACTTGCACTAGTATTATACTACCAACTTTTCTGGGTCTCTGGCTTGCAGACACCGCAATCACATGAACCAATTCTTTATAATAAACCTCTTTATACATTATTGTATATATTCATACATCTATTCCATATACATGCACACATTTATATATATATATATATATATATCACATATATATATATATATATATATTGTTTCTGTGTCTCTGAAGAACCCTGACTAATACAGATTTAGTTCCAGGAATGGGAATCATTTAGTCTATGTAGTCCACTACTCTGTGGTGCCTTTTACCACTAGACAAATCCAAAAAAGGAATTCATTTGCTAGACATTCTAGTAGTCTTTTGGAATGTCGACATTCATTTTTAGGGTGACTCTTGAGAATTGTCTTGGTCATCATTTTGTTTAAAATGTTTTAAATTAGGCAAAATACATACTTTTTCTTAAGCAACAGCTAGAATTATCTAGTTTATTTATAATTAGTAGTTTTTAGAGACAAACATCTATAAAATGTGAGCATTAGAAATCAAGAATCTTTTTTCCTAGGAAAACTGACCTGCAGACCACAGTTTAAGACAATTATTGATTATTGTTCTTGATCTAAATAAACACCTTTTTTTTTTTTAAAGATTTTTAGATTTATTTATTCATGAGAGACACAGAGAAAGAGAGAGAGAGAGGCAGAGACACAGGCAGAGAGAGAAGCAGGCTCCATGCAGGGAACCCGACGTGGGACTGGATCCCCGGTCTCCAGGATCATGCCTGCGGCTGAAGGCAGTGCTCAACTGCTGAACCACCAGGGCTGCCCTAAACACCTTTTTCTAATTTATCTTGTACTTTCAGGTACATCCCACTCAAACCAAGACTGTAGTTATACCATTAATACATTTAATATCAATAGAAAGGATTAATTATTAACAAAATACACATTCATGTGGTACATTTAGCAATTTTATTATAAAAGCTGTTTTATAAAAATTTTTTTTTTAATTTTTATTTATGATAGTCACAGAGAGAGAGAGAGAGAGGCAGAGACACAGGCAGAGGGAGAAGCAGGCTCCATGCACCAGGAGTCCGATGTGGGATTCGATCCTGGGTCTCCAGGATCGCGCCCTGGGCCAAAGGCAGGCGCCAAACCGCTGCGCCACCCAGGGATCCCCATGTTTTATAAAAATTAAATAAGAACTATTATGTTTTGGAGATTAGTCATTTTGGTGACAGTTAAATATTACTTATCCTGAAGTGTAGATCATTATAGAATTTAATTACCTATGTAGAGAATACCCTAATTTTAGAATATTTCAAATTGCTTGCATTCATCATTTCCATATAAGTTCATAATCCAAAATTATTGTACATATTTGTGTGGAATCTATTTTAAAAAAATAAAGGGGATGCTTTCTAAAAATCACATGAAGTAAAGATCTTATTTGTAAATAAGTTAATTACAAAGATATTTAAAATAAATTTACAGTAAGTTTCATTTTATCAATTTGGTAGTGAATAGCTTCTAAAATCTATGGGAAACTGGTAAATTTTATTATGACCGTTTTCAGAAGTATTGCCCATTATGAATCACCCTTATGTCAGTGAAAGATCCAAAATCTTTAGCATGGCAGACAGGTTGTTAGTGTTTTGATCTTTCCTAACTTCTCAGACTCATGGATTTAAGTTTGAATTACTCCCAAATGTGCTATGTTCTCTCTGCTACTATATTCTATGCTAGCCTTCCTTGACTTTAGTCTCATCCCCAAGGCTTCCTGGCTAACTTCTACTTGTAATTCAAGATTCCACTGCTATCACTAGCTCAAAAAAAAAAAACCTTTCCTTATACCTCCCCAGTCTAAATAAAGTTCTGGCAAAACTGATAAAACACTCTCCTTAATCAAAGCACATAATGATTCATTTTCTTACCCCTCTACCCTCCCACCAAAGATCATGAACTCACTGAAATTCAGAAAAATATGTTATTCATTTCCATGTTTCAAAAGCCTGGTTTAGTGTTAAATATTTAGAGTTCCATAAATGTTTATTTAGAAAGATCAAAATTAATGAACCAAAAGCGTATAGCACAAAAATAATAAATTTCAAAACGAAGATTAATTGTGTGCTCTAGAAAAAATAAGTGAGATAAATTGTCTTTCTTTTTAAGATTTTCAAAATTCCTGGAGAAATCCTTTATTAGTATTTTAGGTTCACTGTGTTTATAAAGGTATGTTATAAAGTTATATCTTTAATTTATTCTCTCCAAAGTCAAATTAGTAAACCCTGTATCAGAGTTATGGCATTAATGAGGCATGTTTAAAAACCACAGGATCTCTTTACATTATTAAAGAATTTAAAACCCAGGTATGATAGAGGGTTGATCTTGTATGTAACTTTAAAAATTTATGCATATTTAATATTTACAACTTAACATCATTTATGTTAAAACATTAAGTAGCAGAGAAATATTAAAATCTAATCTTAAGATTAATATAGGGTCAATCAAATTATTTTATTATCATTCACACACTTAGGTCACCTCCTTTTTTTGGATATATGATAAAGTTTCAGTTTTATAGTATGTTATATTCTGAGCCACATGTAGTCTTAATATGTAAATCACTATCCCCAAATGATTAATTTGATTCTTTAGATTTGATTTATAAAATAAATAAGTAAATGTAACTTAGGAATTCTATAAACTCTTTTTTTAGTCCTTGTAAACAACCCTAGATTTTGCCAGGAATTCAATTGGCTTCAGAATTGTACAACAAACTTCAATTTCAAGTAATCTCCAGAGAAGTTATACTTCTGGGAATATCTGCGTAGTGTTCTAAATGTTTTGGAGACTTGCTACAGTGTTTACTCTGTTTTCCTTCACTTCCTTTTCTCTTTATATCCCCTAAGAAAACCTCAGGCACTAGATATAGCAATAAATTGCTATGAGTGTTATGTTAGAAAAGGTGCTGCGAGATACAGAACGGGGGCATATTGTGTATTCTGTGAGGTCAGGAATGTCCTCCCTGAGGAAGTTTTGAAGGAAGAGAATGAATACTAATTATATGGGGCAGGTTTTCCAGCAAACACGATAACATATTTAAGGGTTGGGAAGAAAAAAAAAAATTTACCTATATGTAGCTATTTGTGTGTGCGTGCATGCGTGTGTAAGATTGCCCTCATCATTAGCTGAAGTTACAATGGCAATTACACCCACAGATTAATTTAGATGGTCGTAGCAGAATCTGCAAAGAAATGCCCTAAAAACAATTTGTGGACATTAGTTCACTGTACTCTAAAAGGCTTATGTTGAGTCACCTGGTGGCTGAGGGGTTGAGCATCTGCCTTTGGCTCAGCGAGATCCCAGGGTCCTAGGATAGATTCCCACATTAGACTTCCTGCAGGGAGTCTCCTTCTCCCTCTACCTATGTATCTGCATCTCTCTATGTGTCTCTCATGAATAAATAAATAAAATCTTTTTTTAAAAAAATTAAAGGTTTATGTTGAAAGAAGCTAGGAAATTTACACGGAAGATATTTTTGGACTCTTATAGTATGTACTCTCTTCTCCCAGTGAAAAGAGGAGATGTTTGCACCCCCCCCCCAACCCCAAGTATGATAAACCAAATTTCAAGGGACAACATAAACAAGGATGAAGGAAGAGTACTTCACAGGCTCAGCTCTTTCCTGGTCATAAGCTCCCATTCCAAACTTGACCCTCAAAGGGAGTGAACTCCCAAATACTTCCTTATTACCTCATTTTGACCCTCAGTAGTTGCTCAAGAATACAAGTAAAATTTCCAAGGAAATTTGACTAAAAGGTGGAAATTTGAATGCAGAAAGTTTAGTGGTAACGTTCGTTGGAAAAATAACTATGTAGGAGGAAGTGGAATGCTGATGCAGTTACCCTAAAATGCTCAACCCAGCTGCAGAGCCCCTTAGTCAACCACATGCCAGGCAAAGGGACCAGACTCTTATTTCTCTATCAGCCAGTCTTTACAGGCAGGCTGGATCCAGGTTGAATGCGTCACCGAACAGGAGCCATATCTTTCTGCCAAGGGCAACACCTAGAAAACCTCATCTCTGTCATCAGTAGGCAATATTTCCAGCCACTTTGGAAGTGACTCATTGCAGTGTCCACCATATACTTACCTTGTATGATTTTTATTCAGTGGCAGAGGAGAACTGATCCCATCCAGTTTGAGGATGCGCAGGGCATGTTAGCTGGGAAAACATTAGCTTGCTGGGGTAGCTCAGCCAAGATAAGACTCAGGCTCTGCCTCTGGAATAAAAAGATAGTTGCTGGACTTGTGCAGGTACATACAATTTGTGTCTAATTTAGTTAATTCTTTATATGTAGCAGCTATTGCTCATAGGATTCAGAGATTCACAGAGCATTCAGTTAACTGTAGAAAATTAAATATGATGAAAGGTTAAGTACAAGTGGGGCAGAGTGAGAGATGAACTTGGAGAGTAAAGTGCCAGTTTATATCCTACCTAAGAAGCCACATTTGAAAGTTTGGACTTTAGCCTAAAATAAATCAGGAAGGATATCAGAAGTGACATGATCAAATATGAATTTCAGAATGTTTGCAGAATAAAGAATGAAAAAGAAATAAATGTTTAAAAATTGGAAAATTACTGACCAGGGACTTCACAAATAAGATTTAAAACAACAAAAATCATATAAGCTGCTGAGGATAATTAGTCATTTAGGAAATGAAATTTTAACCAAAACAGATTCCAGATAACTATCATGAAAAAAAAAAAAAAGTTTTGCTGGAGATACAGAAAACTAGGACTTCTCATTATTGCTGGTATTTGGTATTACTGGTTAGAAAACCAGAAACCTATAATAAAGCTACACATAGAAACTATGACCCAGCAATTCCACTCTTTGGAATATGTTTAACAGAAATGCATTCATAGATCCATAAGAAAAAAAATCACAAGAGTTTATGGGAACCTTATTTGTGTTAACTAAAATTGGAATTAAGCAAAATGTCTATCAAAAGTAGTCAATAAAAATTTCTGGAATGTTCACTATGCAATACAATTTGCAATGAAAAAGAATAAACTATTGGAACGCCTGGATGGTTCAGTGGTTAAGTGTCTACCTTTGGCCCAGGGCGTGATCTTGGAGTCCCAGGATCGAGTCCGACGTGGGGCTCCCTGAATGGAGCCTGTTTGTCTCTCTGCCTGTGTCACTGCCCCTCTATCTCTGTGTCTCTCATGAATAAATAATTAAAATCTAAAAAGAAAAAGAAAAAGAATAAACTATTAATATATGCAACAGAATGAAAGAGTCTCCATATGTAATATTGAACAAAAGAAACAATACATCGAGTTCATTTGGCATAAAAACAGCGAAAACATTTGTTATTAAAAAAAAGCTTTCAATGAAAAAGACAAAATAATGGCCATTATTATAGGATAGATATTAGCTGGAGGAAAAGTTTGTGTAAATTTTAAGCAGATGCATTTATAAAACATGGTTATTTTTTTCAATATATGTAAAATCCAATATATGTAAAAAATATGTATTATATATTTTTCAACATAAATATCTAAGGACATACATTGAAAAAATCAGAAAGGGTATTTATTGGTGAGAAATAAGACTAAAAATGGGTAATGAAGGGAGCATCCAATAGTGTACTATGAATTAAGAATTAGTACTGACTCCTGTAACTGCTATCCTATATTAATGGAAAAATTTATATTATAGTTATTGATGTTACTGGGATATTTAGTGAGTATAATACCCAGTCCATGAAATGAGTCCTGGTATTTATTCTGCAGAAAGAACATTAAGTAAGCTTAGCTAGGTCTAGAGAAGGAAGGCACACCAATAAAAGAATAAAAGCCAGACATAACCCATTGAAAATTGATTTTCTGTACAGTTTGTGATTACGTTTGGTCAAACAATCAAGATATACAACATTGCTGATTTATTCACTTGCATATTAATCAACATAAATAATCATTTATTTTCCTTAACAAACTTTTATTGGCTATCTGTGATCTTCCACATATAAGACCAAGTGCTTCAAAGGCAAAACATTGTCTGGACCTTAACAAATGAAATGGAGGATATTGAGGAGTGAATCTTGCTACAATGTGTTACACTATAATTTACTATTGTGTGACAGGAGGCATGAGTAGGATGTTTTATGAGGTAAGATAAATACATCAAACTAAAAGGTTATATTAAGAATGCATTACCCTGAAAATAAGAGAAATCTAATTAATATTGATTTAAACTAAATGTTGACAAGTAGTGGTCTGGCAATCATTTTGTAGCTCAACAATGTTAGATCCTATGAATACATTTTTCCATTTTTTTTTTTTCTTGCTTCTGGTCTATAGTCTTGGGTTGATTGCCACTGCTCTAAGCATCATGTACTATTCTACGTTCCAAAAGGAGGAAAACACTTTCCACACCTTTTTCTTGATATTTCTGAGGGAAAACCCTCTCTATATGATTTCTGATAACAGTTAATTGGCCAGGATTACTACATGCTCATTCTAACAGTAGGTTCGCTTGTTTAGTTAACACTTCAATTTTCATACTTTATAGCAGAGGAAGACAAAAGAAAAGTAATTGGAAATTGATGTGTATGAGTCATCCTCATTCTCTACTTCATAGGAAGAAAAATACAAAAATCCAATAGAAGGTATTGTTTGAGTTTCATTTTTAGTGACAAGCCAGGTGTAACCTAAATGTGTACAGGGAGTAGAGAGCATTCTAAGAGGAGAGAACTATTTTTAAGAAAACCCATGAGCCCTGGGTAAAGCTATAACTAATTCTATGTAGGTGAACAAAGAGGAGATGTTTGGAGTGGTATAACTCAAGGCTAGAATGGTAAGGAAGAATTATGCCATGTGATGTATTTTAGAGTAAGTTAAGAAATTTGAATTTTAGACTAAAAATACAGCAAAACATTAAAATACCTTAACAATTTTACTCGGTCTTATTAGCATTATAGAAAGATCCTTCTTATAGAATATGAAGGATGAAATAAAGGGATGCCAGACAGATGCTAGGTGAGAAGTCATGAAAGTCAGAAGTAGGAATAGTGAAAATATGATTGGAGTCAGTGAAACATAGTTAAGACATATTAAGAATATTATATCTATGGACTATACAAATGACCAGTTAGTAAGTAGTAGATAAGGAGATAGTAAAAAGAAGTCTAGGATATTTGTAATGATTGTGAGTTGATAAATGAATGAGAGTCAATCCATTTACAACATAAGACATACAAAAAGTGGAGCAGATACTATGAGAAAGAAATCAAATTCCTTTTTATATTTACTGAGTGTTAAGTGTCTCTGAACATCCAAATGTAGGTACCCAGGTTGTAAATGGACAGTAGAAGTAGTATTCAAATATGGGTCATAGTTGGGATGCTGATTATAGATGAAGTTTACTACAAATTTTTTTGGAGAGTCATAAGAATAAGATCTTGGGAGGAATATCAGTATCAAGGGCTGTGTAAAGGGTGATGGCCCCATGAATGTAATCAAGAATAGATAGATCTCTATAGACAGTTTAAGAATACTTGAAGGGGGGATCCCTGGGTGGCGCAGCGGTTTGGCGCCTGCCTTTGGCCCAGGGCGCGATCCTGGAGACCCGAGATCAAGTCCCACGTCGGGCTCCCGGTGCATGGAGCCTGCTTCTCCCTCTGCATGTGTCTCTGCCTCTCTCTCTCTCTGTGTGTGACTATCATGAATAAATAAATAAAATATTTAAAAAAAAAAATACTTGAAGGGTTGAGTGTCATGGAAACCGGCAGTAGTCATGGTCAAGTGAAAACAATGAAATACAGAAGTCAATAAGAATGAAAAGAGCATTTTAAAAATGAAGTTTTGAATATGTTAATGAGTGCTGTTTTACTGGAGTGTTGATAGAAAAGATAGGCTAATGAATGAAGAAGAGAAGTACATGTGCATGGAACAATGAGTGCAAAGTATGCTCTCAAAACCACTTCCTGAATCATATATCTGACCTATACGAGCCTATTCATCACATTATACTGGCTTATTTGAATGTATGCATTTTCAGTAGAAACAACTATAGTTAAGCTGAACTCCTTGAAGACAAATGTGATAAGCCATACATATTCAGCAATTGTCATCTTTTTAAAATCATTGCCAGACGTCTTATTCTAGATGGGTATGCCAACCAAAAGATACTCAGCATCACTGTTCTCTTCATTATCTATTGGATTCTTAACTTTTTGCTTTATTTGTATATTTTCACCTATTGAGTTAAAATTTAGATAAATTACTGTGCAGGTGAATTTTTCCTGAACAAAAAAATAATATGAATAAGTCATAAGTAGACAGATGAAAGATGTGCCTAAGGCTGGACTTTACAGATAGGAGTGCTTCTAAATTTTTAGTTATATTTGGATATTTTTTTTTAATAAAAAGCGTTTTTTTTTTTTTGTTTTTTTTTTTTAAGATTTTAGTTATTGGGATCCCTGGGTGACGCAGCGGTTTGGCGCCTGCCTTTGGCCCAGGGCGCGATCCTGGAGACTCGGGATCGAATCCCACGTCGGGCTCCCCGTGCATGGAGCCTTCTTCTCTCTCTGCCTATGTCTCTGCCTCTCTCTCTCTCTCTCTCTCTCTCTGTGTGACTATCATAAATTAAAAAAAAATTTAAAAAAAATAATATTTTAGTTATTTATTCATGAGAGACACCCAGAGAGAGGCAGAGATATAGGCAGAGAGAGAATCAAGCTCCCTGCAGGGAGCCCTATGCAGGACTTGATTCCAGGACCCTGGGATCATGCTGAGCCAAAGATGGATGCTCAACCACTGAGCCACCTAGATGTCCCTAAAAAAATGTTTTTAAAACCCTATGCCAATTAATTTTGTTATATCAGATAAAACTAGATATAATGCCATTTTTCTTTCAGCTTATATTCAACAATTTTATACATGTAATATTATCGTATATAATACATAATAAATATATAATATGTAGTATAGAAATATATCTATTATAAGTACTATATATAATATATAGTATATATAGTACATAATATATAATAAAATACAAGATGTAGCATATAAATTAAGTTAAAAGCAACCACATTAAAATTATCAGTATTAGAATAATGTGATAGATGATGTTTTACAGTTCTGAAACTGAGTATGGTATTGACTGCAACAAACACATTCTTCTTAGTTTGTCATGTTATAATATCATTTTCACTTCTGCATTAACAGTTCTTTAATTTCATTATTTTGCAAAGTACAGCTGCTTACACTTGTAGAATAAATTAATTTAATTTTCTTACTTCAAGAAAGTCCATAACAATGAAAGTAATACTTGGCACCAATAAGATTATAAATATAAATGGAAATTCATGTTGGCATGGAAGGTGGCCTTCTCTTCTTAAGTGGTTATCCAGATAATCCAAAACTTACATATGCATTTATGTAATTGTTAAAAATTCCCACAAATGTTTAAAATTTCGTAAAGAACTTCACATTCCCTGAAGATATGTCTACTGATGCTCCTGTCGGATTCATGAAAGCCAACTGGAGAATGACTGGAGAATTAGGATCTGGAATTGGACAAACCTTCAACTCCAAGGCCTAGAACTCCCTGGTAACATGATCTTGAGCAAATTACTTACCCTAAGATTTATTTTGTTTTTGTGTATGATGGGTAAAAATGGTAGCACTATCTACCAAAGACTGAAGTGCTCATCACAGCCTCTTGCATTTATTAAGCAATTAAAAATGTTAGCTGTAATACTACTACCTTCTCTATATTCTCATGTCTGAGAGGAAAAGATGAGGATTGGCCAATAAAACTACACAGGTATTCAAGTGAGCAGCCTGGATTATAGACTTATTAGAACTATGGAAGCTTAAAGTTTTGTAGCATTCTAAACTAATTTAATTTGATTTGACAAAACATTGTATGAGTCTTCATAGGTTATTAGCCTTTGTCAAGATCCCAAATAAAATATTGTATCAAGCAAAGGTTTTTTTTAATCATTTTAATTCTTTTTATGTCTCTCTCCTACTCTGTATTTTTCAAGTTTTTTATTCCACTACTGACTGTTCCTCCAGTTTTAAAATGGCCTTGTGTCTCATATGAAGTTACCAATTAATTATTACTGATTGCAGCCAATCATTAAGTAAATATTTATTAACTCATCCTACCCTACTCCATGGACATGTTATCTTAAAACTGAATAAAGTAACTATACTCAAATAATTTATATTAAATTATAAATGTTCAAAATATTACCCACGGTAGAGTTGCTTTTTCAGTGTTTTAATCTAATAAGAGGTCTATTGATGAAATACACAACAGATGTATTTGAACATGAGCCTTCTTGGGCTTTGAAACTGACACATTTTTTAGTCCTATCCAGTTATCTTCCAGAACCCAGACATGTTATCATCTTCCTAAATGCCAAATTCATTATCTTTTATATTCCTTCAAAGCACAGTAAAACACAGATATCACCTAGGGAGAGATTGAATCAGGACAAGGTCTAAACCCAGAGAACAGAAATGCCGTTTATTTGTTTTTATACCAATGTCCTCTCTTCAACTTAACATAGCACTTTGAATAGATCAGGAAAAATAATATAAAAATATAAAGACATTAATTGTGTAATCACACAATCATACATATGTATTTTAGGGTATAAGAAAGGAGTTTTACAGATGACCATGAATAAAGCTCAAATGAAGAAGTATTCCTGAGTACATAATTATCTCCCATGAGTGCCATGAGAATTAATGAGTTAATGTTTAAAAAGCAATTTGAAATATTTTGATGAGAAATGCCATTAAGTACTTTATAACCCCAACTTGTTAATTAAATTTCCTGAGGAATATCATTTTATTATTGTCACATGAAAGTACAGGGTGTCCCCTTCAATGTGACCTGCAGTATAAAATTATAGATTTTACCCCTGGAAATTACAAAGACAATAGAGTGTCTTGTCAAACTTACACACATAGGGTTCAAATCTGGGGGCGTAGGGGGAGCCTCTTTTTATCCAGAAGGGAAAAAAAAAACAAACTTTAGTCCATTTTAGAACATGGACCGTATCTGAAATGAGGCTTTTAAAATGTAAAAGAATATATAGATTTTTTGATAGTTAATCATTTATAAAATACCAATTCCTAGATGAAAACTAAATAAATGACTACATTAAGGCACCTGAGTGGCTCAGTAGGTTAAGTGTCTGCCTTAGTCTCAGGGTCCTAGGATCAAGCCCCGTAACAGGATCCCTGCTCAGCAGTGAGTCTATTCCTCTCTCTTCCTCTCCCTCTGTGATCTTTCTCACTCTTGCTTTCTCCCAAATAAATAAATAAATTCTTTAAATAATAATAATAAATAAATATATGATACTCAGCAGAAGTTTATGTGAAAACATTTTAAATCTGTGCAGTTAAAGGGTGAAAGACATGTCAAGAGAGGAAGTAATTATTAAAACCTATCCAAAAAAAAAAAAAGAAAAAGAAAACCTCTGCAAAAGAAAGGTTTCCATATTAAAAATATATATACAAGGCAGATAACCAGTTTCTGTGGGGGTTTTGACTCGACATATTTATATGAATGGAACATTCAGTGCTCTTTCCAATCTGTAATTCTATAAAAATTACAAGAGAGAACTAAAAAAATGTATCATTAGTACTAGCTCTAATTTTCATAATTTATAGCATTTAGAACTCTAAGCAATAATAAAAGCAGCATTAAATAGTTTGGCTTCTGTCAGTGAGTTTCCTCTTTATATGATCATGGTTAATTCTTTCACTAAAAAGTACTTCAAATTCTCTATTTAAAAAAAAAGTCACCAAAACAACATCACCAAATCAGGAATAAACTGAAATTGACAATATTTTCATCATTGACATTTCTACAGGGTTTTTCAACGGATAAGGAAGAGTAATCCTGAATATTGTCTATACTTAAGAGATCTTTTTCATTAAGAAAACTCAATTTATTTATTTATTTATTTATTTATTTATTTATTTATTTATTTTATTTATTTTTTAAAGATTTTTTTTTTTTTAGTTGAGAGAGAATGTGCATGCACGGGGGAGAGGCAGAGGGAGAGAGAGAGGGAATCCACAAGCTGACTCTCTACTGAGAACAGAGCAGGAGAGATGCTCCATACCAGGACCTGAGATCATGGTCTGAACTGAAATGAGTCGCTTAAGAGACTGTGAGACCAGGTGCTCCAAGAATACTCAATTTAAAAAATTGATACACTTCTTTTTTTTAAATGTTATTTAAAGTATATGCAGTCGAAAAAGTGAAATATTGCATTAGTGGTAGTATTGGGAGGAAAATGTCTTCAAGAATGCTGAACTGGCTTTATACTAAGGTCTGTGTTAATGGATAATTTAATTATTTAACTTTTAAAACAATTATCTACTAAATATCAATGGAAATATTTAACCATGTAAAATGAGACAAATATACTTTGTTTTATGCTATTTAGACAGTCAATGATAAATTTTAATTTCTGATATATTAATGAACTATAAGTGCTTTTATGTAGCTTTATGTTCACTCCTGAAAAATCTAAAGATTTCTATGTTGCCTCTTTTTTTAATAATAAGACAGATTTTTCTATTACTAGATGCATTTTTATTCAGAATACTTTTATAACATTTTCTTATTTTAAGAAAGTTCCACTGAATATTTAAGGTAAGTTTCACCAGTCAACTATTACTACAGTTACAGGTGCTGGGGTATATTCTACTCACTGTAGAGGATTTTAAAACTTTAGAATCTCACCAACATACCAGGAGCAAAATAAATCAGTAGTCGTAATTTTTCCCCAGCTACATGATTTATTTTTTTTCTTGTGAAACGAACAGAAGTCTCTCTTCTGCAGCTCTGAAAGTGTTGGGTCATGCCCTGAGCCTGGGGCAAAGGAAGCAGAGTTTTCTTAAGGCAAATACTTCTGGAAGATTCTGGAAAAATAAGCCTCGGGGTAAATTCAACTGACAATTATCCTTGTTATAGCAGATCACAGAAAAAATACTTCCGTGCCTTGAAGGGAAATGTCCTCAAAGGAGATAAACTTTGAACTGGATTCCTAAAGGACAGTAGAATTCAGTTAGGTAGAAAATGCCATGGAAGGCTAATCTCAATGGAAAAATAATATGAGATATTAAAACATTGTAGAAAGAGTAGTGTATAAAGCATGGAGGTGGGGAAAAGACGGACTATATGAGAAATAGATTGTAGAAGTAGTTTGATATCTTGTATCTATCAACAAATGAATGACATATTTTAATACCTCCTCCAGATTGTGGAAGGCATTCAGTTCTAAGTTAAGAGTATGGTATTATCCTATGGGTTAAAAATATCACAATTTTTTTTTAGCACATAACACATTAGTTCAAGATAAAAAAACAAAAAAACTAAACATGCTCCTTTGTATGTTATCAATTTCTGTGCAGCAAACTACTCCAAAATGAAATGTCTTAAAACAGTAAGTAACTTACCTGTTCATAATTTTCTATACAGTGCTTTTAGGCTAAGTTCAGCCAACTGCTTGCTCATCTATCTATGTATCTGTGACCTATCTATTTTTGTTACATGCTGAGTACTCCTCTAAGAGCTTTATAATGATTATAATTCTTTCTGAAAACTCTTATGGAGTTTTAACTATTATTCCTATTTAGAGCAATAGAAACTGAAACAAATCATATTAGAGACATGCCCAACATCAAACAAACAAACAAAAAATAATGGATGTAACCTGGTTATACTTATAGGAATGTGGGATTTCACCTTTCAATCATAATTGACAGCATAGGAATATGTGAAATGGTCCATAGAGAAAAGTAAACTGGGGGCTCAGAACAGAATCGTGAAGAATACCAACATAGAAGAGATAGGCAAAAAAAGAAAAGCCTTTTAACAATGATCATAAGCCTGGCCATACAGTAGAACTCTGAGGAGTTTTAATGAACAAATCCCTATATCCCAGGACATAGTAAATATGGCATGGGGCCTTGGAATCTATAGTTTCCATACTAAAAGTAGGTAATTCTGGTGCATCCACTTCACAAATATGCATTTAGATATTTAGAGATTATCTAAAAACTCTACATGAGGGGGCACCTGGGTGGTACAGTCAGGAAAGCCTGTGAGACTTAGTTTCAGCTGAGGTCATGGTCTCATGGTGATGAGTAGAGACCCATATGGGGCTCACGCTGAGCACAAAGTCCGCTTGAGGTTCTTTATCCTTCTCCATCTGCCCCTCCTACTCGCTTTTGCTCTCTCTCCAAAATAAATAAACAAATCTTAAAAATAAATAAATAACTATACGTGAGTGGGAAACTTGACAGATAATCTATGAAAGTTTAGGAAACCAAGAGGAAATATTTCAGGTAAGATGTAGTTGCTACAATGGTAAAAGACACTTGAGCATTTCAAATTCTAATGGGAAGAAATTAGTAGCAAAAGAGAAGTTAAAGACCTAGGAAGGTGAGCTGATAGCTGTGGAGTAAGAACCTAAAAAAGTTTAAAGAAAGGGTTAAAACAACAATTGAGAGTTTAGCTTTTAACAAGAGACAAATTTCTCAAGTGTACACAGATCTGGGATTTTGAGTATAGAAGGTGTGAACAAATCAACTTACAAGATATGAGAAATAATTGCCTAAGGATACAAAATGAAACTTATAGAAAGACTTGAAAGCCTAGTTTTAGTTAGAGGAGAATATATTTTCTTTGTATTGATGTGAAAACTTGTATATTTTTCCCATTAACTCCCAGCAACTATCGTATAGGACAGATAAAGTAATCCAAATTCAGTGTTTCCCCAGACACTTTAAAATGAAAAGGAAGTGAAACTAATTGACTGCCCTTGGTCAGGGTGAAAACATCAAGTCTAGGTTACATAAGGTCAGTGGGTAGCTGCCTATTTGGAGATTTGGAAACAAGGTTTAATGACTTTTTAGATAAAATATTTCAAGACAAAATATTTCAAGATCAAGTACTCATGCCAGTTTGCCATGAACTAGTTTGCTGATCTTGAGTATAATTTATTCTTCACTGTCACTTCTCTGAGACTAAAATTCCACAATCTCTAGTACAAAAATTCAATGAAATGAATACATTCAATAATTCAACTGTTGTTCAATCAAAGCTTTCTCTCCAAGCTTCGTCCTCTCACCTGGCAATCTGAGGAGAACTGACAAGAACCCTAGCATTGTTTTCACCTTGTTCCTTGGCACATTTTTTCCTAATGTCTTTCTTTTACTTATTTTCTGTCTCCTACAGTCTAAACATCTGCACACAAATGTTGGTGGACTATTTATTTAAGTAGAAACTTAACAGATCTCAGCAGAATTTGAAGGAAGGGGATTACCATCTGTCTTTTAAATTTCAAAGCCTGGTCCTACCACTTACACCCCTTTGGATGAGTGGTCCTTATCATTCTCTACTTTCATTCACTTACCTCTCAATTAATTCCTTGTGCAGTTTTGAACCATTTAAAAATGGTACATTCTTGATTATGTCATTCAAATGTCTTGCTATTACTTTATCCATCTGATTTGTTATATGCCTGATAAACTTTCATTGATTATATATATATACATATATTATTTTTGAAATTAATGTGGTTTTTGTTTATTTATATAAGCAATCTCCACACCCAACGTGGGGCTCAAACTCATGACCCCAAGATCAAGAGCTGAATGTTCTGACTGAGCCAGCCAGGTGCCCCTGAAATTAATTCTTTCGATATACTCAAGAAAGTATGTTTTCTCACAGTTATTTTCTACCTAAGTACCTACATAACCATAGAAAATATCAGTTAATCTTTTATTATCATTTACTTTTATTAGATAATTCAGATATATCACATCATTAAGCTAAGTGTGCCATCCTCATCTCACTGTTATCAATGGTTACTACAGAAGACAGAAGCCACCCTGGGCATGCATCCCCTCTTGTACTCATTGCCATATTACTTTTTCATTGCTTTTCTTCCAACCCAATGTTTCTTTGCTGCCCCATCACAGTCTAATGTGCTAGATCAAGCCCCAATTATTTTATAAACCAATAGCTGGCATCCTCAGCCATTTGGTTGAAGGCTTCACTTTACCACAACTTAATTAAAAATCAGCTACATTCAGAGGGCACAGTTTTCATGGTTGTTCTATCAAGGAAAGAAAACTGCTTTTCACAGACTGTGAATCTGTAGGATATAAAGTACACGTCCTCTTCATTCTACTCTGTTGAATTAAATTTTTCCTTCACGCACTTTTATGGGGAGAAAAAAATCTCAATAGCTCAATTCCTTTTATTTTCATATTACCTGGCTATCTCAACATCTGTTCTTTTCACTTGCATTTGCTTGTTTATTTGTATACTTCCTAAGCACTGAGACAGAACCTGCAAAGTGATGAGAAATAATATTTCCATTTCCTCCTAAACACAGCTCGAAAATATTTTTAAGTCTTCTTTGCAGTTAGCAAGTGCCATGTGATTGAGTTTTGACCAGTAGAATTTAGGCAAAAGTGATATATGGCATTTCTGGGACCCAAATAAATCTCCAGCATTCTTCATATTCTCTCCCAACCTGCAAGCTAAATGCAGAGGTGGAAGAGGTTCTATAAATGGCATAGTAATACGAACAAAGTTTTCCAGGTCACTAACTGACTGTGGTGGAGAGTCTCCAACCTATATAGGACTAAGTCTCAAGTAACAAATTTCTATTTTGTAAAACCACTGAAATTTAAGGATTGATTTAGAGTTACCTTACCTAGACTAATACTAGAACTAATCCATAGTTAATTACTCCACCCTCACCTTCTATGTTACTATCACTTCAATGACTTTCATAATCGTATTGATGGCAGTGATGGCTCTGGTACACTCAAACTTATGTGATCGATAGTACCCAAGATTTCAGAGAAAATATATATCATCTTTTCTCAACATCCACAAACCTCTTTAAGAATGATTATATTGGCCTCACTTGGCTTATTGGCTTTACCTTGGACAAGTGTTTGGGGTGTGAAAGATTTGGGGCATTTTGATTAGTTCACTTTGATTCAGGTACTCCTCCCTTGATTGAGATAAGAGCATTGTAAGTTGAGAGAGAGGCAATATCCTAAGTAACTGAGAACTTTGGATATCATAAATAGTAGAAAGGAACAATAAACAAAAACAGATACAATAAATTATGACAATCTGTGCACTTCTTGTTACCGGTCATTAAAAAATAAAGAATTAAAATTGAA
The DNA here is from genome assembly GCF_018345385.1 of Vulpes lagopus. Taxonomy (NCBI): domain Eukaryota; kingdom Metazoa; phylum Chordata; class Mammalia; order Carnivora; family Canidae; genus Vulpes; species Vulpes lagopus. The sequence continues at coordinate 12,723,592 of NC_054824.1, forward strand.
CAATTCTCTAAAGAGCATTGAATCTACATAAATGGGGATTTTATTACGCTTTTCTAAAAATTCATCTTACTATAATTTATGAAAGTATCCAACTTCAGTGGATTTCAAAGAGTAAACACAATCTTTCACCACAGTTGGAGAAAAACTGCACTATATCTTCCAAAATTTTCTATCACCTTGCAAACAAAAGCTCTTGATGAAGCCATCAAAAGCTTTTTTAAACACTTCTTATGAAGTAAATTGTAACATGTACTAACATTTTCTGTGTTGGTCATCATCATCAATTCATTACTATTCTTTTCTGATATTTGATGATTTAAAGTCCATTGAAAATCCATAGTCAAATTTTGTTCTTTAAAGTTACCATAATATTCTGGACCTAAAAATGTAAAACATAAATAATTGTAATAATCAAAGAAAGAAGCATATATTTGGCTCCATAATATTGATTTACAGTTGATACCTATTCTAATACAAATGTTAGCAACCTTAGACATTTTTCATTATTCCCGTATAAAAATAATGAAAAGAAAAGAAAAGGCAATGAAAAAAAGAGGTAGAAGGAGGAACCATCACACTACTCTTCAGAGATTTAACATTTACTCCAATGAGCAGTTGGAGATCTATTTTTTCAGCAAAACACCTGCAAAATTATTCAAATGAAGAAGTAATTAAACTTATATTTTACCTCAATTTAATAAAAACATACATGTTAAATTATACCACCTTCAATTCTTAGATTGTTTAAATTCCAGTGGTTCCATGGAGCTTGAATAATTAAGTATCAAAACGATTATTGTCCTTGCGTCAGGGATTTAATAGCACTCAATAAGTAGGCGAGTCATATTGTAAATGCAGGATGAGAAAGAATTCAGCCAAGATAAGCAGCATGCTGAAGTGAACTCTAAATAATAATGAGGCTTTTTTAGTTTTTTACATAGTTGAAGAGAAGGAAAGAAAGAAGGAAGAGAGGGAAAAAGGAAAAGCGAGGAGAAAAGAAAGAGAAAACAAAAGTAGGAAGAGAAAGCTTTACACAATTTTTGGGTAAGAATGTATCATAGATACATTACTCTGATGAAAACATGGTAAAGTAGAAAAATCATTTCATGGCCCATCTGAATCTTCTTTTAATCAAACATACAGATGATCTACTGTGTCATATGCTGAATTCTCCTAGAACCAAATACACATGATTCATTTTCAAATATTTTAATAAATTAGTTAAATTCACCATATACATTTAGTGTTTTTATTCCATTGTATTATGGTAAATATATTGTGCATATTTACATAATTTATATATGTCACTCTACTTTCTTAAGATATTTAAGATAGTTCAACTCAAAATAATTGCATTTGCACAAATTCAGTAAAAATCTGTAAACTGGATGAACTCAATTCCTTTGAATCAGTGTGTTATCCTTATGTATTTAAAGTAAGGAATTGGATTACATATATTTGAACAAACTTTGTTATCTTTATGATACAATAATATCAATTCTAATGAAACCTCCAAAAAAGTAATTCACATGAAGTAATTATTTAGTATAATTTTACTAAATCATAGATAATCATTTGGAAAAAAAATGAAATATGTATATGCATTCAGAGATATCTAACTTTTTCTAAATTGCCTTCTAAACTGACAACTAAGAAAATAGGTTACATCAATGCATTTTAAAATTAATTTTGAGCATCACTCTCAGAGTTTATTTTTTTATTGCACAAACTCTCCTTGTCTCCCACTTTAGGTATCAACATAATTTTCTTCTCTTAGTCTGACTTTCTTTGTATCTTTTTTTGTTTTTGTTTTTTAATTTTTATTTATTTATGATAGTCACACACAGAGAAAGAGAGAGGCAGAGACACAGGTTGAGGGAGAAGCAGGCTCCATGCACCGGGAGCCCGACCTGGGATTAGATCCCGGGTCTCCAGGATCGCTCCCTGGGCCAAAGGCAGGCACCACACCGCCGCGTCACCCAGGGATCCCTGACTTTCTTTTTAAATAAAATGTTTATCAGAGATATATGGCTTTATTATGACCATAATACCATAGTAGACAATTAATGGAGAAAATTATTTGGGTTTGAGTAAAAGTATAGTAGATTAAAATGTCATTTCGAGAGATGTAATTAGTGTACTCTACAATGCCCAAAAGCAAGTATTTCATTTATTCCAGAAGACAGAGATTAATTATTATAAAATCATAGATTGTGACTATAAGTAACTAATTCAAGAAGGATTCCCAACTATCAACATACACTTGTCCTCCCCTCCCTCAATCTTTTCATAAAATTTGATGGTACTGTGGTAAAGATGTATGATCTGATCCTGGAATGTAAAGGATACTAAAGTCCTTACAGTATCATCACATTTTGAAGTATGACAATATATTAATTTATTTAAATTGTTTCATTTGTCAAATTTTCTATATCTGGAAATACATGCTATTTTCACATATTATCCATCAGCTTTCTTTCTCTTTTTTTAGAGGGGGAGGGGCAGAGGGTGACCCAGATAATCTTTTTTCTTTTTTTTTTTGACAGAATGAATCTTAAGCAGGCTCCATGCCCAGCTCTGAGTCCGACATGTCTTGATCTCACAACTTGAGACCATGACCTGAGCTGAAATCGAGTTGGATGTTCAACTGACAAGCCACTCAAGTGCCCCTAAAATAATGTTTTTAAAAATAACCAGTGTGTTAGTTAGCTAGTGCTGCATAATCTATCACCTCAAACTCTGTGGCTTAAAAGAATAAGCATTATTAATAATCATGAAGCTACAACTTATCTGGAAGGTTTTAATAATGTGGGCTATTTTCAGTTGATTTTGGCCAGTTACTCATATGTCAACTACTAACTTATCAATTGACTTGGGAGATGGATGGCTTATGATGACGTTACAGATATGTCTGTTGATTGAGTTGATTCAAGGAATTTAGCAATGCATTTCTTATTATCCAGTAGGCTAACCAGGCTTTTTCACAGGGTGGTAGAAGATTCAAAGCTTACAAGACCTTTTGAGATTTAGGCTAGGGATGGGAATACTATCATATCTGCCACATTCTTTTGGTAAAAACAAGCTATAAGCCCAGCCCAGATTCTAACAGTAGGGAAATACATCTGATTTCTTGATGCGAAGAGTCGCTAAATCGCATTATAAAGAGTTTAGTTAATGGAAATGTGGTGAACTGGAGCCAATTTGAATCTATCACAACCAGTCATGTAATTTTACACCACAATATCATTTAAAAATATATAGAAAATAATCTGCATAGTTGCCAAAACTCTTAAGAGTTTAGATAAATGGATTATAATATTGCTAATTATAAACATAATTAGCAAGAAGGTTATAATTTAAAATCATCCACACTATTGAAAGAGAAGGTACAAGTGAAATATAAAATTACAGTCTTTGATAGAGAATGGACCATCTGGTACTTAAATGGACACAGTTCATCAATTGAACTTATTGTCTTTAGTAGGAAGAATGAAAAAAGAAAACACAAGTAAACTTATTAGAAAGAGTAACTACAAGTTGGTGGTGGCATTTTGCCTTACAAAAAAAAAAGATACAAGTAGAAAAAGTTCTATCTGGCAAGCTGAAAGAATGATTTTAGCAGAAATAATTCACCAAAGATAATAACCAAATCCCTGTAAAAGGATTTAAATTGACTTTAAAGACATGGGAACACAATCCACCACTTTTGCAAATTCACATCAAATGGTGTCAAGCAATATGCAAAGAATTGATAAGCAAATGAGTTAAAACAGAAAGGAAATAAGAGTACACATGGTTTTTAAATTCATTCTTATAAGACTAACCCAAAATAATCATGACCTGAGATCCCTCAAGCGCCTTTATATAGGTATATAGGTAGTTTGAAAAAGAGAAGTCTTGAGTGAGCTAATGATAACCTGATTACCAGAAAACTATTTCAATCATGGGATAGTTCACCTGCTTTGAGCTTTAATTCCAGTAAATTTCCCTCAACAAAATAAAAATAGGGTACATTTTAAGATTTACATAAATTAATCTTCTTATCTATTCAAGTAGAGAAATTCTTGATCCCAAGACACATTGTAAATGAAATATAACTCTACAGAATACATTATTAAGTGGAGGAGCTTATTTGTTTCATGGATCAAATAATCTATTACTTTCAGAATTGTTTATATATTACTCTTCTCTTAAGGGAACCTATGCACAACTTCGCTGTGTTCATTCAAGGTGTTATTTGGGGCTTATTTAAAAGTAAAATGCTATACTGAACTCATGATATGTTTTTGGGTGTAATTTATCCAAATAAGTATCACATTAATCCTTACAAGAAGAAATAAAAAATATATGATACACATATGATAGATTCAGACAATGGACTATTTTCTTTCAAAAAAAGGCGTAAACTCTCGATATCCTCCACAAACACAGGTCTATATTAAAAACATTGGGATGAATGAAAGAAATTAGAACCAGATTCCACATTGTATACTTCTGAAGAATAAGTAAGAGCATGAGTTAATAGAGAGGGGCATGAGGGAAATTTCTGGGTTGGTATAAATGCTGTAAATCTTACTAAGGTATGGATTACATAGGCAAATGAATACTCCAAATTTCACCTAATAGCACACCTAAGTTTTGTACATATTTAATGCATATAAAATACCTAATAACAAATAATGTATAACTTACAATATATGAGTAAATACTAAGTAATAAACAAATACCTAAGTATAAAGTAACTGTAAACAAATATTACCCTCTAGTTATTTAGTTTGGTATTCTTTGTGGTATGGGTTAACAATCCTGAAAGTTTTGTATATTGTAAGTTTGAGCAAATGAGTAAGTACATTAAAGAAAACGAGATGCAGTTTTCTTATTGTTGCAGAAAGGAGGTACAAATAAAAAAAGAAAGATTAGAATGAATTTAGGGTTGTTGATTAGGGGACGCCTGGGTGGCTCAGCAGTTCAGCCCAGGGCCTGATCCTGGACGACCCAGGATGGAGTTCTACGTATGGCTCCCTGCATGGAGCCTGCTTCTCCCTCTCCCTGTGTCTCTCTGCCTCTTTCTCTCTGTGTCTCTCATGAATAAATAAATAAAATCTTAAAAAAAAAAAAGGAATTATGTGAATTCATGGCTTTAAGTGTGGATAGTTAAGGGATGCCTGGGTGGGTCAGTCAGTTAAGCATCTGAATCCTGATTTTGGCTCAGGTCATGATCACAGGGTGGTGAGATTGAGCTCATTGCATTGTTCATTGAGCTGCATTGGGCTTTGTGCTGTGTGGAGCCTGCTTTCTCTATCTCCCTGTCTCCTCCTCTCACCCATGCTCTATCTCTAAAAAAATTTTTTTTAAGTAGAAAGTTAAATATATAGATGACATAAGTAAATATATAAACATATACATACTGTGTGTATATATATATATATACATATTTATAGAGAGATATTAGAGATAGCTGACATGCATATATCCCAAATTGCTGTCTGCTAAGAGGATCTAGAAGCAATGGTATAGAAGTAGAACTGAGTATTCTAAGCATGAATATCATGATTTATAATATCATCTTCCAGAATAAGGTATCTGCCTCAGATGAGTCCAGAGCTGAGGCATTAGAAAGCATCTTATAAATTAGCACCACTTTGCTATTGGAGAAACTGAGTAGGTGTTAAAAAAGTAATAATTATAAGGAGAAGTCAAAAGATCAGGGAATGGGCTTGAAAGAGTTTCCACTGACCAACAGGGATAAGTATTAAAATTCTGATAATATCAGTTTACACTTTGTAATGTCTAATTCTCTGGTGAGGAGATCAGCAATATTTTTAGCAATGGCTCCTAGCAGTGGCAACTATCAATATAACTGAAATATCAGCATCTAAAAGGAAGTGTAACACTTCCAAATATAAACATGGAACAGCTCTGTTTTCTAACAGTCATATGTGCTCAGTTGGTTCAATCTTCTACTTCACAGCAAACAATTAATTATACCTATTCAAACCTCAAGCTAACATGTAAATCTTCATTGCATTATACAATTGTCCAGGGCGTTTTTTAGAAGGAGTCTGATTACAAGAGGAAAAGACTGGAAAACCCCATCCAAGGTTAATTTTTGCCAGTCTTGCAAAAAATGGCAGAGAATATGGAATAAGAAAGTCTGGGTTTAGCCATTTCTGATACTTTAAAATGCCCTAGAATATTGGGAAAAATCACTTTATTGTCAATATTTGTCATAGCTAAAAATGTAGGTTAAAAAAAATCCTATCTACTAGATCTCCCTCACAGAGTTTTTATCAAAGTTGTTAAGAAGCACCCTTTATAGCTGTGTGATCCTGCCTTACTTCATCTCTACTTCAACGCCCTGATAAAATATCTTTGGAATCCTACAAGGTTTTAGCTCTATTCCAAAGTCTTTAATAATGTGCATCATTAGAAATTATATCTCATGGAAAACGTTTGTTTTATTACAAATAATGTAGAAAGATTGAGAGCCCAAAGAAAAGCCTTAATTAATAGAGAATCATGGGCTAAGTATTTGATTCTTTGAATATTTTTAATTTATGTTTTTCTTGTGCACACATTATAAATTCCTCATGCAAGAGCAATTGAATGGGAAAGGAAAATCTTCAAACATCTCTAAGAAGGTTTTATACAAGAGACCTGAAATTTGCTCAATATATTAAAAACTTAAATTAAAAGAGACAGTCATATTAGATTTCATTAAGGGGATAAATGAACAAAAAGCCTAGACGCATATTCCATTGATGCTTCATGTCAAATAGCAAAATAAAATATACTGGGATCTTTGCACTTGTCAACGAAACAATAAAATGCATTTTGTTATAATCCCCAGTCAAAAAAGATTTTGCAAATCAAGTTTGCATGCTGAAATGCTATTGTAATGTCCTAAGGTTATATTCTAGCATTCAAAATAAATACTCAGTATTCTCTCTGTAGGATAATATAAACATAAATAAATGCAAATATAAATTTCTCATTCTAATTCCACGTTTACAATGAATCCCAAATGTCCCTTAAGGTAGTAAAAACGTTGTGACCAGAATCAGATTTGAGCTTTGAAACTTATTTTTTAAATATACATATTACATAAGATTTTAAATTGTACAAAGTTCTTTTTAATTTAAAATTGTAAATTTTGTGGACTTATAAACATGCATAATTCAATTTTTTTTCTCTTAATGTATACATTTTAAGAACAATGAAATTCACATAACAGAACCTTTTCAAATTGCTTCATTCTTTCCATAGCAGATATACTACAGATCTCAAATCCTTTGTTTATAATTCAGAAATCCAAAAAGTGAGATCCCTGGGTGGCTCAGCGGTTGAGCGTCTGCCTTTGGCCCAGGGCGTGATCCTGGAGTTCCAGGATCTAGTCTCACATTGGGCTCCCTGCATGGAGCCTGCTTCTCCCTCTGCCTGTGTCTCTGCCTCTCTCTTTCTGAATAAATAAATAAAATCGAAAGAAAGAAAGAAAGAAAGAAAGAAAGAAAGAAAGAAAGAAAGAAAGAAAGAAATCCAAAAAGCTCTAAAAAGTTCTAAAGACTAGATGTTTCTTTTCAAAGGTTTGGAGTATATTTCTTTGGTAGTAAAATATGTCCTGCACTGACTTAGATCATTTATATAGTCTTGAAAATCTCATCAGCTGTGAATATTCATCATTTTGTTGCAGAACTATTAAAACGTTTGCTTATGGAGTACTGCTCCCTGGCAGTGTTACATAATCTGTGCCATATTGCCTTTCTTCAACTCTGAAATATTCTGAATAGCAAAACACATCATGCCCCAAGGGTTTTAAATAAAAGACACCGAGGACCTATATAATCCATGCTTTCAGCTCAGACTAGCAGACAGTACTCGGCTAGCACAGAAGGAATAATCTAGGTAGAAGTAAGATACCCATGCAGTTGAGAACATTTCAAGGTTCTCTTTAGGTAAGTAACCTAGGTAAGAAGAGCATTTTAACGCCTATAGCATGTGATAACTCCATCCTCTGGAATCCCTTAGTTCTCTTTCTATTGTCTTAACCTTTTCTTTGTTACATTTATGTGTTCTTTCCACCGTTTGTGCCTGGTGTTTTTTTATTGTGTTTTGGATATTGTTCATGAAACGACTGTAAATATAATTTGAGGCCTAGAATCATATTCTCTCTCTCTCTCTCTCTTTCTCTTTCTCTGAGCGGTTTCTGCTTGCATCCACAAGCCTCAAGGGAAGTGAGGGACTCTGTTTGCTTCTTATCCTAGAGTGTTGCCCCTTAAGGGATTCCAACTCAGAAATCAGCTTTGCAGCTGTGCCTCCTAATCTTGAAATACCTCAAGCTCCAATATCTGTCTACTATTATTGAGATACTGTTAACTCTGTGATTTGGCTTCTTTACTTCAACCAGAATTAAAAATAGCTCTAGAGGAAAAATAGCCCACATTAGCCAACTTCACTCTCTGGATCACTCTCTTCTCTTGGCTCTTGGTTCTGTAATCCTTCACTACCTTTTAAATAGTCAATGCCTCCATATATTTCTTTTTTGATTCTCATATTTTCCATTTGTCCTTATGTTAGCAGCAAGCCTGTTCCCTGGCTTGCATTCTTGAGAAAGAATTCAGAGCCAAACTCTCAAGCGAGCATTTAATAGTGGGCAAAGCAAAAGTACACTCTCTAGGTGGAAGGGCCAGCAGGCCCAGAGGGGCAGTTCTGCTTTGGGTCAGGATTGTCTTGTTTTTCATACTTACACGGGTTCTGGGTCATAGTTAGGGTGGTCTCTGCATGAGGTTGCTTCCAATCATCTAAAGAACTCCTCCCAATATGGTCCTTGTCCAAACTGTTATGGTAGCCAATCTCCACAAGAAGGGCTAAAATTGCAATATAAATGTATTATAATAAAGCTTTAGGTCACCTTGGGGAAAAGCACATGAGTGTTCCCCCAGGTTTTCCCCAGCTGTTCACGTTTCAGTGGTGTTTTGCAGTTTCTGTCTTTTTCACAAATTGGAAAATCCTGTTTCCCCGCTCCTATCTAACTAACTGCCTATGCACTTAAAGGGAGGGTTGTAAGATTACCTAGTCTTCCATTTTCATAATCAGATAACCCTGCATAATACTGACTGATGATATAAGACAAAATCCAGATATTGCTAAAATAGATTCCACAGTCCAGTTTGCCAATTGCTTACAAATAATCTTTACTTTTCTTTTAAACACAGCCTATTGGAAAATTTTATATATATAAATATATAATATTTATATATATAAAATAATAATATAATATATAATATATATATAAAAAATAATATATAATATATATAATCTGGTATCATTTTCCTTCTTAGAGTATATTCCTTTGATTTATTTGTTTGTTTATGCATATAAAGGTCTGATGATAGAAACTTGCTTGATTTTATTTACCTGAGAAAGTCTATTTTTGCTTCCATTGTTAAGAAAGACATTTTTTCTAAATATGAAATTCTAGGTTGGTGGCTATTTTTTCTCAGTATATGAATTATTTTTACTTTCTGCTAGCTTCTGTATTGATGGTGAGAATTTAACTGTCAATCTGCTTATAACTTATCTTTAAGAAGTCTATTATCTTTAAGATATCTGTTATTTTCTTTGAGAAATCTATTTTTTTCTGTTTTTGTTTTTTGGAATTTGATGTTTTCATACATGTCTAGGTGTGGATTTCTTTACACTACTGCTTCTGGATCTTCGCTGAGAATTCTGAACCTGAGAATTTCCAAACTACCCACATTCATCATAATCTTGATTGCTGAGTCTCTTCTTTTCATTATTTTTTCCTTATGAAAATCTGGTTAGGCAGGTGTTAGGCCATTTCATTCTCTCCTCTTTATCCCTTAACTTCTCACAAAAATTTCATCTTTTTCCTCTCTATGCCAAATTATTTCTAGTATGTTAAAATTTATCTTTGGTCCACTCATTCATTCTCTTTTCTGATATTTTAAAATAAGCTTTATGTTGCTTATTTCATTTATGATATTTTTATCATATATTGATCTCTGTAAAATTAGTTGTTTTTTTGTATCTGCTTAATTTTACTATCATGATATATTACATGTACTTAATATTGTGTAGCTGATAATTCTAGGGACTACAGTCTTGGCAAGTATAATTCTAAAGTCATTTTTTTTTTCAGCTATAAATATTGGCTTGTTTTCTTATGAGCTTTATGTTTTTTCATGAGCTCACATTACTTGGAGTTTTAACACTGCAGGTTTTTAAACTCCACTTATAAGCCACAATACTTCAGAGAGGATGTGGTTTTGCTTCTGCCAGGTACTAGAGAGGAGCCAAAAATCTATGACCAACTTAAATTAATCATTAACTTATTTATTTTAGAACCATAAGATATTAATATTCTGGTCTGAAACTTTTGTAAGAGTAGACTTTTTCTTAGAAATTGTGAGAAGAGGGATCCCTGGGTGGCGCAGCGGTTTGGCGCCTGCCTTTGGCCCAGGGCGCGATCCTGGAGACCCGGGATCGAATCCCACGTCCCCGGTGCATGGAGCCTGCTTCTCCCTCTGCCTGTGTCTCTGCCCCTCTCTCTATCTCTCTGTGACTATCATAAATAAATAAAAATTAAAAAAAAAATTAAAAAAAAAAAGAAATTGTGAGAAGAAACTTATTTTTCCATTCTCACCTAAAGCCCAATGTGAGACTGGTTATCTCTCTCAGCAAAGTGGGAATTTGTGTGTGTGTGTGTGTGTGTGTGTGTGTGTGTGTGTGTGTGTTGGTGGATTTACACACCAATGGTGAATTATGGTTTGGGATCCTCAGAACCAAGCTCAGCCCTTGTTTTGGCCTAGGCTTTGTCTTCTGCTCCCAGTGGAGGAAAAAAAAAATGGTCTGGAATAATCACCAGAAATTAGCAGATGCCCCTAGGCCAGATTCTTTGCAAGTTCCTTCCCCTATATTTCTAGTTTCCTGCTGCCTTAGGGCTCTGATTTCCTTGTGCTTTCTTTTCAACACAGTAATACATTCAAAACTTTGATTCTCCTACTTCATCTAAAGTGGTTGCAGAAGTCTTTCACGACATCATTTAAGGTTTCATTTTGCGGAATAGTATGGATACAGATTGCTTAGCTTTGAGTCCTACCTCTTCCATTTATCAGCTATAAGATCCTGAACAAACTCTAAGACTTCCAAGGTTCTCCATTTCTTCATCTGTATATTTGGAAAAATCATAGTAACTGCGTCATGGCTTAACTGTGAAAAAGGCATGATTTAATTTATATAAAATACTTAATCTTTGATATTGTTGGAATACTGGGCAATGAATATTGTTGGAAATGGAAAGATTCAGTTATTTTTCCTAATATAATAAAATGATCAAGTTTCTGACTCAAAATTAGAAAATAAACTAATTTAGTCCAACGTGAGTCTTTTAGGAAGTAGAAACAATTTTCTTGAGATCAGGATAAGGATGATTTCAAATTAGTCCATTATGTAGAGTTGCCTTGATTTCAGAGAAACATTCATTTTAATCAGAAAGCAAGGTGGAGAGTTGCCATATTACTAAAGGAGATCATTTTGCCATCAAATACGTCTAAACACACACACACACACATATATATATATATAAAGGATTATATATATATATAATATATATATAATATAATATATATATATTATATATAAAGGATTATATATAATATAATATATATATATATATATATAAAGGATTCTTAACTTCAAAGACATAGGATAACGCTTTCTAGTGTTAAATAATTATTAAGTTGCTTATGACTTTAGAAAGTTTGGAATCAGAGCTCTTGGTTTATTTCTCAAAGTGATTAGTTTATGTATTTTATGCATATGAAAAAGCCTCAACTTCTATGGCATTTTCCCTGAATACCACTTTTCTAAAAAAAGAAAATATTTTTGTGAATTTGATGCCAGGTTTGGAAAGCATGTTCTTATCTGGAAAGTTGTCACGTGATACATGTTTGTTAATAGAGCAGTCTGATGATATGGAACCAATAGATCTCTCTAATTATCTATTTTGAGATTTCAAGTCCAAAGACACAGTTAAGGTAATTTTAAGAGATTAATAATGTAAAATGCAAATCTCTAAAGCATCAGTTTATAGAAACCAAAGGAGGAAAACATAGTTTATTATTTTTCCATTTGGCTATGACTTTTTTGTCATTGAACACTAGTTACCTATCTGCATGCAGTTACAGAAGTCTAAGAAAACTTATCTAGAAGTAAAAAAAAAAAAATCATTTAATTTATAATTATTTCAGGTCACTCATTAAGGTAACTCAGTCACTGAGTCTGACATATTTTAGGTGTTTAAATATTTCTAAAGGATTCTGTCAATAAATTATCATCAGTGAATTCAAGAGGTAACTTTTCTGAACTTTGCCATATACATAAAATCTATGACACTATGAATTTACTCTGTTAACTTAATTTCATTCTAAATACTCTTCTTGCATTTTACAAAATAAAATAGGCATTTATTACATTTACATGTTTCTTGGGTCTAATTTTCCAACTAACCCTTTTTCATTTATAGGGAATCTTAAATGATTTCTATCAGTTTCCAAATCACACAAATTTCACAAATTGTGATGTGTTAAGTTATACCGCTGGTTGTATCCTCCTCTTTCTCTCCCTTTTTAAAAGATTTTATTTATTCATGAGAGACAGAGAGAGAAACAGAGACATAGGCAGAGGGAGAAGCAGGCTCCCCGCAGGGAGCCCAATGCAGGACTTGATTTCAGGATCCTGGGATCATGACCTGAGCCAAATACAGATGCTCAACCACTGAGCCACCCAGGTGCCCCTCCTTCTCTCTCTCTCTCCCTTTTTTTTTTTTTTTCAATTTACTTATTTATTCATGAGAGACAGAGAGAAGCAGGCAGAGGGAAAAGCAGGCTCCCTTCAGGGAGCCCGATGGGGGACTCAATGCCAGGACTCCAGGATCACGCCCTAGGTCGAAGGCAGGCGCCAAACTGCTGAGTCACTCAGGGATCCCTTCTTCTCTCATTTTAGCATGGTGTTTATTTAATTCTGTAATGCTAACATCCATTCCATATATTATCCATTTCTCTGATTCTAATATAGCATAAGTAATTACACATTCTTCTGTAATTTTTTTCTTTTTAACAGTACCTTTAAATTCTTGATCAAACGTTTTATTTATTTTTTAATGTTTTAAACTATAAGAAATATTATGCAATCATTTATTTCATAAGCTTTTCAGAAGTGTCCATCTCAGCAATTTCATTAGATATGCAACAGTTAGGTCTGTCTTTCTTGAACTTTGCAGTTACCTATGCTTCTATTTTTTCCAAACTAGCTTTCACAGTGAAAGTCATTCTCTTTTATGGCATTAGGCCTGCAAGTGGCAGCAGATGCACTCACATGTAATGAAGCACAAGGCCCCAATTTGGCACTGCTAGTCAAGAGTTTCCTCTTATAGGAGATGTCACTTTTTGCACTCAACAAGCTCTCCTGCTAAATTAATCTTTGGTTGGCATTTATGTCTACTTGAAACTAGCTTGCCACTTCCTCAGTATGGCACTATGACAACCTAACAGATGGGCCTAAGGACATGCATGCCAGATGATCTGAATGACAACCAGGTTTAAGTATTATGGGATAGATTCCCATCCTCAAATATTGAAATAATAATCCACACCAAATATGTGTATATTAAAAAAATTAGAAAGTATCTCATTTCAACCTTACATAAATTTTTAAATACTTTTTTCAAGTATATGTGAAAATTAAAGATACATCGCACCTCGTATTTACACCTATGTTCATATATGTCCAGATACCAGTTAAATGAAATTAAGGCCACACTTGTATCTTAAGGGTTCTTGGAATTACAGAAGATGTTAAAGGCATTTTCCCTCACACCAAATACTGAAATTACTAAGGTCAGCTATCTGATTTCGTATTCAACTTCTCCTTAAATACCTTGTGTTAGTTACAAGCCAGTTTTCTGTTCTATTTCTTGGGTACTGTGCATTTTCTAGCTACTGATCTAGTGTACTGTAAATTATTTACTTTTTCCTATTCTTTACTACCTATATCTTTCATATTTTTTACCTCTCAGTATAACTTTCATTCCTTGTTATTACTCCAAACTCTAAAAACCTTGACTTCTTATTATCAATATAGTTGTACTTATTTTAATTCATTGTATTTATTACATTATCATTATGTTGTTGTTGTTGTTGTTGTGGCAGTAATTTCCCCTTTAAACTCCATTGTACCTTGCCACAGGATCCAAGGTTTGGGCAGCTTTCACTACCAATACTTATATGTCTTTACCTCAGTTTTATCTTCCCTTTTTTATTTTTTACTTCCTGTTATTCTTGTGAAGAAACCTCAGATTTATATATTTCTAGTGCTTAGTGACAATATTAACAAAATTGGTTCAAAATGTAGATGGATTAATATTTGAAAGCGATATGGTTAAATGTGACTGTATTCTTCCAAAATAATCATATTTTCTCCTGAGGGTAGGAGGATTTAAGGGCTCAATAATTTGGCTAGGTTTAGCCAATACAGGTTAAAATAGAAAATTAAGTCAATTAGACAATTTGGAACCAAAATGTTTTTATTAAATCATAGCTTTGGGATAGCCTGACATATGTTGGAAATGTTTTATTGTCCTAAACGTTCCCAGCTATGAACTTGGATTTCCACTATACTTTCATAAAGTTTTATCTTGGAGTTAGAAGGGAATCTACATGCTAATTTCATCTAGCACTTTTAAGAAGTTAAGGTCACATGTTATTTTATAGATATATTAGTAATCTCAGAGATCTTAAATGTTTCCTGTTGTCATTCAAGGAGCTTCTAAACAATGCTGATAGTCCTTTTTCACAACTTTTGTAGATGTTTCTAGTACATTTATACATACAGCTTATACTTTATTTAAGGTTATTATTATTATCATTTTTAAAATAAAGATTATTATTTTTTTAAATAAAGATTATTATATATTTTTCTCCAAGTATCATTTAAAATAATTCTGTAAGTGGCAATTAAATAATTCTATTAGTAACAATTTAAAGCATATTGGACATTTAGAAAGAGAAAATGACTAATAAGTTAGCCAAATGTAGACTAGTTAGGTTGAGCTCTTGACTCCAGCTCCAGGACTAATTTTTTCTCTCTGTGAATATCTGGGATCTTTAGGCCCAATTTTTCCTTCTTGAATTTAGTTTTTTTTTTTTTTTTTTTTTTTTTTTTTTTTTACAATAGCTTATTGCATGACATTTTGCCTAGTCAAATTTTCTTATGCTAGGCTTTAGAACTACAGTTTTATTTGAAGATTATGCCTAACTAAGACAAGTGAGCATTGCCTACAGGAAGCTGGCTGCCCCCAGGTCTAGTTCAACCCTGTGACATTACCTTAGTGCAGAATTGAGCTATTACAGTCCAGCAGTCCAAATCATCTCTGCAGTCTCAAGATTTCTGCTATTATTATGTCATGAGATTATTAGACTCTCATGGAATACTCATTTACATTATAATGAAAGTCAAAGAGACTGATAAAAATTTAATATTGACTATGAATTTATATGTAGTTAAACATGATAATCGAGCAGACTGGATATCCATGCTACCAGTTTGTTTATTTTCTCCTTATGGGCATATCCACATATGAAGTCTAATTCTAATCAGAAAATTTCTCAGTGATCTTGGAAGCAAAGGAATGGTTTCTATGTTCTTTTAGGTAATGGTCAGTCACATACAGTCACAAAAGGGGACCCAGAGAGGCAGAGGAAAACAAAGTTTCTGATATTCGCAGATCCTAGAAAAGATGTAGAGCTGCCTAAAGAGCCACATAGTCATATTTAAGGCACCTTCTACCCTAGTCTGGGCTTGGAGGGACACAACCTTTTTTAAATTTATTTATTTATTTATTTATTTATTTATTTATTTATTTATTTATTTTACTTTTCTACTCCTCCCTTATCTGTGCCAGTATTGCTTCTAATGGTATCTTTGTTTTAGAAAACAGTAATTTTATTTATTTATTTATTTATTTTTAGTAATTTTATTTAGAGTACTATCAATTCTTACGCTACAAACCTGTATCATCTAACAATGTATATTTTGTTTATTTCTCAAAAGGAAAATCACCCCCTTCTCCAAGTCTTTGGATTAGGAGACCTTTATTGGTGAAAATAACTTAGCAGTAATGTAGAAAATATATTTTTAAGGTGTGTTATCTGCACTACTGTGCTACCTGAGACTGAGCTTCCAACCTAAATTTTTAGTTCAGTACTACCTCCTAGTTTCTGAAATTCTGAAATTGCACTGAATGCAAAGAATCATTGAGCCTTTTAACTTAGCAAAGTGCCATGCCCTCTGGATAGTTCACTGCAGGAGGCTAATAGCCTGGCCCAAACCTGCAGATCAAAAACACCACATTTTGAAAATTGGGGCAAATATACTCCTTGTTTTGTCTACAAGTCTGAGTCTAAGATTAAGCTCTCAAGACAAAGGTGCCTCAGGCTTATTACCATACATTTGTTATGAATTTCATCCTTTATATCCTACTTTGACTGTATCAGTTCCTCATCCACAGGCACATTAAACACCTGTGGTTTTGGTTTCTAAACAACGTCTAAAAACCAGTTGCTGGCTTTTGCTTCTAGTGTCTATGGACTAACCATGAACATTTAATTAATCTCACCAACTTTGATCACTCTCTATTTTCTTCAACTCAGTAAAATCTTCTTTGTCTTACCAATATTGCTGACTTAGGTTCTCTTAGAAAAATGGAAACATTTGTACACATAATTTGATCTTAAACTTATTTTTTTTTATTAATACTTTAGAGGCCTAAGGATATCTTTGACACCAAGGACAATATCTATATGCTTTCCAGCCATCTTCTCTTTGCTGCAGCCTGAACATGCCATGCCTAGAAATTATCTCCTGCTATGGAGAAATTTCTGTCAATGCATTCATTTCTTTGACCTTGACTATCGTCTAGATTTTCTTTATGGATTGAAACTGTGACAGCTCTTTTGAAACTCATATAATTGGTTGGCATTTGTCTCCTTCCTCACCTGTGTAACGGAGTATTAGGAACTATCGATAAAAGATAAAAATGCTGTATACAGATGCACGTTATCTGAGTAATTTCTCACCCAGTGGGGAAAAGGAGACAATCAGAGTTTAGGGTAATATTCCACACTGTATTTTTTACAGTAAGGATAATGGCACCTGTCTGCAACCATCTCATTTAGTAGCTACCAAGGGAACAATAATTTTAAGAAACATATAAAGACTTTTGAAATTCTTAAAAGAAGAAAAACTTGGGATAAATTCCAAGGAGATGTTTAACTTACAGGTAATGCAATAATGGCAGTATCCTTTTTTTTTTTTTTTTAATCTTTGCCTTCGCTGTATTCAGTTCCACATTTTGTCAGTAGACTATCTTGATTTTCTTACATTCTTCTCAAAAAAGAAAAGAAATTAGTAAAAACAATGAATAGAACTATACTAGATACACATATACAAACACATTCTTATAATGAGCTCTAAGTTTGCTCTATTCATATAGCCTTATTTAGAATCAATTGGATGTTATTGTTTTAAGGGACAACTGAAATATTTAAGATAAAGTTCATATAAAATTGATATGATTAATATCATAAATTGCTAACCTCCTTTTTCAAAAATTGTGAAAAGCAAAATTATACTGAGTATTGTAATTTAGACAGCTTATGGACAGATTAGTGATTTCCATCAAGAAAACTAACAAGTGAGATTTTATTATTAGTAACACTAGAAGAAATTCCTTCCTGACTTGAAATCCCTAGCACAATACTTGCAGCTTTATATTATTTTACCTTTTATTATCAGAATGCACCAATCTGATCTTTCTTATTAGATTGTATGCTCCTTGAATATAGATAGAGTCCACACCTAATGCAAATTAACATCACCTTGGTGCCTTATGCTTAGAATGAACTCAATAAGTATTTGTTGTATAAACGTCTAAGAAGCAATAAGCAAGGATCATCTCTGGCTTGGGGTAAAACAAGACAATAGTACAAACATGAATCATAAAGTTGCTATGCCAACCATTACCCATCTGAAACTGAACATGCTCAAGTTTTAGCAATTATTTGGATTTCTAGTAAATAATATTTAGAAACATTTTATATAAGATTAGAGAAATCTAGCCAGGCAAATAGCTCTTAATTTTTCATAATTGCATCATGGTCTAAACCTCAGCCAGTCATGTGGCTCTCACATCTTGCCATTGTTCCCTAATAATAAAGTGCAGAAAGTGGGGATATTGGTTCATGAGAACCATTTGGAGAACCAGTCATAGTGAAAGAGCAGGCAATGAAATAAAACGTGAATCTTAAAACAAGTTTTTAGTGCTTTGGCTAAGGTCCCTGAAAGGTTATCTCCTACATGCGATGGATTCAAATTTCTGAATTTGTGATTTGGTAGCTATAGAATCTTGATAAAGTTCTTGGAGGGAGTTGTCCAAATATAGGTGGGAATAACGAAGACTTTGGACTTGGCAATATTTGAAGATTTCTTCTTAGCCTTATCTTCAGAGGTACATGCTGTGATCCAAGCTTACAGCCTTGATTGGCTGCATTAGGTAGGTATGGTGTGTAGTTGGCACTGCCTAAAATTAACCCAGGAATGTTTTTTAAGGCCTCTAATATTTTGTTTCAGTGAGTAGGGACATGAGAGATGCTCTTGAAACTTGAAAAGCATATGCTATACTTTTTTTTTCTTTTCTTTTTTTTAACTAGAACTGTGGGCAACTATCTTTTCTTGCTATCATTTCAGATAGTATTACTCGTGGAGCAAATCATTAGTACATATCGGAGTTTCTTGAAAATATGTTTTATATTTAATACTTGGTAAGTACTAACTGAGAGAAATCCTACTCATGACTGACAGGACTTTTTCCTAGAGGAACTGTCAAAAACTTGGGACACAGAGAGTAAAATTAGTGACCTTAGACTTTTAAGAGGATTAGCCTTGTTTATGGATGGCCTGGTTGTTTGAAAAATTAAAATTTGCCAGAAAAACAATATGCTAAGGAATAAATAGGAGAAGGCTAGAAAAGATAACAAATGTGCTTCCTCCATTGAATAAAATATATAATAGGCAATTAGGGAGACTGGGAATGAAGTATTGTGGGAGTTTTCTGAAAGGGTGACTAGTTTGTGTATGTTTAGGCAAAGAACATAGTCCTCTTGGGGGTGAGGTCAGACAATCCATTTGAAACCCAATCACAGCTATGGAGAAATTACCATGGAAAATGAGCTAGGAAAATCCTATAACAGATAGAAACCATCCAAGACACAGGAGAAAAAAATGTACTGGTGGCTGCAAGAAGGGGCTATAGTAGGTAACCATTGCTGAATGTAAGCAAAAAAAAAAAAAACAGGAGATAGGACATGATAGAGGAAGAATCGAGATTCCCTGGTGGATATTGAATAGAAAATCCACCTCACCTTATGCCAATGTGAACTGTGTATGTCACAGATCACAGTCACCAAAGCAGATGACCCAGTTGGGAAGTTTAACGTTCCAAAAATAGAATGTATGAGTCTTAAACTCTGTTGGATTCTCCAAGTCAATGGCTTTGCCTCAGGGTCTCACATCTGCCAATCCTGGATCAAGAGATCAAGGGCAAAAAAGTGGAAAGTGTATTAAAGAAGGGAATGTTTCACTCATCTTTTTGATGTAGTTAACTAACAGAAGAGTATTTTTAAAAAATGCTCTCATGTGGTACCTGGACTAGTTGCAAGCTATATAATTTTCCTTGATTCTATAAGAATCTGCTTAAGACTGTGAATATAACTTTTTTTTTTTTTTAGTTAAAGACAAAATATGTTTCTCTTAGAAAAACCCTAACTTTGGAAAAATCTAAATTTGTTCTAGTAAGAACAAATCTAGTAAGAAGAGATTGCAAAGTTTAAAAATAGTTAATTTGGGGAAGTTACCTAAAATGAATGATTAACACCACTTAAGTGGAAAAAAAAAATCTCATTGTTAAAATTATGAGTTTTCTCACTATGAACTCATGAATTGCACATGTGCTTGGTTCATGTATTTCCTACTCAGAATCTTCTGCACATTTTCCTTGGCTGTTTGTGTACATTTATAATTTCTCATAGATGGAGCTATGACTTGATCAGTAAAAATTTACACACACTAATATGATTATAATTAGTAGTTTAATTTAATTGGAGAAAAATGGAATTTCCTCAAATTTTTCTTATTAATTATATATGCCTGATCATTAATTTATTTTCTTATTTGATCATAATTTTCCTCTTTGATGACAATTTCTTTCTTGCATTTCACAAATAATTTCTTGATTTTTGAGTTGAGTTGTTGATGTTGCTGTTGCCGTTGTTAGTCATTATCATTTGCGTTTAAAGAATAATTTCCCCTGCCTTTCAGTAAGGATTTTTTTTTTTCATCTGAAAAGCAAAGTATATTGATCCATAGAGATAGAAGTCAACCAGAGAGGGAGTAAGGGGTGTTAAACACATGCTATCTGCTATCTAACTGTTATCTCTCAGTAGTTAGGTAAATGCTTTTTACACCTCTTTAAGTCTTGCTTTCAGCTGCTCAAGTAGTAAAGGATAGAGGACTAAGCAACTTCCTCCCTTATTTAGAAATAATAACCGTAATAAGTGATTTTATTTTTATTTATTTATTTTTATTTTTATTTTATTTTATTTTTTTATTTATGATAGGCACACAGTGAGAGAGAGAGAGGCAGAGACATAGGCAGAGGGAGAAGCAGGCTCCATGCACCGAGAGCCCGACGTGGGATTCGATCCCGGGTCTCCAGGATCGCGCCCTGGGCCAAAGGCAGGCGCCAAACCGCTGCGCCACCCAGGGATCCCAGTGATTTTATTTTTAAATTAAAAATAAAAGGTGAGAATAAAGCAAAACATTTTTAGTTATTATTTTTATCCTTTGGAATTTTTTCACCTGAATATCTCAATTGCAGTAGCATAATTTAATTTTAGTAATTGGATTTGTGTTTGTGTGTGTATGTGAGAGGTGTTTTATTCTGTGTAAGTAAATACATATTTTTTATCTCAGGGTGATGGTACTATTAATAAAGAGTGCTATATTATGGCATGCAAAGATTTTGAAGAACTCAGGAAAGCAAATATGACAAATTTTCTCTATGTAAGGCACTTTGGGTATAGGTTAAAAATATCTGAGAATAATAATATGTAAGTATAAAGTGAATATTACGAATTCTTATTTAACTAAACATATTTTGTCACACAAATTGTGTCCTGAAAAGAACCCACAAGAATTGTTAATATTATCTGACCATGATTAAGAGTAATTACAAATATTTAATCCAAATTTCCCCATTAAATTATTAGGAAAAAAGATTCTCAATTTATCATAAAAGTATTTGGCCCAGTTGAAAGGAAAGAAAGTTGCGTTTCTGTTACAGGAATGTGAGCAACAGGAAGAAGTTATGGAAAGATGGTACAATATCACATGCTGTTTTCAAAGTCTCTTACATATTTTATCATAAATTGCCATAATCTGTCACATCATCTTTGATTATAATCTTTAAACTTGCTCCTAAAAACATATCTTTTTTTTCCAGCTTTGTAATTCTTGCATGTAATTTTTCCTGCATAAAACTAGCAATAAATTAGATATTTCTGTCATTGACTGATAATGTAATACATGTCTATATCTGGTTGTCCTAAAACAGCATAGTGGAAGGATTTCTCATATCAAATAGTTACTTTAGGGACACCTGGGTGGCTCTGCCTTCAGCCCAGGCTGTGATCCTGGGGTCCCAGGGTTTGAGTCCCATGTCGGGCTCCCTGCTTGAAGCCTGCTTCTCCCTCTGCCTGTTTCCCTGCCTCTCTCTCTCTCTCTGTGTGTGTCTCATGAATAAATAAAATCTTAAAAACACAAAACAAAACATGTAGTTATTTTAATAACTACCTTAACTCTAAGAAACAATCTCCAAAATGTAGTTTCTTAGAATCTGTGCCCAAATAACATGTATGCCAAATACATAGAATTAATTCCAGATCTCTGCTCTAACAGTATTTTGCTTTATACTCTCTCATGAAACAAATAAAACAGCTTACACACAAGAAAAACTTTATGCAACTTAAAGAATAATAATATCTGGGACTCCTATTGCTTATACTCAGACCTATGAATGCAAACTTTACCGTATCTCGGAAGACCCCAAGTGTCCGCCCCATCAGGATATCTTTCTTAAATAACAACTTCTACCTTGAATTTTCTATGAATCATTCCCTTACTTTCCTTTATAATATTATCATCACTGTGTGTACTCCCCAAGTATATTATTTTACCTCTTTTTAAATATCATGTAAATGAAATCTATTTCACATGTTTTTCTGACCTACATTTATTTTGCTGTGAAATGGATAGTTGTAGTCCAATTTTTTACTACTATAGACTACTTTCTCCAGAGATGCCCCAATTCCAGTCTAGTATTGATATTCATCATTTCCAGTTTTTTTCTATTTTACACAATAGTGATATAAATCCTTTTGTACCTGTCTTCTTATGTCCATGTGTCACTACAGCTTTTAGGGGAAGCAAATGTTTAACTTTACTAGGGAATGACAAACTATTTTTTTTAAAGAATTTATTTATTAATTCATGAGAGACACATAGAGAGAGGCAGACACATAGGCAGAGGGAGAAGCAGGCTCCATGCAGGGAAGCCCAATGTGGGACTTGATCCCCAGGACTCCAGGATCATGCCCTGAGCCAAAGGCAGCCACTCACCCACTGAGCCACCCAGGCAACCCAATTTTGTAAGATAAATAAATCAATTTATACTTAGGCTAGCAGGGGAAGAGAGTACAATAGTTTTCATTCTTACCATGGTTCTGAATTATCTGTTTCTGACTGTTACTTGCTTGTAAAATTTTGTTATAATGTGACTTTATTTTGTACTTCCCTTTTCAAATACTTATTGGTAGTTTGCTTATTTTTTTAAAATATTTTGTGTATTTCATTGCTTCACTTTCTATGAGGTCATATCTTTTTTGATTCACATCTTCTATATTTCCGTATGTTGTAGACATTAATCATTTGTTGGTTATTTGTTTTTTGTTGTTGTTATCTTTTCTTTAAGATTTTATTTATTTATTTTAGAGAGAGAATGCATGGTGGGGGGAGGGACAAAGTGAGAAGCAGATTCCCTGCAGAGCAGGAGCCCAATGACGAGAGGCTTGAACTCAGG
Organism: Vulpes lagopus; assembly: GCF_018345385.1. Taxonomy (NCBI): domain Eukaryota; kingdom Metazoa; phylum Chordata; class Mammalia; order Carnivora; family Canidae; genus Vulpes; species Vulpes lagopus. Next base: position 12,746,861 of record NC_054824.1, read on the forward strand.
ACCCTGATCATGAACTGAACCAAAGGCAGACACTTAACCACCTGACCCACCCAAGCACTCCAATTGTCTGTTACTCGTATCACAAATATCATCACTGAACATGGGTTTCGATGAAAGGAATTTCATAATCAAATATCATCAAAATCATTAGCATTTTCCATTATCATTTACGCTTAGAGAGATTTTAATTTAAAAAATCATTTCACAGATCAATATTATAAAAATTTATCTTATCTTCTAAGCTTTATTTTTAATATTTAGTCATATATTATTTATGAAATGTATTTGTTTTGAATGATGAGAGATAGGGCTCTGTATTTTATTTTTCCACATGGCTAGCCCTTGTTCCATCACTTATTTAAAAGTTCATGTTTCCTGATTGATCTGCAACTCCATCTGTCACATAACAAGTGTCCATATGTAGGTGGTTTTCTTCTGGCTTGATATTTTATTTAATTGTTCTATTTGCATAATAAATGCCATTTCATTTTTTATACACTATTGATTTCTAATATATCAGAATATGATAGAGCTAGTCCTCTAATTTTATCTTCATAAACATTACTACAGAGTGATTAAACTTTTGTCTCACTCCATCATGAACAAGGACTGACTTTGTTTTTTTTTTTTTTTTTTTTTTTTTTTCAAGGACTGACTTTGTATGAGATTGCAATTCTTTAATATTGCTTGGGATTTGTAGGGAACTCCCGGCATTGCCTTTTTCCCCCTCTTTTCTAATATTCCTAATTTTCATATATTTTTCATGGTTTCCTAAACAATAATGCTGAGTAGAAATGATAATGGGGGAGCACTTGTTTATTCTTGATCATAATGGTAATATTTCCAATGTTTTATTATTGACTACTCTGCTATAAGGATTTTATAGACATCTTTTATCAGGGTAAAAATAAAGCTTCTATTTTCAAGATTTTTTATGAGTCAATTAAGGTAGCCATAGTTATTATTTTTGTTTACTATCTCAGAAACATTTGTGTACGTTCCTTTTAGAATTATTACAGTTTGATATTTTAGAGTCCTATTTATTTTCCATTTTGAGTTAAATTTTATGTTATAAGATATTTTCCTATATGTTCATGCCCAATTGTTCCAGTACCATTTCCATTTATTGAGATTAACTTTTCTTCACTTAATTACCTTGGCACACTGTATAAAATCAATTGTGTGCAGAGGCATAATTTTGGGTTCCCTACTCTCATCCATTCATATATGTGTCCACTCTTTTGCCAACACCAGACTGTCTTGATTATATAACTTTTATAATATGTCTTTAAATCAAGTAGATCGAGTCCTTTATGTTGCAATTTAATTACATTTTTTACAGCAGTATATAATGCACAATACCAAATTTTATAGAGTGTGTGGGTGTGTGTAAGGAGACATTATAAATCAATTGAGACCATCAACATGATCTAATGACTGTAAGAATTTGTGAGAATACTCCATCAGTGACACAAGGAAATAGTGGCTAGAAATTCCTCGAGTTATTTTATCAATAGATGCGTAGCATCCTGACCCTGACCAATTCACTTTTACATTCAGATAGAAATCAGAGCTTTTGTGGAATGTTGTCATAAACTCACAAGCAAGGACAAAAGAAGATGACTCCACAATTTAGTTGTATCAGAAACAAAACTGTTTTCAAATATGCTTGAAATGTGTTGAAAATAAAAACAGGAGTCCAACTTAGAGAGGAAACCCAGTGGAGAAGTAGTTACTAATTGAGAATTAAGTAAATAAATCTATATACATGTTACATAATCATACACATATCCCTTCCACACACATAATTTTTTTGATGAAAATATACATATCACTACCTTTGTCTGACAGTTAAAGTGCCACAGAATGTAAAATTGAGCAGTGGGGCTACAGGTGTATCATACTGCAATCCATAAGTACCATTTTATGAATTATTAATGGAATAAATCTAAGCAATAAGAAAATGCTTAAAATAGCATAAAGCTGCAGTAAAAAATAATGATTTTCAAAGTTTATGTAAATAGACTGTATACGATTGAAGTTTTGCTCAGTAAAAATTTTTCTCTAGGCCTGACACCCTTTCTACAAATTACTAAAAGTTAACAGAATGGTAAAGCATAAATAAAGTAGGCTGGGAAACTCATAAAATATAAAAGGGAATGTTGGAAGGATATTGATGTTAACAATCCAGAATTTAAAACACTGTTATTGTAAAGATATTCTTCACAATTCTGTATCCATATTTTATTCACAGAAATATTTTTTCCAACAGTGCCGTTTCAAATGCCTCTTTTATACTCACCGTTTTCCTAAAAGTGCTTATTTCCTCCTCTGCTCTTGTACTTTTGTCCTCTGTAAATCAATCCAGTGACCATCAACAATGCTTCCTGTGGGAGTGTTCTGGAATATATAAAGTACACCAAGAGAGAAGAATCACAGGTGTTAATTATAGTGCAACATCTCAAATTACTGATGGTCATAACCTACTGAAACATCTGGAGCTTATCTTTTAAAAATAGTCCAAAAGGTTACTACTTTTAGATTTTAGCATTAGTATAGAGAAAGCTTAAATCACAGATGGCATAATTCTTTTTATATATCACCAGAGAGCTTTAATATGTCATATTACAATGGAATACTTTAGACATATGAGCTTCTTGAAATATAAAATTTATCATATAGCTTCTTAAACATATTCCTGAAGCCATAACATGGAGATCAAGCATTATTAACCTTGAAAAATAAAGACAATATAAAATGATAAAGAAAATAAAGTGACAGTTCTTTTCAAGAAATGTAATAACGTGGGATGTCTGGGTAGCTCAGCAGTTAAGCGTCTGCCTTTGGGTCAGGGAGTTATCTTAGAGTCTGGGGATGGAGTCCCACATCAGGCTCCCTGCATGGAGCCTGCTTCTCCCTCTGCCTATGTCTCTGCCTCTCTCTGTATGTGTCTGTCATGAATAAAAAAAATAAAATCTTAAAAAAGAAAAAGAGAAATGTAATAACCTTATCTTCCATTTTTTAAATAAATGCCAATGCCTCCTCTCCAGTTATGTTTAATTTTAATGAATTTAAATATATTATCAGTTTATTTAATTATGTATATTAGTAGATATATTTTCTTTTAGCAAAGATACCACCTTTTTGAGTCTTTTTATGTTATGTGCTTATTAATTAAATGTACAGTCATATATTACATGTGTGTATATATCAAAATTTTAAAAAGGGTAGAGATCTGTGATCTTGGCTGAATAATGAAACACTAGATGAAGAACAAATTAAATAAAATGGATATTATTAGGGAAATATAAAATATAAACAGGAATCAGTGAGATAGAAATGTATATTTCTATATATAAATCAACAAAGCCAAAAAAAAAGGAAACAAAATCAATCAACAAAGCCACACTTACTTCTTTGAAAAGATTAATAAAATTCCATAGATATATTACTTTAAAATGAAAGTAATAATAATATTTTTTATAATCAAGAACAGAAAAGATAGTCACCACACAATCTATGGGTATTAAAAAGTTAATAAGATAATATTATGGGGATCCCTGGGTGGCTCAGAAGTTTGGCCTGTGCCTTCAGCCCGGGGCATGATCCCAGAGTCCTGGTATTGGGTTCTGCATTGGGATCCTTGCATGGAGCCTGCTTCCACCTGTGTCTCTGCACCCCTCTCCTTCTCTCTGTGTCTCTCATTAATAGATAAATAAAATCTTAAAAAAAAAGAAAAATAATATATTATGAACTTGAGTAATAGAAAGAAAATTGAAAATCTGAATATTCTACTTCTATCAAGGCAACAATAAATTCTTTAAAATGTATCCATAAACAAAATCCCTGAAAAAATTAATTTACCATTATATTTTTCCAAACATTTAAGGAGAATTTATTACCCTTACTACCTAAAACCTCCCAGTGTTAAAAAATATAACAAAAAATAAAATATTGAGGAATACTTTCCAGCTACTTTATATATCCAGCATATCTTGAAATCAAAATCTGACAAAGCCATTACAAGAAAAATTAAAGATCTATATGTCTTATGAGCCAAGACAGAAAAATCCTAAAAAAGTAAATAATATATCAAGTGTGATTTATGAAAAACCTTGACATGTAAAATGAGATACTTCAACATGACCAATGAGGTTTATTCTTCAAATTTGTGGATAATGTAACATAATTTAATTTAACATTTAAAAAACATAGAGGGGGGGATCCCTGGGTGGCTCAGTGGTTTGGGGCCTGCCTTTTGCCCAGGGCGCGATCCTGGGGTCCAGCATCAGGTTCCCTGCATGGAGCCTGCTTCTCCCTCTGCCTGTGTCTCTGCCTCTCTCTGTCTATCATGAATAAATGAATAAAATCTTAAAAAAAAAACAATTAAAAAATATAAAAAAATAAAAATAAAAAACGTAATAAAAAACACACAATTATCTCAATATATTTTGAAATTATATGTGCTGAAATAAACTGGTGTTTAATTTCAGCAAATGTGATTTGTTTAGATTTTTTTTTTCTAATCTTTGTCCATGAGTGGCATAGAAAGCAGAAATGAAGGAGAATAAGCTCATTCTTTGAAAGAATCAATAGCTGTCTAAAATTGATAAACCTCTACCCAATTTAAAATAAAAAATAAGAAATGATACAAAGTTCCAATATAAGGAATGAAAAGCAGCCATCACTCCTGATTCTGTAGACATTAAAGGATAATAAGGGAATACTACAACCAATTCTATACCCACAAATTTAATCTTAGGTGAAAGGAGCAAATTTTGAAAGACACACTTTATATATATTATATAATTTTTAAATATTTATGTATTATATATCATATAATTTATATATGTATTTACATATATATGACAGACTGTAGTTGTATCTTTCTTTCTTTTCTTTCTTTCTTTCTTTCTTTCTTTCTTTCTTTCTTTCTTTCTTTCTTCTTTCTTCTCTTTCTTTCTTTCTTTCTTTCTTTCTTTCCTTTTTCTTTCTCTGTCTCTCTCTCTCTCTCTTTTTTTTTTTTTTTAGAAAGGAAGAAATAAGTGGGAGAGCATAGGGTGAGAGAGAATCTTAAACAAATTCCATGACCACTGTGGAGCCAGAGGCAGGGCTCAATCTCACAATCCTGAGATTATGACCTAAGCTAAAATCAAGAGTCAGATGCTTAACTGACTGAGACACTCCGGCTCCCTGGGCTTCTATCTCTAAGAAAATTAAATTCATATTTAAAATCCTACTCCTCCAAAAAATTCTATGTCCAGATTTTTCACTGGTGAAGTCCAGAAAGCACTTCATTATAGGTATAACATTAGTTCTATACAAGATTCACCAGAAAATAAAACAAAAGGAATACTTTTTCACTCATTTTCTGAAGCCAGACTTGTCCTGATACCATATTCAAAGAAAGCATAAGAAAATAAAGCCATACACTCATTTCATCACAAATATAGACCAACAATTCTAAAAAAAAAAAAAAAAAAAAAAAAAATTAGTCCATCAACTCTAGCAATATATAATAAAACCTCACATTTAAGTAGGATTTATAAAGCAAGGCTGGTTCAATGTTCAAATGTTTAAATTAAAAAAAAAATCTTCAATAAAAGGATCTTTGGATAAATGTTTATTCTAGGACTGGGGAATGGAATATACAAGATGAGTATGTAGTTCTCGTATAATGCCAGAAAATAAATAAGTATTCCCACTCCTTATAAAAATAAAAAACAAAATAAAATATAATGACCAGATTATGCCAAAGGGTCACAAGGGCCAACTGAAAGAGATACCAATGGCCAAATCTGTAACAATTTGAGCAACAATATCAATGATATAGCATTGTTTTATACTACATTTACTACATTACTATAAAATAAATATCCTATGTTGATATTGATATAAAAATGATTAAATAAAGGTAAAAAAAATACACTAATTTTTTGTGCAGAAAAATTCCAAGTAATTTATGTAAATATTCCTCACTCAAGTAGGTGTAGTATAACTTCCCATCCAATAAGAATAGACCGTGCATAGTGACTTCCCTCCTACAACAACAGTATGGAAAAAGGTAAGGGAGAGAATAATGTTACAATGGAGAGATCTTATAATACTAATTCAACCTGAAAAGTCATGATAACATCTTTCTTGATAGGATATGATGAAAACAGAATTTAGTCTTTTGGTCTTCTCTCCATTTACTTATGAGGAAACATAAGACAAATCTCAGTTGAAGGACATCCTAGAAAATGTCTCATCAATACTCTTCAACACTCTCAAAGTCATCAAAAACAAGAAAAGTAATAACCAAATGGAGCCTAAGGAGATAGGATAACTAAATGTGATATGAAGAGGAGATCCTGTCACCAAAAAAAGATATTAAATAAAAATTAAGGAAATGTGTAAAAAGATGGACTTTATTAAATAATAACATATTAATGTTGATTTATTAGCTGTGGCAAATTTGTCAAATTAATGTAAGATGTTAATAAAGGAAAATGAGTGTGGGCATCTAGAAACTGTGGGCATCTAGAAACTCTATATTATCTTCACAATATTTCTATAAATCCCAAATTATTCTAAGATTAAAAATTTACTTAAAACTTAATGTGATTTGTCATTTTAAGACAAACATTCATAAAATTATGATCATATCACTAGTTTAGAAAAATATTTGACAATATTCAACACATATTCATGTTAAAAATTCTCAGCAAACTTGGATGGAATAGAAGAAAACATTTTTATCAGATAAAGTGATCCTGTTAAAGTGTATCTAGAAATACATTCAACATCACACTGTATGATAAAAGATTGAATGTTTAACTCTAAGATCAGGAGTAAAGCACAAATATTCATTCTCATCATTTCTATTCAACATTGTATTGAAAGTTTTAACAGTGCTCTAAAGCAAGAAAAAGAAAATAAATGCAAGCAAATTGGAAAGGAAGAAATAAAATTGTCCCTATTCACAGATGATAAGATGTATCTAGAAAATCCTAGATAATCTACAATGTTCTTGAAATAAATAAGTGAGTTTAGGAAGGGCATAAAATATAATATATTTAAACAATTTATTTATTTAAAAATAAATACATATTTTAAAATCTTATTTCTATATCTTAGTATTGAAAATGTAGAAACCACAATTTAAAAATATATCAATTATAATAAGTCAAAAAATTGAAGGGCTAAGTTATAAATATTTCAAAATATGTGCAGGAAATATGGGCCAAAAATAAGGAATCTAAGACCCAAATAAAGTAGGTAAATATACTAAACAGCTTGGAAGGCTCAGCATATTAAATAAGTTGGTTGTCCTCAAATTGATTCATAAACTCAGTGGAATCACAATATAAGGATTTTTTTTTTTAATTTTTTTTTTTATTTATTTATGATAGTCACAGAGAGAGAGAGAGAGGCAGAGACACAGGCAGAGGGAGAAGCAGGCTCCATGCACCGGAAGCCCGATGTGGGATTCGATCCCGGGTCTCCAGGATCGCGCCCTGGGCCAAAGCCAGGCGCCAAACCACTGCGCCACCCAGGGATCCCTATAAGGATTTTTTTAAGTACCCAAAAGCTAATGCCAAAATATATGGAATTCATAAGAACAAAAATTACTAAGACATTTTTGAAAAAGAAAAATATAGTTGAATGACTCAGACTAACCAATAGCAAACAACATATAGTGCTAATGCTCCAGTAATCAAGAAAGTGTGGTGGTGGCAAAAGTATAGTCAAAATATTGATGGGAGATAATAGAGTTCAAAAATTAAGAAAATACAAAAGTGGTCAGTTGGTTTTTGGGAAATGTGCCCAAAAAAAGCATAACAATGGAGAAGGTATAGTATTTTTAACAAGTGGTGCTGATTCCATTTATATAAAATTCTAGAAATTGCAAACTAATCTAGAGTGTCAGAAAAGAAATAAATCATTCTCTTATAATTAGGAGATAAGAAAGATTGTGTCTTTAGGGGAAGATAGAAGTGTTTGATATTTTGATATTGGTAATGGTTTCTTGGGGCATATGCACAGTTTACTGTATGTTGATTATACTTCAATCTTTAAAAAAAATTTAAATAATAATGGCAAAAAAATTTCATGTTGTTATTTTAGTTTATGGCATCCAATAATCATCAATTACTTAAAGAGATATTTTAGTATATAAAAGATATTTTCTTAAAAACAGTTATTAAACAGATGAATATAAGTTAGGCATTGTATTAGTGCTTATTAATCCTTACTACTTAACTTTACTACTACCCTTTGAGGCAGTAGCTTTATTTTAGAAATAGAAGTTCAAGGAAATTAGGTAACACTACAAATTACAAAACAATTGCAGAGGAAAGTTTACAAAAATTCCTGAATTCAACCTCCCTAATAAAATGTGTATCTCCCTAAGAATGTAGTTGATATGTCTGGCTATGACACCATCAGATATGCAATTTGAAAATATCACTTTTAGGGGTGCCTGGGTGGCTCAGTCAGTTAAGCATGTGACTCTTGAGTTCAGCTCAAGTCATGATCTCAGGGTTGTGAGGTGACCCTCAGTGTTGGGCTCCATGCTAGGGGGGAATCTGCCTGAGATTCTCTCCCTCTCTCCCTGCACCTAATCCTAATCATACTCTCTCTCTAAAAATTTTTAGGATTTTATTTATTTTTAGACAGAGAGAGAGAGAGAGAGAGAGAGGCAGAGACATAGGCAGAGGGAGAAGCAGGCTCCATGCAAGGACCCCAATGCGGGACTCGAACCTAGAACTCCAGGATCACGCCCTGGGCCAAAGGCAGGCACTGAACCGCTGAGCCACCCAGGGATCCCCTCTCTCTCAATAAGTAAATATTTTTCATAAAAGAAAATATCATTCTAACTTTAGTGTGGAAAACAGGTTGAAAGAATATTTAGGAAGAAACAGTTGCAAAAAGACCAGAGAGGATGCTAGTTTCAGTATTCTATACTGCAAACAATTACAATCTGAACTAGGATAGTGGAAATGAAGATAAATGGACATTGCCAGATTATATTTGTAAGAAATCTCATCATACATAACCTAGTGACTCTGAGAACACGAGAAAGTATTTTCATTGATTAGAGCAAATAAAATTATTAATAAGAAAATTAATTACCTTTGTTTAATTTGGAGGAGTCTCTTTAAATATGTTAAAGTTATAGTCCCTAAATATCACTTAATCTCAGCAATATCATTAGAATTAATTTAACTTATATTAAGATCCTACATTATTCACACTACATGGCTGAGAAAATATAATGAAAGCCATGTTATTGGATATATGATCCTAACAAATACCAAATCCAAACACATTAATATCTGTGTGGATTTCGGTTATCAACTTAGTATCAACACCATTTGCTTTCAGAAACTAAAATTCCCCAAAACCCCATTTTGATATGATTCCTAGATAGAGTCTGCTAATAAGGTACCATTAGGATATTTATAAGGTGGAAGACAAGGAAAGAGCGATGTTCTCCAGAGGTGGTTGCAAAACTAGGGGATACTTGTCAAAGCAGCTCTGAGGAGGCCTCTGTGAAGTGTTTGCTTTGGTGCTGTAGCTGCTGGGAACTAGCAGGAGCTGTCTCAGAGTCATTGGTCCAATGGTAATGGGGGAAGCTCCCAGTATATTCTTGAAAATTAAAACAGCTGCCATGGACAATGTCTTGTGAAACCACATGATTTGTTGTTGCAAGAGGAATCCTTCAAAGATAGCTTCTGGCTTCCTTTTTACTCCATTCAACCCATATAATGGGTGAGTTAAATTTCTAATCCTCTGTCTGCAACCTTTATACTTGAAATGCAAAGAATATTTTCTACTCCTCTTGATGGAGCTTCAGTTCCAGATCTACTTTTAGACTTTATCAGACTGTGTAAGACTAGTTCAGGTGCATTCTTAGGTTTTTACTACATTTCCCCATACCTTTATATACTTAGAGAAAACTACCTCTAAGTGTTCATTGGACTTTTGAAAAATATATATAGCTCCTTTTATTAGACCCACAATTTTTAAACACAGAGATCTTTCCCTCTGGATCTCAGTTGCTGAAACTGCTGGGCCTCTGCCTGGCATCAGCAAACACTCATTTAGTGTCTGTTGAATGATTATTGAACTGCTTATAGCATTAAGTGAATTTATTTTTACCCAGGGGTCAGCTATTATGCTATATATTTTGAAAATAATAAAAAGAGTGTTATAACAATACCCACGTGGACAGAGGAAGTATAGAGATATGTTTTATATAAAATTTTATATTATCCTTCCCTCTATACAGTAAAAGAATCTCTGTAACCAATATTGGAGAATTAATGGTGTGCAGCCATAGTTTTATTATTTTTAACAGGTCTAAAGTTTGAGTAACCCATAATAGTTTTTGATAACTTAAAAAAGCAAGAAACTTATCTCATTCACTTAAAAGAGAAATGTGAAATGAATTTCATGAAGAAAAATTACCCAGGGGATAGTCCGAATTTTCCAGTATAAAAGACTTACCCATTCTCCTTTTATTAGCTTTGTAGACATAACTGCGAAATTAACAAACCATGAAATTCAACACCACACCAAACAGTAACAGATGCCTGACTTTGCAGCTGCTAGAGCAAAAACCCACGGATATATTTCAAGAATTGGAAGAGAGATCGTTTTGCTTCCTTTGAACATTCAGACATTTGCATGCTTTATGCATACCCACTTAGAAAAGATTCCTATTAAATGTACACCCTAGATCATTGGTGCAATAGAGGAAACATTTCAAAACTCATTGAAGCGTTGCCATCATGTGTCACACTTGCAAATATAAGTTGTAGACAACAGTGATAATCACAGATATTTTACAGAGTAAAAATTAAATACCACTTCTTTATGTGTGTTGTTGCAGACATATTCATAAGGGCTTTGTCCCTTTCAGATGAGATATTAAAACTACAAACAAAATTTTATCTCTAGTTAAAATAATATGGTAATTATTAATGGATTATTTTCATAACTTCATAGGATGACCAATATTAATTTCATTGACAATTTGGTTACTATATGTGTTTGATGTTCTTTTAGAATACTTAAACTTGTGTAAAATTACTTTGAAATTTTTGAGATGAAATTTAGTCCATTTATAAATCAATTACCGCCTTAAAAATAAAATCATATGGCCCTTAAAAATAATAATAATAAAATAAAATAACACTTTGATCCAGATATTCAATTCTCAGAATTTTGTCCTAAGGATAGAATCAGGGATGTACAAGAAGATTCATGTACAAATATGCTCAGTCACATATTGATTATATTTCTAATAGTGAAAAATTGTAAATAAGCCAAATGGTTGGGGATCCCTGGGTGGGGCAGTGGTTTGGTGCCTGCCTTTGGCCCAGGGCACGATCCTGGAGACCCGGGATAGAATCCCACGTCAGGCTCCAGGTGCATGGAGCCAGCCTGCTTCTCCCTCTGTCTGTGCCTCTGCCTCTCTCTCTCTCTGTGTGACTATCATAAATAAATAAAGAAAAAAAATATTTAAAAAATTAAAATAAATAAATAAATAAATAAATAAAAGCCAAATGGTTAAATACAATTATCTATATAAGGCACCATGTGGCCATATGTATATTTTAAAAGAGACTATTAAATCACATGGAGAAAATGTTTACATTGTTTTTTTTTATTTTTATTTTATTAAAATACTGTTTATTTCACATACATATTTATGTGTCCCTGTCATTTCCATCGAATCTTCCATGGAATAGTGACACACACTTAGGTGAGAGGGAAGGTGGACAGAGATAAACGACTGCAGTTCTAGAAAACTGCAGCGCAGGACAGAATCACACCATAAACATGTTTACATTGTAATGAGTAAATTACATTTTTTTACAGGTTATGAAATATCACCTCCCACTGAAGTGCATAATGAGAATACACAAACACACACTCACACAAATGAAATCTGTGGCTGATGTACATAAAGCAAAATACTAAGTCTTTATTTCTGAGAAGACATAGGTAGATCCTATGTCCCTCTTTGCATATTTGTATCTTTTAAATTTTTCTTTTTTTTTAAGGATTTTATTTATTTGAGACCGAATGTGAGTGAGCATGAGTGTGGGGAGGAGCATAGGGAGAAGGAGAAGCAGACTCCTGGCTTAGTGGAGAGCCATGCAGAGCTGGATCCCAGGACCTCAGGATCATGACCTGAGCTGAAGGCAGACACTTAACTGACTGAGCCACACAGGTGCCCTATCTTTTAGAATTTTCTATCATACTCATTAGCAAAAATGCAAACAATTGCTGTTGTTTTAAAAACTAAATAACAGAACATAGTTTAACCTGTCAACAGATTGTACAAAAGTTGAAGTATTTATATTATGTGAATTTAGTATCATATGAATTATGTAAATGACGTGAGAGATTTGTAAAGTCTTGACTTAGAAATGAAGATATTGCACAATTTTTATATAATGATCAGATACAAAGTTTTAGAATATTAAAATGTATTCAATCAAATTCAGTACTAATCATGGAAATGTCAATTTTTGATAACATGCTAGAGGTAAGAATTCACTGGTTATTTAAACAAAAGAAAAATTGTGTATCCCATAGGTTATGTACTATGGTGAAGATTATACTTTCTTAGTTTAAAAATATTTTCAAGTATTCAAAGCATTAGCAAATAGTTTCAAGTACAGATGAACTCATAATAAGTATACCCACCCATATATGGAAGGAAATATCTATTTTGTGAAGCGTTCTCAGAGAAAAATATTTGAGTGGAGACAAAAAAATGAATAGAATTGATATAGACTAAAATAAAATTTTGAACAGACAATGGCTTTGGCTAAGATGCAAAATTGGAATAGTGAACATTTTAAAATCCCAACAATGGAATGAAGATGACATTGCTAGAGTAATGCAAGGTATTCCTGGAAAGAAGCTGGGTCCTGTTCAAGCAGTGTCTTCTACCATCTAAAACAGATTTGTCTTTTATTCCGAGGACAATGGGAAGCCACTGCCTCATTTTTAATAGAGAAATTCCATTATCATATTTTTTGAAGTTTATTCTCTCTACATTGTAGAGACTAGATTGAAGGAGGAAGGATGTTGCTAGCAAATGGATGTTAGAAGATTACCAATAAATTGAGAATGATGGTGACCTGGACCATGGTTGTGGCAATAAAGATGGACTATATTAAGTAGATTTGTGAGATTTGGAGCTGATGGAGTAGAAGAAATCATGCGTGACTCACAAGTTTCAAGCTTGAGCAACTGGGTAAATGATGGTACCATTTATTTAAACTGAACATTGGAAGTGGGGAAGATTTAGAAGAAGGTAATAACTCTGGTTTGACAAGTTTAATTTGAAGTATCTTTGTGATATGTAGGTGGAGATTTTGAGTAGGTGGCTTGATATTTATAGATCGAGCTCAGAAAAAGGTCTAGATATCAGATTTGTGAGTTTTACTGGAGATATTTGGGAAAATTTCACTTTACAGACATGGGTATCTATCTCATCACTTACTATTCAAATAATGACTTTTAATTTCTTATTCTTGAAGAAAATATAGGATTTCTCTGCCTTTCTCTCTTTCTGTGTCTCTCATGAATAAATAAAATCTTAAGAAAAGAAAATATAGGATTAACAAATTACACATATTTCGTAAAATACACAAATAATTGTGTGACAAGGGAAAGAATAAAAATAATGTCAAAATTCTGGTGCAAAAATGTGTGTGTGTAGCAGGATAGTAGAGTATGATGTTCCACTTAACCTTGCAAATGAGATAGGCAGGTTATGATAGGATGTCACTAATAAATCCATTCCAAATGTTAATGGAAGTATGTGATGGCCTGGGTCTGCCATTTCTGTGTCAAGAATTATGATAAGAATGGATCAAAAGACTTACCCAATTTGAAACAAGTTCTCAGCTTTACCTTGAGAGCTTGTCTACTAAATATAGATAAATTGCTCTTCGTCCATTCATTTATAAATTTAGCTCTGATAGTTTGGTTGCCATGAATACTTGGAAATCTGTCTTGTGTTAGAGGATTAAAAAGCATCTAAATATTGCTTACCATTTACTTGAAGAGGAAACAAGTGGTCTGTTTAAGACACCTCAAACAGAAACCCCGTCTCTTGGAATCCTGAAACATAATTTACATTATATATAAAACAACCAAGCCGAGTTCTATGTCTTTATTAAGGTCTTTACTATTTCCAAGAAATCTTTATGAGTTCTATTACCTGAGGCACTAAACTTGTTAAAATATTTTTCTATGAATTATAAGTTGGATAAATATTAATTTATTGGAGTATGCCTTTTACCTCTCAAAAAAAAAAATATATATATATATACATGGCTCCACTATTTCCTAGCTTTAAACGTAATTGTGGAGAAGTCTGAAGTCAATCAATTTTATTGCTTGTGCCATTGGCATGCTTCTCCTTGCCCTGATAGTTTTTTTTTTTTTTTTTGTCTCAATATTCCAAAGCTTTGTAACCTCACCCAAATATATCTACACATTGCTGACTTTCTGTGTAGTTTTTTCCTGGAACATTTATTCTCTTTTGACAAATTTATTTTTCTCATTATCACATATAAATTAAAAAAGAAAACAAAAGTAAATATCTTTCCTCTATTTTGGTTTTGATTCTATCAATCGATCATCTTTTCTTCTTTACTTGAGTTATATGAGTTGATGTGGTATTGCCTTTGTCATAACCATCCCTACTATACCTTAATCTTCTCATCTACGTGATTTTCCTCTCTAAAGTCTACATGTGGGATCCCTGGGTGGCGCAGCGGTTTGGCGCCTGCCTCTGGCCCAGGGCGTGATCCTGGAGACCCGGGATCGAATCCCACATCGGGCTCCCGGTGCATGGAGCCTGCTTCTCCCTCTGCCTCTGTCTCTCTCTCTCTCTCTCTCTCTCTCTGTGACTATCATAAATAAATAAAAATTAAACAATTAAAAAAAAATAAAGTCTACATGTTTCAGATCTTTTCCTTATGTCCTGATTCACTATTAGATTTTCTTCTGTTCTTCCTGTTTTTTTTTTTTTTTTCTTTATTTATTTCTGGGTTCTGTAATAGTTTTGTCCGGTTTATTCCTCAACTTGGATCTTATTCTTTTATGTCACATTTCATAGCCCTTAAATATTTCAGTTACCTTTATAAACTTTAATATTACTAAGAGAGTATAAAATATTTATTGTTATTTATTTCTCTCCATAAAAAATATAATTTATCTCTTATATAACTTATATTACTTTTTACTTTTTAATATTTTATACTTTTTCTTGCGGTTGTTACTTTTTTCTGGTTATTTTTTTTTTAAGCAGAGACTTTTCACATGTTTTTAATTTAATTCAATATTTTTTTCTCACCAAATATATCTTTGGTGTGTTCTCTTTCCTTGCATTTACTACCATAACAAGTTATTATTTGTAAAATCACTTCAAAACACCAGTATGAAGACTGTGAGCTGATGGTCCTTATTCTGTATTTCATCTTTTTCTTTTCTTTCTTTTTTTTTTTTTTTTTTTTTTGAGAGAGCTAGCATGAGTACGGGTGGGGATCAGGAGAGGGGGAAGGGCAGAAGGAGAAGGAAGTCTCCTGAGCAGACTCCCCCCTCACCAATGTGGAGATTGATCCTAGAACCCAAGATCCCAGGATCAAGACCTGAGCCAAAGGCAGATGCTTAACTAAGCCAGCCTGGCGCTTCTCTGTGTTTCATTTCTATATAGCTAAGAGATATCAGGTCAAGGGATAGGGGACATCTATGCTTATTCTAGTCTTCTCTCAACTGTCAGAACATCAAATTTGGAGTACACCTTAATAGCAAATGCTAAAATAAGATTTACTTCTGCCAGTCGATTCCTCTAATTCACCTATCCCCTTTCAACTACTTTTCCCATTTTCTTTGCAGCTAGAACTGCAGGAAATAGACAAAACTTGCTTTTTGTCTATTTCCTTTATTTTTTCTAAAATAAAACTACACTTTTGTGTAAAATAAAAATACACTTTTATTTTAGACTACTGTAATTTATTATTATTATTTTTTACTTTATGGTAATTTCTATAATGCAAAAGCAGCAACTTGCCCAGAGCCATTCAATTGGAGACCATGGCTTATTTGAGGAAATAAAAATCCAGTGTAGATAGAAAGAAGTGAAAAAGACATGGGTGAAATGAAAATGTTGAAGTTGAGGAATACACAGTAGCCAGTCTACACAGTCTATGTATTAAATATTTAAAAGGGTTTCAGCAGCTAAATGTTAAGATGGTGTGATTAGATCAGTATTTTTAAAAGCTAAATCTTGTTACAGTATGGATAATATATTAAAAGTGTTGCTGTTGAACAAGCAGTCAAGCCGGGGATGATAAGATAATCACTTTTATTTGAATGGTATAATGAAAATTGACAGAAGCACATGGATTTATGATCGATGTAGTTGGCAAGATGATGGAACTCAGAGAAGCCTAATTAGGAGGTATAAATTTGAGAAGTACTGACATTAGTAATTAAGACTATAGGTATGGACTCCTTCAGAAATCTAATATTGATTGAGGGAATCTGGGAACTTAGATCTGAGCCTTGCTAAATCACACTATGCAAAGAGATGAGAAGGAAAAATAGTAGGAAGTAGGGAGGACAGAAGACTACAAAATTTTGGTTTAGAATCTAGACAAAATCAACTATTTCCTTTAAAATATGTTGTTTCCCTTAGGTAAGATCTTTGTTATGCAGTAGTTTTACAAGAAGACATTAGCCTGAAATGGTTAAGAGTATGAATTCTAGCATCAGATAATTGGGCTATTCTCAGATGCTAGCTCTACTGACGTCTCTATTGGAACTACTACAACTTATGCACCTCTATCATTCAATTCCTCTTAAGTATAATTGTTTTTAATGACAAGAATTTTGAGAGTTAATATATGCACCAGACATAGAGTAATGCTGACAAAAGACAGTATCTACAATGTCTGCCATAAACTGAATTCCAGCACTGTTACCAATCTCACACTCTGTCAGGAAAAAGCTAAACTTCATAGTTATGAAGACAAAGGTTATATTGGTGAAATAACTCTAAAATTGTAGAAAAAACCCCTACATATTCAAATATTATGTCAATCAATTTATTTTTATTTTCTTAAGATTTTATTTTTAAGAAACTTCTACACCTACCATGGGTTTGAAACTGCAACCCTGAGATCAAGAGTCACATGCTGTACCAACTGAGCCAGCCAGGCGCCCCTTTATCAATTCATTTAAAGGAAGGTAGTCAGAGGTCTGCAATAATAGAAAAGTCTGCATGAAGTTTACCAGTTCAAATAGGTTTAAATGGAGTGCTATGTTTGGAGTATTAAAAGGAATGAAGTAGTACCAATTATCAATTATTGAATAACAAAACAGTCACAGGCTAAAAAGAAATCACTCAAATTCTCCATGATTCAGTGAATTACCAATTTGGATTGAGTTCAGCTGAATGGTTCTTCTCCTGGTATCACATAGAGTCACTTGTGTGGCTGCAGACTTATGAAGGCTTGATTTTCAATTGGGTTGTCCAAAATGTCCCCAGTCACATGTGTCTGATACCTGGGGCTTACTGTCAGGTGGTTGATATAGGGGAGTTTCTCATCCTTTAGTACACTAGACTGGGCATCTGCCCAGCTAGTGTTTGGGGCAGCATTCAAAGAAAGAGAAAATAGAATCTGTAAAACTTTTAAAGACCTAGGTTTAGTATTCTCACAACTTTGCTTCCTCTGAATTTCATTGGTCAAAGAAAGTCATAATTCAAGAGAATGGAAAAATGAATTCTACTTCTTGAAGGGAAAAAAAAAAACAAAAAAAAAATCTCATTGATGAAATAAATACATGCATATAAGGAAAGGGGAAAAAATGTATCCAAGGGGTTATTGCCGATGATAGGAAAGAGGAGCATACGTGACAATAATATGAACTACTGCATGTTGAAATGTTAAGCTAGGCTGGTCTGCTTAGAGTGGAAATTTTTTGTGTGAAGTCTTGAGATATATAAAGTATTAACTCATGTAGTTTCTAGGAAAACACTGTCTGATAGAATTATATTCCTAAGTTACAAAAGTGAGCCAAATATAAAGTTTTAAATCATTACAAAAAGTAAAAAGAAGTAGGTGAAACATATTTTTCTTCACCCTATATTAATATTCATATTTCTAATGGGATAATCAATGCCTTTAAAGTCTTAGAGACACTTTGGTCTCTTTTGTTTGTATTAAGCGTTTTAAATAAGGCATGGTCCTAGGACATTTCAATTCAGACAACACACTAATCACCTGCACAGGAGCCAAATGTAGCAACTGGTCAACCTATTGGACAGCTCAGGTATATAATGCTGGATTTAGAAATGTTCATTTGACTAGTTTAGAAAAATATAGTTTTTTAAAAATATTTCATTTATTTATTCATGACAGAGAGAGAGAGAGAAAAACACAGGCAGGCAGAGGGAGAGGCAAGCTCTGTGCAGGGAGCCCGACATGGGACTGGATCCTGGATCTCCTGGATCACCCCGGGTTGAAGGTGGCAGTAAACTGCTGGGCCACCGGGCCTGCCCAAAAAATATAATTTCAAAGACGCCTGTTTTGTTTAGTTGGTTAAGCATCTGACTCTTCATTTCAGCTAAGGTCATAATCTCAGGGTCATGAAATCAAGCGCCACACTCTGTGTGAAGCCTGTTTCAGATTCTCTCTCTCCCTCTTTCTCTGTCCCTGGCCCCTCTATAAATAAATAAATAAATAAATAAATAAATAAATAAATAAATAAAGTTCAAATTTGTAGGAATAGAAAGATACTAGTCTGGAATGATTCTAACTCTGGCTAAGACACTAATATGTATTTATATTATAAAGCTTTTAAATGCTATTTTTATTTCCTCATCAAACAGTAAGGGGATTTGCCAATATTTGCTTTAATGTGGTTGCTATCTCTAGTATTATATAATTTTATTATTCTTAGGTATTTTGGAAAAATAATGTAACTTCACTGTGCAAAAAAGAGTATAGAATTAAAGTATAGAATAACACTGAAAAAATTGAAGAATAATGTAGCTAAAACAAGATCACCAACTAGGAAATGTTAGTGTGAGGAAAAAGTACTGAAAACAAAGGAAGTGAAACACCAATGATTAATTCTCAGAAAGAGGGGCAGGGAGGCAACAAGCATCAAAACAATTAGTAACTGTTTTAACAACAGTAACTGAGAAAGAAACAAATAGTTATCAGCAAGACTGAATCTCAAAATCAGAGAAAATGATCAGTTTACATAGCGATCATAATGGAAAACTTGAGAGAACCTGGAGAGACTTTTTTCTTTAGAAGGAAGGGAAAAAACTGAGACAATGGCTACATTTGGTAACAAGGGGGAAAAATCAATTATTGATCGGGGGGTGGGGGGGAGGGAAGTAGGCTAGTATGAGGTGAAGGAAAATTTAAGAAAATATTTAAGAAAAAGTAATATTAAACATATTCTAAAGCTACAAGAAATCGAGGAAGTTGAGGATTAAAGAAAAACAATTAGACTTTGGAATTAAGAAGTAATTGGTATATTACTTACCAATTACTTCTTTATCCATTCATCTGTCAATGGGCATCTGGGCTGTTTCCATACTTTGGCTATTGTGGACATTGCTGCTAGAAACGTTGAGGTGCTTTAGATCACTACATTAGTATCTTTGGGGTAAATACCTAGTAGTGCAATTGCAGGGTCCTAGGACAGCTCTTTTTTTTAACCTTTTGGAGAACTTTCATATTGTTTTCCAGAGCGGCTGCACCAGCTTGCATTCCCACCAACAGTGTAAGAGGGTTCCCCTTTCTTTTCATCCTCGCCAACATCTGTCATTTCCTGATTTGTTAATTTCAGCCATTCTGACCTGTGTGAGGTGGTATCTCACTGTGGGTTTGGTTTGTCTTCCCTGTTGCCAAGTAAGGTTGAACACTTTTGCATGTGTCTGTTGGCCATTTGTATGTCTTCTTTTGGAGGCATTCATGTCTTCTGCCCATTTCTTGATTGGATTGTTTGTTCTTTGGGTGTTGTGTTTGATAGATTCTTTATAGATTTTGGATACTAGCCCTTTATCTATCTATCTATCTATCTATCTATCTATCTATCTATCTATCTATCTATCTATCATCATCATCTATCATCTATCTATCATCATCTATCATCTATCTATCATCTATCTATCTATCTATCTATCTATCTATCATCATCATCTATCATCTATCTATCATCTATCTATCTATCTATCATCTATCAATCTATCATCTATCTATCTATCTATCTATCTATCTATCTATCTATCTATCATCTATCTATCATCTATCTATCTGTAATGGAACACTAAACCATCAAAAAATATTAAACATTGCCATTTGCAATGATGTGGATGGAACTAGAGGATATTATGCTAAGTGAAATAAGTCTATCAGAGAAAGACAATTATCATACAATCTCACTCATATGTGGAATTTAAGGGATTAAACAGAGGATTATGGGGAAAGGGAAGGGAGAATAAAACAAGATGAGTTCAGAGAGGGAGACAAATCATAAAAGACTCTTAATCATAGGAAACAAACTGACAGTTGCTGGAGGGGAGGGGAGTGGAGAGATAAGGTAATTGGGTGATGGTCATTAAGGAGGACATGTGATGTAATGAGCCCTGGGTGTTACATAAAACTGATAAACCATTGAAGTCTACCTCTGAAACTAATAATATGATATTTGTAAATTAATTGAATTTAAATTTTTAAAAGAGTATATGGCTTGAAATTGTGGCAGTGAAAGCACAGTAGAAAATGTCACACTGATTTAGGAAAGTGTATTACTTCTAGAACTCATATGAAATTGCTCCTTATATACCATTTGATTCCATCATACTTAACTCAGATTGTTCACAGGATTTCCATTAGGCATATGGACACTTCTAATAAATCAACATGTTTATGTAGATGTGTAGAAGTAGGGGAGGAAAATAATTTTCCTTTTATTTTTCTGGATTCTTGGCCTCAGACTCATCCCTACAATAAAAGACCATTAATAGGAGAAAAACAAACAGAAGTTTAATAAAAGATATACCTCCTATATACATAGACATACCCAGAATAACTGAGTTAGTACCCAAAATGGCCCACGCCAGCACTTGAAATACTATCAAAATTATCTCCAGCAAAAGATTTTTCAGGGTGGAGTTGGGGTGGGGCAGGGGAGCCAGGTATAGCAAACTATCAGGAAAAGCACAGTAAACAAAGATAAGGTTGTTACCTAGAGTTAGGCCATTGCCTTCTCCATTGATGAGAGTTTCTATAGATTCTTTTCCAGATACACAGAGGGAGACACCCTTATGAATGGAGATTACCCTTCTATTTTTTTTTTTTTTTATTTACTTATTCATGAGATACACAGAGAGAGGCAGAGACACAGACAGAGGGAGAAGCAGGATCCATGCAGGGAGGCCAGTGTGAGACTTGATCCCGGGACCGGGTATCACACCCTGAGCTAAAGGCAGATGCTCAACTGCTGAGTCACCCAGGTGTCCCAAGATTACTCTTCTAAATGTAAATGTCTCTCACAAAAGGATAGCTCATATACAGTTTTCAGAACTTTTCCTATCTGCTGTTTCTTGAGTGAGTAGCCTGTAATAATCCAAATGCCCAATAGACATATTTTGGGGTGATAAATATTGCTTCCATTCATACATAACTTTTTCTATAAACAAAGTTGCTAAATTGTTAAATTAGAACTTAGATGTTTAAATAGCCTCTAATAAAGGTATATGGATTGGCATTTTGCTAAGTAATAAATATTCTTAATTGAATCAGGCATATTCCTGGCAAGCTCCACAAATTTCCTTCCTGTATAACCCAAAATTTTATAATGGTTTACTAATAATTAAAACTATTATCAGCACTATCTTGTCAAATAAAAGCTGTAAACAACTTAAGTGACATATGGTAATATCTACTAATATAACAGACTAAAAAAAATGTGAGGATCCCAATTCAGCAGTTTGGAAAATTCAAGCAAAAAACAATAAATAAAGGTGACGTTAGTGTGTTAAATACAATTAAAAGAGATATAGTTGATGGATAGCTAGATGAAAAAATTGTTCTACTGTGCATCGAGAGGTATTAAAGAACGGAAATTCAACCTAGTAAATTTAAAGATCTGATTGGCTTTGGTCATTGATTTATGAATTGGGCGACAACACATCTTACAAATAGAAGGGTACTCTGAGGAGTGTACAAAATGGAAGGCTTTTATAGGCAGAAACTGAGTGGGACAAAGAAGTGATTAGCTAAGGAGAAGGTCACCTACTCTTGGAGGGAAGGGCAGAGGTCTTATCATGCAATTACCTCACTAGCACCGATCACAAATTCCAGACTAATTGGGTTGAAATTCCACTCCTAGGAGGGGCTGACACTGCAATTAACTTAGGTATTAAGTCTTGGTGGCCCTTATCATAAGTGACTCCCTTTTAGACCTGTTGTTTCTTTTTAACAAGGATAAATTGTTAACATAAGAGAATTTATTAAGAAAAATTGGATTTAGAGACACCTGGGTGGCTCAGCGGTTAAGCTTCAGCCTTTGGCTCAGGGCGTGATCCTGGAGCCCGGGGCTCGAGTCCCACATGGGCTCCCTGTGTGGAGCCTGCTTCTCCCTCTGCCTGTGTCTCTGCCTCTCTCTCTCTCTCTCTCTCTCTGTGTGTGTCTCTCATAAATAGATAAATAAAATCTTTAAAAAAAGAAAAGAAAAGAAAAGAAAAAAAAAGAAAAGAAAAGAAAAGAAAAATCAGATTTAAAGCATTTTCATTTAGGTAAATTAAAATGTTAATGCGTTCCCTGATATAGCTATGTTTAAATCTTATTGTAGTTAGGTTAGTAAGCATTAGAACTTTGAAATTAGAGCGATTCTTAGAGTTTTGAAAGTATATACGTGGTGTATAAAACAAGTGTATAGTTTGGTCACAGGAGCCTGGTCAACCATATGAATAGTATTGCAATACTATTTGGGATCTAATCCCAAATTCCCACCTACTTGGTCCGCTACATCCTAATATTACTGCTAGTCTTCCAGCTAGTTTCTCTTCACAGTGAATCCTGACCAACATCTGCTCTTTTATTATCACTGATGTTTTCCTGCCACTAATCCATCTTCTGCTGATGACAGAATGTGTGTCCATACACGTATAAAACATCGGTTCCTCTGCTAGGATGCACAGAACAACTATGCCACTTGCCATTCCTAACTGTCCTATCTGCAGTACCTTAGAATTGGAGAAGTCATTTGCTCTAATGATTGCAGGACTTTTAATCAAAACTGCATTGAGTTTTTCTTGTGATTACAGGTCAGTAGGGGAGTGAGTCTTAGTAAGTAAATAGTCTTTTCATTTTAAAAATCTGTTTATCAGGATACATAGAAGATTTACCCTAGGATATTTGAGGCACCCTTGTAAGTACTGTCCTGCATGTTCCTCTCTGTTCTTAAATGATGCCCTGTGAGTTTGGACTGCCTAATACTCAGAGTAGTTCCTTTGCTACCCCTCTGAGACACTAAGCAATTGTATTCTACTCCTTTATGCGTTGTACTTCTTATGTTACTGGAAAATGCACTGGTTACCTTTTGTCCTTAAAGGTCCTAGGTGCTGGTGAAAACAAATCTCCTGGTAGTGACAGGAGGCTCCTGGGAGGAGAATTTGCCACTCCACTATATGACTCTTTAGCATAAAGACTATCTTGAGCTGTTTTTTTTTTTTTTTTTAAGATTTTTTTTTTTTGAAGATTTTATTTATTTATTCATGAGAGACACACAAAGAGAGAGAGGCAGAGACACAGGCAGAGAGAGAAGCAGCCCTATACAGGGAGCTGGATGTCGGACTGGATCCCGGGGCTCCAGGACCACACCCTGGGCCAAACGTAGGTGCTATATGGCCTAGCCACCCAGGGATCCCCCTTTTTTAAAGATTTTATTCATTTATTTATTTGATAGAGACAGAACAAAAGCTGAGAGGAGAGGAAGAAGCAGGCTTCCTGCTCAGCAGGGAGCCCAACTCAGGCTTGACCTCAGGACCCTGAGATCATGACCTGAGTAGAAGGCAGACACTTAACTGACTGAACTACTTAAGCCTCCTTGAGCTGGTTATTTTTATGAAAACAACAGAGACAGAAGAAACTCTGACACTTACATTTAAAAGGAAATCTCCATTAGTGAGGCTGTCTCTGTACTAGGAAAAGGAAGATCATTAAACCTCTAGAAACTCTTACCAACAGAAATCTGCATAATAATCGTATTCTTATTTACTGTGCTTTTCCCTGTAATTTCTCATAACTGCCTCCCCCCACCCCCAACATCTTTTTGCCTTTAGCTGGAGGTGGCAATTAGGGTGGTGACTTGGGCCATTGAGTTACTCTGAATTTTCCTGGGCATCTCCCATGTATATAGGAAGTATATGTGTTATTAGACTTCTGTTTATACTTCACCAATAATCTGTCTTCTATTATAGGGTGGTATCAGCCTGGAACCTAGAAAAGTAAAAGGAAAATTATTTTTTCCTACCCTACAGCAGCTTACCTTGATCACATTTTCTGAGTCCTGAAATAAACATGTTGATTAACGCTATGCTTACATTCTGCCAATCCACTCTACTTGCCATTTTCTCTAATGAGACTCTGACATGTTTTTACCCCATAAAAACTTTATACTAAAGTTTAGTATATATAGTGGAGTGGTAATCTATCCATTTAGTAAAACTTTATTTCTTCCTTGAGAAAAACTAAACAAGGGAATTTTTTTTTTTTTTGAGAATCTGCATTTACATGTCTCTTGTTTTAGATTGTATGAATTTATAAAGGAGAGATTTATTGGACATTTTCTTTGGTAAATCATTCTCTAGATTTGGAGATATAGCCGAATAAATTACTCTGACATAGTTGTAGCTTAGTGTATCTTCTCAAAATAATCAATTTGTCACAGATTTTTTAACAGAAGACTGTATTCTAAAATGTCCTTTTCAGGATTGTATTTTAAGTACCAGTTATTACATGATATTTTCAAACTATAATGTTCTTGGTGACAATCTTAAGCTTCTCTGACAGAAGAAATAATGATTTTTTAATTCGGTCTACATTGTATAAACAATGGGAAGCTATATATTTGAAAAACATATGTACCATCTTCTGAAAACTGAAAGTGACCCAGTTCAAAGCATAAGTTTATGACATAACCTGACAAAGATAATATTGAATAAAAACTATAGATTAATCTCACTTATGTGCAGGTAAACTTATAAATTCTCATCCAAACTATGATACATTTGAGGATAAAATTATGTGCTATCATTGAAAAATAGACATAAAATTCAGGTTTTCTGAGCAAAACAGAACATATGATCACCATACTCATGTAATCTTGAAGTGTGGGAATATTAATTGAATGGATAAATTCATCACTTTCAAGCAAGGACTGTAAGAATGATTTATAACATCCTGATTCAAATACACTGTTATTTGTGTGATACAGGATTCATTTAATAATGTCATCAGTTATGAAGAGAAGGAGAAAAAAATGAAAATAAAGTCTCCTATTGCAATTCTGTATCAATTATAAGATACATCCTAATAGTTGAAACTTAAAAAAGCTAAAAATGCACATCTTAGAATTAAGGAAAGACTGTATCATGAAGGAATTATTATAATGCACCATATTAAGTTAGCAGATAATTTAAGACAATATGAAAATTGTAATACATATTAAAAAGAAATTAAAATATGTAATATTTTTGTTAAAAGGAAACAAGTTGAACACAAATGTTTCCATGTTAAAATACATGTTTCAAATTATCATCACATTTCAAATCGGATACTTACAATACACTACTAAAAGTAGAATAAGCAGCATTTTTTATTTCTCATTTTAGTAGGAATAGTACTAAGCTAGTGCAGTGCACAACAAAAGAGGTGATAAATTTTCAAAACAATCAGAAAATGGCAGCCAGTGTTTGTCATTAAAAGGTAAGTTTATGACACAGAAAAGAAATCAGCTATACTTCTGGCATTTGGAAGACAATTATTGAATACAAAGAAACTGCCAACAGACAGATTTCTCCCACTGGAAAAGATAATAATACTTACAGAAGATACATTTGAATAAATAACATCTTTTTGAAAACAGGCCTCATTACTAATTTTATAAATACCCTTTTTCTAACAGCCACATCTGATGTAATGAAACTATCAATTATACCCAAAGTTTGAAATATGATATATATCGAGACCATGGTTATGCTTTTTGGACTCGAACAGTTGCAGGTCTTCAGATCTTCATGAACTTAGGTGTCCATGGTTGGAGTTGTGGATGCAATCACTTCCTTTCTACCTCTGCAGGTTGTGATGTAATTGTAAAATAGTCAAGGAGGGCATTTAAAGGTGAAAAATCAGCTTTATTAATTGTAACATTTGATTAGGAAATTTCACCTGAAATCAGATTCCTGTTATGGATTGAATTGTGTGGGTTAAACCTATATGTCAAAGTTCTAACCACCAGGACCTTGGAAATATTGCATAAAGAATTAAGATGAGATCATATTAGAGTAGGTAGAACCCTAGTTTGTATCACTGGTGTCCTCATATAAAGAATGCCATGTGAATGGGCAGCCCAGGTGGCTCAGGGGTTTGGTGCTGCCTTTAGCCCGGGGGTGATCCTGGGGACCAGGATCGGGCCCCTGTGTGGAGCCTGCTTCTCCCTCTGCCTGTGTCTCTGCCTCTCTCTGTCTCTCTGTGTCTCTCATGAATAAATAAAATCTTAAAAAAAAAAAAAAAAAGAATTCCATGTGAAGAAAAAGAGTCATACAAGAAAGATGATACAAAAACACAAGAAAACCGTCATCTACAAACCAAGGAAAACCCACAGTTATCAGACGGTAGGAGAAAAGTGTGGAACAGCACAGTCCTCAGAAGGAACCAGGCCTACTGAAACCTTGAGTTTGGACTTTTGGCCTCCAGAACTATCAGAATAATAAATTTCTGTTATTTTAGGTACCTAATATGTGATTCTTCCTTCAAATACAATTTTTTACTGTTCACTCACCTATTACTCCCAAATAAATTTAGAAAGTGGGATAAGATTGTGGATTTTTGTTTTTATCATTTATATACTTTTAAAATATATTTTGGATATTAACCTCCCCTCTCCCCCTTATATTAGATATATGATTGCAAATACTTTTCCCCACCTAATAGACTGCATTTTCATTTTGTTGATGGCTTCCTTTGTTTTGCAAAACTTTTTGATTTGGTGTAGTCTCACCTGTTGATTTTTGTTTTTGTTACCTTTCCTTTTGGAATCAGATCCAAAAAAATCATTGCCAAGACCAATGTCAAGGAAATTACTGTCTATGTTTTCTTCTGAAGTTTTATGGTTTCAGGGCTTACTTTCAAGTCTTTACTCCATTTTGAGTTCATGTTTGTGTATGGTATAAGACGGTGTTCTAGTTTCATCTTTTGCATGTGTATAAGACGGTGTTCTAGTTTCATCTTTTGCATGTGGCTGTCCAGTTTTCCCAACACCATTTGTTGAAATATTGTCCTTTCCTTATTGTGTATTTTTGACTCTTTTGTCATAAATTACTTGACCATATATGTATGGGTCTATTTCTGGGGTCTCTATTCTGTTTCATTAATTTTTGTCTCTTTTATGCCAGTACCATACTGTTTTGAGTACTATAGCTTTATAATATAGTTTTAAATCAGGAAATATGACGTCTCTAGTTTTGTTCTTTCTGAAGATTGCTTTGGCTACTTGGAATATTTTGTGGTTCTATATAAATTTCAGAATTGTTTGTTCTACTTCTGTGAAAAAATATGCTTTGAATTTGATAGAGATTGCATCAATTCTGTAGATTGTTTTCAAAAGCATGAACATTTTAACAATATTAACTCATTTAATCCATGAACATGGAATATTATTTAACATTTTATCTACAACTAGCTTAGTGGTAATAAACTCTCACAGCTTTTGATTTTCTGGAAAACTAGTTATCCCTCATTCAATTCTGATCTATAACTTTGCCAGGTATTCTTGGTGAATTTATTTTTTTTTTCCTTTCAGCACTTTGAATATACCATTAAACTCCTTTCTGACCTGCAAAAGTTTCTACTGAAACATTTGTGTAAAGAGGGTTCCCTTGTTTGAAACACATTGTTTTACTGCTTTTAAGATTCTGTATTTTAGCTCTTGACATTTTAATTATAATATGTCTTAGTGTGGCTCTCTTAGGGTTCATCTTTTTTTTTTTTTTTTTAAGATTTTATTTATTTATTCACGAGAGACACAGAGAGAGAAATAGAGGCAGAGACACAGGCAGAGTGAGAAGCAGGCTTCATACAGGGAGACTGATGTGGGACCCAATCCCGGGTCTCCAGGATCACGCCCTGGGCTGAAGGCAGTGCTAAACCACTGAGCCACCCGGGCTGCCCTCTTAGGGTTCATCTTCAGTAAAACTCTCTGGTCTTCCTGATCTGAATGTCTGTTTTCTTCCTCAGTTTAGAATAGTTTTCAGTCATTATTTCTTCAAACAAGTTTTCTGCCCTTTTTCTCTCCTTCTCATCCTGAGATCCCTATAATGGAATGCTGTTTCACTTGATGATGTTCTATAATGCCTTAAACTATCTTCACTCTATAAATCTCTCTCTCTCTCTCTCTCTTCTGTTTGGGTGAGTTCTACTGCTGTGTTCTGGACCACTGATCCTTTTGGGTTTTTTTGCTTCATCTAGTCTGTTGTTGAACCTCTGTACTGTAATTTTCAGTTCAATCACTGCATTCTTCTGCTGTGTGAACTCCCTTTGGCGTTTGCTTATATTTTATATCTTTTTGTTGAAGTGCTCATTGTGCTCACCTAATTTTCTCCTGAGTTCAGGGAGCATCTTTATGACCATTTCCTTGAACTCTTTATTAGGTAAATTACTTATCTCCGTTTCATGAAGGTATTCCTTCTGAGGTTTTACCTTGTTCTTTTGTTTAGCATATTTTCCTGGTTTGTTTGTTTGTTTTGTTTTGTTTGTTTTTTTCATTTTGTTTGACTCCATGTTTGTTTTTATGTACAAAGTAAAACAGTTATATCTTCTAGGCTTGAAGGAATGGCCTCATGTAGGAGATGGAACTTATTATTTAAGACTGCCTTAACCCTTTATTGTCTCCTAAACCTTCATGATTATCTAAGTAGCCTGATTTATTTTTGTTAGGCCCCAGTTGTTGAATTTGTGCCAAGACCTGTCAGTGTTCTCAAGAGAAGGATTTCAGTCAGCATCTCATTTCAGGCTGATTGGAAGCCAGAACTTCAGGCTAAAGCTTTTAAAGTGTACAAATATATAGAGTCCTATGGGATCATAAGCTGCTAGTCTCCAGACCTAGCAATCTGAAAGTGACCCCTGGGCAATAGATGCAAAAATTGCAGCTCCAGACAAGTATACAGCTCCTTTTGGGAGGTGCTGGTGAGCTGCAGCAAGGCCAAGGGAAAGCACAGTGATGGCATACCCCCAGCCTCCAAATCCTAAGAAAACCTTTGTAGCTTCTAGAAAGGTAGTAAACATGAAGCCTGCCAGCTATTTAGCTAGTTTTCTAGTGTTTTTCAGAGGGAATTGTTCCTTATGTAGATGTGGTGGGTTCGTGGGAGTTGATGAGTTCAGGATCTTTAGATACTACTATTTGTTTAAACAATCCTAATTTGGATTTTTAAACAATGCCTGATTAGTTAAAATTTGATGATATTGCAAAATATTAACAAATATAACATTTAAAATGTAACTTGAAAAATAATATCTTTCCAATAATTAGATTATAGGTTTTAAGCCCTAATTTAAACTCCTGAATAACATTTATTGCTTGAATAGTAACACTTAAAGCTATCAGAACCAACTAGAATTATGTGCAATCTACTTATTATTAGCTGCAAAAATGAACCCATATTAAATGCA
Organism: Vulpes lagopus; assembly: GCF_018345385.1. Lineage (NCBI taxonomy): Eukaryota > Metazoa > Chordata > Mammalia > Carnivora > Canidae > Vulpes > Vulpes lagopus. The sequence goes on from NC_054824.1 coordinate 12,776,854, forward strand.
GTTTTTTATAGGAGTACCTGTGTATTTATTATTAAAGTATATTTATTATAAGGAAGGTATCTTAAATGTAAAGTTTAAAAAAATTCAGGTGATATTAGTGAAAATTGATAAGACTGACAATTTTTAAACAACCTTTTGAGGTAAAAATGTTATTATATTTTCTCATCACAAAATATGAACATCTACAAGTACATTCTGAAAGAGTGGTTAGAGTGTTGTCATGGAAACATTCCTATGCTACTACTCCATGAGGCTTGTGGCAAAATTTCCAGCCTGCTTTTAATAATCTCAATAGTATTCAGTAATGCCATTGGGTGGAGTGCAGGTATCTTGTACCACAGATAGTGAAAATGATATAAAATCCTTGATTTTCCATCTAAAAAGTAAAAAATAAAATTTATTTAAATTGGCAGTAAAACATTTTTAATTCTTATATTAGTAACATCTTACTTAGAAACTAGAATAGAGCAGAAATTAAAAACTAACATTTCCTATTATATACTTTCAAATGGCCTTATATATAATAAATATCTCTACGTATGTATATTTATATATTTTATATACATATAATGTATTTGCTTTTGCTTATTAATTCATAGTAAGACTTTTGTAGCAAGATGGCTCAAAGTACTGCAAATTTATAATAATATTTTGAGATGGTTGTGATTCATGGTGGAATGTGAATCTGAGTGATATACATTAATAACTATTGGAATTAACTTTCATTATACAGAGCTCAACTTACTGATTATTTTTCAGACCAATTTAAAACTCGACTTGTTCTTTGGGAATGAAAATCATGTAAATAAGATTACGATGACATTGGTAAGTTATGGGAAATTCATAATGCATCAATATGGAATAATAATAACAACAATAATAAGAGCTCTTATGTATTTTGTAATTCCTCCATTTACAGGCACTTTGATTAGCCCGTGCAAATCTCGGTTTAATTCTAATAGGATTGTATTTCTATTTTATAAAGTAGAAAATCTATGCTCAGAATTATGTAATTTGTCTAATATTGCAAAATTATTAAGTGGTTGAATATGGAACTAAAACACACATTTATCTGACATTAAATTCTTGTCGTACTGATATATACTGTTTCTCAGAGAAATGGACTTTAGTTATTACTGTTGACGCCAGCTGCAAACAAGATACAAATATCAATTTAGATTTTAAAAGATAAGTAAGAATTCATTTGGCAAAAGGAATCATGAGCAATAGAAAAAAAATATGTATTATAAATCTTACCTCACTGTTTATCAACATTGTGATGCTTATCCAGTTATTCAATAGGCAAATACATCAAAACAAGGAAAATAGCATTATGTTGTTACAGGTGCATTTTGATAAATAAAATTAATGTATGTAAACAGTGTGGCCCAATGTCCATCAAAAAGATGCATTTAAAAATAAGTAAATAAAAAGTTCCCATATTATTAAACAACCTAAAAGATCCTGGAATTATTTTTTTTAATTACACCAAGAATGATAGTATAAATTAAGGCTTATAGGAAGCCCAGTTTTATTGAAATAATCCATTGAAAATATTTCATTATGCTATGAACAATGACCTATAAACATGATTCACTTATTGATCCTACCAACACTATGGTTCCTTCTATGGGAAGCCATAATGTACAAACTCCCATGGTGTATGGATTAAATTGTGTTTCCCCCCAGAAAGATAAGTTGAAGTCCTAAAACCTAATGCCTTAGATTTGATCTCACTTGAAAATAGAGTTGTTGAAGAGGTAATTAATTAAATTAGGATGAAGTAATAGTGGAGAGAGTGGTCACTTAATCCAATCCCACATTACCTGAAATTATAATTAAGAAAACATTTTAAGTAAGTTGCATCACAGTAAATAACATATACACAGTAGAGAGAGGTAAAGTCACATGTTAGTTGAAGGGTGAACAGAAGGGTCAAGCTAGAGATAGATATGAAAAGAACAGCTCAATCAAATTAAAAGCAGTATTGCTTGAATGAACATTGGCAGATTCTAATTACTGAGGTTCCAGAATTTCTTCAGATTTTAGCATGGCCCTTTAATCTCATACTCTTTGGGGCATAAAGTTTTGTTGAATTAGCCTGAGCTTGTTTTCATTATTGCTTTACATAAACCCTTATGATAACTCTTCTCTTCCTGAATTTTTAGCTGAATAATCTGCATTTCTTGTAGAATAAAAAGTTCCTACTAGCAAAAGTCACATTTTTTTTTATCCTGATGAGAAGTATTTTTAAAAACTGATTTATCTTTGCATCCTTAAGTCTTTATGTTTGTCTCTTCCCTGTCCACCTCTCCTTTTGTTTCTTCTTTAAATCTTCTGCTCATTTATAAGACAGTAGAGAAGCAAAGGGCTGAAAAAAAGCTCACTTGATAAAGTGAGCTGAGATGAATCCCATGCTTAAGAGACAACTGATGGTAGGTACAGTAGTCATCAGGAGACATGCACACAAAGAGTGAAGATGGACATGGAGAATGGAAGTACGAGAAATAAGAGATCGGGAGAGTTTGATAAGGGATTGTAATGAAAGAAAATGGGATATTGGTTTAGGGAGGAATAATTGCTCTTATAAAGGTAATTAAAGTGTACCAGAAGCCAGATTAATCTTTCCAGATTCCTTTATGGATATATTTTATAATACATGGATATAGATAAGCATATATAGATATAGATACAGATACAGATGATATACATATGTGTGTGACTATATGTGTGGACTATATACTGGGCTATATGATTATTTATTGTAGATACACACACATACACATATATAGGAACATGTATATTTGCCAATTGTAGTAGAGCAGACTGTTATAGACATCTGTAGCATCAAAATGTATGAATTTGAATATTTTCTTCACAACTTTCTAGTTATATGATTACATTCTTGTTGCTTCAGTTTTCACATCTATAGAAGTGATATATAACATTATCTAAACAATCTCTTTGTACCAAGAATTAAAAAGAATAAATCATACAGTGTTTCTTAGATGTAGTAATCACTCAACAAATTTCACTTCACTTTTCACTAAATATAGCTGGACATGCTGTCATCTTTACACAGTAGGATAATAGAATTTAATGTAACATACTGTTACATTAAGCTGAATTTTAAGTTGAAAGCTTAAAATCCACGTAAAATCAGATTTCCTAAGGTTTTCGCTGATTAAGCCATTTTGTTGCCCTCTATTTTATGTAATAATTCTTGATTGAAACTCTTAGACTTAGCTGCTTAAGATGTGGTGTGACTTATTAGTTTGTAGGAGTTCCTTAGTTCATGTATGTTAATGAACATCTATTCATTAGAAGAGCTGTAACACTAAACTACTATATAAGAAATCAAGTGGTTTTGTTTGGGTTTAAAATGGCACAAGGGAACATCATTCTTAAACTAAAATTGATTTTAAAAAAACTAAAAAACCTTCCAAATCATATTTTTTTGAACTATCAAAGTGCTAAAGTCACAAGTTTACTAGGTGAACTGAATTTCAAATGATAATCAGCCTCTCTATGGAAAGAGACATGCAAACTGTTTCACTTTGGAAGATCATGGAAGGAAGAAATAATTACACTGAAAATATGTAAGAACAAAATAACTAAAAAAATTTGTTTTAAAAAAACTAAACAAATTTTTAAGGTCTGAATGGACTGGAGTGGTACTTTAGAATCTCTGGGAATCCCAGACAAAAGAGGAGTCTGTCCCAATTGCCATCATTTGCAAGATATTTTTCCTCTTAGACTTTATTTACATCTGTGCCACTAAACAATCCTATTATTTCAAGTTGTAGCTTTTACTTTCTTTCCCAAGGTTCACATTGCTGATCACTGAATCAAAGAATATTTTCTTTTCTAATCATGCTCCAGTTACTTTTTACATCATCCTGGGTTGTGCTCCAAGGAGATTTTAGGGACTGAGCCTTAAACTTGAAGCATTATTAGCTTACAGCTAATAAACTGAAATGTTCATTTTTATCATTCAGCAGATAGTGAAATAAAAACAATGAAATTTTATGATAGTAGTTTGAAGATTTATAAATGTTATATTATTTTACACCATAAGAAGAGAACATAGGCTGATGGAAGAGGACAGATTTTGGCATTAGACAGAATTGTTCTTACTCACATACTCCTTGTGTGGCCTTTAAAATATTACTCTAATTTTAGCTCTGCTGTCTCATTTTCCAAATCTATAAAATGGGATTAATAACATCTACCTTATATATGTTGAGGATTTGAGGTAATATATGAAAAGTCATTCTATAAATAATAATTATAAATTCAAGTTTTAGTTCTTGACACTACATCCATTGTTAATAATCATCTTTGGATTTTCAACTTTTTGTTTATGTTAGTGGGCTTACGAGTTTGGAGAGGATTATTTTTATAAAAATAAAATTAATCTGTTAGTATTTTATATGTCAATTAACATTTCTAATATTGGCATAATTTTCTGTCAGTAATCTGAATTATCATCATCATCATCATCATCATCAAATCTGTCCCCACTAGCTTAATGGAAAATCCATAGTGATCCATAAATCTACTTGAAAGCTTAACTACAGAGAAGCTATTAATATTTTATTAACAACATAGCTGCAGCTGTCTTTACAAAATTTTGAATTTAAGGAAAGTTTTTGAAGGATTTTTCTCCATTAAACAATTGAGGATATATCTATTTTCATTTTTTAAAATGTGGCTTCTAACTTCAACTGTGTCATTGGATTCAGAAAGGAACATTCAATCATGTTTAATGGAAATAACTTATTAAATATTGTGGAGAGATGACTTTGATGATACTGTCATTAATTGAAGGTTGCCATAACAACTAAGGCCTACATTTGCCACCTCATAGTTACAAAGGGAACTAGCTGTCCTATATCACCTTTATTATAATTCTTAATACTTGCACATGTGTGGCATGTCTAATTTATCTCAAAATGATATTGAGGTGAAAAGGACATGATAAAAATGCAAATACAGGGACTCATGTCCATTTTTGCTAGCACAAAGTATCACAACTTAAATTTTTTTCTGTCTTTGAGTATTTTAGAATGTATTTACTGTTTTCAAACATGTAATTGTACCCAGGCAATACTCCTCAAATTGGATTTTTATGAGATTTTCTAAATATTTATATTATATTTATTAGTTTATATATATCAGACAGATCTTTTTTATCCTATGTAGCACTTGCTCTAGTTAAGCAGTGAGTGCATGTTTGTTGAATGAATATCATAGTAGAAAGTAAATAAGGGGCGCCTGAGTGGCTTGGTTGGTTGAGCATCTGCCTTTGGCTCAGGTCATGATCCCAGGGTCAGGGGATCAAGCCCCGCATCAAGGTCTCTGCTTAGGAGAACGTCTGCTTCCCTCTAACCCTCTATTTGCCACTTAGCCTACTTGTGCATGGTCTCTCTCTCTCAAAATCATTTTTTTTTTTAAGGAAAGGAAATAGGGAGTTAGTTAACAAACAAATACAAAAAATTAGTGTCCTCTGGAAAGCAACAAAAAGTAGAGCTGTCATAGAGTAATATGTATGTAGCTTAGTCATCATCTTTTGAGGCAAGACATATGGCAATCCATATAAATCTATATAGTTTCCACTAGATACAATATATTCTGAATCCAAATCCCCATTTGAATCAAACCATTTAAAATCTATCTTCAGTCCTTTCCAGGGTTCTTTCTCCTATTCTTAGGATTAATCACTATATTTGATTATACAAAAAAAAAAAAAAAATAGCTAGTATTTTTACAGAATGAGATATTTTTTCTCTTCTATTTCAGTATGATCAAAGGTCCTTCATTTACTCAAATCTTTTCCTAGCTGCTATTAGTGACCCAGAATTCTCCCATTACTATAATGTTCATTTAGTCAGATTTTATTAATAACTTTAAAATTCTGGGTAGGAAGGATGTTTTAGTCAGTCTCATCTTTGTTCAAATACTGTAACAGGACCTATGCTCGTCTGAATCACCAGACCTACCTACCTTACTGAATATTTGAGCTCATTTTCCTCTGCCAATATAGTTTCAGATGATTTTCTACTTTTTCCTGCCTTAAATCCATCTTTTATACTCCTTCTTTGATTTATACTGTCCTCATCTCAGTGTGATGGAAGTTTTACTCAGGCCGACATAGCCAAAAATATGGGGCTCCCTTCCCCCTCTACAGGTCCCAGTCTATAGGGATGGTTCTTGTGAGAGGACCAGGTGACCAGCATGTCTTATGACCTTCAGCCCCACGTTGCAGAAGCCTTATATTGGGAGGGTATAGCTGAGATGTAAGACACTTTCTTCTTTCTTTTCTTTCTTTAAAATATTTTATTTATTTATTCATGACAGTCAGAAAGAGAGAAAGGCAGAGGGAGAAGCGGGCTCCATGCAAAGAGCCCGATATGGGACTCAATCCCAGGATAACGAGATCACACCCTGAGCCAAAGGCTGACGCTCAACCGCTGAGCCACCCAGTGTCACTTTCTTCTTTCACTTAGCTTCTTTTTGTAAGGTAGAAGCCCTAACTTAGACATGGCAGGCCAAGGACATCAGGCTTTGCTTGCTCTTAGTCTGACTCTCAGGATGGGAGTTCCAATCCAGAAGGGGCAAACTGAGATCAGGACTCCTGTCACTATTCAGGGCCTCACTAGTAGAGCAGAGTAGTCTCCCTAAGAGAAGTAGGCAAGGAGACAGAGTCCTTAGTCCAGGGATCAGATATATCTGGCAATTTTTATGGCTAATTCTTATTTCTTTCTACTTGTTGCTTTCATAATGTCATTCGGCTCAGAACCAAACAATCTGGATTTCGAGAAATAATACCTCTCAGTTTCTTTCTAGAACTCTAGCAATCCTTTTAATTCCTTGCTCCTTCATTCTATTGCCATTTTTATTGCTAATGAGAAAGGAAATTTCTCATTTTCTTTCTAGATTCATGGATCCAGAACGTTTATTTATAAGTATAACTTGTGTAAGGTATTTTCAATGAAAAGAAAAGAAATTTGTTTGAAATATTTTTCAAAGTGTATGTAAGCAACATTTGTTAGATTTTGTAGAATGAGTAACACAAAAATTCTGAGTACATTTATACTAGCTGGAAATCAAGGCTTTGTTTTTGTTTTTGTTTTACATACTAATATGTTTAATTTTTAAAACTCAAGTTTAGTATAATTTGTTCTACTATTCTGCTCAGGCTGCCATAACAGAGTACCGTAGATGACGTGACTTAAATAAGAAATATTATCTCACAGCTCTGGAGTCTGAGAAGCCCAATCAAGATGCTGGCAAATAAATTTCTTCTAAGGCGTGTTCTCTTGGTTTGTAGATGGTTGCCATCTTGCATTATGCTCATTCAGCCTTTTCTTTCTGCATGGGTGGAGAGAGAAATCTCTATTAGTCTTCCTATAAGAGCGCCTAAAAGATTAGAGGCCCGTCCTTATGACCTCATTTAACCTTAATTATTTCTTAAAGGACCTATTTCCAAATATGGTCACATTGAAGTTATGGTTTCAACATATGAATTGGAGAAGGGGGCACAATTCAGCATTTATATTGGGCTTTTACTATGAATATATACTAGAATATTCAGTAATTGCAATAGTAGGAGTCAATTTTAATACTTTATTTTCATATCCTTGAAAATGTTTATTGGTGAGATTTCCTAGCTTCATGCAGTTTAATATTTGACCTCGCTTTCCTTTTAGGATGGTTGCCAAATAGTCTATAACCTCTGCTATGACTAATTTTATAGTCACTTTCATAGCAAAGTTATTATCTTCTAGCAGTTTCTGAACGACTTTCCAAGGATATTTCACATGTTGAGCCTGTAAACATTCCAATGTGATATTTGCTTCCAATTTCATTGTAGCATTTTCAAATATGCCTGCATAAAATAGATTGGCTAAGACTGAATTTAATACACAACTTCAATTTTTGCTTTGGAGACCAGAATAGATCACAAATGGCAGAAATCTAAAATATATTTTCCAAATAGTGAGTAGTAGCCTAAGGATACTATGGAAATGTTCTGAATTAAAATATTTAATTTGATGTTAACATAGTTTATATGTGCAAAATGTCAAATGTTTTAATGATGATAATAAATGCAATATTGAATTGTTACTATTTTCCTCTAAACTGCTACTGATATTCACTGGAAATATCAACATGAAATTTTAGAAAATTGTTTCATTAAAAGAGTTTTATTACCATTACTAGGAAATAGAAATAAAAATAAGCAATAAAAAGACAACATCATAAGAAGATACAGGAGAACAAGCAGCTTCAAGAGAACTTCGGGGTAAATTAATTTATACATAACATGAAGATAATAAATCTGACTTTTGATAATTATCATTAGCAAGCTTTTTATTAAAGAGGGACTACATTGCTTAAATATTAAATAGTAGCAGCTGAAATATTTAGCATCTATAAATTTGGGATTCCAATACTTAAGGTTTCTTTTTTCCTGAACTAAATTTGTGATGCTAATTAGGAAGTAAGTGTGTTGTCATGAGTTACAAATGTTTTCAAGGAGATAACTAATGTTACCTGTCCAGGATAAGTGACAGCTCTTTAGTTTTGCCATTTAATTGTATCAAAATGCATTCAGATTGATAAAAGTAATCCATTTTAACTTTACTTTGCTATTGCATCCTAAAACTGTGTACTCCATGGCAACGGATCAAAATACGTACTTTAATGTTAGAAGCAAAAACATTCTCACATGACTTGATGTTTTAAAATATTTTTATATATATTCTTATTTTTAGTGTTTTAACTTGCTGTTTTTTATACTAATTTTTCTTAGTTTCAGCATGCACATGACATGCATAAATATAATTTGCTCTATATTAGAATATTCAAAACATAGCCTGTTCTGCTTAAACCAGATTGCAAGAAAATGTTTCTTTTTACTCTAAATCACAAGTTGTTTTAAGTTCCCTTTCATTTCAAAAGGCATGATTTCTTATTCTGACCTTCAGTGAAGAGGGACGTGAATTAGAACCTAATTACTAACTATTTAATTTTCTGTGGTTCACTTTCCAGGTAAGTGTAGGAGGCCCATAAAGTCTATATTGAGACTTATGTCCCTATATCTGGGCCTTAATAGAAACTAACAATTGTTCCAGAAAAAGAGAAAAATATAAAGGAGATGGAACTGTATCACATGGGAAGAGGAAACAAAGGACATACCCTCATAATTCATCACAGCTGAAGGAGCCAGCAAGCTTCTAACAAAAAGAACGTAGACTTAAAGGGGAGATTATCCTAAATCAAAAACCCTGCTATTTTGTAGGCATGATGATATCTATATGACATATGGATTCAAAATCTATATGAAAGCACAAAAGATTGAGAATGGCCAATGAAATACTGAAGAACTTAGAATACTAACACTACCTGCTTTCAATAATTAAAAGCCATAGTGTATCAATACAACTTGTAATTGGTGAAAAAAACAGATCACTAGATTCAAATAAATAACCCAGAAATAGACTGACACAAGTTTAGTTACTTGATCATTGGCAAAGGTGCAAAGGCAATTCAATGGAGAAAGGATACTCTTCTAATTAATGGTAATATTGAAAAACCAGAGTCCATATTCAAGAATAAGGATGACATAGATATGGAATGCAGCTTATACTTTCTACAAAAATTAACTTCAATGTATTATAGCTGGAGTGACAGATAATAATAGTTACAAAGTATTCATCATTTAGCAGTTAACTCTGTTTTTTGTTTGTTTCTGATTATATCTACCCAGGGTTACCTAATCTACGGATATTAAACAAGCAAACAAAAATCAGTGATTATGTTTGTTAATTATATTGTTTTGCTAATGAATTTATTTGTCATTTTTTTCAACATACATTTTAAAATCAAATTTGTACATTTACCTCCAAATTTTTCTGATGTCCCTTGAGCTTGGTTATTAGACAATTTTGTCATTTAGTTTTAACTGTGTTTAATTTCCACATATATATATAAAACCCATCATTACCCATCATTAATTTTGTTTTCAAAATATTTACTTCTGGGTTTAACATTCTTTGTTATTTATTTATTTATTTAAAAATTTTATTTATTTATTCATGAAAGACACAGACATAGGCATAGACTCTTTATCTTGCAGGGAGCCTGATGCAGGACTCAATCCCAGGACCCCAGGACCATGACCTGAGCCAAAGGCAGAGTCTCAACAACTGAGCCACTCAGGTGCCCAACATTCTTTGTAATTTAATTGAAATATTTTACTATTTATTTTCATTGTTCTTTTTCAGGTCCATGATAATTATGGTAATGGTTATTTCTGAACTTCAAAATATGGAAAGTGTTTATTTACCTAAGTTATGACTGTTTTGGAAAATTGTCAATGTAGGTGTAATCAGGAATATAAAATGATTTGAATAAATATAGATTTATGAGCAAACATGTTAATATGTCATTAAATTGCCTATACCTTTCATGATTTTTAATTAATATATAACAATAGAGGCATGTTAAATGTTTTAATTACAATCATGGGTTTACCAACTCATTCTTGTGTTGTGATTAAATTGTTTCCAGCTTTATTGAGATACAATTGACATATATCATCACTAATCATCAGGGAAATGCAAAATAAAACCACAGTAATGTTTCACTTTATACCTGTTAGAATGGTTATCAAAAAGAGAAGGGATAACAGGTGTTAGCAAGGATGTAGAGGAAAGGGAACTCTTGTGCATTATTGGTAGGAATGAAAATTGGTACCTTAACTACGGAAAAAAGTGTGAAGGATCCTAAATAATTGAAAGTATAACTACCATGTGACCCAGCAATTCTATTTCTGAGTATTTATCTGAAAGAAACAATATCACTATCTCAAAAAGATATCTGCATCTCCATGTTCACTGAAACAATATTTACAATAACCAAGATGTGGAAATAACCTAAATGACCATCAAAGGATGAATGGATAAAGAAAATATGATATAGGGGCACCTAGGTGGTTTAGTTAGTTAAGCATCTGACTCTTGATCTCAGCTCAGGCCTTAATGTCAGGGTCATGAGTTCAAGTCCCATGTTGAGCTCTGCACTAGGCATGGAGTCTACTTAAAAAAGAAAGGAAATGATATATATTTGCCTGATGTTTACTGACGCTGAGCATCTTTTTATGTACCTTTAATTTTTCCTCTTTTTAAAATAGCAACATATAGTTGCTAATCCATATTTACTGTTTCAGATACAAAAATATTTGTAGCAAAAGTTTTGGTAAGATTGGGAAGGAAGGTAGGAAGGAATATAGGACTTAGTATGTAGAAAGACTTTTCAGTTTATAGTATTATGTACTAATGATTTCTAAGCAAAAAAGGATACTCTCAGGTGATGGGGATTTCAGCTGTAGGGGAGATTTTTATGTTGTGATCATTTGTACATCAGGTCTGGATGTGAGTCTTCTTTGTACAGAGACCCATGAACAATCTGCTCCCAATTTCTACACACCCACACAAAGGTAGCAGATGAGGACAGAATGACCACAATACCCTCATTTAGGAAATAGGACAGTTCTGAAATCCTCCTACTGGGAAAACACTGTGAAGGCTGCAACCCTGTGGCAGAGGAATCATCCTTGATTCCATCCAACTTCTGCTTTCTGCACTACTTTGTTCATTTTACTCTGTGTTTCCTCTGGGAGGACTTCTTTTTCCATTAACTTTCTAAAGCTCAGGACGAAGTAGGCACTGGGAAATATCCTCTTTGAATGGCCTGCGTATTTTTAAGATTGTTTCAGCCTAAAGGAGATCTGAGGTCCAAAGTTCTGAGTCTCAACGTCTTAACCACAACTACTAATCTGTTTTTCCCTGGAAGACAATTCTCACATAAATATTGTGGAATTTCTATCTCTTTGATTCCTGGCATCTCCATTTGCCAGGAATCACCCTTACAGTTGCTTTCACACTTTAGTTCTTGAATTAGCACACTATGGTTCTCCTGTTGGCTTGCTGTAGTTTTATTCTTTCTCGGTTTAAGAAGGACTACTGTAAAGCTGTTGGGATTCTGTGGGAGAAGTTTAATCAGGCTTTGCCCTGAAATATTTTAGTCTGTTAGAAAGATCTAACAGATATCACACTTTTAGTCTGATTTTAGCTCCAATCCAATTTTATTTAAAATTTTACAGGATGTTTGTCTCTCGATGATTTTGTCAATAATTTTGGAGGGAACTTAGGGGTTTCAAATTAGTTGGCTTTTACAGCTTTGAAAAGTTCTCAATTTCTCCATTTTTCTATCCCATTTCATATCTCCTTTCAGACTTACAAATTCTTTCATTGACCATTAACTTGCCTGATTATTATAAATAAAAATGAAACACATAAAGTCGTTTTTATTATTGAAGTAGAATTGACATAGAATATCCTATTAGTATCAGCTTTACATTATAGTGATCTAATATTTTTATGCATTATAAAATGATCCCCACAATATGTCTAGTTATCATCTATCACTATACAAAGCTATTACAATATTATTGACTATATTTTCTATGCTGTACATTATATACCCATGACTTATTTATTTTATAACTGGAAGTTTGTACCTCTTAATCCCCTTTACCTATTTTGCCTGACTTCAAGCCCTTCTCCCACCTGGTAAAAACACTTTGGTTTTCTTTTATCTATGAGTTTGTTTCTTTTTTGTCTTATGTGTTGATTTGTTTTGTTTTTAAAATTCTACATATAAGTTAAATCACACAGTAGTTATCTTCCTCTTTCTGACTTATTTCACTTAGCATGATACTTTCTAGATCCATCCATGTCACAAGTGGCAAGATTTCATTATTTTAAAAATCATTTATTTATTTGAGAGAGCAAGAGAGAGAAAGTAAATGAGCTGGGGGAGGGGTAGAAGGAGAGAGAGAGAGACAGAGAATCTCAAGCAGACTTCATGCTGAGCAGAGAGCTTGATGAAGGGCTTAAATCCATGATCAAGATCATTTTGATTTCCCATGTCCAGAACCAAGAGTCAGACACTTCGCCGACTGAGTCTTCCAAGCACCCCAAGATTTCATTATTTTATGGATGAGTAATAGTCCATTGTAAAATACATCTTCTTTATCCACTCAACTATCACTGAACACTTAGTTTGCTTCCGTATCTTGACTATTGTAAATAATGCTGCTATGGGTGCATGTATCTCTCTGAATTGGTATTTTCATTTTATTTGGATAAGTGCCCAGAAGTGGAACTGTGGGATCATACAGTACGTCCATTTTATATGTCTGAGGAAACTCCATACTATTTTCTATAGTGGCTGCACCATTTTTTTTACATTTCTACCAATAGTATACAAGGACTCCTTTTTCTTTACATTCTCACCAACACTTGTTAATTTTTTTGTCATTTTGATAATGGCCAAAATGACAAGCATGAGGTGATATCTTATTGTGGTTTTGATAACCATCTCCCTGATGATTAGTGATGTTGAGCATCTTTCATACGCCTGTTGTCCATGGGTATGCCATCTTTGGAAAACTGTCTATTCAAGTCCTCTGTCCATTTTTAAATTAGGTTGTTTGTTTTTCAATGGTAAATTGTGGGAATTATCTATAAATTTTGGGCATTAACTCCTTATCAGACATATGATTTGCAAATGGCTTCTCTCATCCAGTAGGTTGCATTTCCATTTTGTTGATGGTTCCATTTTCTGTGCAGATCTTTTTAGTTTGATGTGATCACATTTGTTTAACTTTTGCTGCCTTTGAAAACACACAAAGCCTGAACATTATAAAACACAAAGAAGGTGAGAAATGTGGAGCCTAAATATATGCCAGGTCAAATTATGGCATATAATCTCAAAGAATGATTTATTATTATTATCCTATAACATTTTTCATAAATATATTCAACCATAAATTAATTAAGTGCAAACACCTCTGGGAAAATTACTAAGAGTAAGGATATGAAATCAAGTCACAAATATATATATTGTACCACTTAAAGTCTCTGTTGTGAGCTTATAAAATATTTCCAGCTGGTAGGTAATGGTAGTGTGCTATTATCAAACACTAATATATTAAACAATGACACCTTTAGTACATGTTTCAGCGGCACAATAAGCTTCTCTTATATAATAAACCCCTCCAGTTTTATTGTAAAGCCGGGAGCTGTTTCACTATTGTGAAACACACGAAGTAGAACATTTATTGCTATTATGCCAAATAAATGAAGTGAAACAACAAAGAGGCCCTTAAATGAACTGTATTTTATGGCTACAGCACAGAGAAGATTAAATGAAAAACCAACTTGGAATCCATTCAGTCATTTTACTTATTCGTTTGTCTGTGTGAGAGCACAGTCCGTTCTGAACAGGAGGAGAAGCCCTAAATTCTAGTACTGTATTATCATGACAGAATTACAAAAAAGGCCTAAACCAAGAGTAAAGAAAATAGGCCTAGTATATAATATCTGAATTATGCAATTTTAAATACAGAGATGGATGGAAAGGAATAAAAACTGGTTATTTTCCAACTTCATATGGATATGATAAAGCCAAAGAGGTTTAAATTTCACTGGGAAGCATGCTGATATTTAGTATAGAGCACAGCCACAAATTACATTTTTATTTATTTATTTTTATTTTTTTTTAATTTATTTATTTTTAAAAGATTTTATTAATTTATCAGGTTGAGAGAGCAAGAGAGAGAGATGTATGGTGGGGGGGGGGGTGCAGGGGCAGAGTGGGAGTGAAAAGAGAGGGGGAAGGAATCTCAGACTGCCCTGAGCTGGGTGCCCAACATGGAGCTTGATCCCGGGACCCTGAGATCATGACCTGAGCCAAAACCAAGAGTTGGAGGTGTAACCGACTAGGCATCTGGCACCTCTCAAATAACATTTTAAATTTTTTTTTTAATTTTTATTTATTTATGATAGTTACAGAGAGAGAGAGAGAGAGGCAGAGACACAGGCAGAGGGAGAAGCAGGCTCCATGCACCGGGAGCCTGATGTGGGATTCGATCCCGAGTCTCCAGGATCGCGCCCTGGGCCAAAGACAAGCGCCAAACCGCTGAGCCACCCAGGGATCCCTCAAATAACATTTTAAAAGACCCTGTTTAAAATCCAAATTCTTGGGACCCCTGGGTGGCTCAGTGAGCTTTTGCCTTTGGCTCAGAGCATTATCCAGGTGCAGGGATTGAGTCCCACATCAGGCTTCCTGCGTGGAGCCTGCTTCTCCCTCTGTCTATGTCTCTGCCTCTCTCTCTCTCTGTCTGTCTTTCATTAATAAATAAAATCTTAAAAAAAAAAAAATAGAATCCAAACTCTTGAAACTTTGGTTTCTAAACTTTAAAAAATGTGATTTTAAAAAATATATTTTATTTATTTATTCATGAGAAACACACAGAGAGACAGTCACAGGCAGAGGGAGAAGCAGGCTCCATGCAGGGAGCCTTACATGGGACTCGACTCCGGGACTCCAGGATCAGGCCCTGGGCCGAAGGCAATGCTAAACCGCTGAGCCACCCAGGCTGCCCCCAAAATGTGATTTTTAAAAAAGATTTTATTTATTTATTTGCGAGAAAGAGAGAGAGAGAGAGCACCAGAGACAATAGAGACACAAGTGGGGAGGAAGCGGAGTGGGGGAGAAGAATACATAGAAGCAAACCCCCATTCAGCAGGGAGCCTGATGTGAGGCTCAGTCCCAGGACCTGGGATTCATGACCTGAGCCTCAGGCAGATGCTTAATTGTCTGAGCCACCCAAGCGCCCCCAAAATGTAATTTTTTTAAAAAATGTAATTTTGGGGAGTGGTAACGTATGAATTCTTTTCATATCTTGATAAATATCTTCTATTTCCTTAAGTCATGTCCCATATTTTTCAAATTACTCTTATTAGCCTTATTCTTATTTTATGTTCCTATAAAGTATATTTGCTAATATGGGAATATTAATTTATGTAAACCTGTGTCAATGTTGACACTAAAGACAGCAGCATATACTGTCATAAGCAGTTGCAGAAAATCAATTGTCATACATATTTAAAATCAGCATGATGTTGGAATGGGTTACAATGATATGTTATTGATCTCTCCTTAAAATATTATAACAACTGTGATTTATAAATAAATCACTTTTCTGGGACCATAGCATTATCTATATATGAGGCCAGCAGCAGTGCTCATTTTTATATCTGTCAATTCTTTTCCAAGCCTTTTCTTTCATAATAACAAAGCTAGCACATAAATTTGCCTGCCACTGACAGCAAAAATCATCTGCCCCTCTCAGTGCTGCTGGGGTTTTTTTCTATCTGTATGTTTAATCCCTCTCCTGAGCCACTAGCCCTCATAAATACATGTGAATTTGAAAGAAAAAGAAGAGGAAGAGGAAGAAGGAGGAAGAGGAAGTGAAGGAGGTAGGAGAAGGGGGGGAGAGGGAAGGAAGAGAAGTAAGGGAAGAAGTGAAGTAAGGGAAGAAGAAGGGATGGGAGGAAGGGAGAGAAGGAATGTACCTAATCCCATTACTAAGGAGATATTTTCCTTTTCTCATTGTGAAGAGTTTTGGGGGAAATGTAGTTTATTTTAAATATCTCTATTCTTCTTTCAATCTCTTTTTCTCCTGTATAATTCTTCAATAAACCCATTAATTAGCTTCTCCCTCATGATATTTTTTCATTATTTTGGCTTTGGGCACACTATTTTTTCCTAGTCCTTTGCTATACTTACAGTAGATGCTTCTATCTCACTCAATGTTTCATGTTCTGACCTAAAGTCAGAAAAATAGTTGATCGACATTATTCTTAACCAGTGTTTGTGTGTCCCATATGAATAGTAAGCAGATTTAGGTCTTTCTCTTTCGTTCTCTCTCTTTTTTCCTTCTTTTTATTTTTTTTTCCCTAAAATAATAAAAAGCATGTATCCTAAAAAGAGTAGTATAGTACTAGTATTACTGGTGGAAGTTTTGAGTGGTAATTTAGCTAAAGTAGTGTGAGGATTATGTACTTGGGTCACAGGAGCTAGAATTCAATCAGGGTTGTAGAGATGTATCCTCTAGATGATTACAAACATGCCAGTCGAATAATTAAGAAAATAACTTGGCATTTGCCCATTAAAAATTGTACTAATATAGATTCTATGTTCATTACCTACATAAGAGCTATCTATGAAGCCAAATCTAACAAAAGGATATAAATAATTTTGGAATAAAGATACTGCCTGTTTTCCAGTCTCCCAGGGAGGAAATAAAAAGGAACAAGTAAAGGTAAATGACTTTTCTCTTAATTAGGCTATTTGAAAATAGATTATTTTAGAGATCTCCACCCTAATATGGTCTGGGTGTTGTCGGCTGAGCCTGAAGCTTACAGCATACCACAAAGTGTTTCAGGAAAAAATACGATGTGAATGTGGGTATGTAAACACACACACCAAAGAAAAGAACAAAAAATAAAGAGCCATAGAGAGAATAAAAACCAAATGGTGCAAAATGAAAGCAACAACTGAATCAGGGAAAGGGGCCATTGGAACTTCTTGTGATCTTCTTACAACTGTTCCATAAATTTGGAAATAACAAAATTAACAAACACATAAAAAATCTCAAATACAGAAAGAAAAAGACTGAGCTAGATAGAGAAAAGCCAAGAAGACTTTGGAGAAATAAATAGGGTCCGGATCATCTAGGGCTTTGTGGCCTGTGGTCTGGGGTTGGATTTTACTCCAGCTGCATGAAAGGCATTAACTGATTTCTAGTAAAACCTGTTTTGATGGAAACAAAAGTGCTATTGATACTATATTTTTAAAAACCAATATATAAAATCTATTTGCAATAGGACCTCAATTTTCTAAAGTAATAGAGATATAAAATATGTTTAAGTTGAGAAAAACATTAACATGTTTATCTCTGTATTGTGTGATTTTTACTGTATTTGAAAAATGTGTATGTTTTCTCAATTATTGGTAACATGTCACATAAATATAATATTAGGAATATATTTTAAACTTGGATAACTCAAAATTCATTGTAAAACTTGTGTTTGAATTTTATTTAAATTATCTTTAATCTGAATTTTATACTAATAAAATTGATTTTGGAATTGCAAAATGTTAATGTTGAAGAAAACAATAAAGATCTACTTAAGTCAATATAAAATCATTGTTCTTGAAAACATTATATAATGATATAATGAAACATTTCAGGAAATACCACATAATATCCTTTAACTTTAGAGTTTTATATTACATTAGAATTTGAAAGGCTAAAAAAATTAGAGATTTTTAATTTTGATTAACTGATTGTTTTCTAAATTTATTTTCATTTAACACTCACTATAATTTTTGGTAGCACAAGATGTAGTACTAGCAATATTACTATAAGCTGCTCATTTTTTAGGTGAGATAACTTAAATCTAAGAATGAGGTTCCCTGCCTGAAATTACATATCAGGGGTGGAATAGGAACTAGAAGAGAGGCTTTTTTTTTTTTTTTAATTTTATTTATTTTATTAGAGAGGAAGAGGAGAGGCAGAGGGAGAGACTCTCAAGAAGGCTCCACTCCCAGCACGGAGCTCCACACTGGGCTTGATCTCACAACTTAGATAATGACCTGAGCTGAAATCTAGAGTCTGCTGCTTAACTGAGTTACCCAGGTGCCCCACAGAACCAAGGCTTTTAAACTAGGGTTTATAGCCTGTAGGTACAGCCCAATGCTTAGTACTTGGCTCTAGTAGTTCCAAAAAATCTAAATGGTGGAAATTTAATTGAAGGCACACCAAAAGGTTTATTATGTTTAAACAAATTTTTAAATTTTGTAAAAAAAATCATTATTTATTATAAAATTATTATATTTGCTACAGGCTTCAAGAATTATCACAAATTCATAGACTATCATTCTGTTTCAAATATTAATCCTACAGAAATGCCTTTCATGCTAGATAAACAAGAAATGGGAGGCAAAAAAGCCAAAAAAGAAAGATGAGTATAAAGAATCCATTTAAAAATAATTGTAAGGAAGACTTACTATATACCTGCATATGTGTTTAATTCAAATGTAATTTTTTGTTTACCTCATTCACAATATTTCTTTAGTCATATTTTTAACTTAAATTCCAGAAGGACACTCAAGAGAGCAAAATGGTCACTGTATTTTTTCTTTTATTTTTGAGACATGAATTTTTAATCAGTGTTTGATCACATAGATACCATGATGTCCTAAGGAGTTTTGTTCCTGATATGTATCACTTTATGGAATGAAAATCCCCACATGCTTATGAAGGATTCCATGGATTATATTTCCCTGGAAAATTGCCATTTATATTCAGTTTTGTTTAATGTAAATAATACTGCCTTAATGATGTCTTTTATCTTCAAAATAAATAGTTTTGAAAAAATAATTCATATGAGGAAGAAAATATTATTTGAAAAGAAAAAAGATCAAAACTTTAGATAAAAATTGACTGTTAAGAACTAAGTTGAAATAAATTGACAGTGCCATTGTTAGAGCAGTCTTCAATGTGTTATGCTTCAGTTATATCAGATAAATTGCTATAACAAATAGACTCAAAATGTATATTGGCTTAAACATAATACATATTAAATTTTACTGATATTGCCATCCAGTTTTGGTATTATTGATCAGTAGGTGGTTCTAGTCCACATGTTGACTCACGGGCACAGATTTTCTCCATGTAGTTTTTTTATTTCCCAGTGCCTTATTAGTAGCATGCAGCTGTGGGGGAAGAGACACAGCGTCCCTTAAAGGTCTGGGACTGAAAGAGCACATTAGGAGTCTATTCATATTACAGTGATAAGAACTACTAACTTGGGACAGTACTAGCCATGGGAAGTGTAAGCTTGTTCATGTAGTCCTTGGCTGGACAGCCACTTTTTAGCTACAATTATATACCATGAATGGAAGATTGCAAATTGATAGATAACTAGACACTTCTACCATTAAAAAATATATGCCGAGATATGCATGATAATTACAAACAACCCTTAATAAACATTTACTTTTTACTAATTATACTGTACTTAAATTCTAAAAAACGTAATCAAAATTAAGAAGCATTTTTTTAAAGATTATCAGAGTAATAGCAACATCCTCCAAAAATGCACGTGTATGTGAATCATAGCATACTTGAACTAAAGTAGCAGTTATTGATTATTGTTTTAAATGGTGCTTAAATGGACTTATATGTGACCTTCCCAGCCTCATTTTTCTTTACTATGGACAGTCACTCTTCTCTGAACAGGCCATTACTCTCTCACACATGTACAGGATGATAGAATGAATTCATTTTCTTTACTTGATAAACTCTAAATTTCCCTTAAGTAGACCACTCAACTATTTCCTACTCTAAAACATTCAGTGGCATTAGGTAGAATGAGTGCATTTCCACACTGGTCCTGCAGCCCAAAGATTAGTAACTAGTGACAAAACCTAAAAGGAATCAACCTCTTAGAACAACTCATGCTTAATATTACTCACGGAGCAGATTACATTTTTTCAAAAAAATGGCCACAGGAATATTGCGGATCTTACATGGTCTAACAGAAATGGGGGCAGAATCGGTTTTCCCTTTGAATCTGTGCAGAATTCTGTGCCTCAAGAAATATACAGAAATGAAGCTGTAGCTTCAGTCATAAAAATGTATGGCTACTCTCTTTCTTTTGCTCTCACTTTCTCTCCCTTTCCCTTACTTTCTTTACCTCTCAGAACATTTACCCCTGGACAATAGCCCCCATTCTGAGAGAAAGCCCAAAGTAGGCCTCCCAAAGAGAACACATGAATAAAGAAACTGGAGACTTCTAGCCAACAGCATCAACACCTGGACATGTGAGTTAACTTGAAGCCAGATGACTCCAGCTTCCAGGATATTCCAAGTATATTATCTATGCCCCCAGACCTTGTGAAATAGAGACAAACAACCTCACTATCCCATCTGATCTCCTTACCTCCAAAACTCTGAACCTAATAAAAGTTTTTTATTTATGACACTAAATTTTGGAATAATTTGTTAAATAGCCAGAATTATTGATATACCCATTTAGACACAAAAAGCCAAGTAGGTTGACATACTTCATATCCTTATTAAAGATCAAGAAGAGATTAGAGATATCATGGATGGGATCAGTAGAGTGTAGCTGAAAATGACTAACACACACAATGGACTTGGGCTAGAAACACATTATGATATTGGTAACCTAAGCATAAACATATCCAACAGCAACACATTCAAAACTTTTGTGTTCTAATAATAATTTATTATTATCTTCTTAATAAGGAATTAGCAAAGAATCCCTAGTGTGGAACGCCAAAGGAAAATGTCTTTATTCTAGTTGTATTCAAGTATTTTCTGTGATTCGTTTTTTATTTCCATTCTTTGATTTTTTACCACGTGTAAATGTGTATTGGAAAATCCCTCCCATGTATAAGACCCATATTCTCGGTCTTTGTTAAAAAACATCACAAAATTTACTAGAAATACAGTTTCGATCAATTAATTGCAGGCAGTCTGACTCCCTCTAACACTTTCTGTGAAATAACTGGCCACTTACTTCCAGTTAGCTTTGGAGTGGCTCTCCTCTGTATCTTTGTGACCTGGCAGCTTTTGGATCTTAATTCTAAGCCCAGGGTCAGGATACTGCATCCTGCCTATGCTGTGGAAATGATTGGGATTAACTCTCCGTCTGGTCAGCAATGAAAAGTACCTCCCTGTGTTAGAAGCTAATGACTGACTTTCCCCATTGGACAGCACAGAAATGCTGACCCCGTCTGTATGGCATTGTCAAATACCTGCCCTGGCGGAGGAAGCTTGGAAGCACTCTCATTCACACAGTCACCTCTGCGATAGAGACTACCAAACCCAATTATTTTTTTATTTTGTTGTGATCCACCTGGCTAGAATCTCAGCTCCATAAGAACAGAAAACCTGTCCCATCTTTATTTCCGCAATGCTAAGAACAACTTCTCATGTAGAAGAGATGCTCAATAAGTATTTTTTCATGAACCTTTTATATGGATATCTTAAAATTAAAATTAGTATCTGGCAATAATGCTGCTCTTTTCATTCTTGCCAATTATTTACAGTTGTTCTTTACCTTTTTCAGACATCCAGTTTTTAACTCGTCCTCTTTCTCTCAAGCTATAAACCCTGCCATATGTGGTTTTTTAATATAGGCTATTCTCCATGTGGACCACTTCAACCAAGCCCCTGTCTATACCCATAATGGCGATGTGTAAAAATGCAAGGAGAGAGTAACCACAATTACACCACTTTCATCCCTTACAAAGGCAGTTGAACTTGAACAGAGAAACATGTCATTGAATATAATATAATGCATAGTTAGGTCCAAGAATTCCCAGTCTCTGATCTTCATGGCCCTTTTGAACTACTAGAGAGACATTTCTGTTTGACCAATAAGTCTGATCCCTCCTTATTTCCAAGTCTATTTCCAACCTTCTTCACTTACTCGATTTCCTTTACATACTACCTTTCTACTCACTCTGGGTAGGTAATCCTTCGTTGACTGAAAAGATAGAATCCATCAGACACTTCATCCATCCTCTGTGCTCTTGTGGTCTTATGGAAACTTGTCACTATCCTTCCATCCATCTGCCCACACACTCGTTTTCATACCTAACAGAAGAAAATGTGTCTCCGACCATTTACTCCAGATCAAACCTATCATCTATGCCAGCCTCTTCACCACCAAAATCTGAGAAATTATCCCAAATGTCTTACTCTTCAACCTTTCACTTTTTGTTGGCTCATCACTTCAACATTTAAACCCAAAATTTCTTGCAACTTTTATGAAAAAAAAAACAAAAAAACGATTCTTTTTTCCCTCTTGAAGTACCAGCCTTTCTCTCTATCTCCTTCCAGAAATTATCTTCTTTACTTGAGGTTTCTACTTCCATACTTCTAATGAACTCATCAAATACTTCTTCTCTTTTTTTCCCTTCATCCCCCATCCAACCACTTCTTCATTGAAATAGTCACTTATTTTTGATAAATATGATTGGCATTAATTGGATTTTATATTTGTATATTTTAAAGATTTAATTATTTGAGAGATAGCATGTACATGTGTGATTAGGGGGAGGGGTAGAGGGAGAGGGAGAGAGAATCCCAAGCAGAATCCTTGCTGAGCATCGAGCCTGACAAGGGGCTGGATTTCATGATTGGAGCTGAAATCAAGAGTCAGATGCTTACCCAACCATGCCACCCAGGCATCTTGGTATTTTTATATTTTATCCCCAGACCAGATTCTAGCTTTTGATAATTTGAATTTTGCCTTGATGTTTTTACTTCCATTTACTCCAGTTCCACCACTCTGTTTTTCCTGTTTTTCTCCAATCACTTCTTAATAAGTCTGAGTTTCTCTTACTATATACCTTCAGTGTTTGTTTCTTTGTGTAAAATATTATTTTTCCCTCTTTATGCTATACCATTTCTCTGGATGATATCATTTCTATCTTGTTTTAATTATTAAATTGGAATGCTATTCAATTCTAAATGCATATATTCATCCCAGATTTATTTAATGGGTTCCAGACCTATATATCTAATTACCTAATGGGCATCTACACTTGGGTTTTCCACAGTCCTTACAATTCATCTCAGTTCTTACAAATTCCAGTTATTATAAATACTAGAGTGACCTCATAATTTACATATCTTTTACATTTTTTTCATGCCTGTATGCCTTAAATAGAGAAATTAAAAGACCTTGTGGTTTTGATATTTCTAAACAAGACTTAACTACAGGAAATTTTGGTAAAATTGTGCAAAATGCATTCTCTACATATGTTGCCGGGAATTAGGGCACAGACTCCACCCTCTGCCCTAAGGAGCCATTGACCTTGGATCAATGTTCAGTCAGTGAGAACCTTTAGTTCCTACTTCTCAGCCCTCAAAAGAAACCACTCTCAGTTCCTTCACTATATTCCTGGGATCTCCAGTATAACTCCAATGATGTTTTATAAAATGCAGAAAGCTTCCTAGAAGCATCTTTTTGTTTAGTCCTACCATAGATCCCAGAGGAAATAATCTTGGTGAGGAAGAATCCAGAAAGGAAAACAGGAAGATCTAACAAAATGCAATTTGATACTTTAACTAAGTGTTTTTTCATATTTGCACAAACTAAATATTTTAACAAAAATATTTTAAGTAATATGGGAAGTCTACAATAATTTTGTTTTGTCTTTAAAAGGATTGATCTTCCAATCACTGTTGTGTGAGAAACATAAATATACTTTTTACTTCTCTCACATGAAAAGTTGTAGGGAAGGACTGTAAACCACCAAAGATACACTCTAGACCTCACTAATCTCTCCCCTCCAGGGCATATGAGCCAAACTGTAGCTGTCGATTTGCTTTTCCAAATACACAGTAAATTTTCCAAACCACAGGCAGAGAGATGTTTTGGAATTCAGATTTTTTTTTTTTCCAGATTTTACAAAGTTAACATGCCCTAAGTATTATTTTTTTCAGATTTTACAAAGGTAACATGCACTAAATATTATTACTAAACAATTCTGAGAAAACGCTATAATCGTAAACATTTGTATGACTCAACTGTGATAAGTAAAGACTCAAAGAGCCACATGTAAGTTTAGGTCAGGTTTTCTAACTAAATAGAATCACACCAAACTTAAGCCCAATGCCTGTTATATTTTTGGAGACTTAGATTTTGAAACTGCAGGAAAAAATGTGGATCTATATCTCTTGAGAGTCAGAATGCAGTGAACAATAACAAAAGACGAAGATCAAGAACTTCAACATATAATTGGAAATGTAAGTATATAATCCCTGGACTGCATAAAGTGTGTTAAATCAAACTGGATATAATTACTTTGCTGGAATTTACTTTTAAGCTCACAAGAAAACGAGACAAAGAAGAAAAGGAAAGTAACAATGACTAGCTAGCATACATTCCTGAAGGTTCAAAGCTGTTAGTTCTTGAATTGTCTTGGTTTAGATAAAGTAATCAGCCATTTAGTGTTTCACACTCCTAATTCCTAAAGTGGAAAATGATCCCTGTTCTCTCTTACCTTTAAGAAAAATGGCCTAATCTCAAAGTATGTATAATAGAATGTGAAAGTCATGGACTAAGGACACCATTTTTTGTGATGATTTTGACATATTTAATTAAAATATATTTCTGTTCTTATTTGGAAGGACCTAATCTTTAATGAGTGTTTGATAAAAATAGTTAAGAAATTCTACTTCCCAGGGAACAATTGTTTTTATTAAAATATAACATTAAAATGTTCTGAAATAAATATTTCTTTACATTTTTAAATGTTTAGAAATGTTCAAAAGTTAAAATATCACACCAGCTCTAAAAGCCTAATGAACATGACTAGCTTAAGAAATGCTATCCATTTAGTTTTATATAGAAGAACTTGATTTAAAATGTCAAGTTGATGTCTTTGTTACAGAGTATGAAAATATTTTAGTGGTTGTTTTTTTTTCCATTGTTTTCTAGATGAAACTATTTGACATCTAACCAATTTGTGGTTTAATTGAATGATAATTCCATTTCAACTCAAGATTTTATATGCCTTACTAAATTTTGCTATATACTCCATATGATCCTTGTAATTTGAAACATTAGAGGGCCCACTTTTATACATCTTCTTTTACCTCTAAAATAATCCTTAGGTCTGTTTTCATTATTTTATTCAATCCTCATTGCCGTAGCACATGACCTTACCTCCTGTCAGTTGCATTGCTTTGACTTTTACCAATTGTAACATTCTATAATTCTTAGAGATTTTTGTCTGCTGAAAGAAATAACTGCAAAAATGTGTGTTTTACTTAATATTCAATTATCAAAAATATTCACCTTAAAACAAAACTTTGTGTATTCGTTGGGGTTCTTCAGAGACATAGAATCAATAGAGTATTTTTAGAAATATATATGAGATTTATCATAGGAATTGGTTCATGAAGTTATGAAAGTCATGAAGTTCAACAATCTCTAGTCTGCAAGCTGGAAACACAGGAAACTGGTGGCATAATTATCTGAGTCTGAACGCCTTAAAATCAGGGAAACTAAGAGTTTAATAATGGGTTTACTTAAATTTTTTTTTTTTTAATTTTTATTTATTTATGATAGTCACAGAGAGAGAGAGAGAGAGAGAGGCAGAGACACAGGCAGAGGGAGAAGCAGGCTCCATGCACCGGGAGCCTGATGTGGGATTCGATCCCGGGTCTCCAGGATCGCGCCCTGGGCCAAAGGCAAGCGCCAAACCACTGCGCCACCCAGGGATCCCCAATAATGGGTTTACTAAATGGGTTTACTAATCCCAGTCCAATTTGAAGGCCTGAGTACCCACAATTCTGATAGCTGAGAGCAGAAAAGATGGACGTCCCAGCTCAAGAAGTCAGAGAATTTGCCCCTCCTTTGTGTTTTTGTTGTATTCAGATCCCCCAATGGATTGGATGATTCAGGTCCACATTGGTGAAGGAACATATCTTCACTCAGTCTACTGAAACAAATGCTAACCTGCCAGAAACACCCTCACATACACCCAGAAATAATGTTTCACCAGCTCTTTGGGCATCTCTGCGCCCCATCAAGTTGACACACAGAATTAACTATCACAGTTTGAAAAAAAAAAGAAAAGATTTCTTTTGCCTTAAAATATTAAAATACATTTGAAATTTAAAATATGAAAAATCTGGTAAATTCTAATCGAATTAATTGTAAACTCATTCAGATGATAGTTTTGGATGGATCAAATAAAAGAAAAATACGTTGTTAATATCATGAAAAAAGTACATCATCACAAGAGAACCTACAGATGTTAAATTGTTTTTCTTTTTTCTTTTTTTTCTAAATTGTTAATAAGGCAATATTAATGTATTTATTTCAGTAATTTATTAAAGATTATTTATTCATGACAGATACAGAGAGAGAGAGGCAGAGACACAGGCAGAGGGAGAAGCAGGCTCCATGCAGGGAGCCCAACGTGGGACTTGATCCTAGGTCTCCAGTATCACACCCTGGGCCGAAGTCAGCACTAAACCGCTGAGCCACCCAGGCTGCCCTATTTCAATAATTTTGACAACCTAGAACAGAGCTTATAGGCCAAATGTGCTCACTGCCTATTTTTATACAGCTTATGAGCTAATTTTAAATGATTGAAAAATACAACAGAAGAATAATATTTTGACCTATGAAAATTACATGAAATTCACATTTTGGTGTCTATAAGTACAATTTCATGGAACATAGACACACATATTCATGTATATATTGTCCCTGGCTGCTTTTATGCTATAATGGCAGAGGTCAGTAGATGCTACACAAAACTTATATGATGCCCTCATATTGTGCTCTTTTGCACAACACAAACTACAGTGAAACAGTTGCTATTTTATAGCACTTCAAGTTGAACTCCAATTAAGTGAAATGCAATCTTCTGGAAAAGAATTTAATACTTCTCATTAGTCAATTTGTCTTAAAAAGTGTATTATATCTGTATTATAAAAATATAATCTATTGTTAATATATTTTGAATTTTTCTCTTGTTATGAAAGTATTTAATTACCTTGATGTTGAGCCTTAGTCTACGCAGCCTAAAATATTTACTATCTGGCCCCTCAGAGAAAAAAATGTTGACTTCTGGCAAAGATGAAATAAATTACTTGAAATACACATATTACCAAACAACTGTAGCACATAGAAAATTGGAATAGTCTATTTATCAAATAAAATGAATTTATAATTTAAAAATTTTCCACAGAGGAAACTTCAAGCACAGATGGCTTCACTGATAAAAATTCTATTATACATTTAAGGAAAAATACATATATTTAAGAAAAAAATATGTTTGTGTGGATAATTCTGCACAAACTAAATTAGAAAAAGGTGGATAGGGATCCCTGGGTGGCGCAGCGGTTTGGCGCCTGCCTTTGGCCCAGGGCGCGATCCTGGAGACCCGGGATCGAATCCCACGTCGGGCTCCCGTTGTATGGAGCCTGCTTCTCCCTCTGCCTATGTCTCTGCCTCTCTCTCTCTCTCTCTGTGTGACTATCATAAATAAATTAAAAAAAAAAATTAAAAAAAAAAGTTATAAAAAAAAAAAAAAGAAAAGAAAAAGGTGGATCACTTCCCAATTCATATTATGAGGCAATAACTCTGACCAGACAAAACATCACAAGAAAAGAAAACTACAGATAAAAACCTTCATAAACCTTAACCAAGAAATCAAAATTGGCAAGTGAAATCCAGCCAGATATAAATGGGTCAGATATCATGACCAAGTGGGGTTTACTTAAAAGCAAGTTGGAATTAACTTAAAAATAATAATACAGTACAGTATACTAAAAAAAAAGGAAAAAGAAAAATTTGCTGCTCATATCAATAAATGAAAAAATCTTGATTAATTCAATGTTCATTCATTATAAAATTTCAACAAACTAGGAATTTAAGGAAGCTCCTGATTCTCTCATTAATAATAAAATCTACCATCATGCTTCATGGTGAAAAGCTGAATGGTTTCTCCCTAAGATAGAGAAAAAGTGAGAAAAGTCCAGTCACACTTCTATGTATTCTAAGCTGTTGCATACATTTGTGTCAACAGTGCCTTGATTGCTGTATTTTTCTTTAGTAGCCTTCATATCAAGTATTATGAATTCTCAAATGTATTATTTTGTTTAAAGCATTTTTGGGATCACTCTAGATTCTTTTCCTTTTTTCTTTTTTTTTTTTTTTTTAAAGACTATTTATTTGAGAGGGAGAGAGATAGTGCAGGCCCACTGTGGATGGGGAGGACAGAGGAAGAAATAGACTCCCCACTTAGTGCAGAGCCTGAGATCATGACCCGAGCCCAAATCACATGATCAGATGTTTAACTGACTGATCCACCCAGGTGCCTTAAGGTTCACTGCCTTTCCATATAAATTCTAGACTAAGATGATTAATTGCTTTAAAGAAAAAAGAAAGAAAAAAAAAGAAAGAAAAGAAAAGAAAGAAAAGAAAAGAAAAGAAAAAAAGAAAAGAAAAGAAAAGAAAAGAAAAGAAAAGAAAAGAAAAGAAAAGAAAAGAAAAGAAAAGAAAAGAAAAGAAGAAACCTATTGGAATTTTTACCTGTGTTGTGTTAAATTCATAAACATGTTTGGGGAGAATTGGCATCTTAACATTATTGAGTCTTCTGATTCATGAATATAACATCTATTTCCCTGCATTTATCTAGGCTTTTAAAACATATAATTCAAAAATATATAGTATTTGGTGTACAAATCTTGCACATATTTTGTTAAATTTAACAAATTTAAAATATGGCTGATGGTATGTTTGTTTTACATTTCATTTGCCAAATTTTTCATTGCTAGTATATAGAAATAATGACCTTTGTGTAATAACATTGTATATTGTAGCTTTGCTAAATTCACTTGTTATTTCTAGTGGCATTTATTTTTAGCTTGCTTAAGATTTTCTAAATGTACAATTACATCCTCTGTGAAAAAAAATCAGATTTTTATTCTGTTCCAATATTTGGTGCCTTATTGCATAGTCTAGGATGGCCATATGGCACATAACAATATTACATTCACCTATATTTCTGCCTTCTTTGATATTCTATGTAACATGCAAAATATTTTCTTATGTTTTTGGACTACTGATCCCTAATCTGATCCCATCTATTGCCTCATTGTTTACTATTTTTACTTCTTATTTTAAAGACAGTGCATCCGACTATGGGAGATTTGAACTGTCAAATTTTATTATACTACTACAAACATGCCAGGCATTCTTCTCATCCCAAGTCTTCACCTGTGCTATTCTTTCTGTACAAAACAAAATTACTTCAAATAGCCAAAGAGCACATTCTTTTGCTTTTTTTCAGGTCTCTGCTCATGTTTCCTTATCAGTGAATCTACCCCAACTACCCTATATAAACATAGTAGTCACTTTCTGGGGGCTCACTAAGACCCCTACCAAGATTTACTTTTCTTAATGCCATTTATTAACATTTAGTGTATTATTATATTTATTTTCTTTCCATATTAGAATTTGAGCATCAGAATAGGTACAAAATATATTTTGTTCACTCTGGCATCCTCATCAATTATAACACTGTCTGACAAATTATGAGTGCTCAATAAATATTTTGTGGAGGAGTGAATGAATGAAAGAATGAATGAATGAATGAATGAATATATCATACCAATGGGAACTCAAAATACTTTGTATTTATTCAGTATATTGACAAGTGATAGTTATGGTCAATGCAAGGGCAAGATAATTTGAGGATTTATAGAAGCATTTTTTAAAAAATACAGTATTTTGGTGAACATTAAACATGTACAGAAAGTATATAAACAAAATGTGGCAGAGAACACTTATATTTTAAAGTGGAATGAATAGCATGTGTTTCATGAATTAGTAGAGGAAAATATTACAAAGGAAATAAGTTGCTTCCTAAGTCCTTCATGAAGCTCAAAGCTGCTGCTTTCTATGGGCCAGATTTTGACATACAAGAAATCATATTCCATATTTTCCAATACTACAGGAAGATTTCTTATACCTTTTCTAGACCAGAAAGAAAAAAAAAAAAAACTCAGTTCTTTCAGGAAATAACTGGCTACAATACATCCCATTTTCATTTTTACATTCCAGTTTAATGTAGATACTAGAAAATGACCAGATTCTCTAAACCAACAAAGTGATTATCTACATGGTCATCAGCAGTAGTGGAGTAATTATAGAGAGATGCAAACAGATTTAAAGGAGATAGCATTGCTGCATGGGGATGGATCCACTCAGCAGGAAACAGCAGTACATTTCTAGTCTGAGATGCACTTTCCAAGTTCCCCAAGGTTTCTACAAGATCATACAGCTGCTGCATACTGTGTGGTGAATTCCCTCCAAGCTTCAACATGAGTTCTGGCTGTGTCATCACCCTTTTATCATTATTTTGGAAGAACTGACACTAACAATCTATATAATACTTTTTAAAATAAAATGTTAACCATGGTAGGAACTTATCAGCAAGGACACACATTTTTCCCTGGGCATGAGAAGGAGGGGTGAGAAGAGCATTAAGAGGAATGCAAGTATCCCTAAAGCGATTCTTTGTCCTGTTTTTTGGGGATCCAAGAAAATAGACACCAAGTAAAACATGTAAACCTACAAGGAGAAAGACACTGTAAATGATGGACCAATAGTAAGGTGTATGCATATATGTTTGTCTAGGTAAATATTAAAGTAGGACATGTTACAAATTTAAAGATAGAAAAAGAATGTTCTATTTACATTTCAGAAGGAATGAGCTATATTAAAAGAAAATGAAAGCAGGCTGTGAAATTTCTTACCACTCACTGTCGGGATGCCTGGGTGGCTCAGTGGTTGAGCATCTGCCTCTGGCTCAGGTCATGATCCCAGGACCTTGGGATCGAGTCCCACATCAGGCTCCCCACAAGAAGCCTGCTTCTCCCTCTGGAAATGTCTCTGCCTCTGTGTATCTCATGAATAGATAAATAAAATCTTTAAAATTTCTTACCATTGTTATTACACTGTTTCTGATACCACGATTATTTCCTCAGTCTAAATAAAATATGTATTTATATATGTTTATTTATATATAGGGTAGGAAAAATATTTATATATACACATGCATATTATATGCATACACATATGCATATTCACCAATATAAAGTGGGTAGGATATATAACAGAAGGTAAGTTATTTTTTCCAAAACCAGGAATTGTTTAGCAAGTTGAAAGTTCATTTATTGTTTTCAAATATAATCATAGCTTTTTCTGGGAGTTAATCCACAAGCTATTATTCAGTGTTGCCTATAATAACATTATTCAGCATTTTTCTGGGTAATAGTAGTTCTAGGACAAATATGTAAATAGAGTACCTTTTTATTGTAGGTTATCTAGAATTTAGAATTCTCTCAATTAACTGCCTTTAACACCTTTTTTGATACTTTTTAAATTGAGAGATTCTTGTAATTCCAGCTTAGAACTGAGTAAAAACTAACTAAAATTGGAAATAATAGCTTAAGTGTCAGACTGACAAGACCAGACTGTCTGGTTTTCAAGAAATAAATATTTGCAGAGATCTTCAGGAAACGTATTTTTCATAAGAGCACCTGAATGAAATTATCCAGTATTAAAAAACATTAATACAAAAAAAAAAACATTAATACAGTTTTATGTAAACAAGTGTATTTTGCTTTTATAAAGAAACCAAAGGTCTTTGACACAATTATTATATTCTTATACACCAATAGTATATTTTTATGATTAACAGTATTTATGAACTACTTTGTGGAAACCGGGGAGATTGGAAAAATAGGGATAAATTTCAATGAACAAGTTGGTAAATGCAGAAGCAGAAATATAAAGGTCAAAATTAGCATTTCTGGCTAGATATATTAAGATCTTTTATTCTTTTACTCAATTTGTTTAAATATTTTCATGTTAAAAAGTCAGAATGACTCCTATTAAAATTTTATAGTGGAGTTTGTCTTCCACAAGCGTGGGCTAACAAATCACCTAAACCATCAAAAGTAACCAGAGTTGACAATGAAATTAGATTTTGTAAATGAACTATGACATGTTCATCTTTGATATTCTAGACTTAAATTTCAAGGAGCAACCTCATATGCCCAATATGATAGGCATATTAATGGCCTTTCAGAGCTGTCCACATCCAAATCCCTGAAACCTATAAATGTTACTGTACCCAGCAAAGGAAGAATAAGGTGGCAGATAGAATTAAGGGTGCTAATCAATTGCTTAACACAGGGAGATTATCCTTGTGGTTCCAATATGATTGTAAGGGTCTCTAATGTGAAAACGGGAAGCAGAAGTTTTAGTGTTTGAATGATGCTGTATAAGAAAGACTCAACCTATAATATTAGGGATCAGGATGCCTAATATTTCTAATGCTAGAAAGGGATCAGGAACCAAAGGTATGTGAGCAGCCTTTAAAACCTAGAAAATATGAGGAATTGAATTCTGTCTTAGATTTTCCACAAAGAAATACAGCCCTCTTGACTTCTTGATTTTAGCCCAATGAGAAAGAACCATATGAGATTTCTAAACTACATAACTGCAAGATAATAAGGATAATAAATTTGTGTTACTGAGTTTATGATGGCTTGTTACAGCAGAAGTAAGAAACTAATACATTTACCAAAAATAGATATTAAAAAAAGAAAATGTTTGCTATGAGCCAAATTTATAATCTAACTGTATTTTTTTGTAAAGTAATAAATAACAAAATATAAATAATTACATCTTTCAGGCTGTTCCCAAATGTATTTTTATATCTAGTCATGTTTTAAGACTCTTCTCTCCTCTATCAGACCTTTCCTGAAAAAAATCAAGAAAAACCTACTATTTCACATTTTCTAGGTATACATGAAATTAAAAAAGAAAATTTTGAGGTGTAATACATAACATCAGCATAATCAATTACATAGATCTTAAGTGAACATTCATGAATACTGAAATTTTGAATCATTTAAAGTATTCACTGTTTTTTTTTAGAATCTCTAGATTTAGATTATTATCAGAAATCTCAGAAGCCTTGTACATTCTTCTCCTTTTTTTTTAAGATTTTATTTATTTATTCATGAGAGACACACAGAGAAAGAGGCAGAGACACAGGCAGAGGGAGAAGCAGGCTCCATTAAGGGAGCCCGATGTAGGACTCCATCCTAGGTCTAGATCACGCCCTGGGCTGAAGGCAGGCGCTAAACTGCTGAGCCACCCAGGGATCCCAATATTCTTCTTCCCAGAAGATACTCTTGCCAAAGGTAACTACTGTTCTGAATTTTAACACTTTAGATTTGTTTTGATAATTTTTTAACCTTATTTTTTAAATGATTTTATGTATTTACTTATTTTAGAAAGAGAATGTGTGCATTAAAGCAGGGGGAGGGGCAGAAGGAGAAGGAGAGGGGATCTTAAGTAGACTTTCTTCTGAGAATGAAGCCCAAAGCAGGGCTTGATCCCATGACCCTGAGATCATGATCCCAGCAGAAATCAAGAGTCCAATGCTTAAATGACTGAGCCACCCAGGCACCCCAGTTTTTGAACCTTATTTACAAAAACAAAAACATATAGTATATACTTTTTTTTTTTTAAAAAAGGGATGTTTATTCAATGATATATCTGTATTAATCATCCATGTTGGGTTTTCTGTAGTTCATTCATTTTGATTATTGTATGTTATTTTGACATAAGAATATACCAGATGCAGATGAAATTAAAGTTGTTAATCAGTTAACTTTAACATAGAAAGATGATCCCAAATTATCTAAGTGAGCCGGGGTAATCACAAGAGTCTTTAAAATGTGGAAGAGGAGACACACGCACATGATCTATTGAGATAATTATTAATGAATTAATGAATCAAATCTTCTAATTATTTTGGGAAGAACTGACATTTTCACAATATTGAGTTTTCTACTATGTGCCTTCAAATCTATGAAACTCTCTAACTTCCAATTATTTGAGTTTTTATTCTATCTCAAATATCTTTTATAAATTTTCTTGTGTCTACTATCCAAAAGAAGAAAACACAAAGACAAAAAAATCATACTCAGAGATGACACTGATGCCTTGGACTTATAGATATTTTTGTTTGGATTGATGGCATTCTGTCAAAGACCATTCCCTGAGGTAATAAGAAAACTGTAAATAAACTTCAATTGAGCAGATATCTATCATCTATCTATCCCTCAAGTGTCTAATTACTCCTTTGTGATATCCTTCTTTAAATGCATAGGGAAAAATTATTTATTTATTATTTTTTTAGGATAAAGATTTATAGTATAAATTACATTTTCCTTCCAAGATGCTCTCAAACATCTGCAATGTAAAATTCAACTTTTATGTTTGAAACTGCTGCTTGGCAAATAATGTGAACTTGTCAAATATATTCTTATTATAATAAATTACATGATAAGAAGGTAAACAATATTGTTTCTTGCATTTTGCTTTCTGTTTTTCTAAGTATATGTACTTTTTTAAAAAGACATTATTTATTTTTCTAAGTATATGTATTTTTTTTAAAGATGTTATTTATTTATTCATGAGAGACACAGAGAAAAAGAGGCAGAGACACAGGCAGAGGGAGAAGCAGGCTCCTTGCTGGGAGCCTGACCTGGAACTCGACCTGGGACCCTGGGGTCACGCCCTGGGTCAACGGTCGACGCTCAACTACTGAGCCACCCAGGCATCCCTCTAAGTATATGTATATATTATATATACTTTTATGTGAAAAATATGGTGAAGATATTAACCTTCATTTCTAAGCTGATCTTTCCATTCTCAGCCACATATTTTTTTCTTGGTGGTAATAATTCTTTTACTGCCATTTACTTTATTTTCATCAATTACTATTTTTTCCTTAATTTGCTTCATTAGCTTTTCAAATACATAGAAAGATCTTACTTTTTTACAAATGCCTAAATTTATCAGATAATCTGCGAGATGCAAGGCCCATGCATCCCCTTTGTAATCTGCAACAGGAAGTAGATTTACAACTCTGGTGCTAAATTGTGGTTCTGGGACTCCTATATACTATTCTCCTGTGTTGGATGCTTATTTCTTTTTAGATGCAATCCTATTTATTCTTGGTGTCATTTTTTATTTTCTGAATCAGATTACATAGGCTATAAAATTGTTAGTCTTTTTACATCTTAAAAATAGTTTTATTCAACCCTTGCTATTAGTTGTTTGGTCTAATATGTCCATTTATGAAATATATTCCTGTTACATTCACTACATATTAAATATAATAAATGTCTTCATTCTGCTTTTTGTTTCCTATTTTAGTTCCCTCAGGTCTTTTGTTTTTCGCTTGCTCATTTTCTATGTGTTTGTTTCTTTGTTCTATCTTGGAATCCTTCTAATTTTATATCTAAATTTTAATTATCATGTTTTAAAATTTAAAGGTGCCTTTTTTCCTCAAAACTTCAACATAACATTATTTTCTTGTTTTATGGAAGAAATATATCTTATGTCTCTGAATGCATTCAGTATATTAAGTTTTGCTCTGCTCCCCACACCACCCTTCTTCCTTATGAATCTGTGGTTTATCTCTTTATTAGTGTTTTCTTCATTCCTAAGGATGATGTACTTAAATATCTGGTGATCTTCAATTCTCCTTGTTTAAGATGAGGCATTGAGAGGTGAACGCGCTCTGACAGTGTATGTCAAAGAGCCTGTGAAGGACATGTTCACATTTTACATGTGATTAAACCTTCTCATTTGGAGATTCCCAAGTCTCAAATGTGAGTCTTTTTTTCTGGGGCAGTCCAGTTTTTGCAAGATTTGGAATGGGGCCCATGAACTACCTTTATCTGTCTATTTTTGTTAAGAACATAAAATGGAGGGGTACTGGAGTGGCTGAGCAGTTGGGCGCCTGCCTTCCGCCCAGGCTGTGATCCTGGAGCCCCAGGATCGAGGCCCACATCAGGCTCCCTGCATGGAGCCTGCTTCTCTTTCTGCCTTTCTCTCTGTGTCTCTCATGAATAAATAAATAAAATCTTAAAAAAAAACATAAAATGGAAAAAAGATACAAATGTTAACAGCAAATTTATAACATATTAACTGTAGCTTCAAACCCCATGTCCCATGCCCTTGAGTTTGGTGTCCTGTGATGTCTGGAGTCCTGTAAGAAAACCTCTATTTTTTTGTTTTGTTTTGTTTTGTTTTGTTTTAGATTTTAATTATCTGAAAAGGAGAGCAAGAGAGCACAAGCAGAGGTGGTGGGGAGAGGGAGAGGGAGAGGGACAAGCAGGCTTGACTCGGAACTCGATCCCCGGATCCTGGAATCATGATGAGCAGAAGTCAGATGCTTAATTGAGCCACCCAGGAACCCCCAAACCTCTATTTTCTTATAGAGGACATCAAATTTTAGGTATCTGATTACTTGGTACACAATACTTTGTTTTCTTTAAGTTTTGAATATCTCAGAGATTCTATAAAGAAACTGATTATTAGTCTCTCCCTTTCCTGCTTAGATTGTAAATTCCCTGGCTCTCCAAAGTTAATTCACATTCTTCTTAATCTAGTTTTTATCTTTCAAAACATTTTAAATATTTTATTCACTCTCTCAAGTGTTCTTTGTCTTTGCAGTGTAACACTTTTATTCCTCTTTTACCAATTTATTAAGACTTGGGAAAGACAAACATATAAAAAATATGTTTTCTTGGAAGTCTCTCTCTATTCTCCTCACAGAGAGATCCCAACCATTATTATGACTTTAAGGTTGTCAAATACTGAGTTAGCGTCCAAAGCAGTCACTTTATTTATAACATCAGTACTATCTTGTAGCCTTCAATGTCTGTGGTATACCTGACATTTCATTGAATGGTCTATTGCCACTACAAATGCTACCAACTTTAACACAAATTTTCCAACTTCCCACTTCTGTTTATGTTTCTCCATGTTAATGGACATTTGAGTTGTTTTGAGTTTTAAAATGTAATGAGTAGTATTACTATAAATGTTTTTGTACACGTGTTTTGTGAGGTATATACATAGCACTTTAGAAACATTTAGATACGAGATAACTGATTTAAATATGTTGTTTGATTATTGCGGCTGTCTTTAGATTGTTTCTAGAATTCTCTAAAGTCACAACTGAACCAGAAATAGAAAATGACTCAATCCCACAAGAGACAGTTAATGCTGTTTGTCAGTTGGGAGTTATTTCAAACAAATCATTTACAGGTGCTTTTGCTTCTACATATTGTTTGGGATTCTCACAAAATGGACACTGGGATCTGTGAGGGAATGTCAAAAATGGACTTCCCAGGAGATCCAAGAGGATGCTACAAGGCTTATGATAGCCAAAACTTGGATTATCTCAAAATATCACATCTGCCTTGATGTTCAGTTGGTCCAGCTAGTTGCAAAGAGAAGACCCATTCAAGAGAAATGAAGATAATGTTTGAATGTTAAGAATGGGAGGCCATCTTTGGAGACCAGCTACCAAATATATTACCTTTTGTAAACATTCAGTTTTCCAAAACAGATGCACCAATATATGGATGCTCCAGGCCCTTCACACCCTCATTAATACTTGAAACTTTCAGTACTTTTAATTGTAGCCATTTTGG
Source organism: Vulpes lagopus (assembly GCF_018345385.1). Lineage (NCBI taxonomy): Eukaryota > Metazoa > Chordata > Mammalia > Carnivora > Canidae > Vulpes > Vulpes lagopus. The sequence goes on from NC_054824.1 coordinate 12,814,940, forward strand.
GTAAGTATGTATAGGCATATTATGGAGATTTTAGTTTGTATTTACCTGTGAGTGTGTTACTGAGAAACTCCAACTCTGACCATTTGAATGTTCTCTGATGTAAAGTATCTATATAAATTTTTGCTCATTTTTAAATTTATTTTTTTTTTACTATTATTTTTAAAATTTTACTTATTTATTCATGAGAGACACAGAGAGGCAGAAACATAGGCAGAAGGAGAAGTAGACTCCTCACAGGGAGCCCGACGTGGGACTTGATCACAGGACCCTGGGATCACGCCCTGAGCTGAAGGCAGACGCTCAACCACTGAGACACGCAGACATCATTTTTATATTACATTATCTTATTTATTTTTCTTATTTGTAGGAAATTTTTTATATATTTGAAATACATATTCTATGTCAAATATATCTATCATTCATACCCTCTTGTATCTGGTTTGTCTTTGCATCCTGATAATGTTGTCCATTTATGAAAAACAGTTCCTAATTATAATAAAATCCAAGATATTTTTTCTTTTATATCCAGTGTTTTTATATTCTATTTAAGAAAATCTGTTTACTCCAAGGTCATATAAATATTTTAGAAAGTTTAATTCTAGAATTCTTATATTTTATGTTTATTTTATTAAGGTCCATAAACCATTAAAATTATGTCTTCTGTTTAATTTGAGGCAGGAATAAAGTTTCATTTCATTGCATACAAATCTTTATCTATTCCATGACTACTGGAGAGAAAAGATATTCTCTTCTCTTTTTTCACTTGAACTTTTGTCATAAATCCAGTGACCATATGTAAGGTCTATTTCTAAAGTTTCAATTATCTTTTTGTAGTCTATTTGTCTATATGCTCTGCACATGTTTTGTTATATTGTATTTTTTCCTAGGTACCTATGTTGGTGGTATTTTCACCTCTAAGGAAAGTATAGATGATAAAGCCTAAATATTTTGCATAAAATTAACAGCTAGCATATGATGGAACAAGACTTCTTGTCCATGCCTGTTTGCCTACACAATTTGTGTTATTGACATTTCATAATACAAATTTCTATGATAGTAATATCACTTTCACATAAAATAACAGTATAAATCAAATAGAATAACAAGAGTGAATCCTCTTTACTAGCTGGAGAGCACTAAAAAAAACAAATAAATTATTAGGAGGTAGATGCATTTTTTTACTGGCTCATAGGACATCAGTTGTGAGTCTTATTTCTATTAGCTTATGGCATTGAGTAAGGTACTGATAAGTTCTCTGACAGAGATAGTTGCCTTCAAATTATTTTTCTTAAATCCTTGACATAAAATAAGACTCTACATTTTCTAGCATCCTTTGTAGTTACTTATGACTATGTGGTTAAATTTTGGCCAATGAAATATGGGCAGCAGTGATGTATAGCTCTCCAATAAAAGCTTCCTATGCATTTTCCCTCATCATCTACCTTGCCTAATGTGCTGATTGTATATTAATACACAGGACACATTCAGAAACCATATGCTGAAAGAGGGAGAGCATATAACAGCCAGCATTCCGGAATGTCTATGTGAACCAGAAGAGTTCCCCTCACACTCGATTCCTGAAAGCTTCTATCAGAAACATCATAAGTAAGAAATAAATATCTACTGAATTAACTCTTCAAGATTTCAGTTTACCTCCTTAATAGTATATACCGTATAGTGTTCACATTTACTCTGTATAGTATTTTGCATTTAGTTTGGTACCCATATACAATCCTTTTTGAATATTTAGAAAATGTAAAATTTACTATTTTGTGTAAGTTTGTTTTTTCTTGTACCCTAACATTTATAAACAATATATTACAGCAGTGGAAAAAAGAATCCAAAAAACAAAACTCCACAGCACTGACACTATCTGTGTATCACAAAGAAGAAAACAAGCTCTTAATAAACAAGTAGGTGCTTATAGTAAATTTTAGACAAAATGCATGTTGAAAAATACTCCCTCATCTCTAAGTCTATTGTCTTTTATTATATGCTATAAATCCTAAAATTAATTAGAACTGCACAAATGATAAAAATAAAATTCCCAAACTACAAGCATTTGGTTCAGTGCCAATTCAGATACACTAATATGAAATTTTATATTGCACTTTCAAGTTGGAAATAGCTTCTCTGGTACACTTACATTGGAGTTTTATATTGGAACTCTTTTCTAGGATAAAAATATATATTGTTTATATAAGTATTTTTGTGTAAAATGTAGTTCAGAAAAATATTCTATAAACTTAATCAAGCATACAATTTTCCATTTTAAAATCATCATTTTTTCCTTTTTCTCTCTATCAGTATCAGAGTCATAAAAAATAAAAAGTAGCACATAAGAAGTAGCTCTGTAGCTGTTACATCTATCTCGTCAGAGGTACAATTGACAGTGGTGCTAGCATCCCAGCAGTTGCCTGGGGCTCTGTCAAAGATTAATCTGCTGAAGGATAAACTGTCTTTAATACATTGCTCTTTCATAATCTCTTAGATTTCTGTGATATTACATTATATTACAACTCCTACTTCAAAGATCTCCGAGTGCTTCACAGATGTCATATATTCAATCTCAAACTCTCTCCAAGGTCAAATCTACAAAAAAATTATTTCCTCTTTTTTGTGATGGGATTTCTCTAAACATGCAGCAACCATAATGAAGTGTTTAGCATAAATAATTCTCAACCAGCAATCACAATTATGCAGACAAATATGCAAAAGTAAAAGTAATCATAAGATAACTGAATTTCTAGTTGTAATAATTTTTCCAATTTAAATTACATCATAATGATTATTAACATAATTAATGAGAAAATTTTACAAAATCTTCATTATTCAGTTAGATGCATTCTTTAAAATTAATTCTTACAAAAATAGTTTTCGCTGTTTTTTTTTTTTTTTTTTTGCAGAATGAGGCAGTATGCTGTCATGGAAAATAAATTGTATTTGTTTTGAATTGAATCAGGTTTCTATATTGATTCTGACACTAGCTATCTCACTTCAATATAAGGATCATCAAGTTAATATTGAGAATTTTGTACACTTTATTACTGAAATTAACCCAATCCAATGGATAAAATGGGAAATAGGAAAATATTTATGGATATATGTATATATTTTTTTAAGTTTTCAGGAAATTAAAGACAATAAATAATACCTATCTTTTGATTAGCACCTATTATGCATCAGAAAAAAATGAATAACCTCTATTCACTGGCAAAACAAAAGTAATACTTTGTAGGTCAGGATGTTGAGAATCAAGTGGGCTTAGTGACTCAAATTCAACCATTAAGTGGATTAGCTTAAATGTCAATCAAAGATCAATAACCTTTGAATTTTCTGTGATACTCTAATGACATCTGGTGATATATACTAGGTCAGTGTGTACACTGAGATATATAACAAATATTTCATATAATTTAAGGGAAAAAGCTATATATATATATATATATATATATATATATATATATAATTGCCTTCAAAACTAATGGGCATATATGCTGAAATGCCCCTATTCTCTACCAGCAGCAGTAGTCTTGATCTTGAACAAATGTTCACACTCCTGGGGCACAGTAGACTAGGTTTATTTAGCTTTGAAGAAACATAGAAGACAGTCAATAGAGCACACACAGCAGAATAGTAGATGTCTCTAGACTTAGAGTGCAAATTCTGATTGTCTTTATTACCTGGTACTTAGACACGTGATCAAGAGAGACAGCCAAGTAGATAAGGAACTCCTCAGTTTGGGGAATTGTCATCTCTGGCGTTCCCTTAGGCCCTATTTTGCTTGTCACATATCCTTCTCAGATGACATGACTAGCCCTAGCTAGTCTCTCTAGCTTAGCAACATTCCATCAGTTAATGGTTACTCATCAATTCTACACTGTAAATTATCAATCTGAACAGCCAGATGGCTACATGGCAAACCCAACAGGATTGTCATTTATTTTGTATCTGATATATTCCTATATATTGCATGAGTAACGAATACAAGAAGGATTACACGGAGACCAAATTCTTCGGCATTCTTGATGTTAGAGGAAAGACTCCAGGAGAGTTGTTGAACCATTCTCTTTCAGATCCCATCAAGTTTAAGCATTTGACTTAATTGGAAATACATAAGGCCAATTCTTTTCTGCTAAGGACTCACATAGATGCTGCTTCTAATTTTCTATTGAGGTGTTAGATAGTTTTCTCTTCATATAATATCTATTCACATATACATCTAATCTGCTTTTTTCAGGCTGGAAAATGTTACAAAGGCAAAGATCTCATGCAAAGGAAAAAAAAGAAAAACGAGAGAGAGATAAAAGACCTCTGTTATAGTCATTCTATTCCCTAACTTTAGGACATCAAGAAATATGTTGAACTCTCTGATTCTTAATCTGTTCAATAAGTGGAATTGACTAGATGATTTCAAAACCTATTTACATATCAAATATTCCTTTTTTAAAGATTTATTTATTTATTTTAGAGAGAGAGAAGGAATAAACAGAAAGGGCAGAGGGAGAGGAAGAGAGAATCTCAAGCAGACTCCAAGCTGAGCTCGGGGCCCAAAGTAGGGTGTGATTTCATGACCCCCGAATCACAACCTGACCTAAAACCAAGAACCAGATGCTCAACTGACAGTGTCACCCAGGCACCCCTAAAATAAAATATTCTTCATATCTCTGAATCTACCAAAACACCTCACATAGTGTATATAATTTTAGTTGGGTGGGAGATTTGGGATGCATTCTATATAGTAGTATGTATTTTTGTTGCTAATAGGAGAAAGGGAAAACCTAGGATCAAAGGAGGCAGCTAACTTCTATTTTTATTTTCTATTGCTTTCATTCTGAGACTTTGTAACAATTGCACACCACTGCTCATTGCCAGGTAACTTGCAGGGAGGAGTATACTTCCTTTTCTTGCTATAAGGTGTGGCCATGTGAATTTGTTTGGGGTAAAATTTGAGTACAAGTAACATATGACAGTTTTAAGGAGAACCTTTAACAGACATGACATGTATCAGTAGTTTACTTGAGCTTTTCCATCTGTTCCAAAGCCAGCATGTTTTGATAGTGTTGATCCCACTGAAAACACATTTCACAAAAGCACAGCAAATTGTAGCCTACATATAATGAGAGAAAATACATCTTTGTTTTAAAAGCCACTGAGAATAGAGTTGTTATCAATTCATAAATTCTAAGTGGTTCAAAGGCAGTATCGAAAACCAGATTTCTATATGGCAACATCTAAATAACTTTAAGGAGATTCATGTGTGTATCTCATGTGTGTACTGAATGCATTGGAACTCAAAGGGTTGTTTACATTATACTACTTACATTATTGTAATTTGCAAAATGTAGGTGACTATAGTTTAGTTATAACTATATGAAGAAGGAGAAACTCTAGAGATAGGATGTAAATAATCTCAATTTTTTCTTATTTTTTTCCATTTTCTTATTCTTTTCCTATTTTCATTCCTAATATAATTTGAATATAATAAAATTACATACTGCCCAAGCATTACAATGAGACATGTTGGATAGATGTACTAACTTTCTATAATCACTGCAATGTGTTATAACAAGTTAGTGTCTTAAAATAACATAAAATTATTATCTAGCCGTTCTATAGATATATATGCTTCATTTTTATTTTCATGACTTACTCATTCTATAACTGGATGCTTGTATCTGCCTCTCCCCTTCACCCATTTTGCTCAATAGTTCTGACTATGCTTTTCCTTTGTTTATTCATTTTCTTAAGATTCTATTTATGAGTGGAATCATATGATATTTGTCTTTCTCAGTCTGACATTTCATTTAGCATAATACCCTCTAGGTCCATCCATGTTGTCTCAAGTGGCATGATCTCATCCTTTTTTATGGCTATGTAATATATTTTATAAACACACACACACACACACACACACACACACACACACACACAAAATTAACTCTTACTGCTTCTTGTTAATTTTACCCCAAGCATTCTTTGGCTGCTCAGTCTCTAGAGTCTGTAGCTCCTAAAACTCCTTCCATTATGTGACTTCAGCTCTAAACACCCAAGATTTCCAAATTTGTTCTATGTTGTCCTATACAATTTCTGATCAATTGCCTTTGAATGTGCATAGTGTTCACCTCAAGTCTGACAATAAAGAAAATCAGCATTTTTTCTTTACTTTTTGAAAAATTGTTTTCCCAAAAAGAAATTAAGCTCCTTGAGTATTTGTGTTTCTCTGAAACCCTAAAGTGCTTAATATTGTGAATTGCATATAGTAGACATTCAAAATATATTGACAAGTACAACTTTTACGACGGTTCTTATTGCAGCTTAGTGTCACATTATTACAGTTTCAAAACAAATGCAAATATTCTTAGTATTTATGGCAGTATCAGGTTTTCAAAATTAATCTTTAATTATCTTTTTCATTATGATGACATCATTTAACTTGTTAATATCTTAGAAATGACTTACTCGGAAGACTAAAATGTCAGTTTTAAAAATCCTTTATGCAAAGCAGAATTTCTTTATTTATGGCCCTTAATTTTGAAGCTAGATAGATTATTTTTCTCATGTTATTACATTTCACCATTTTAATTATCGAATGTGTTCAAAGATGAAAATGACTATGAAATGAAATGTCTTTTTTTCCACAAGCAGCCTTTACTGATTATTTTGCACTAACAGGTACTTTGGGAATGAAACACAGTTATTCTGTGCTTACAGCCTATTTGTCTTCTGAATTACCAGACATAGTCACTAGGCATCCAGTTATGCAGCAGAAGAACTAATATTCCTGATGAGGACAATATATAAGGCAATCTATGTTCCTAGTACAGAGTGTGTATAAGCAAAATGCCAAAACTAATCAAGCTAACTAGACTGTGCAATGATGAAATGAGATGAAGTATATGAGTCCACCTTTTAACTGGGTATCAAGGCACAAGTGTAAGATAAATAAAAGAAGCATAATTATTCTCATAACTTCTGTTTAATGGCTTGTCGAATTTAAAAATATATCCAAATTCCTTATTAAATGTTATACATTGATAATAACTTTAAAAATATTTCTCAGGACAGAAAGCTTGAAGGAAAATGTCAGTTCAGAACAGTTGGCACCTCAGCCCTCCAACCCCCAAAAAACAAACAAACAAACAAAACAGTGGAGAAAGAGTGTGAGAGAAAAATAGAAGAGAGGAAGGGTTAATTCCTGAACAGGACAGTATGGCTCAAGTTGAAATGCAAACTAGCACAAAAATATTTCATTTATTATTATTGTTATTATTATTATTATTATTATTATTATTATTATATAAAGCAGTCAGTTGAGCTCTGATGAGCTTACTATAAATACATGTATTCTGTATAAGTCCCAGCATACCTCAGCACTCTGTAATCAACCACATCACGTTTCTCCATTGAAAGATGAAAAGAATTTTCAGAGGTGTTTAAATTCTGGAAAAGAGGATGAAACGTTATAGATTGGTAATACATTATTCAGGATCATGAATTCAGAAGAAATTTTTTTAGTATATCTTGAGATCTATGTTTGGGATTAGATGATGAGATGGCTTAGGGTCAACTAGCCTGTTTTGAAGAAATTGATCCAAACGCATGTGTGTTTTACTCTTCTTTTCCCCATGCAAATTTCCCTGCATTAACTTCCATCAGATTGTTGTTCTTTATGTAGGCAGCTGCTCATCAACTGCTTTTTAAACCATAGGATTATAGGAAGTGTATCAGTTTAAAAACATGTCAACATAGCTTTAATTTCCTCAACAAGTTACGCCTCCATTCATGTTGCTTCACAATATTAAAAATCCTCAAAATCTTGTTTTATAACATGACCCAACACAAAAGTACACGATGGAAAAATGTGTTCCCTAATCATAATATCAATACTTGTCATGTTAGTCTCAATACTTGCTCATTGCTTTATAATAGAGATCATGACAATAATGATTTTATTAACTTTTATTTTCTTGGTGGTCTTCAAAAGTTGAACACGAAACATTAATATTTTAACAAGTCTGTTTTTTTCCTTTACCCAGATTTCTAAGATTTGTACATCCAAATGACTTTTGACCTTGAATATAGTGAATATATTTCAACCATTTTTATAATATATATTTGTGAGTGGTCTAAGGCAAATACATCGACTAACACAGCCCAAATATTGTATGTTACCATCATCCTCAACTTATTTTTTTTATGCTTCAATTTTGAAGAATCACTTCTCCCTACATTTATTGGAACTTTAGCTTTTTCTTATATTAGTGACCTGTATCCATGCTAAAGGGAGGCACAGAGACACCATGCCTGCTAGAAAAAGAGCCATACATTTGGAGTGAAATGTGTTTTCCTATTAACTGTGCAAATTTTAGCCACATTAATTTATGTAATATACTTAATTCTAAAAATCAACCTCCTTAGGTAAGATATAACACAATTTACACATAAAAATGTAATTATATGCCTTCTGTATAAATCACCACTTTATAAGCACATAAGATTTACACATGAACGCATTTTTAATTATAAAAGCCTAAAAGTACATAAAATAATATTTTAATAGAGTAGGCTGTGGAAAATATATTTATATGTCCACAGTTTGTGCATTAAAAATAAGAGCAGATAAAATTGGCCATTAAATGTAAAATGATAGAATAGTTAAGATTCTATAAATTAGTTCATATTGAATTCACTGATAGACAATAAGCATATTAACTAAGTTTGATTGTTTTAGGCATACTAACCAACCTTGCCAAGAGCTTTATTTTTAATTTGTAGTTAAAATAATGCAAGTTTGGGAGAATTTCATTTGAAATGTGAAGTAAGATATAATTAACAGGGGAAATACATGTGCAAATTAATGGTTATTTTCATGAGGGATTTAATCTTCATGTTCATTTAACAGTAGGAGATTATTGTATGTCTAAAATTTTATTGTAATAAAATCTTGGTCCTAGGTGTACAAAGAATTTGTATTGTTTAAGCTAAAATACTATGATTTACTTTTACAAGGACACTCTTCTATATTATATTCTCTAACTTTCATGTGAGAAAGTGAAAATTTCAAGGTTTAAGAAAATTCATGTGGTACTAAACACAATTTCAGTAGTTTCTAATATGTCTTCTAGGTAGATTTGATTTTAAAAGGAAACAAATATTTAGAAAATTAAAGAAATATATTGAGTTAATACACAGACACTACATTAAAATTCCATATAGTCACTGAACATTGAAAATATATAGAGAAAAAAGAGGAATAAAAGAGAAAAATGTGTAAACATTACAGGTTAACTAGAGTAGATGCTGATTCTAGGAATGTTTCTAATTAACTTCCTCTGCCTGTACCACTTGCTTTTGGTCTATAAAAATTAAAGACAATTCTATGATTAATTTAAAGGATAGCATAGTCTATCAAAATACATCAGAAGATGAAAGTATCTACAATTATAAAACAAACTTTATTCTTTCATAACAAAAAAACACATTAGTCAGCAACATCAATATTTTAAATGGTAGTTCTTAAATATTTGCTTTTGCTAAAACAGCATGAAGATATACATGTGTTGTTGCTTCACTTGGAATACTTCCAATAAATTAAAGTAGCCTCTGACCTCTTTCTTATCAACATTTCTAAGGTAATTAATAAATTGTTAATAAGGTAAAAGTTTAGAAACTAACACATATTGGGAAATTCATCACTTAAACATAATGGATGACATTTAACATTATATAGTACTATAAATCACCTGGATATTCTTTTTCACTGTATACTAACTCTAAGTACACATTCTGAAGCATAAATATTTTATCATATTGCCATCAATGGAAAAGCCTCTTAATGTTGAAACCACTATTTAATGGCTATGGAGGATAGTTGTAGTTGAAACCACTATTTAATGGCTATGGAGGATAGTTGTATCTGAGGTAACTTGTTTATGCCTTTCGACTATGTAGGTGAAAAAATATTTTATGTCATTAGGTTATGACTAATTTCAATATTATTTTTGTTCTGTTTGTGCATACATACAAACTATCTTCTTCAGGCTTTTTAAAATTAAAATTAAACCAACTGTCAGATTCATTATTGAAATATTTAGATTTGGATCAAATCTTGATTTTAAATTTTAAAACTTTTTTGCACATTCATTTTATAGAAAATTTTTGTATTATGTTTGCCTGCTAATGACCACCTGCACTGAACTGAAAAGACATGAATGAAATGCACAAGTTGTATTATTGATCAAAGAACTGAATATGATGGACCTACATGATGGGGATTATCAGAGGAGTCCACTCAGTGACACGGCAGGATATTATGTGAGTTGTCACTATAGGAGGACCATATGAGAATTTTCTCTTTGGAGAAAGCAGGGCACAGAGACAATTTTTAAAAACTTCACATGGTTTCAATATTTCTACATAGTATGTCATTGCTCTAGAACACTAGTTCAAACATTACTGATCAAATCAGATCACTTGGAAGACATGTAAAACACAGATTTGGGGTGTCTAGATGGCTAAACAGCTGTGTCTGTCTTTGGCTCGTGGTTGTGATCCCAGGGTCCTGGGATGGGGTCCTGGGATCAAGTCCCTGCTCTGCAGGGAGGCTGCTTCTCCTTTTGCTTCTCTCTCTTTCTCTCTCTCATGAATAAATGAATAAAATCTTTAAAACACGAAACAGATTTGTGGCCCAATCCCAGGATTTCTAGGGTGGAGTCTCAGAATTTACATTTCTGATAAGTTCTCAGGTTCTCTTGATGTGACTGGGCTGGGTCCCATGTTTAAGAACCACTGCCCTAGAATGTCCTGTTTTTCTAAGGCACAATCATCTTTGCAGGACCTTGACCAGGGGTGAGGAATGGTTTATTCTCCATAGAAGATTCTACTCTCTAGATCTTTAATGATAAAAGGCACTTAGGCCTTCCTTTTTTATATATTAGAAAGATAAAGGACTGTCAATTTTTACATTTTTTTGACTTAGTATGATATATTAGATATGGGGATACTAAAGTGAATTAGCCTTTCTTTTAACCTGATATAATCTAGTGTAAACTAGTGGGATTTTAAAGAAAAAACATAATAAAAATGATAAGCCCATGGGAAGGAGATATTCAAGGAATATAGTGCATACAACTGATGCAACATGAGATCTGAAGCAAAAAAGGTTTTGTGAAAGAGTGACTTTTATATCTTAAAAGATGAATGGAGTTACCCACTGAAATATTTTTAACAATGGAATATTCTGTGATGTAATGTATCCCTTTTTTTTCTCTATGTGTGAAGAAAATAAGACAAAAATATCCCCACAAAATAATTGACTCTGGTCTATGCCTTGTTCTTTTTTTTTTTTTCTTTTTTTAATCTTGCCCCCATCTGAATATAAGTTTTTCTTTGTTTCAATTTTCTATGTTTGTTTTTTTTTCTTTAATGTTTGTTTTTTTTTCTTTTATGTTTGTTTTTTTAAGTTGAATTGGAGTTATATCTACATTTCCAGACTAATATTTTTTTTTTGAACAGGGAAGTGGAGGTTTATTTTTTACACCTATTTTATTTATTTCTTTCCCTTTTTTAAAATTTAAATTCAATTTGCCAACATATACAACTCAGTGCTAATCCCATCAAGTGCTCTCCTTAGTCCAGACTGATTTTAACTTCCTTTTTTAAAAATTTAAGATTAAGGGGAAACTGAGTTGGGAAAAATTAGAGAGGAAGACAAATCATGAGAGACTCCTAACTCTAGGAAGCAAAGTATTGCAGAAGGGGAGGTGGGTCAGGGGATAGTTTAACTGGCTGACAGGCATTAAGGAGGGCACATGATGAGATAGGCACTAGGTGTTATACTATTTGTTGGCAAATTGAATTAAATAAAAAAATAATAAAAAACAAATTAAAAGTTTAAGATTAAAAAAGTTTAAGATGTCTTGAGTTGGAAAAATGGCATCTTCAAAAGTTCCAAATAAATTTCTAGGTGTTGTTTTTCAAATATAAACACAGAGAGACTCATTCATATCTCATACAGAGCTCTGAATATCAGGACACAAGTATCACTGAAGACCACTTTAGAGCCTGCCTAACACAGTAGCATATAAGCTTTTACTGCCAGGGCAGGAAATTAGCCATGTCAGAAGCAGGGATAACAATACTTCAAGCAAGGCAATGACATCATGTATTTTGTAATACCATTTTAATCAAATTGTTTTTATAGACTGAGGAAATGCCTATGCACAAATAGTTTTACCAGTGCCCCTGCCACCTGGGGGTGGCCCTGCGTCAAGTGCTAATAGGTCTTATCTATTATTTCCCTTCAGCTTCTTCCCTGGAAGTTTCCCCTGACATAGCCTCTTTCTGCTCAAGTCACCACACCTTACCAGGTTACCCTTTTAGCCAATGTGAGCTGTACTGCTCTCCTTGAGGTCCACTTAGCAGCTTTGCCTTTCTAAACTCTGAAAATGCTGACTGCATTCCAAAACCAGGCTTTGCACTCTTCCCTTTTAGCACTATGTGGTGGTCTTACAAGTGTGCAACTGAGTGATATCTGGTGCATCAGCTGTCTCTATGAATCATTCTCTTAAAATATCCATTATTTGGAACATAGGGAGAGAAGGGAAGACACCACAGCATTCCCCATGGAGTAAGACATCAACTTTTTTTAAAAGAAGAAATTGTTTTTAATTTCTTATATTTATATATGTAGAAGAATAATGATTGAAATGTCAATAGAAAAATCAGTTTTCCTAATTCAGAGCATATCCTATAGATGTTTATGACGTTTCTATTTCGAAGGAGAAGGTACTTAAACACTAAGGCAAAAATATTCCTGTGTAACATCCTAGTACAGTATCATAGATAAAACCTTGAATAAAACCATGAGAAAGTTTGGTATAGAAAATGATAGATGGAAAGATAGATAGATAGATAGATAGATAGATAGATAGATAGATAGATAGATGTCATAGAGATTTATCTTCCATATTTTAGGTTATTTAAAGAGAATTTCCTATGTACAGAATTCCCTTCCCTTCCCTTCCCTTCCCTTCCCTTCCCTTCCCTTCCCTTCCCTTCCCTTCCCTTCCCTTCCCTTCCCTTCCCTCCCCTCCCCTCCCCTCCCCTCCCCTCCCCTCCCCTCCCCTCTCCTCTCCTCTCCTCTCCTCTCCTCTCCTCTCCTCTCCTTTCCATTCCTTCTCTCTTTCTTCTTTTTTTCGGGGCTGGGTGGAATAGCATTTGCAGGTTAATGCTGTCAGCTTTGGTGGAGAGAGCATAGGACTTTGAGTCAAGACTCTAAGATTACATCCTGGCCCCACACACTACCTGTATTATCTTTACCATGGAATGTATACACATTTTTCTTGTTCTCTTGATCTATAAAATGATGAACATTATGATACCTATCACAAAGGGTTATCATGTTGAGCAAATGGTGGGTATTTGTCGTTTCTAATGGCTGAGTGAAGTAAGTCAATCGGAGAAGGACAAACATTATATGTTCTCATTCATTTGGGGAATAGAAATAATAGTGAAAGGGAATATAAGGGAAGGGAGAAGAAATGTGTGGGAAATATCAGAAAGGGAGACAGAACATAAAGACTCCTAACTCTGGTAAACGAACTAGGGGTGGTGGAAGGGGAGGAGGGCAGGGGGTGGGGGTGAATGGGTGACGGGCACTGAGGGGGGCACTTGACGGGATGAGCACTGGGTGTTATTCTGGATGTTGGTAAATTGAACACCAATAAAAAATAAATTTATTAAAAAAAAGGTTATCATGAAGATTGAATGGAATTGTATAGATTAAAATGTTCAAATATGTAAAGTATGTACAGATAATTGTCTTAATGTTGACTTCTCTTAGAGTTGAAATTCTTATATTCACAAAATAGTTCTTAATTCCAATAATACCTCTGCCTAATAGAGCAGTCAGATGAAGATAGCTAGAGTGATTTTGAAATGAGGTGAAATACAAAGAATTTATTCATTATTGAATTTGAAGATACCTAATAGCATTTGGTATCTTCACATCATATTGGACTTAACACAATATTATAGAGCTGTATTCATGTATCATAAAGTAAATATTATATGCATTATAGACTAAAAAATGTTAACTTATATTGCCTGATAGTTCATTTTTTAGTACAATGCCTATATGAGTAAGGAGAAATCAGAAATAAGCAAGTTTTCCACTTTTGTTCTTGAAATTGACAGATAGGTGTTATATGAATATATTTATTCATATATATGAAACATCTTAAATATCTTCATAAAGTAATTTTTAGAAGAGGCATTGGAAGATTCTCTCATGGAGAATACAACTAAAAGATAAAAAATACTCAAATAATGAGAGAGAAATAATGAAATACAGGGTGGTGGTATAGTGTAAATATTACTAAGGTGATAAAGGGTTTCAATAGGGCATGAGATAAGAAAATATAAGTCGGCTTAGGATACTATTTTTAAAGATCACAGAATGGAAATATAATAAGTAAGAGCAACCTTCATACTTTCAAGAATGAACTTCCTCCAGCATTAAGGGAGAGAGCCAATACTTGGATTATAAATTTCTCTTCAAATGTCCTCTTGGAAGATTCTCTTCAGTGTTACATCTTGTCCTATTTCTTCTATTTTTGATGCAGTTCACTGTTTCCATTGTTGCTGGTCACTGCCTAGAATGATAGAATTTGCTTCTCAGAGGATTTGACTCCTCTCCAGAAGTGTCTGAGAGAGTTCTGTGAAAGGCAGTTTTCTTTTCTGTCCTTTTTCAGACTTTCTCAATCATCAGTTTACTTTTTCAAGTAATTTTATTTTTCCTCATTCAAGATTCTATACACATATCAGTTACTTTTTCCCTGACATTCCTTGTTTTTTCTACAGAAGTATTACTAGTCTATAAACAAAAATTATAGATTACCCAAAACTTTACTTCCTCTCACCAGTGTAGGCAATAGCACCAAATTTATCCTTGTATACTGACTTGCTAAGTTTTCCTGCTAATTTTAAAATCATAACAAAAGTATCTCATAACTAGGAAAGTGAAATTGATTAATAATAAATTTAAATATGAGGAGATCCTATCTCTGATGAAAGCGATATTGAAAGATTCAAAAAATTTTCTAAGAAAACTAGTTTACATGCAGTTATACATAAAGACAAGAAACATGTTCTCTAGAAAGAAATAAAAAATGTCCAAGTACAATCAGTGAGAACAACTAATGTCTCAGGAAAAAAAAACAAAGTTTAGTTTTTTTTTCCTCTACACACTTAAAATTAAAGAAAGAAGAAGAAGTTGGGCTCTGTATGTTGTGCCTTAATAAAATTAAAATATAGAATACTGATATAAAGCTTTAGTTATTTAATTAAAATAGTACTGTAAAATTTCTGAACATTTCATAAAGCATTAAGTTATATAATGTTAAAAGTATAAATTATAAAAACATGTATCTGTATGAAAAACTAAATTGGTTGAAATTTCTAAAAAAACAACATGGAAATAACATCTGGCTGAGTGATGTACTTCCTGTTATATGAATTCTAGAAAAATTAGAAAAGCTTACACTAAAATATGTGTAGTACAATATTGTTTTGAATAATAACATTATAAATGATAGTTAACATTTTTGACTGCTTTTTATACAGCAGGAACCAGGGTGTTTTATATGAAAGTCTTAGGAATCAGAAGATTTTAGATTCAAACTTCATGTGTGCCACTTAGTATATGATCTGAGGCAATAACTTAATCCTTGTGAAATTCATCTCTAAAGTGTGATGATAATAGC
The DNA here is from genome assembly GCF_018345385.1 of Vulpes lagopus. Lineage (NCBI taxonomy): Eukaryota > Metazoa > Chordata > Mammalia > Carnivora > Canidae > Vulpes > Vulpes lagopus. The sequence continues at coordinate 12,830,707 of NC_054824.1, forward strand.
AAATAGCAGTAAGTGGAAGTATCTGGTTTAAAAAAAAAGTCTTTTCTTTAATTAACATTTCTAATTTGCAGGAATAGGCTGAAATCCAGTAAAATTTTAAAACTCAATAGGTTCAATACTTATATTTATTTTAAAATTTGCTACTACTCTAAATGTTAAAACTAAAATAAATTTCAAAAAAAGCCATTTGCTAAGGGTTAAGCAAAGGGAAATTATATAAGCAAGGATATTAGTGTATAACTATGCTGCATATATTAAATCAATACTCAATGCCTAAAAGGAAAAAAAAAGCCAAATCTCAAAAAAAAAAAAAAAAAACAGAAAAACAAAAAAACTTGTCTTCTATGATTAGGAATGTTCAAGACATAGATAAAACACTTCATTAAAAAAGCTAAGGGATGCTGGCTGCAATTACAAGTCTTTTATTCTTTTTTCTTGATTCTCAGAAGATTAGGCACTAGAAAGATGACACTTCATAACTTAGAAAACTATAATTGAGACAGCAGGTTTAGAAAAAATATAGAAACAAAAAAAAAACGGTGATTAGGCCAAATATAACACTCTCTATTGAGTAAGGTGATTCAAGAACAGAGAGTTCATGTGTGGAAATTCTAACAGAGAAAATAAAAGAAGAAACCCTCTCTTAATTCATTATATGACTTTACTACTGCATATAAACAAGAAAAATATAAGAAAGCAATTTTAATGGCAGTAGCATATATTATTTATTTCAGATATTGGCTTAAAAATAATCTCAAAATGAGTGGCATAAAGCTGCCACCATTTTATCATATAGGGTAGGATCCTAATAGGGCACATCTGGGAAGACATCTTTATTTCATACCTGGGACCTTGGCTGGAGAGACTCAGCTGGCTTGAATGGATGATTTGTAAAGAGAAGGCAAGAGTTATCTTAATGTTTCATTCACATTTCTGTCATTTAGGCTGAGATAATTTGCAACAGTCAATGAGGAATGGTGACCTACATGTGGCCTCTCCATGGGACTTGAGCTTCCACACAGCATTGTGACCACCTAGAGTTAAACTTTTTACATGGTGGCTGAGGGCCCCAAGAATGGGTATTCATGCAAGCAAGGAAAAGATGAAAGGTTCACATAAAGAGGACACAGAACGTACCCCTTTTTGGAAGGAGAGTAAAAGATGTAATCATATATTAAAAATACCATACTGTTTTGTGCCACATCCCCTCAGTTCACCTCTGATTTCAGATTTGCAAAAGGCATAATATCTGTGTTGTGGGTTCCCAAGGGTATCCTCAGGTTCAATGATTTACTAGAAGAACTCACAAAACTCAGAAACACTATCATAGAAAAAAATATATTAACTGACATTGGTCAATTCAGATACGTAAGATATGAAACTATGAAAATTAAATATTTAAAAGAAAATAAAAATAAGGGATCCCTGGGTGGCACAGCGGTTTGGCGCCTGCCTTTGGCCCAGGGCGCGATCCTGGAAACCCAGGATCGAATCCCACGTCGGGCTCCCAGTGCATGGAGCCTGCTTCTCCCTCTGCCTGTGTCTCTGCCTCTCTCTCTCTCTCTCTGTGTGACTATCATAAATTAAAAAATAAAAATAAAAAAAATAATTATAAAAAAAAGAAAATAAAAATAAAATACCTTAGGCCCCCCCAGTAATATATATATATATATATATATATATATATATATATATATATACCTAAATCATAGATAAAAGAAAGAAAATCACAATGATAATATATATCTCCAGGACAACATATAAAAAGTACAGCAGTTTAACAATACATCTCCAAAACTCATAAAATGAGTGAGCTAAGGGTTATATATATACTTAGCTGAATCTCTTCAGTTATCAAGGTTACCAAATAAAACATATTTAAATGTGCAGGAACACAGGGCATGTGAGCCCTTATTTAGGAATATAATCTAGTGCCTAGATTAGATTTGGAATCCAGTGTCCATTCCAGTCAAAGGGATTCTGGGCACTAATGACTGATGATGGGATCTGGGGCATGTAAGGAACAAAGAGATCCTGGGATGTTTCTTTCTTGAGAGCAAGCAAGACAACAATGAGTAGGGAGGATATATACAAAGGATACAGGATCCAGTTTGAAGGAGTTCATATGTGTAAAATATGGGACAATCTGAGCATCAAGAAGAATAATGTCTTCAATTGACTGTTGTGTAGGAATAAATATAAACAAACAAACACTGTAGTCCATATTGGTATACAAAAAGAGAGAAAAGACAGAAAAAAAAAACTTACCTGATAGCCTTTGTGGTGATTGTACTATCATCTCCTTATTCTGGAAATGGCTAATTGAAAGAAACAAATCACAGGGTTGAGCCTCTGACGGAAGCCATGGTGGGGGGCACCTGCTACAGAGACCTAGTTTCATCCTGTGACTCTTGATAAAGGGCTATTCTTAAAAAAGAGAAAAAAAAAAAAGAAAAGAAAGAAACAAATCAAACTCTAATTCTCAACCTCAGTTGATGAGAAAAGCTTTTCTAATGGAAGAAGGCCAACTAATTAATATAGAAAGATAACAGAATTTTTTCTTAAAAAAAAAATCAAAGTTTGTAGCCCCTGTTAAGTAATTGATTCAGGCCATGATCATCAATAGATGTTGAAACCATTAGATATTCATGTAGTGCTATAATAAAACTGTATACAGTTTTTTGCTGTTCACAAGATGAAATACTTTGAAGTGTTTGTAGTATCTTTCAGTACTTCCTTCGACACACATAGGGTAGCATTGCTAATAGAGGGTCTGCTGGCCTGATGTGTTTCCTGATGGCACATCACCATGAATAGTCCACACCAGATGAAGTTTCACCTGAACCTAATCAGTTCTTTAAACCTAACTTCCAATTTCTTGAAAGTTCAAAAGATGGAGAAGTTAGTTTAATCGCCAAGTGCACAATCAGACAAATCCAGACTATATGACAGTATACAGGACAACAGCCCTTGTTTCTTCAAAATGTAATGCCGTGAGGAAAATGTAAAAGGGTGGTCTCTTCCTAAATTAAAGATGGCTAGAAATTTATCTGGTTTGCAATATGTGCATGTTGAAAAAAGCTTTCAAAAAGATACTTTTGAGATAATTATGAAAATTTGAATATGGACTGGATGTCAACTGTTTAGGGAATTTAATTTGTTTGCTCAAATGGTATCATTTACTTAAGAAAATATCCCTATTTTTAGTAGATGCCTGCTGAATTGGTGCTTCGTATATCTGTAACAAATGTGGCAGTGTGTTAAAAAATGATCAAATCTTTTTGATACGAATACGGGAGTTCATTGAAATTTTATTTTCCATTTAAACATTTAAAACAAAGTTTGAGATTATTAGGAAATAAATTTATTTATTGAAAAATGTAATAAAATACACTTGCCTCTACCTTCGCAGTCTCCATACATTCTTTACCTTGCTGTCTAATTAACTTACTAAAACATAGGTCTGGGGCACCTGGGTGGCTCAGTGGTGGAGCGTCTGCCTTTGGGTCAGGTCTTGATCTGAGGTCCTGAGATGGAGTCCTGCATCAGGCTCCCTGCAGGGAGCCTGCTTCTCCCTTGCCTATGTCTCTGCCTCTCTCTCTCTGTCTCAAATAAATAAATAAATAAATAAATAAATAATCAATCAATCCTAAAAAGATAGGTCTGATTAAGCTATTTATTCCTCGAGGCTTAGTTTAAATAGTACCTCTTCTAAGAAGTTTTATTTAACTCCCCAGGAATAATCTATTGCTTTGCTTTTTGTTTGTTTGTTTGTTTTTAACATATTCCCTTTATTGTGTGTCATAACATTTATGCAGCTGATATTCTCAGTCCAATTTTATACTTGATTTTTAAATTTTTATTTCCCAACCCTAATTAATGTCTTTTGGTATGCAACTAAACACTTGAGATTTTGTCTGCTAAAACTCAACATTTAATTTTATAACATCCAAGGTTATGAAGTTAGAAATTTCAAAAGTTATGACATCATTCAATATTAATATGTAGGTGTTCAACTTGTTGAACAAACATTTCATACTTTATATGCTAAAAATAATAAACACATTGTAATAAACACAACTAAAATATTCTTGGGGCAACAGTTAAGTGTCTGCCTTTGTCTCAGATCAGGATCCCAGAGTCCTGGGATCCAACCCCAAGGCAAGCACCCTCTTCAGTGGGGAGCCTGCTTCTCCCTCTCTTTCTGCTCTTCTCCCCTGTTTGTGCTCTCTCTCAAATAAATAAATTCAAAATTAAAAAATAAAATAAGAATTTCTTAAACATTTTAGCATTTTATTTTTAAGCATTGAATCAATTAAAAACACAACTTTTAAAAATCATTATTAGTTATTGTGCCAAATATGAAAACTAAGTGTCATAATATATATACTGAAAAAAATTTAAAATCCTAAAGTTTTAATATACTACTTTAAAAATTGGAAATACCTACTTCAAAGTTACTATCAAACATGACACAACCATAGATTTTGACATAAGCTATGGAAATTGACACTCAGAGAGGTTTAAGCTTTTTTATTTCAAAATGCCTTGGTAATAATATAGAAATTTTATGCTAAAATCATAAATATTCTGAAAGACCCTTTTGGCAGCATTTTCCTCCTGAGTTGTTTTTAAAATAATGCATAACAGATGTGACATAACATCCTTCAATAAGAAAATAAATTTTGGACACCTAAGCCACTCTAATATTATTTCTGCATCTGGATCATTGATTCCATTTCTGTTGGCTTCTTAGGTTGTTACTGTTACTGACATTTTAATACCATTCTTTGTTGAGAGAAAATTTAGGTAATGAGAGTTTTGCATTTAATTAGCTCTCATGGATTTTATAGTCTGGATGACAAATCAATTCCCTTAATACACAAAACTAAATGAAAAACAAACACTACCTCATTTAGTCTATTGATTTCCCCCATGTTTTTGCTGTCTCACTTTTATTTATTTATTTTTCATATTTTTCTTGTCATGCTTGAATTGAAGCCTAAGCTTCCAGCCACAGTTGCTACCATTCGAGCTAGTCCTAAAAGTGAAATAAAGTGCACTCCTCTCGCTGACCTTCCTGGCCTTAGCTTAGAATTAGATAACATATTCCTTCTCTTATACCAATGGCAGCACCACTCCCTTCGTGAAAAGCTGCTCCATCCATATGTATTAGATAAGGCATAAGGCACCGGCTGCTATGTAATGCTTTTCTAGCACATAGAGCTTGCTCACTGCTTATGTCTCAGCTCAGGGGACAAACAAAAGGCTTAAGAAGTCTTCTATTTGTTCTGAGGTCCTAGTTTATTCTTCCAAGTAGAACTACAAATGTTTTTATATTTCTATATAGTTTTTGATGATGAGTCTACAAAAGAAATAATTTATATGGCTTCCTTCTTGATACAGTTCCTCTCACTTAAAAACAATACACTTAAAACTAACTGATATAATTAAACACTTAAATACACTCACAGACTCTGGCCTCCGCTTTATAGAAGGACTCTGTCAGGATTCTATGGTGGTACCACAGAAATAGATGTTATTTTCTAAATTGATACTGAAACAAATGAGAAGGCAATTGTCATTTTTCTTTTGTCAAGTTGTATTATTCCACCTTGAGAAATAGCAGCACAGCTATTCTAAAACATTCCCATGTTGTCAACCCTCATAATGATTGTAAAATGACAACCTTTCCTGTAATCCTATACATTTACCAACAGACGCCTTGGGTCCTGTGATATGTATATGCATTTAATTTTATATTTATATTTGAGAGACCTCTTGGGTCAAGTATGTCTTCATTTATTTATGTCTGAATTGACAGACCACTCTTTTATATTCCGGATGCCATTTTCTAGAGGCCGTATATCAGAGTGGTTAAGAATTTGGATGTTTTTGCGGCATCTCTTTTGGAAAATACAATTTATGACAATATAGAGTGTTCCCTTAACCTTGACACATTTTAGTAGTCTTGAATTCTGTTGTTTCTCAAAAGGATATTTTTAATTCCTACCTAGTTATTAATACAATTAAAATGTACAAAACCTGGGTGATTTTTAATATATATTTAAACATTTTTATTTGATTATAAAAAGTAATTATGTTGACAAGCAATTGATTTGAAAGTGAAAGAAACTCAGGAAGGTTCAGTGTTATTAATGAGCATGATGACTCCTAAGAATGTGATAATCCAAAAAAAATAAAATACAGAAGTCACTTTGGCATAATTTTTTAAGCCTGATAATTTTTCTTATGAACAAATAATAAAGGAGTCTTTCTTGAAACCTTTAATCACTCGTATTGAAGTTAATTACTTCAAACCAAAGATTAGCCCTGAGCTGGGTAAATGGTTTCAGAAGATAATAATATTATGAAACCACATAGTCATGACAAGAGATACTTAAGATATTAAAGAAATTAATATGGTCTGTTTTCAGTGAACTAAGAGAGTCAAAGGATTTGAATAATAAAACACATACTTAGAAACTTTAAAGATGAGTAAAGGGAGCTGTGGTGTACAAAATTCGACTTCTGGGTCGAAATGTTACTATGCAACGTAGTCTTTTTGAAATTGATAATTAAACAACCAAATTTTCCCAGATGACACAGGCGTATTTTCTACATGATGAAAGTTTATCTAACTGTGTATTTTAACTGGAAATCATGAAAAAAAATAATTGGCTCTAATTGTTTAGAATGGTGTTTTATTTCAAGTGGCTTAATGATTTCCCACTCTTAAATAAAAACACAAAGTTCCCGGTGAACAGGCTGGCACTCTGTGGAGAAGTTACAACTTTATCTTATATAATATGGAAAAACATAACAGCAACAAAAAAGGAGATGCTTGCCTTTTATGATAGTTGAAACCCACAAGTGAGAAGCCGATTATAGATACCAAAGTTTAGAGCTGGGTAATGTGAGAAGTTGAGCAGACGCCGGAGGTTTAAAAAATAAATTAAAAAGGCTGGAGAGATCATTTATTCTGAGAAAATTTAATAGCCGTTTGAGAGCCTTTAAAGCTCAGAATCAGCAGCAGAGGTGCACTAATAAGTTACTTAATACCTTTATTCCAACTGTTAGCTGAGCAGGAGCAAAAAACGATGGTTAGAAAAGGAGAATGGTGTGAAATTTATCATGGATCATAGAAAATATTTTAAAAAACACAACAGCAAGCAATGAAAGAGATTAAATGGGAGTGAGAGCTCTGGCCAATAATACAGTCCTCCAATTTCAAATTAGATTTGTGTTTCTTTTATTACTTATTTCTAACATCTTCCATCAGTTGTTTAAAAACAGAATTAAACAAGTGGGGAAACATTGTGTGAAGAAAGACGTGGTATTTTTGTGGATTAAAAAGCACAATTAAATAAGGGAACTCATATTTAATTAAATTAGGTATCTCTCATTTCCACTTCTACCCATGTTGGGTGCAAATCATTTTATTCATTCCAAATGCTTACATCTGATAGGACTGTTCAACTGCTGGCAAATTACAGAACTAAGCAGAGAAATTTTTAAAAATTGCCACTTGTGCCAGTAGCAAATGTTAAGTGTTTGGGAAACCTCCCTTAGCCTACTTCTACATGCATAGCTGGCGCTGTTATGGAATTTACCACCCAATAACAAATAAATAAGTAAATGTTTGTTACTTTCATGTCATTGATCGTTTTTAAATATAGCAACCTCTAGAGCTAGGAAAGAAAAAAAGATAAAGCAACAGTTTCATGAACTAGGTTCAAAAAATCCATAATCTCTTACATTATCATGAACATGTAACAAAGCACAGGTTAGATGCTGAAGCGGTGCTGAACGCAATTACAAGTTTATCTGGATATATATACAATGTCCCCTGTAACTCATCAATTTCTGGTTCTGCCAAGGGTTGCCTTAATAGCCCATCCTTAAACCTCCCAGCTATTTAAAGACCTTAGGCCTTTCCCTTCCTTGCACTGTGGCTTGTTAGAAATGAGGATGAGGATGAGGTAGAAAAATGAATCACAGTAATTGCATATGCCTCTAGCAGCTCTGTAGACCTTCTCACCCTTGGTCCCCTTGCTCTAAATCACCCACAGATTCTCCTACCTAGTAAAGAAGTGGAGTGGCCCACTCCTGATCTTTTAGACCTGTAATTTAACTATGTTGTCAGCTGTAGACAATTGAAAAAGCAAACAAACTAAAAAACACCTTACTCTTGTTACACCAATTTTAGATGATTAAATCTGCAGAAAGCTAAAATAATTAGCAATTCATTTCCTTCCTTCCTTCCTTCCATCCTGCCCCTTTCTCTCTCTTTCTTCTTTCTTTCTTCTTTCTCTTTCTTTCTTCTTTCTTTCTTTCTTTCTTTCTTTCTTTCTTTCTTTCTTTCTTTCTTTCTTTCTTTCTTTCTTTCTTTTCTTTCTTTCTTTCTTTCTTTCTTCTCTTTCTTTCTTTCTTTCTTCTTTCTATCACACTTCTCTTTCTTAGGACAGACAAGTTAGTAGAACTCCATTTTTTTTCTATAACTATGCTTCTGAGGAATATGACATATTCCTATTTTTTATCAATGAACCATCATTTAATAATTTAATGATAAATGCATGAGGTTCTCTGTGTGTTGAGTTGGCTGGTGAGAGTATAAGAAATACATGTGTAAAGGGAAACAACTTTTAAAAGGTCGCATTCATATCTCCAAGGGATGAGCAATGGTTGAAAATTCACCTCACCATCACCATTACCACCACCACTATGATTTTAATAAAGGATCTTGGCTTAGAGTCACCGACAACAGACAATGGAAGAAGTACGAGGAGAGTTTTGAACTCCAAGGAGGCTTCATGCTCGACCTTACGCTGATCTGCTGATCTACAAATGCATCAGGCCTTCCTGCATGACACAGAAATCATCTTCTGTGTTGTCCTTCACTGAAATTTGACTTCTATCGCCCCTCTTCCAGTCTGTCTATTTGTATGTAAAACCAACTGTTAATTGAGAGCATTTGACTAGGTGCCCATTTAAGTGTTTCAAGTACCCTGATGGTTAAGTCTTTGCTCAGAACAGATGGAAGTTCTGGGCAGAGTGAGATGGGACATTACCTGATCCACATATTGGCACTTCAAAGTCTAAATTTCAGCCAAAAAAACACCAAGAAACATTGTAACAAATATACCAGACTCTTTAAACCTTTTTCTCTCACCCTCAAAAAAAAAAAATAAAAAATAAAAAGAATCAGGTCCTGGATTAAGTTCTAAAAAAAGTTCTTATATGGATGAAATCTATTTATAATTGCTGCAATAAACTAATAAGTTGAAAAGCATATGAAGCATCTGTTCACACTAGATGGCCAGCTCCTTAGGGACAAGAAACAACGTTCTATTCATTTTTACACATCCAAAATTTATCTATTCAATAGTTTATGTCAAATATTTAAAGAGCATTGTATAAGGTACTTCCCTAGGAGCTATACTCTTCCATGTGGATGTTACCATCTATTTACTCAAAGAAAGACAATTAAGTCAATCAGTTTAATATTTTTTCATAACTCCTGTGCTGGAGTGTTCTATGGGGGCTCAAGGAAAGACTTCAGTTCTATATTGGGGTGGCAAGGTCAAAGTGTCCTGGAGGAAGCCACCCATGAGAGATGAAGGATAACAGGACACAGGTAAATAAAGTTTGCAGGGAGGAGAGATGAAGTGCAATTCAGAAAATGTAACAATACCATAACCAACTGATATGTTTGTGGAAGTAAAGGTAGAGGCCAGGTTGAGCTTGAGAGGGAACACGGAAGGATTGTATTCTTTATTCTGAAACATATGGGACCACAGAAGGATTTTATTACAAGGACTGGTATGATCATATTTGGATTTTATAAATATCCCTTTTGCAGCAGCGAAATTTATAGGAGTGGAACAAGACTGAAAACAGAGGTACAAGTTTTATTTTACTAAATACAGCATACTTATATGGTTCAGATACTGCGTCCAATACAGTTTTAAATTGGCTAAGCTTATTTATTTTCTTATCAAGGCCTTCTGATTAATCGTTTTATTAAAATAAGCCAGGATGGGTTTGGTACTTGATATCTCTAGCTCTAACATGGTCTGGTCCAGTAATATGTGAGACCCATTTACAATAAAGAGCCCTTGCATTCACACATGATAAAATCAGAAAGACAGAGCTTCTCCCTTACCCCTACACTTGTGACTCAATACAACACATATCTCTTTCAAGAGCAGCTAGTGGGGCACTCACCAATAAAAACAAAAGGGACTCAAATCTGAGCAAGTAGCAAGGAGTCAGTGGTTGATTGATTGAGTGGGAGATGGTGGTGGGAGAGGCACCATTGTCACCTGGTGGGGCAATAAGTTGTGGGATAGTGGCCAGCGACTTAAGCTGCATGCAGTTCACCAATCACCAGGGTTGGCTTCGATAGAGTCACTAGGGAATGTGGAAAGCTATCCCAGGAGTACACAAAATATATGTAGGAAATACAGACTAACGTTCCCTATCAGCACTAGCATATGGGAAGAACCATGATATGGAATTCCTATATTTAACAGGGTAAATAGGATACATTTAATAAGCTATGATTTTTCAACACTTGAATTTTTATGCTCTTTAAGAGAAGCATATAGGTAACATTTTAATGGCTTCATCTTACAAAAATATTTGTTGAAGAAAGCACTCTCGTATCTTTCTGTGTCTTTTACTACAAAAATATACAGGTTGTGCTAACAATGATCTGAAATATTTATACACCTTAAAGAAAAATCTTAAATTGAGACTATCTTCCATCCTGAGCTTATCAGGTCAACTTTCATTGAAAAACAAAAGTATGTCAAGGTCTTAAATTGGCTTTCCTAAAAACAGAGGCAGCTCTTGAGAAAGGGATTGATTGAGGGAATGCTCTCAGGAGAGGAGTATAGGAAGCAGGGAAGATCATGGAAAGAAAGGTAAACAAGGACTTTGTCTTGGCAGGGGATTAACTTCAGCCTGGCCCTAGGGGAAACCCTTGAGCACAAATCACACTGAAGAATTTGTCCCCTCTAATGTCTGGGAGCTAGATTTTTAAATTCCTTTAGTGGAGAGGGTCCTGTTCTCTAGCAAGACAGGCAGAGCTATCCTCTGCCTGTTGAAAGCTATTCTCTGGAAAGATGGAGCATCTAATAGTGTGAGCATCAATATCCACCAGAAGCTGGATGAGATAATCCTCCTGCTGAGAGGATGGGGTGGAGCTTCATAACAGGATCTGTTACAACGGCAAACCAGGTTTATGCATTTGTAAGTTAATTTTCTATTTATTACATGTGAATCTTCCACAGAATTTACTTATATTGTACAAGTGCTGCTACATTTAAAAATAAACCGAATCTTCAAATGGTAGCTTAAAAATTATGAAAATACCTTCGTATTCTTAACGGACTCATCGGTCCATATTACCCAGTTATTTTTCTAATTTAATTGGAAAAAATACACAGTTACCCTTTAAACATTAAATGCCAATTTTCAAATTTTCATAGTACGATTTAAAATCGTTGAAAAATAGGGATTACAGTGGAAGTGCCAAGACAACCTTAATTACAGCGCTGGGAAAAGTAATGCTCTAATAGCTAAATAGTAGATTGTATTTCAAGTGAAGAAACAATAAAATTGTAAACCATGAAGTGCAAGTGGGAGGATGAGACATATGTCTCATGCATTCAGCCTCAACTAAAGTGACAATTTTGAGACCCAGTTAGATTCTTAATCAGATAACTTTATCTGGTACAAAGAGCTGTCATTCTCACTGGCCATTAAAAAATAGCTTTTAAAATGGTGTTAAAAGGGGATCCCTGTTTCTTTTCTTCAGTCACTGTCACCAGAGTTTGCCAGCAGTATATCTGTGTTCACTTTGGAGTGAACAACTTGAGAGCCCAACTTGATCTCATTTAGGGTTTTTATATTTTTTGGGGGGGGAGTAATAAAATGATAAACACTGAAGAGCTTAACCAGGCAGCATCTGTAGCAAAAGAAATAAAACATTTTCACATTTGCAAATATCTTTCTTTGAGGACTAAGTTACAAATTCTTTCTAAAAGGGATAACCTTGAAATTTCCATAAGGGTTGAAAGCCTTCTGAACAAAAGGTGAGGAAAACTATTTGTCTAGTGTAGGTCATTGTAGCTAAAACAACTACATAAAACAATTTTAATCTTTTACATTCAATGATGAGTTGCCTCTAAAAATGAAATAAAATAAAAACGTAAGAGCAACAAATATTTTTCATCATAAAATAGATGATTTTAAAAATAGCACTCCCCTTTAAAAATAGCACTTCTAGGAAAACTACCATATTTATTATTCTTTTATTACATCCTGCAGGCTTGTGGGAAGGACTGAAAGAGTAGGAAGGAGTAATGTACATGAGATTTGGTCTCTTAACTCTCCTGTTCTTGTTCAGTTTGAGGTTTTAATTCTCATTACATGGCTCTTGTTTCTAAGATAAGATCAAAAGAAAGAAGCCTAAAAAGGATTGAATGATGAGATGAAGGAATATATATTTATATAGGTTACATTTGTATGTATACATACATATGTACATATATATCATATATTCACACATGTGTCATTTTATACAAAACTTATTTCCAGCCACAGAAATATGTTAACATGTCTTCATTCATGTTAATGAATGTTAATGAATGTTAATGTTAATATGCCTTCATTCATCACAAACAATAAACACAAATTTATTTTCATAATCAGGTTCTATTCCCCCAGTATTTACTTAATTTTTTCAATATATCCAAGTATGATGGAAAATAGTACTTTCTTTCAAGTTAGACAATGAGTTTTACATATCTGAGGCTTCCAGGGTGAGATGACTTGTTTGCACACATAGCCAGAAGTAAAAGACCTGGATTTTCATTGCAAGGATCATAACCTTTCTATCATCACAGAACTGAGAACATCATACTCTCAAGGGCAGGAAAAGAACTTGAGAATTTCAGTAGTAGTTGAGAGATGGTGCCTGGGTCAAGGTGACAGGGAATCCCCACACTGACAAACTCTGGGGAAATGGGGGTTGTAGGAAATAGAAGAGGGGAATAATAAGGCTTTGGGGGAAAACGACAAAAGCAAAATATAAATTGTGCAAATATAAAAATATAAAAGCAAATGTAAATGCAGTAAAAATAAATAGAATAAATTACACACACTAATTAGAATTAACAATTTAATATACATGAAGGCTGATAAGTAGAATGAAAAATAAAGCCAAATCTAATTGATTAGAGCATTGGTGTTTGAATTACTGGTCCCTGGTCACATCAATGTGATGTTTAGACTGACTATACACATTCCTAGAAGCATATTAATAAGAATTGCTATGGCCATTAAGAAGCTTGTACTTATACCTTAGAAATCTGAATTCATACTAAAAAAATTCCTTCCTGGAAAAAGCAATTGTTTTCTAAGAAAGACAGACATCCCTGGCTGCCAACTGCAAAGGCCAGTTCCTATTTTTCTTAAAGCATGGGTTTCTTTCTGTTTATTCACCTGTTTCTGACTGCATATATATGATTTTATGTTCAAAATCTTTGCAGATAAACATTATCATTCTTAAAAAAGAATACAAGTGATTTTATAGTTTACAAAGTGAAGAGTAAAACACTTAAGATTGCACATTGTCATAAAAATCTGCCCGCAATTTGTCTTTCATTTAGGGATTTTTTTTAAAAATCAAGAGATTAATGTTATAAAAAGAGGAAAACAATGAGCTAGTAGCCCACAGAATACCACCACAATTTGCATTGTTTTTAAAACATTTAGAATTTAATGAAGTAGAAAATTAGAAAAAATAGTTAAACCACACAAAAACCAAATATTGTAGGAAATTCAGCTATTCATAAATATGGCAAACATTGAAATAAGAAAAATGGGAAATGACTTTAAAAGTTCAACCTTTTGAAAAATTAAATATGGTTTTAAAAAGTGAGTATCAATATGCACCATACACTAGTAGATTTTTTTATTACACTGTTGCATTTGTCAATAATCCCTTCATATTCAATAAATATTAACATATAGGAAATAATTCTAAACATCTTAATTTTTCTAAGTAATTATATAGTAAAACTAAATGTGAATGCTTATATGTGTAATTCCTTCAATAAATGGACAAACTTTTGAAATATTTTTAAAAAGTGCACTGCTAGAATCTGAATGAAAAACTTATTGAAGGCAAATAAGGGGATAAGATTATGGTCCAGTTTTGTGATTCACTGATTATAAAAATTGCCTGTTAGGAAATATCCCACAGTATTATGCACAGACACTTATTTAGAACTAATTACATTATGTTGTGATTAATTCTTCACAAGTTTGTTTCATATAGGAGTCTGCATTAATATGAAAAAGAACATTTTCTACAAGGAAATAGCCAATTCTTAGACCAGATGAAAGAAGTACATTCAGGAGAGCCAAAAAATACATAAAACATACAGAATTCTGGAAAGAATAGATTGGTGAATATATAATTATAGCAACAAAAATTCTAGTTCTCTCTCTCTCTCCTATTTTCTCTATTTATGGAAACATAAGGGCTTATTTAAGTGGTTATATAGTACTACCGAAGCTATAGAGTAGTCACATAGTCCTCTAAGTGCTTATATGTTAAATATTTACCTAAATGTAGACATGTAATTTCATAACATAAGCAGTTAATTTCAACTTTTTGCATCATTTTGAAGGTTCATTATTTTGATATTTAATACATTTTAGAGAAAAATGCAAATTATAACATGATTGAAAAGGGTATAGATGTAATCTTATTTAGATCATTTGAAATTTTTGTCTATGTTAAATATCAAAGGACAGTACAGTAGAATTTATTTTATTTTATTTTAGAATTGATTTTAAAAAGGAAGTGTGTATTTCAATATTCCCTCTCTTGGCATTATATTTTGCTTTGAGGTAAAATTAAAAACATGAATACTAGCAAATAATTGTTTTCTTCTAAGAAATATCAATAGGTCATTCTTTACAGTGTCTAGATGATGAGTTCTCTGGTTCTGTAATTTGTATTTTAATTAATTTTTTCTTTCTCAATGTAATTTTTGCCACTTGACTTTATACTTAGTTTTTGCATGATCATTGTAATGGAGAAATAAAACCATATAAACATGTCTAGAAAATTCATTCATTTTCCCAAACTGAAACTCTGATGATAATTTGATAGCTAATGAATTAACAATGAATCTATTCCAAAGAAAATATTATTTACCATTGAGTCTGAGGCTATACTTCTTATAGGTAGCAGTACCATGTTGGAAATAATGGAATACTTAAAGCTAAAAGAATATTTCATCAATTCAAGTACTCAAAATACTAATTCAGTGTTATGATATGATCAGTATTACAGTTTTGAACTTAGAATGTCATCCATTAACTCATTTTATTTTTAAAACTTTCTTCAGGTTATTAAGCAGTGGCTCAATTCAAAAAAGTCAATAATATTTTCATTAAAAATTATTAGAAAAAAAAACCAACAACAAACTTTTTCAAGTTTTAGCAAAAAAAGATATCTTTTCAAGGATAAACAATTATATTAATGTAAAAATATTAGAAAATTCTAATTCATAAATGAAGATGAAATTAATATAATCAATTACAATATTTTAATGAATTAGAAAATTCCCCCCTAGCAATTTTTCTTTAAATCAATTTAGGGATATCCATTGCCAGCAGGAAATGATACTTCAATGACCATATTATATAAATGATGCCATGAATTCTATGACCTTTCCAATCTATAAGCCATACCCCCAATAGTGTTTCAGATTTGGATTGAATAATCCAAAGCTATACATTTAGTACTGCTCCATTCCATCTTAAATAGTAATATTTCTAATTAATTCGAAGAAATTCCTCCACTCCTAGCTACTGTCATTTAGCCATATCAACTCCAGGTGAATTTTTAAGTTCAAGTTTGCTCAAGAGCCACACAGTTAAAAGGAAAAAGTGTAATGCTAATTATCTCAAATCTACTTTTTCATATATAATCTAAAAATACACAACACAATCTTTCTTCATGGTTTTCTATTCTGTTCTGTCAAGAGAAAAAAGCAGAAGGAATCATTTTCCATTATATACACACACAAAATATATTGGAGTAGGTAGATAGAACACTCTTTTTAGAATAATAGGGAAATGTTAAGGTGACATTTAATATCTTTGCTCTAATAATCACCTAGCAATACCTACAGATAACTCAAGAGTTTAGAAGTCAAAGGTTTTAAAAATTAGATACAAGCCTCAAGCAGATTTGTGAAGAGACTTTATAAAGTGTCAGGGTTTGAAGAATTTTTTTAAAGGTTTTTATTTATTTATTTTTTTATTTTATTTATGATTGTCACAGAGAGAGAGAGGCAAAGGGAGAAGCAGGCTCCATGCACCGGGAGCCCGACGTGGGATTCGATCCCGGGTCTCCAGGATCGCGCCTTGGGCCAAAGGAAGGCGCCAAACCGCTGCGCCACCCAGGGATCCCTTTAAAGGTTTTTAGTAAAAGTACTTACATGGTGTTTGAATTTCTTCGAATAGATCCCCACCAAGTGGTTGCACAGGTAGTCTGAAAATCTGTGACAGAGAACCCATCATCCTTGAGACAGCCCATTCCATCAAAACTATTACAAAGTTCATCTTTGTAATCCAACATTTGCCTTCTTATAGTTTTCAGTAACTGTACCTCACTGCACCATATAAACCAATATTTCACTTGAGTATCTGTTATATAATTGTAAGCATTATAAGTCCACATGTACCCTCACTTCTCCGCCTCACCACTATTTTATGAACTTTATGAATTATTTGATGTCTTAGTCATAATTCAATAGTCTCTTTATCCTTAGCCCTTAATATGGAGTTATGCATGTAGTGAATATGCAGAACAAATGATTGTCAAATGAATGAATTCCATCTGAAATGTAAGCTCATTTCAAAAACAAGACACATTATTTTGTCATAAAACTGATATAGGCATTGTGGGAAATGTAAGTGAAAATTAAGTTAAGGGACAGCTATTGAGAAACATGGTCAGTATTTCCAAATATTTCCCAGATACTGAATCCAAGGCATGGTCTGGCATCCTGGTTATTTGACTTGGACACATGAAACACTGATGTTATCCAAATAAGAAAGAATGTTTTGGGTTAGCATGTGTTTCAAGAGAAGTAATTATCAGAAACATGGCACTAATATTATTTGTTCACATCACTGAAAAATTATGATCCTTTCAAAATCTAGTAATATTCAACATATCTGTCTTTGGGAATGCAGAATAAAACGTTAAATGTCAAAAATTCTAAGAATACATTCAAAAAGATAAAAATGGTTTATAAAGAACACAATTAGAAAGATATCTTGTGCTCTTGCATTGGAAGGATTAATAGTGTTAGAATATCCATACTATCTAAAATGATCTACAGACTTAATGCAATCCCTATCAAAATTCCAATGACGTTTTTCACAGAAATAGAAAAAAATCATAAAATTTGAATGGAGGGCAGCCCAGGTGGCTCAGCGGTATAGTGCTGCCTTTGTCCCAGGACCTGATCCTGGAGACTGGGGATGGAGTCCCATGTCAGGCTCCTTGCATGCAGCCAGCTTCTCCCTCTGCCTGTGCCTCTGCCTCTCTCTCTCTCTCTCTCTCTCTCTCTCTCTCTCTCTGTCATTAATAAATAAATAAAATCTGTACAAAAAAGGAATGGAACCACAAAAGACTCCAAATAGTCATTGCAATCATAAGAAAGAAGTGCAAAACTGAAGACATCACAGTTAATTGATTTTAAAATATGTTACAATTCTCTAGTAATCAAAGCAGTATGTATTGGCATAAGAACAGATACATAAGGTAAAGGAACAGAAATGAACTCAACCACCAATATTTTGACAAGGAAGTCGAGAGGATACAATAGAGATAAAAAAGTCTTTTCAATATGGTATTGGAAAAACTGGATATCTACATGCAGAAGAATGAAATTGGACTGCTATCTTACACCATTCTCAAAAATTAACTTGATTGAAAAATTAATTGGAAAAATAATTTAATTGAATTAATTTAATTATTAATATTAATAAATTTATATTAATGCATTATAAATAAATAAAATTAATGTTGATAAATTAGTTAATTGAAAATTAATTTAATTGAAAAAAATTAATTGAAAAATTAAATTGATTAAAAACTTCAGTGTAAGCCCTTGATACCATAAAAGTCCTAGAAAAACACAGAGAAACATTGATCTTGCCAATGATTTTGGATATGATATGAAAAGTACAAGCAAAAAATAAATAAATAAATAAATAAATAAATAAATAAATAAATAAATAAGATTACATCAAACTAAAAAGCTCTGACCAGCAAAGGAATCCATCAACATACTGGAAAAGCAACCTTTGGATTGACATAAAATATTTGCAGACCCATATATTTGATACGGGGTTAACAGCTAAAATATGTAGAGAACATATACAAGAAATTTAGATTAAAAATGGACAGAGAACCTAAATAGACATTTTTCCTTGGAAAACATCCAAAAGGCCAACAAGGTACATGAAAAGATGCTCAACATCACTAATTATCAGGGAAATGCAATTCAAAACCAAAAATGAGATAACACTTTACATGTATTAAGATGGTTGTTATAAAAAGACAACAGTGTTGGTGAGGTTATGGAGAAAAAGGAATCTGTGATCAGTGGAAATGCAAATTGATACAGTCATTATGGAAAACAGCATGGAGTTTTCTCAATAAATTTAAAACAGAACTACCACATGATCCAGTAATCCCACCTCTGAGTATATCCCTAAAGAAAATGAAAAAGCTAATTTGGAAAGATGCATACACCCTTATGTTCCTTGCAGCTTTATTTATAATAGCCACGATATGGAAACAACACAAGTGTCCATCAGTGAGTGAATAGATAAAGAAAATGTGGCTTTACTCGGCCATAAAAAAAGAAGGAAATTCTGCAACAACATAGATAAACCAGGGGATGGGGACATTATGCTAAATGAATAAGTGAGACAAAAAAAACAAATACTATATAATCTTACATTTGGAATCTTTAAAAAAAAAAAGAGTTGAACTCCTAGAAAAAGAGAGTAGAATGGAATTTGCCATAGGCCAAGAAGTGAGGAAAATAAGAAAGATGTTGGGTAAAGAACATAAACTTTCAGTTATAGCACGAATACATTCTGGGGACCTAATGTATATCATGTGACTAGAGTTAATAATATTGCATTGTATACTTGAAATTGTCTAAGAGAGTTGATCTTAGGTGTTCCCACCAGACATACAAAAAAAAAAAATGGTAATTATCTGAGGTGCTGAATGGGTAAAATAAACGGTAGTGATCATTTCACAATGTATGCAAAAACAAATATGTTGTACACTTTAAATATATGCCGTTTTGTCTGTCAGTTATAACTCAATAAAGCTGGAAAAATAGAAAAATATATAAAATACAAAAAAAAACCCACAAAATAAAGTCACTGCATGACATACAACTAGAAGTTTTAAAATCTTTTTAGACATAATCTTTGAAAAATGGACCAGAATTATTTATCACACATGCTTGCACACATATTTTCAAATTTTTAGTTCAAAAATTTTCTTACTCTTTATTTTTAATTTTTAATTGAAATATAGCTAACATACAATATTATAGTAGTATCATAGGTACAACATAGTGATTTGATGATTCTGTATGTTATACTATGCTCACACTCATTTTCCTTTTGATGCTGCCACAATTCTTTAAATATCTCCTGTCACACCCACTGGCAGAAAGGGATATGCCTCTGTGATTTCCAGTGTTCCAAGCCAGGGGTTGTCAGCTGCTCTGTCACTATACACTGGTGGGCAGTGGAAGCTAAAAAGGAAGTGGAGAGTTAGAGCCGACACAGCACTGCATGAGTCCCCCATGTCCTCCTGGCTCCATCTGTTATCTCAGCAAGTGGACGACTGAGCCTCTGAGAGCAGCTGCACATTCAACACCATCCTGTATGTGTCGAGATCCACATGGCTGATTCAGACATACCTTCCCCTTCAGCACCATGAAAATGGATTTAACAATTGGAGCAAAGGTGCCAATGTCTCTGTTACTTCTCGATTCTCATTCCCTCAGATACATTTGCCATTACGTAAAATTGTGTTAGCTTCTTAGACAGTGCTTATTTCAAAAAGATTGAAGGAATCTTAATAAAATAAACTGGGCATCTACTTTAAAACAAGAGTAAGGAAACACACCCACCTTTCTCCTTTTGAGTAAACAAACAAATATCTTGTAACAACAGAAAATATTATTAACAGGGAAAAATCCTGCAACACACATTGGGGAAAATGACATCAGTAGACGTCTCCAGATAGATGACCTATCAGATCATCACACTGATGGGTAAACCAACATTTGAAATTAGGAGGGAGAAAAGGGGGGGAATGCAGAAAGTGCTATGTTTATAATATGCAGTCATTCTAAAATCGGCATTCGGAGTGAGTAGGTTCTCTAGCCTGCTTGCCTGTTCCTTTACCAAAGTATTTCAAAATGAAGATTGTAAGGCACTATTTGCTTTTGCTTACAGTATGCCTTCTATTTGTGGAGAGACAGATTGGAGCTTCACAGTTACAAAGAAAACACATACTTGCTCTATATTAATGACACATTCTCTTGCTTAAGTTTGGAGAAGCAGGGTGAATGAAAAAATAAGCATATTCAGGCATGTTTTGGTAAAGTTTTAGATAATCAAAATGAAGATCAGAGTCAAATAGATTCCAGAGAAGAAAATACAGAACCAGGTGCATCAGCAACATGGTGTGCAAAAGGGAGAGACAGAGAGAGTGTATGCAAAATGTCACTTCAATTTATGAGGAAAATATTTCCAGGCTAGGATTCTATATCATGCAAAATTAAATGAAAGAACATTTTTAGATATAAAATATCTCAGACATTTTCAGAAATATGTTTAAAAATGTACTCTAGGGTTTTGCATAAAATATATCATAGATATTCTGAAACCCTTAGAAAATACTGAAGAAAATACTTCAGCAGCATAATGTGGAATATACCAAAGTGGTGCTTTGAAAATCCTAAAAACCAGAACACAAGGTAGTTCAGTGGTTAAGCCTCTGCCTTCGGCTCAGGGAGTGATCCCACTTTTTGGGGATCTATTCCTGCATCGGGCTCCCTGTGAGGAGCCTGCTTCTCCCTCTGCCTATGTCTCTGCCTCTTCCTCTGTGTCTTTCATGAAAAAATAAATAAAATCTTTTAAAAAATCGTAAAATCATGGCACTAATACATCATGTATATAAAATATGTATATTTTACAAAATATACATATATACATGTATACATATATACATCATAATACATCACATATGAGATGTATTAGATACTCATATAATAAATTTAATTAAAACAGATTTAATATATTAAATGTGTAAATATATTTATATTTCTTTAATATATGAACATATTTCATGCATTTAATATGTTTATATTATTTTTGATATTAAGATGTAATATATTAAATATGTAAATATATTTAAACATAATATATTTAGTTATAATATATTTAATTATACTGTAGATAGTAATATATATAATACATATTATATATAGTATAGTTTTAGTGAAATCTATGGCATTAATCTATTATATATACATATATTAGTGTATGTGAGTATATGAGTGTATGAGTGTATGGCACTAGTCTATTATGTATACATATACAGGTGCATGTGTGTATAAGGTCAGTTGTAAGAAATTATTAACAGACCTACAAAGCATTTATCTCAAATTTAATAAGAACTCAGAAGAATACAGGAAGAAGAATTTAAAAAAGAATGTGAATTAAACAAAGTATCTCTGGTAAAACCAGGAAGATACTTATATACTGTGTAATAATAATAAAAAAATAGAATTGGAAGGACAAAGAAGGATTATGGTCTAATCAATATAAACAAAAAATCCTAAAGTATTATTTTTATGATTCTTAAATAGAGCCCTTAAGAAACAAAAATCCTTTTTAAAAACTGTTAGGGTGTTCATGGTTTCACTCAGAATTGATGGGTTATAACATCGATGATTAAGCATACTCATACTACTTTTTTTGACTAATGACTTTAATGTATGTTTATTGTTGGATTATCACAATAATACTATGTGTATGTGATTAAATCACAGATTATGTAATAATACAGGTATCCCCTGCTTTTGGAAGGTTCATGTTATTCCACTTTGCTTTTAGGAAAAATCTACATTAGCATCTGTTTTCGCTAAGCATAGGAAATTTGAAGAGAATTTTCACTTTTATGAGAAAAGATGAAAAGCAAAAATAATTTTCAGCATTATTATTATTATTTTTCAGTGGACCACTGTAGAGACAGGGTGCATCTGGAGCAGTGAGAGTGGTGCCATCAAGTCCCTTCCCAGGGAACTAACACTCAGCATCTCAGCCTCAAGTCTCCAGAACTTTGAACAGTGACCTTGGGAATCAGTGTTTTATCTTGATTTGCTTTGTGCATCCATTAGCAAGATGTGTCCTAAGGTATCAGAAAAGACTAAGAGAGCTTATTTTTAGAGGTTTTTTTTTTTTTTCCATATAATTAATGGTAATTTCTTGTTTGCTTCACACCATTCAGCTTAAGAAAGTTTTTTGGTAGAAACATCCTACTTTGGGGTAGTGGGGGAAACCTTTAGTTTATTATCTTATGATGACTGTTACAATTATTTCTACAAATCTAATTATTGTGAAATTTTGAGGTAAAGCAAGCCTTTTATATGACACCGAATATATTAATTAAAAGTTGTTTAAAGTTCTTTTCTGTTTTCAAATTTTCTCTTCTTTTTTCCTAGGCTAGATGTTTATCTTCCTCTGTCATATTAGTGACATATACAGTGGCTTACATAGTGATTTATATGGGTAATATATCAGCTGATTCTAGTAATATCATCAAGGTTATGAATAAAGAGAGTGGAAAAGAGTGGAAGTGGTTTCCCCTGTTGTCTGATGACTAGTGCTACCTCCCAGTTGGTACCTCTTCTTAGTACAAAGTCTGGGTGAATGCAGGAGCAGGTTTTGTGTCATTGCTGTGTTCATGTAACAGTAAGTGAACCAGAACATGCCGTATGGTCTTCAAATGCTGAGAAAGCTGAGCCTTATCCTGAGGCATTCGTGGCCACAATAGAGTTATTTCTATAGAAAATCATCTGTTTCTTCTTATACATAAAGGGCATAAAGATTTTGTCAGATGATAAGCCTCATCGTGGTTCTACTACAGGGAGGAGAGTTACTATGGCCAAGGAGCCCAATTATCCATAAATAGAACTTGAAGTAACTTCCCTGAGCCAGTTCTACTTCTCATCCTCAAACTCAAGTTGTTTCTGCTGATGTTCGAAAAATCACTGGGATTTATGACAACCAGAACTCTTTTTGCTATTGTTGTATGATTTACCTCTTATCTTGCTTAATAAGAGGAATTCATATCATGAAAATGTAAATACATGCTCTCTTGTCTAGACCTTATAACTCTCTGATCAAATTTGGATGAATTTCTAATTGGCTACTCCTATAACTATAGAAATTGAAAAAATAAATTTCTTAATTCTTAATGAGAAATATTTTTCTAAGTCTAACTCTGAGGCTAAGGATTACACTTTTATTAATATCTTTGGTCATTTTAATAGAAAAATATACTACTATATAATATACTGTTTTAGTATATTAAGCGAATATAATTCATTTATATTTAGGATAAATATTTTAGAATGGAGTTTCAAAATGTATGTGTAATCATGTGACTAGTGAAGTACTGTTTTCATCTATATTAGAGCATAGATGGATTTTAGTATGCTATGACTGTTTAACATCCTGGTCATTTCATAACTGCTTCACCTCCAGATTAATATGATTTTTTAAAAAGATTTTTATTTATTTACTCATGAGAGACACAAAGAGAAGCAGACATAGGCAGATGGAGAAGCAGGCTTTCTGTGGGGAACCTGATTCAGGACTCGATTCCAGGACCCCAGGATCATGACCTGAGCCAAAAGCAGATGCTCAACCACTGAGCCTCCCAGATGCCCTTCAATATGGTTTTTAAAGCTTAAAAATATCATTCAAAAATTAATTTAAAATAAGAAAAAATTTGTCCAAATAATTTGAAAGTCTAAGATAATCAAACTTAATATTGACTTATGAAGTAATATCAAGGATGCCCTGACTCCTTGCTTTCTGATGATTGAAAAACTGTGGTGACGCCGTATTTCTTGAGACTACATACTTACTATTCATTTTTTTATTTGATTTTTTTAAATACAAAATTAGTTTCAATCTAAAGCCAAAACAACCAACAGTTTTTGGTATAACAGAGGGGATATTTCACCAACCAAGGTTTTGTTTCACAGTGAAAGTCTTTGTTCTAGATCTAAAATAACACAGACATGTATTTGTGCAAGCATTACATCAAATCAAACAAAATAAAACAAAATACAACGTGCGTACAACTGCACACACATACACATGAAACTCTATCATCTTAAAATATTAAATTGCTACTTTATGTGATTTGTAGGTTTTTAATTGTTAGCGTCCACTAAATCTTGAAAATTGCAAAATGTAAGCTAAATCTACAACTAGGCAAGACCCGAGTCCATAGTAAAAGATAGGAAATTTCTAAACAGATTTGTTTTTGAAAGTAGCATACTTAGGGGCCTGGATGGCTTAGTCAGTTGTGGATTCCGCTCTTGGTTTCGGCCCAGGTCACAATCTCAGGGTTGTGAGATCGAGCCCCATGTCCAGCTCCCCACTGAGTGGGGAGTCTGTTGGATATTTTCTCCCTCTGCCCCTTCCTTCACACATGCACATGTATGTACACACATTCTTTCTGAAATAAATAAATCTTAAAAAAAGAGTGGCATACTTAATAAACTGAGGCAAAGATTATTTTATCTAATGTTAGTTTTCTGATCATATATCCTGCTATGCTTTTGCAAAGTAATAAAATGTCTTATGTTTATTAGGCTAGCACTCATGATGCCAAAAAAAGTGATAATTTACAAGGAAAAAGTCACGAGATATAATTTGCAGAAGTGTTAAATAACTCTAATGTTTTAATTAAATTGCATATTAAACTAGGCACCTATGTTTTAATCTACATAGGTTAAGTGTATCTTATTTTTTAAGTTCTTTCTGATTCACATGTGAATCAAATAATCCTTACGAATACTCTCAAAAGTACAAGAGATTCAAATATAAATTTGATATTTAAGTGATTTATTTGCATAGAAAAGACATTTGATAGTAAGACTAATTAACTGCTAAATGTATCTCTAATAGATAGAAGAAAATTAAACTACAGGGCTTTTTAGCTCAGTGCATTTGGCACAGACTTAATTTAAAATAATAAAAAAAAGAACAACCTATAATAAAAGTTCAAGTTACTGAAAGATAAAATTAAAATATTTAGTCATTTGATCAAAAATTTGGAAACAGAATTTTCAGAATTAGGTGTTAGTTTCACAATTCAATTTTCTAACTTTCTCAAGTTACTTCAAAAGTTTTAAGTTATGTATTTAGGAACAGATGTTGTATTGAATTATATGCTCTTGTGCCTGTATGAAACAAGAATTATAAGGATATATAATAGGATTCTCATTTTCCAGATAATTGGGTCTGCCACGGGCCACAAGACAAAGCATTTTAGATTGCTGAATTCATTCATATGGAGGAAAAACAGCTTCAAAAGATGAAAATGGAAGTATTAATTTGTAAGGAGGAAGATTAGTTTATTATGAGGATTATGATATTATAAGAAACTTAGCTTTTATAATGCCACAATAGTTGTTTTGCAAAGTTTAGGAACCCTATAAAATATTCCTTAGACTATCAATAAAAAACACTTATTTAACCAATACCTGAGAATCATCCTCAGATTTAATAGGCAGTAACTGTATTTTACTATGCTCTCTTTAAATTAGAAACTTTAGCTATTCTGCATGTTTCTTGGTGTCTTATTAATGTAAGTCATTCTGATGTTTTAACAATGAAGTAGTAAAAGAAGTTCCTATTATATCTGAAAGCTATTGTTTTTTTTTTCTTTTTTTCTTTTGTTTTGTTTTGTTCTGAGAGCTTATTCTTAGAGTTTGGGAATTTGTGAGCACATTGGTAGTTTGAAATCAGCCATGCTATGAGTATTTACATCACGTACTTGGCAAATGCAAGAAATCAAGTTTTCTTCTTCATTCATTTCTTCCTTCCCCACCCTGATTTTCCCCTGGAGAAACAGTTAATTTTTACCATCAAGTACTGGTTTTATCATTCCCAATGCTCATATGTGAGAGAAATTTTTGAAATAGCCCTGACTGTAAATGCAGTGATTGGTCAATTTCTCTGTCCATGAACCATTGACTTCTCACAAAATTCTACTCTTGCTTCTCTACCCCTATCACTCTGCAGGATGCCAATTTCCACATCCCAAAATATTGTTCTTCACAGAGCCATCAGATATAACTTCCCAGATTTTCAGTATATAATTTTTCTGTTCCTTTATCTGATACTTCTGTTTATCTTAACTCTGTTCTGAAATTCTCTATTCAATATCCTGTCTCTTTGCATCCCACATTCTACTCTAGGCAAATGGGTCTTCTTAGAAAGTTCTTCCTGTTCTTTGAATTTTTGAAATCCTACACATGCTTCCAAACCTAGATCTAATCTTCCAATTTGTAGGAAGATATATCAATATGATAGAAGTATAACACTGCAAATCTATCTTTTTGAGTAGAGGTTAACCAAGATGCTATGGCATGTATGATTCTTGTTTAGAGAAGAATGCAAAATTTAAAGGCAAATATTAGGTCATGATGAACATAAAAATGTACTGCTCAGATATTTTGTTGCAGGAAGCACAGATGATCTCACAGGGCAGGAAAGATATTGTGCATCAAAGGAGCTGCAAGAATTGACTATATTTAGTGACAGAAGCTAAACAGAGATCCTGAGATTAAATTATGTAGGTGATAGTTTGAGAGGGGTATCTGAATTTAAGAGTGGATAAGGAAGGGATTGATTTAGGGATACTTTTTCATGACATGAGATTAAATATTCTGGCAACAATCTTAAGAGATGAGGTAAACTTACCACCAGGGGGACTCTTAGAAGCCTTGAGAAAGTTATGGCCAATAATAAGCAAAATAGAATCCCCAAGTTGCCCTGGGAGATGATACAGGAAAGAATAGGGGGGCAAGCATATGCTGAAATAGACATATTATGTCATGCTGAAGACGCACCAGGGGGTTATGTTCCATAAGAGGACACATAGACATGACACATGCAAAAGCTGTTAGGAAAGAGTTGGTGAGAGTTTTATTAAACTATAAAAAGTTCTATCATGTCTCTTCTCTGCAGTATGGTGATGACTATAAGATAAGCAGTCACAGAGCTGGGCTCTTTGATATCCTGGGGGGGGGGGGCAATCATCTCAATAAAATATCATGAATCCCTTGTTCACCTTCCTGATTTGAAACAGTTTTTAGATTTGAAATATGTTTATTGAAGAATTACCCAGGAAAAAAAGGACCCTGCAACAGCAGAGTAGTAATATAAAGTATTGATCCCCCTAGTCCTTCCCAAAAGGGTGTCTATGACTATTGGGTGACTCTATAAGTAAAGGCAAATACCCAGACAAAACAGACTGTAGGACACAACAACTGAGCTGACACTGGAAACTCAACTACCCTCATGGCTTACTTGACAGAGTAGAGACTTATAAGGACCAAACAATAAATGGATTTCTGGTTAAAGTCTATTTCAGTAGGCCCACTTGTTCCATGGACTTGCTCTATGATCATTTTCTCAGTCCCTGGATATATAACTGGAACTGATATACCTGGAAATTTGAGTAGCCACCACATTGTTTCTTTGACTTTTGGGAATAAGCTCATAGTGGGAAAGGTCAAGTGAAAAACCTCTGAGACAAAATTAAAACTAAAATTACATTCTAGGAGGATGGGTCAAATTAGCACCACCACTGAAGGCAAAGTATTCAGGATTAATGGTTCCTAATATGGCTCTTAAACCTGCCATTTTGGTCCCTGCAGAAACAGAATGTATCTTAGAGAATCACTATAGTCTATGATAAGCTCAACCAAGTAGAAGCATTGATTGCAGCCACTGTGCCAGTTGAAGTATCATTGCTGAGAGATTACTAAGGTACATGGTATACATAGGTTCATGGCATATAGCTATTGATTTGGTGATTGCATTATTTTCTATTCCACCTACAAAAGAGAATCAGAAACACTTTTCATTCAGATGGAGTGGGAAATAACAGCCATTTACAGTTTTGTCTGAGGATTATGTCACTTATTTTGCCTTATATGATAACAGTCTGGAAAAGCCTGTGCAAACTGAGTATCTCCTAAAGCATCACACTGATCCATTATATTGATTGATATCATGTTGATATGATATGTCACACATGAGGTGATTAGTACACTGGAAAATTTAGTGAGATATATACCATCCAGAAGGCACATAATTCTACAAAGTTTAAGAAGCCTTCCAATTCAGCCAGTTTTTAAGAGCACAATATTCAAGGGCATGCTGGACAGATATCTTTTTTGATATAAAAACCAAATTAATATGTGCTACATCCTCTACTACAAAGAAGAAAACATTTCAAAAATAGCATGATAAGTACACGAAACAGTGGCCACAATGGCAGAGGGAAAGATTATATATATACCCAGTAGAATGGGCTCCAATTTACCAATACCAATATAACTACTGTGAACTATGAGTCTCCAACTTGTGAGCCACAGAGGTGAATACTGAGCCCCCAATACAAAACAATCCCTTAAAGAGATGAACTTATAACTTGTCTAAATTGAGTCCCTTCCACCTTGGAAAGTCCAAAAGTTTGTCTTCATAGGATAAATATATGTTCTAAGGGCCAAAAGTTTGTCTTCATAGGCATAAATATCTGTTCTAAGTACAGGTTTTCATTCCTGTCTTCAGAGACTTAGCAGGCACAATTCAAGATGTTTACAGAACACCTGATTTATAGGTGTAGGCAGTGCTTCAGAGTAGGCTACCAACTTCACAGTGAAGGATGTGTGGGAGTCAGTCTCGACCCATCAGCTATTCCATCCAGAAGTGGCCAGCCACAAAGAATTTTTTGAATCACCTACTCAAGGCATAACTGAAGTGACAGCTTGAAGGCAAAACTCTAAAGGAGAAAGTGCCATTTTTCAAGATGTTGTGCATTCATTTTATGATGTTCTGTCCTTAGTAGGAATAATATACTGGTCCAAGAACAAAGGGCTGAAAACATAAGTAGCTTCTCTTACCATCCCTTCCTTTGAACCCATGAGGGTAATTTGCAAGAAAATTTCAATACCCACAACTGTTGAGTTCTGCAGGACTGTAGTTTTGCCTCCAGAGGGCTAACTCCCTCCAGGGAATACAGCAAGGAGTAGTTCACATTAAACTGCAAGCTATGGCAGCCACCACGACACTTTGGATTTCCTCCAGCCTGAGAGGCTAAACTTTGTTCATGCTTCTCAGGAATGTTGGTTTGGATCACATCACCAGATGACAGCTGAGGGTCAGAGAAATTTTGGATGCATAGTCACAGAGGCAGAGGATGAGTACCAGTTGCACCTCAATGTCAACGACAGCATTGAGATCTATGGTTCTTCATATTAAACTGCCTCTTTTAAAATTCCACTGTGTAGGAGGGGTTCATGGGAAAATGGAGGAGGTGATTTTCAAACTCACATTGAACAGGAAATTCTGCAGCATATGCTATAGACTATAATGTCCATAGAGAAATGAGAATCAGATCTACTATTTTAAAGAGTATACAGTTGACTGATATCTCTAGTGCCCATCCCTCTGTTTTTGCTACTATATTTCTGCTGAGGACACACTTTTCCTAGGATGTCCTACTCAGTGACAGAGCTTGGCAGAGGTACTGGTTCTGGCCCTGTGCAATAGCATTCCTCTCATAGACAATTTGAGTGTCTAAACTTTTACTAAAATTTTTGTACTAATTTTGGAAAATCTTTTTTGAGATTTTTCCTGTTACATACAGATGAAACTTCTATCATAGGACTGCTACAGTTTGGTGCCTTACAAACACAGAAATTCTTTTCAATTTTATATTTACCCTCAAGAAAGAGAAAAGTGTATGAAAATAAAGCATATTTATAGTTTTTATGCTACATGATTGAGTGTATTCCTGAAAAATGATACATTTTAATTAGGCATAAATAAAAACTGAATTGTCAAATCTCTATGCTGTATACCCAACACTAATATATTTCAACTATGCACTAATTAACAATAAAAAAAAACCCTGAATAAAAAAAACCCTGAATAAAAAAAACCCCTGAATCCCCTATTTACAATTTATATATCTGATGGTTGGACAATTTTTCCGTAGATTAGTCTCTGACTCAGGACTACTCAACTCCTGTTTCTCCTCCATGACTATATATTGCTGGTGCCAAACAACATAGAATATGTCAATACATGACAGCCTCAGCTCTATGATTTTAGTCACATTGCAGGTGGCTTGGCACACAGGGGACAGTAGAAGTATTTCTAGAAGTCATTCCTATAAGAGGATGGTTAATGGGAAGTTTACTTGAACATAGAAGGTTATCTCAATACAGAGGTGTCACAAATCCCACTAAAAACAAACCGTGTCCCCAACTCAAAGTCTTCTCAGCCAAATCTTAATCTTCCAAGCTGTTCAATATGTGAGCACAAAAAGAAGCCAAGAGGAAGTGTGATACAGAAGAAATTTGAATTGAAAGAGATACCAATTACAACTAATTTGGATATAAGTAACAACCAAGTCTCATAAAAATAATAAATTTTAACAACAAAAAAAAAAAACATATTCCTGTCAATACATTGCTGCTAAGACCATCAGTCAGTGTCTTGGAAAGAGTCTGGGAGAACATGTGACCCTGAAGTTTACACCTCAGTAATTTCATGTTACCTTATTCTTTTGCTTCTAACAAATCATTAAACTTACTTTCTACTTTTGTATTGTCTATCTTGGTTAATAAAATTATATTAAGTTCAAGGTAGACCCTAAAACTCATCTTTGATTTCTACCATTCTTTTTCTTTCATCCAAGCTGCCACGGAATGATCACAAATCTACTGCAAATATTTTATAAACTTTCTTCTTATCCATCCCTTTTGCACAACTATATTCTCAGTGTTTCTCTTGCCTGGGCTGTTACAAAATTGCAAAACCCTCCCAATCTCTCAAGTTAATGCTAGCGTCATCTGGCATAAAGGTTGAGATGTACACATCACTCTCTTACAGATAGTGGAAAGAGAATGAAGCTCAGACTACTCTGCAAGAATTACAAAAGGCATCTCAAGTATCTCCACTTGCATCTCCAGCTGCTTTGCCAAGTGTGGCAGAGTAGTCTTTCAAATCCTTGGGTCTTAAGTTCATTTATACATTTACATAGAATATTCTTTGACCCTCTCTTCATTTGTCAAATGCCCAGACATCTATTAAGAGCTAGATCCTATGCCATCATCTGCTTTGTGAAGACCAATCATTCCACCTCTTCCTAGTAACAGAACTTACTTAATCATTTTCCTAGAATGCGAACCTTCTAAATTTAGTTACTATCTTGTTCACTTTCATGTTTGAAGTAGCTAGTAAAGACTTTATTAGATATTTATTAATTTGTCACTTTGAATGCCATGTAATTTGTCTATTACTTGAATCATCTTGCTCATCAGATTCCAATTTTGTATATATGTGTGTAAAAATGTTCTGACCAAGGAAGTCTTTGTATCCCTATAGTTTTGGACTTGTGGCCAATTCTGTCTTTCTATTTCATCACAAAAGAAACAAGCACACAAACAGTTATAACAAAATAGGAATTAACAGAAGTTGGACACTAAAAAGGATGTGTACTAAATAACATTTGATATTAATTACCCTATAGATCTACATGAAATAAATTATTATTACTCAACTTATTGTGTAGTAAAAGTTTAAAATTACTCTGCCACCTTTGATATGAAAAAAATAAATCCAATTCCATTAGACAAAAGGGACCACATTTTATTTAACAGTGTATTTCCAGTAGCTATTATGGAACTGTTTTCAATGGTGATATTTTTAATATCCATATGACAAGAAATATTTTAATTTACAACAGATGCTATTATAAATAATAAAAATGAAAATAGGCACTAGACTCTAATGAGAGATGGCAAATAATAAATACATACAATGGTGAAAAAAGATAATGACAAATATTTGAGCGATAAGTTAGAAGTAAAATAATCCAGTATTCCACAATAGATCAGATGTAGTGTCAATATAGACAGAAACATGGAAAGGTAAATGTCATTGCCAAAGTACTCATCATACTATTTATAGAAGAGTAGAATTTAAAACAAAACACTAATGGCATCTCCAAAGAGATCAAAAATGAAATGAATAATAGTACTTTCTCAGTGGAGAAGCAGTGGAAGGAGCCATTTGCCTCTGTTCCTTTCAGAGTCATGTTTTCTCCTATTTGTTCTATGGACTCTCTTGTCTTTCCCAGGCTTCCAACCTTACGCCATGGATCTAGACACATCAGTATAACTTCTTTGATTGAGACATCTTTATCCCGCTCATTTTTATATTGTAGTATTATATTTACTTTGTTAATCTGAATTGACAAGCAGTTCCATTTTATACACAGGACAGCACAACCAAGCTGAAATATGGCATGGGTTGAGTTAGAAGAGGTAAGCTCTTCCAACCACAACACACCAGAAAGAATCACATGGAAAGACTAAGTCCACAGTGGTAAATGGTCAAATGGATTGGAGGCCAGGGAGATAGAAGTCTGAAGATAATTGATGTTTCTTTAATAAGAACCAGAATGAAAACAAAGGATTAATGAAAAATCACAAGTGACAAGTTTCGGTAATTATTCAAAGGGACAGGAGACGGTAGGTAACATGATTCTGAACTCTTGAATACCAAATGGGAAGTTCAGTGTCTGGTGATACTGATGATCCCTGTAAGTCATCAATAGCTGTAGCATACAGAAGTAACATTGATTGCCACCTCTACTGCTCTATGTTTACTTACCACCCAAAGTAACCATCCTAAGAGAGTGACCTGGTGACACCAGATAATTCTTTTAGGCACTGGAACAAAATACATACACACCTTGGGACATGTTCTGTAACCTCAAAAAAAAAAAAAACAACACTGTAAATCTGAGGGAGACCGACCAAAATATATAACAAAGCTCACATGTAATATGTGGGAGGACTAAACAGAGAGTACAAGGTAAAGCAGAGTCACTTTATATGTGTCTTTAAGTAAGAAAGTCAAGGAGACAACAAATAGAAACAAATTTCATCATATTTTACACATCCTAAATGAGGGAAAGGTTACATTATGCAAATTTATTGCATTTTTTTGTACATGGAACCTGAGATAAGAGAGGATCGGATATAGAGATTTACCATCTACTTAAGGAAGAATGTGATTGTGATAACTAATTTTATGTGCCAACTTGACTGGACCAAAGGGTTCCCAGACCCTTGGCCACTCATTATTCTGGATGTGTATGTGAGGGCGTTTCCAGATGTGATTAACATCTGAATCAGTAGACTGAGTAAAACAGTTTGTCCTTTACAAGATGGGCTTCATGCAACCTATTGAAGACATAAATGAAACAAATAGGCTGAAAAGTGAATTTTTCCTCCTGTCTGACAAGCTGGGACATCTTTCTTTTACTGCCTTAAGTCTTGAACCTACTGATTTTCAGACCGGAATTTACATTATCAAATCTCTTGGTTTCCAGTCTTTCCAGTGACTGGAAATCACTATCAGTTCTGCTGGGTCTCCAGCTGGCCAACTGCAGATCTTGGGAATGCTCCATTTCCATACTGTATGAGCTTATGATTTATAATAAATATCTTTTGATATATCTATATCTATATATCTATACCTATATCTGTATCTATCTGTGTGTGTGTGTGTGTGTGTGTGTGTGTGTGTGTGTCCTATTGGTTCTGTTTCTTTGGAGAATGTTGACTAATACAGCGATACTGCATGGTTCTAAATGCTAAATATTCTATAACTTTCCCTAAACCTCTCTTTTGGTGCACACAAAAACAAACTGGAAGAAATGTGGTATATCTTTTTCTTAAAATTAAAAAAAATATTTATTAAAAAAATAATAAAAAATAAAAAAATTTATTTATTTATTTGAGAGACAGAAAGTGAGTGTTATGGGAGAAAAGGGCAGCGGAAGGAGAGGGAGAAAGAGAATCTTAAGCAGGGTTCATGCTCAGTGCACAGTCAGATGAGGGGCTCGATCTCACCATCCTAAGATCATGGTCTGAGCCGAAATCAAGAGTCAGCTACTTAACCAACTGTGCAACCCAGACACCCCTTATTCTTAACCTTCTAATTGTCTGTGCCCCTCTTTCCTTACACTTCTGCTTCATTCTCTTTTTTTCGCATGTTCTAATTTTTATTTAAAGCCACACCTACTTACCATTCTTTATTTCGTGTCTATTACAGTAAATGACTATAAATCTTATTGCTTGTGATTCTGCGTAACCACTTAGCGTTTGGAACCATACAATGTCACATTTCTTAAGTAGATGTGAAGGCTGTGTTCTGTATCTATCAGGGGTTACCTCTATCTCAATAGATAAATACAATACTACAAATTCAAGAAATGAGTACTATATAACATTTTCCTCATTAAGGATCATTAAAAGTAGTAAAACTCAATAATATTTTTTTCAGAAATTATTATTAATTAATTAATTAATTATTATCTGACTCTGCACTGAGCATGAACCCTGCTTAATATTTATCAGAAAGCAAATAGAATATTATTCTTTTTAGTTCCTCACCCAATGCCACATATTCCATATATAATTATACATGCCGATTTATACATACATACCCTTCCATGACCACACGTATTGCTGCATGTCACATTATCATATATACTCCAGTTAATTGTTATCAATACGGATTGCTAGCCATGGAAAACAATGCTGACTAGCTGAAGTAACTGCTATAATAATCAACAATTTCTGCCTTCATTTTTTGTACTATGTAGGCTACAAAAAGCTACTTCCTTAGCTTCTCTTATAGCTTTTTGTGCCAGTGTGACACTTATCTCCACATTATGCAAAGGAAGTTTATAATTCTGGGCAGCCGGGAGGCTCAGCGGTGTAGTGCAGACTTCAACCTAGGGCCTGATCCTGGAGACCCCGGATTGAGTCCCACGTTGGGCTCTCCCTGCATGGAGCGTGCTTCTCCCTTTGCCTGTGTTTCTGCCTCTCTCTCTCTCTCTCTCTCTCTCTCTCTCTGTGTTCTCATGAAAATATAAATAAAATCTTTTAATAAAAGGAAGTTTTTAATTCAATAATAATAAGGCAAACAATCCAGGAAGGTAGTCAAAATATTTTAACACTTCATATACTTTTTTAAAGATATTATTTTTTTTATTCATGAGAAACACAGAAAGAGGCAGAGGCATAGAGGTAGAACCAGGATCCTCACAGGGATCCCAACCCCAGACTACATCTTTGGACCCAGGATTGAGCCCTGAGCAAAAGGCAGGCTCTCAACTGCTGAGCCACCCGGGGTCCCAATATTTTAATACTTTATAAAAGAGGACATATAAATGGGCAATAAATACATATACTAGCCAATATTAGCCATATGAGAAAGGTATATTATTAACACCAGACCAAAGTATCACTGTATACCCACTAGGATTGCATCTATTGTGTATCGATGAGCTTGTGAGACAACTGGCATTTTAAACATTAACTGAAGGGGATGTAAAATTGTATAATTTTGGCTAGCAGTTTCTTATAGTGTTAAACATATACTTAATCATTATGAATTAGAAATTTCACTTATAAGTATTTTCCCCAAAGAAATGAAAATACAAAAAAAAAAAAAAAAAGAAATGAAAATACAGGTTTAATAAAAGACGTGTATGCAACTGTTTAAATCACTTCTATTATTAATAGCTCCAAACTAGAAACAATTCAAATCTTCATTAACAAGGAAATGGATAAACAAATATCGATAGTCATTTAATTAAAATGAAAATGAAAAGTAATGACCTACTAATAAATATGACATGAATAAATTCAAAAGCGTTATGTTGTACAAAAGAAGCCAGACCCAAAGAAGTACCTACTGTATGATTCCATTTCTTTAAATTCCCAAAGTACACAGAAATAATCCATAGTGACAGGAAATAGAGTAGTGGTGACCACGAGCCAGAGGTAGAAGTGGCATTGACTGCAAAGAGTCAAAAGGAATTTTCTTGGGAGATAGAAATACTCTATATTTTGATTGTATTGCTGATTAGAAAATTATATTCATTTGTCAAAATGAATCAAACTATACATTTAAAATAGATGCATTTTATTGTGAGTAAATTATAGCTCAATGAAGTTGACTTAAAAGTCTAAAAATAATAGCACCATTAGTCAGATTCTCTGTATTTTTCAGTGATTATTTCATGAAAAAGGCATTAGGTATCAAGATGTCCTTTAACAGTAGTTCTAAGCAAATATAGATTTTGATCTCTCCAGTTAATCATCTGTACTCCTTATGGCTAAATGGTACCCTGAAATGTATGTGTGTGGGTGTGAGTTTTGACTTTTACTATTTCTACCTTCAGAATTGAAAGATTTTGTGGATGAATAAAAAATTAATTTGACTATGGATTTCTCATATTTTAAATTGTGTCAATAAGACCATTACAAACCCGATATGAACTTCAAGGATATTCATTTCCCCGGAAGCTTTTTAGTCTACTTCAGGAGGTGAATACCAATGCAGTAGTAATGTGATAATAATTGTGATCGAGGAGGTATGCACACTTCTGGAGCTGGGAGAAGAGTAAAATGCTTTACACTGATGCAACTACAGTAATTGGTTTGTTCTGCTCTGAGTTCAATTTAAAATGGCAATTATTTTTTGAATATGTGATTTAAATCTTTCAAGATATATTACAATAAAAAGGGAGGAAAAGAGCTTTGGAATTGAAATGTAGACTCACACAACTAGTTATGGCAGAGAAAATTAGTGTCCACAAGATAACATTTAAATTTTATGTTGTGACTTCAATCAGAAGTGAATTTGAATTTTTAGAATGTATTATAAGAGCATATGAATATATGACTAACCTTTTAAAAATGACTTTTAAACTTATAGTTAAACCCTAATTAAAGATACTAAATGAGGTCTCATTCAAGATGGCCAGCTGTGCCACTGTCTGAATACAAGAAAATCCATCGAAGGCTGTTCCACATTATCACATTCATGTTTCCACAATTACAGGATATTATATTGCAGGTAAGGCTACCTAGGTTAAATGATCTCAGCTCACTAACTCTAAATTTTAGAACTGTTCCAGTCAAGGAATAATGGTTTATTCCTTTTCATCACAAATGTGCACCTACAAATAAATGCTGTAGAGGTGAATATTGAGGAGCATAATATTTGTGATTTTACAAAACGATGAAGCCTCCTTCCAATAATTCACAATGCAGAAACTGTAAAGCAGAAAAATTATTATTATGATCAAAATTCAGTAGGATAAGAATCTTAGGAACTAATAAATTACAGTGAAACTCATGATAGTAAAATCACACTAGTTACATCATTTCCATGCAAACCAGGAAAGTCATATAATTGTTCAAAAACATATTGAGGAATGCTCTTTTCTATGCATAAAAATAGGAGATTGGTCCAAAGAATTTCCTTAAATTAATTACTGAAGAGATATATCTATTATTATTATTATTATTATTATTCCATCTCTTAATTTTTCTTTTTGTGATGCACTAGAATTTGTAATGTTTCTCACTTTTATTTCACAGTGATGCGCCCATTTTTCTTTCTAGTTTACAAATAATTGGACAAATTAAACTAATCTATGCTGCCTTATTACTATCATTATTACTTCATTTTTATTGTATGGAAGGGAACTTATAAGAGTTTATTTGTTACTCTTCAAATTTGCGTTTTAGTTTTCATTTCCCCATACTTAGCCTTACTTAGCCTCACCCCTTAGAATGGTTTTAACGAACATAATTAGTAATGTCATGTTGCCAAAAAGATGAGGGAATGGAAGTATAGTATCTTTACAGGAGACAATGGCAAAAAAACTGGCTTACCATCATTACCGGTTCTCTTGAAAGGGAACACGTTCAAATTAAATGGATCTTTTCACCGGTAAGAATTTAATTAGGAACAAAAGCAGGGCTTTTTAGTCTTGGTAAGGAGGAGCAGTAATAATTCCACTTAATTACACTGTTTTTCTATACACACTGTGCTATGTATTTTATATTTATTCTTTATCTCACCCAAAATTTATTAGTTTGATTGTTATTACCATCAGTTTACAGATGAAGAAATTGAATAAAAAATGTTCAAACCAGGGCACCTGGGTGGCTCAGTCAGGTAAGCATCGGCCTTCAGCTCTGGTCATTTCAGAGTCCTGGGATTGAGCCCTGCATCAGGCTTTCTTCTCAACAGGGAAGTGTGCTTCTCCATCTCCTTCTCCCTCTATTCTCTGTTCTCTCTGTCTCTCTCTCAAATAAATAAATAAAATATTTTTTAAATAAATTTTTTTTTTTTTTTAAAAGGAAATGTTCAAACTATGTGTCAAACTGAGGATGAAAGTAACAAGATACCCATTGTATCTGCCAGGTACAATCTTGCAGATCTTTTAACAGAATTAATTAAACCTTAATAAAAACATACCCCCCAGTTCGGGATGAACTTCAATTGTATTAGCCTCTTGGGGCTGCCATAACCAAATATCACAGATTGAGTGGTTTAAACAAAAGAAACTTATCTTACAGTTCTGGAGGCTAGAAGTCCAAGATCAAAATTTCAGCAGGTTTGATTTCTTCTGAGGCCTCTCATTGACTTGAAGGTGGCCACCTCACATGACTGGCTTTCCACACACCTGTATGCCTGTGTCTAACTTTTCTCCTCTTCCAAGGATGTCATATTGTATTAGGACCTACACTAATGACCTCATCAGCCTTAATTACTTCTTTAAAGCTTTATCTCCAAATATTGTGTAATTCCAAAGTCTTAAGGTTTAGGACTTCATACATGAATGTTTGGGGAGGGAGCATGGTTCAGCATATATACCAGCTCACCAAATTCTCTCAAATTATTCTTATCTGATTCTCTCCCTTGAATATAGCTCCAAATTTTTTATACAAGCATAAATGCAGTGCAATTAGTATCAAAAGTAAAACAGTTTCCAATTAGAAGATCTCTTTTTAAACGGTGTTTATTGTCTTGTTAAAATACAAATATGCTGAGGGAAGAAAAAGCAATTAATATCATATATTTTCACCAAATTATGAAATATTTCAGATCTTTTTCTGTAGAACAACTTTACCAGATCAGTTTTGTAGGGACAGACTTTAATTATCTTGAAAACCATTTCAAAATATACCTACTAGGAGAGGATAATTGCCTTAACTTCTTGCTACTAAATGTATGGTTCAGACGGGAGAATAAACATCACGTAGATGCTTACTGAAAATGCAGAGTCTTGCACTCTATCCCAGTCTTACCAAATCCAAATCTGCATTTTAAGTATCCCTTGAGGTGACTGTTACGAATAATAAAATTTGAAAAAGCTCTGATCTAGAATGTACCAGGTTTTCCCAAAAAAGGCAGGATAAATAAGGAATCAAAGGAAATATAAGTGGGAACAAGGTCAGGAGCAAGGGAAACTGATGCAAAAGATTGATTTTCCTTTTGCTGTATTTTTGTTCTTCGAGCTACTCAACTTATAGATGCGTAGACAGTATATTAAAAGGTATTATTTAAAAATGTGTGGTAATTGTTCTATTTGTTGCTCTGGAATAAATGCACTCCAATAATCATGGTTTTGTATGTGGTATTATAGTAGTGGCTTGCAGATTGACTCCTTGAAATACTAGTACTGAAAATATTTTGGAGACGGAAAAGGACTGGCCAATAACTTTGAGCATGTCTGAATATTATACACTTATATAATGTGCATTAATTAACAATGTGTATTAGCATATCAAAGACCTTGAACATTTCAGCAATAAAGCAACATGTCTAATGTCTCACTCTGCCCATGTGCCAAACTAATTTTACCATGGACACGTCTTATCTAAACCTTTACCAACAGGTGAGAGGATCAGTGTAATTGATAAGTGTGCCTAGACTCTTCTGTGCACACTTTCATATTTAAACTCCATCTCCACTACTTTGAGATAAAACTTTAGGAATATTAAACACATCCAAGTCTCTTGTAAGTAAACTGAAGTGTGATGATATTTATCTATATCACAGTGTCACAGGGTAACAAAAAGTTGCCCAGAATCTAAATACATGTAAACTACTTTCATAGAAAATATCTTGGGGAATCCTGAACAGTACATATATATATATATATATATGCATATAGACATGACCTATTCAACATATATGCCACATGTGTATAAATAATTGTATGAATAATTGCATATTTACGTATATAATATATGCAATTATATATAAAATAATTATGTAATATGCATAATTCTATCATCAGTCATGATTTCAAAGCTCATATAACATTAACAGTTTTCATGCTTCACTAAAACCCCAACTTCATATGTAAAAATGTACTAACTCATCAGTTACTCTCAAGAATGCATGATTTTATCAATATTATTTTGTAATTCTCTTTGCTCTCATTCTATAACTTTCCTGTCAGAATGGTCTTAAACGATTGGTTTTCTATAACTCCCTATGTGGTCTTATAAAAAGAAGGGAAAAATCGCTGGAAGCTTAAGACACAGTTTGAAAAATGTATTTCTAATCTTGCATTAGTAGACAAAGTTATGGTTTTTTTGTGTAGACAGAAATGAGTCTATGTTAAGTTTTAAAAGGATATGTGGCTCAGGATTTCTTCAGGTGTTTCTCCAAGTGATTTCTTCAAGAAAGCTGGCAAGTTGGTATTCACATACTCAAATATATAACTAAACAATGAAACTGAACATGAATTATAGTGTTGGCATAAAAACACATTAAGATACTCTCAAAGTCTCCTCTTTCAAGTCACCGCTAATAGTGATCTGAAAGCAAAAATAAAAATTTTCCTGGGCTGCCTGACTAGCTCAGTCAGTAGGGCATTCAATTTTTGATCTCGGGGTGGCGAATTTGAGCCCCATATTGGACCTAGAGATTATTTTTTAAAAGGTGATTAAAAAAGTAGTCACACACACACATACACACACAA
Source organism: Vulpes lagopus (assembly GCF_018345385.1). NCBI lineage: Eukaryota > Metazoa > Chordata > Mammalia > Carnivora > Canidae > Vulpes > Vulpes lagopus. Next base: position 12,872,045 of record NC_054824.1, read on the forward strand.
AACAATCAATCATACCAAAAAAGTCACACACAAAAAAAATAGTCAAAAAAACCCAGCCTCACACACACAAAAAATTTTTTTTAAGAAATACCAAAGAATACACAAAGATAATTTCTAATTAGTAAGGGCAAAAAAAAATGGAGATTTTTTCCCCTGAATTCTACGTGTCCCTGGTAAATAAATGTTCAATCTGATAGAATACAGACCAACTTCATATACATTTTATTTATTTATTTATTTTTGGAAAGCAGAGTGAATTCTCTATGACATTTTAAATTACTTTTATTTATTTTGTATGAAATTTTCTAGTAAAATTTAGACTTACTGCTAAATTCTGATATCTTTTGGAATATGTTAATTATAAAGTAAAATGGACTTTAGTTGAGAGCTTTTATCATAAAATACTGTTGACTTTGTCAAATGTTTTTTCTACTGAAAGGATTATATAATTTTTTCCCTTCATTCTATTAATGGGGTATTCTTGACACTTTTTAACAATTCTAATTGGTTTCAACAATTGATTTCAGGAATTCTCAGGAATAAAATTACTAAGCTCAATAGTATGAAAATTGTTGTCTAAAAATAGAATAAATAAATTAAATAATTAATAGATGTGAAATTTCTGATAGGATAGTACCAGTATAACTTCTACCAATATTACTTAAAGCTATCTTTTTTAAAAAATAATTTTAACTGGAATTGAATACTGCAATATTAAAATGTTTTCAAAATTGTTAATTTGTTAGGCAAGTAAAGGAATTTTTGGTTGTTCTTATGTTATTTATATATTTGTTTACACTGTAGTTAAACACTGAGAAAATATTTGGAAGTCCTTGTGGTATTTTTTAAATCTAAATGTTCTCTTGCTTTTTGCCATTTTTTTCAATTGAGACCATATTAGTATTTCTATTGATTGATATTATATTTACTTAAGATTATTGATTTATTTTTATAGTTGTAGCAAATATTTCTCATCTAAATTAGTTTAGCCTTTTTATTTTAATTTTAAGCTTGTTTTGGTTCTATGGTTTTTGTTTTGACCAAAACTTTTATGGCTTTATAGAGACAAATTTATCAATATCTTATTTTGAGATTGATTTTGCTTCTAAGCAAAACATTTCTCAATTCACATATATGCATATATTCTAAGTTTAGCTGTACCTTATTTTGTATTTTGTCTGTACTTGCATTTATGTGTGTGTTTTGGCCTAATGAACTGGGTATCTATTTCTTTCTGAAATTATTGACTCACTTGTCCAGTAATTATTCTCTTATTAAGATGTTAAAATTTGATATGAATTAAGATTTATTCCTGGAAGATTAAGTCAATCTATGCTATCTATTACTGTGCTATTACAACATCATATTATAAGTACTTTTTCTAAGGAGAAGCCATTTCTTTTACTACCTATTATGTAACACTGATTAGCACTGTAGAAAATAAAGAGAAAGTTTCTCTCTTACTCAAATATGTTTGTCAACCTCTTTTCTAATATACAGAAGTCATTACTCTTCAGAACCACTCATGTGAAAACCAAATCAGAGCAAAATGACCCCCGAAAAATCATCCTGTAAGGATCAATTGGCTTTCCTTTACCTCAACACCATAGGCAGAAATGTAAGAAATGTATCACAAATACCCTGCTTATTTCATTTATGTTGTTCTATCACCCCAAACTGAGCCAGATGAATATAAAGAGAGGTCAAGAGACATAATTGAAGAAGAATGACTATATATATTTTCTATATTATATATGTATGTATACAGTATATTTATACTTTTATATAAATATATAATTTATATATTTAGAAATTTATACATTCAACTATTTACATATAAATAAATATGCATAAATAAATAAATAAATAAATAAATAATGCATTCCATTATATGTTACTATACTTATCAACATATGAATCTATACTTAAATAATATTGCACCTGTATCATTTTCTTTTTCTGCTTTCTCTCATTCTTACTCAATAACTATATTATATAACTGTACTTAGGAAAATAATTCATAAAAAATAATCAAATTTCATGGCAAAAGTAGGTGATTGATTCAAAGAGAAAACAGGAAAAATGCATAGAAAAGCATTTCTCCTCCTTCTATTTCCATCAGAGGTAGTGAATATTGTAACCTTATAAATCCAGAAAGAGAAACCTGGAGTGAACGACAAATGTTTTCCTCTCCTTGAAACAGCGAATTTGTGGAAAAATGCATTGTCTTAGAGTCACTACATAAAATTGTATATTTTCCCCCAGAATTATGATATTTTGATAGGCTTATTTATATTTTAAATCAGTCTTTTGTTATCCTACCTTTCTGTAGGATTTTGGTCATCTTATCAATTCTTGTCTTTTCCTATATCCCTGGTTATGAGAGTTGGGCATCTTTCAGATTTTTTTTAGCCCCATTGATAGTGTTTTAAATATGATCGCAGTCGTGTAACAGATAGAAGGGTCAACACCCACTAGCTTCATAATTTAATGTCTCTGTGTACTCTAGGGTGTATTTCTTTCCTTGAGTATTGTTTCTTTGATTGCTTTAACAGAATCAATGTATTTTCCTAGGGTTCATCTATCACAAAACAATTTACAGTACCTCATAAAACCCCACTACCTTGAAAAGAATGTATTTATGTTTTTTTGGCTCTGGGTGAATGACTCAGGTAGCACCATATCCCTAAGGCCTTATTCTTTAGGTTCTTTCTGTTTAAAGAAAATACATGTAGGTCAGATACTGAAAAGGGAACTATGTTTAGATAGCTGTGAGAACTGATGAAAAATTGCCTGACAAGCAAACTTTCTTAGCAAAAGTTTGCTGAACTTAAAGTTGAAAGAGCCTTCAGCATTACTGTATTTAAAATTGCAGAATATTTTAAATTAGTGTTAAAGAAAATAACTGCAACCTTTAGTTAATAAAATAATAAGATATTGTTACAGTTTTCTACCCATATCGATGATATTTCCCCTCCTTGATTCTAAAGCAAAATGAAATACGTTGTTTTCATTCCTTGGATAGTTTTCATTGGGCTTTGCATGTAATTATATACCTGACACGCACTACTCAGGCCATAGTATAAGAATGCATTATATGCAGAACTTCAGGGAATATTTCTTTCATTTTTTACCAATATAATTTTGTAAGCCCACAATCAGAATAATAGAGTTATACAGTCCAGTGGGGGTTTCCAAGGAACTCTAAATTGCTTTATGATAAGTTGAAGGTAAGTTGGAAATATATTACCTAGTTTTCCATTCCCTGTATGTTTCTGGGTTAAGCACGGCCATTAGAGAAATTTCTGCTAGATTGGAAAGGGAGAAGTAAAGCTTTTAATTTACACTAGCTCCCCCGGTAATCAGCACAGAGCTAGGGCACCATGTTGCTAATTGCTTCACTCATAGTGTAGACAGCTTGATTATGGCTCCTTCTCCTATGTGAGACTACCTCCTTTAGTTTGAATCTTAGCCTACACATGTGTGCGGGTTTGGGAAAAGGGGCATGTTTTTCCTTGCAGATCGTGCCACCAGAGTCAAATGTGGTGAGAGGTGGAAGGGAAGTGTTGTTGATCACCACCAGTTCCACTTCGACTTTGTGGATTCCAGTTGGTTCTTGTGGGTTCCAGTCTGTTCTACACTTTCTCTATTTTGGATGGAGCTTTTATTCTTGTTTCCCTGTTCTGCTGATCTATGGCATCAGGCCAACAGCCTTCCACAGACTTCCCCAGCTGCTCTCTTTGTAGTCCTTGATTAGTGTCTTTTCCCATATCTGCTAAAGGTTTCTTTCCAGGATATTACTTTCTAACTATTCCAAGAATTGTGTAAGTTTTAAATATAATAATATACTTTCAGTTCCATTTCACTCTCAGGGTTTTCTTTTTCTGATCTAACCCTAGGGAGACATTTGGTGTCAAGAAGGGAAACTGAGACAGAGGCAACCCTAGTTGTTCGCTAAACCTCTTCTCTCGTGTTTTCCAGGCCCAAAGTTAAATTCTATTCCCCAGACTTCTTTGCAGTTTGGTGGGGATGTGTTTGTTTGATCCATTAAAAATTCTGTATTATTCCTCTAATGCACTATTCTTACTTTTCTGCTTGCTGAATGCAAAGTGTCCTGAGAAGGGTTCTAAAGACTATAAGGAAGCCTGAACCAGTAGAAGAAAGGAGACGGGGTCCCTGAATGATGACATGGAGCACATAGCATTCATCCTCTTCAGTGAGTGCTGCCCTCCGACATAGTGTGAAATAAACCTTATGTGAATAAAGTTTTGCAATTTCGGAGTTGTTCATTGTTTTAAAAGCACCCAACCTACCGTGATTAAAAGGTTTGGAATAAAAGCAGAACAGAGCTTACAGATATACATTTTAAGGTAATTTTGAAGTTAAGAATATAGATAAGCTTCCATAGGGAGTGAAAATAAACAGAGATTTACACAATTAAAAGAGTTTGCCAATTAGTTTGCCAAATTGGGTGACAAATATTTGAAAATATATCCCCTCAGCCCTCATGGTGACATGGTGGCATCTGAGTTGGCTGGAGCTCCTGGAATCTCAGGAAAGACTGATTAGTGTATTCCATATTCACAATAAATATCACTACCAATTTTATCTGCCATGGTGTGAAAAACATTGGGAGGCATCAGCCAGGGGGAGTATCTACCTTTATTAAATAGAAGAAGAAAGATAAACCAAAAATGAAGGCAGATATGCAATATTTTTGGGAGTTGAAAGAGGACCAAAAGGTCCCAAATCAAAGTTTCCAGGTGATGGGGGATATAAAATAAACTTTATAAATTTTTTAATTAAATAATTTTATTTTAAATTGAGTAGTAAAAATAAAGTTTATTTGAAGAAACACTATAACATATTTTCAAAGTTGCTGGTAAAAATCTGTTGGGGTATAAAATCAACATATTAATGCCTGAATCAATAAGAGATTAGATGGAGTTTAGATGGAGAGAGTGGAATAAGAGGGCACAGTGAATTCCTTAAAATTGTGTATTTGACTAGGTAACTGCATATTCATATCTACATTCATAAGCAAATCCATAATTTTAATAGCATTGGAAATTAGGAAATGTCATAAACAGACCTGAAATTGTGAATAATTGCTGAAAAGATTGACAAGAATGAAGAAAATAATAAAATCTTTCAAAAAAGTAAAAATAAATACCATGTATTTAAGCATAACGGAAGTAAGGTTAGAAGCACTAGCTGTTACATGAGTTTAGAGGAATCTCTTCAATGATATACAAGTGTACATAAAGATATTTAAGGTTTTCTTGTTATGATCACTATATATCCTTTTTAAAAAATATTATTTGAGAGAGAGAAAGATAGTGAGAGCGAGACAGAGAGGGGGGGAGAGAGCATGAGCAGAGGGGAGAGGGAGAAGCAGGCTCCCTGCTCAGCAGGGATATGGGGCTCATTCTAGGACCCTGAAATCATGACTGAACTAAAGGCAGATGCTCAACTGATTGAGCCCCCAGGTACCCCTATCTTTTTTTATATTCTTAAAGAGAATTAATAGCTGATAGAATACCACAGCAAAAATTAATCAAGAGGAGATAAAGACATGAAATCTAACTTGCAGGGAAGGAGGAGGAAAAGCTATAGTTAGCATAAATAAATGTTCATTCAAAATTTAAAAATCAGTAAGAAATAAAATTCCAGAATATTATGACAAGGAGGGTTATAGTAAAGGAAAAGGATCTGAATGAGGAAACGAAGGCAAGTGAAAGATTTCCTAGTAAATGGAGGTGGGAGGTTTTAGGTACTGAATCAAATATTCTAAGTTCATCAAAAGAATGGTATTTGCAGAAAATGTGTATTAACCAAGAACACAATCAACCAAGAACCAATAAACTATAAAGAATAATACAAAAGTCATGATAAGGTTGCTGTTCATAACAAAAATCAATAGAATTCTTCTACACCAGAAATAACCAACTAGGAAATAAAATAGAAAATGAAATACAATTTATTATAGGAACAAAAAATATGAAGCACTCAGAATCTCTTTCTAAACAAACACAAAACTATCACGTACATGGACTGAATTATATAACATTACAAATAAGATAACTTTGAATCTAAAAATGCATAAACTCCAAGGAATCCCACTCAATTCCAGATATGATAATAAGATCTAATGAAAAATGTACATAGAAGAAATAAAGTTCACAATTAAGGACCGCAATTTTTCAAATAAAGAGTAGGATTCAGCCCAACAGATTAGAAATATACCATTAAGTCAGAACAATAAAAATATTGTACTGAATACAAAAGATACAAAATATAAAACAATAAAAAAAAATGTGCAGAAATTGACTCAAGCGTTAAATAAAATGAAAACTGATAAAAAAAATCAGTCGGGGCAATAATTATGGTGCTGCATTAAGATCACTGCATGGAGATAATATAAAATATCAATACTAAATTCCCAATATATTAAAACCTAAATGATAATGCAATTGTGAATGATATACCAAAAAGTTAATGGAAAAATGTGGTCTAGGATTTGAAAAATACTTCTTGTAATGATACTCCCTAAAGAAAAGCAGTAAGGAAAAAATAAAGGTCTTGTTTTCTGTGAAGAACAACATAAACAAAATTAACTGATGAATTATCAGGCCTGAGAAGTTGTTTGCAATGTCTAGAGAACACAATAATAATTGTGAATAAATTTGCAATAAATGGCTGAAAGAAGGCAGGAAAAATATCTCTGTGTGTTTGTGGGAAAAGGAGCAGTCATGGAGGATAAAAGAAACCCTTTCAAAGCAACAAGAAAAATGTAGAAGATAAATGAAGAATGGATAAAATATATATATTGACAATTTTTAAAATGAAAATGTGAAATAGAGTATTAAGAAAATGCTCAATCTTACCATAATCAGAGAAATGACACCTAGCAGATTGGATCTCATTAATACTCTTAGGACCCAGGCAAATGGTCAAGAGGTGACCCTTCCCTAGACCCTGTGTATTAGAGGATCCTACTTATTATTATAAATATATTATCTATAATCTTGTAATTCTTTTTTGTGCATATTGTATTTTCTTATTATTCATCCTTTGCATCAGACCCATAAGTGCTGCTAGGATTTGTGTCTGATCACAAGTCAAGAAACTAAGTAGTGAGGGTAGGTCCTTAGGATGATCCGCAAGACACCTACCTCAGGGAAAGCAATTCATTTCTTTCAGCAGTGGAAAAAAATGGTAATTCTATGGAAAAAGGAGGCTTAGCAAAACTCAGGGCTTCAAGGGTCAAGCCAGAAACTTCAACAGATTCAACACAATTCTTATGCCAATTTTTAAGGACCCACTTATTTCCAATCAATGCTATAACCTAAAAGTAGGAGATTTTGAAGGATTTTTAATTCAATTTGCATTATAATGGAGCCTCATGTAAGATTGATTTTGGCTATTGTTTTTAGAAAATTCAATGCTATATTCAAATGTCCTGGGGAATAAACTTCAAGGAATAAACTCTAGGAAAAGAATAAGCTCATGAGGAAATATATAAAGAAAGACACGTATTAGTGTCTTCCAACTTACTAAGAAAATATCTACAAAAATGAGGGACATATGACCAGACTATAAAATCTGATGACGCAGACTGAGAGGTTAAAACTATAAATTAATAAAAGAAAGCTATTTATAGAAAAGTTAGAATAGTGATTAGTTTTGGAGGATAGGAGGGATTTCAGTTTGTGATAGATTACACAGAGAACTTTTTTTTTTTAACCCAAGTGGTGCATAGCAAGTATGTTCTTAAATTCTGTATTGTTATGTATGATTTTCAAAACTTTATTTTGTAACACACAAGGTTAATTAAGAAGAATAAAAAGAGCCTGTGGGTGCATACATTACTCAGAATCCATCAGTCAGCATTAGTTCAGACCAAACCAATGCTCTAAACATTTCTTCTCATATATTACAGCTTTTAGGTCCCAGAAAACCCTTCCCCACAACTCTTGTCCTTTGTCTTTAAAACAAATTTAATCATTTCAAATGCCAGTAAATTCTGTTCTTGGATATATACCCCAGAGAAAAACTTGTAAACATGCACGAAAGAAAGCATGAAAATTACATTCACTTAAGCATATTTTCATATATTTGAAGCACATACTCTATAGTATCAGCAAACCAAATGGGGTAACAAGTAAACATTTAAAAAGGGTGGAAATATGCCTTGGTGGCTCAGTGGTTGGGCATCTGCCTTTGGCTCAGGGAGTGTCCTGGAGTCCCAGGATCAAGTCACACATCAGGCACCTGGCAGGAAGCCTACTTCTCTCTCTGCCAGTGTCTCTGCCTCTCTCTGTGTTTCTCCAGAATGAATAAAAAATCTTTATAAATAAATGAATAAATAGATGGATAGATAGATAAATAAGGTGGAAATATCTGGAAGATATATTATTGAGTAATCAAGATGAATTACAGCTAGATACTATTTATGTAAAAGAAAAATAATATCAACTATATAATGCAGCAAGTTTGGCCAAAAAAGTGCAGCATTTAAATATAGAAAAATATAATCTATAATGATAGATTCCAAATTATCTCTAATCAAAGGAATATAACTTTACTTCTAAGGCTTACATTCTTAGAAGGAAAAATTATTTAAGTATTTACATTCTTAGAAGGAAATAGTATTTAAGTATTCTTAGAAGGAAAAGTATTACTTGTGAAGTGAAATAAATGTTAAAATTTAATGTAATCCTGATAAAAATTCTGATAGGTTTTTATAGATTCCCAAATTCAATTTAAAAAAGAAAGTTCATGAAAAAATTTAAAAATTGCAAAATGTATTGCTAACATAAGAATTCACTTACATAATGTCTGCTGTCAAAGTGTTCTAAGCACTATACATATATTAATTCAATCTTCATAATAACATTATGTGACAATACCGTTATTAGTCTCATCTGGTAGGTTGAGAAACTGAAAATAGATTATGTAACTTGTCTAAAGTTACATAGTTAACAAAGCAGAAGACCTCTGGATCCAGGGTCCACATTCTGAATCAGGGTTCCATTCTCCATTCTTATGAGGGCTCATATTCCTTTGGATATCAATTCATAGCCATGTGATAATTATGCAAAATAAATGAATAGACCAGTATATCCATATATATGCATATATATGTGATTCTAGTTGATGATAAATGTGCCATTTTCAGTTAGTGTGCTAGAAAATACTCTTTAATGTTATCATGATAAATTGTTACTTATTTAGAAATATATATATATCTTACCCATTCCTCAATAAATACCCAATGGTTACAAGAATTAAATTCTATGTTAGGAAAGATGTCACAAAGTCAAATATAAGAAGAAGAAACTAAAAAGAAATGAAATGCGTTTTTAAATTTATAAATTCTTCAGAAACAAATGCATCCTTAAAAAGATAAAGGAAGAGTGGTGACTAGAGGAAAATATTATCAATTTTTCAGTAATTACATATTGAAAATATTTTTGTCTGAAACATTTTAAAGAGGTAAAAGTAGAGAAAGTGAACAAAACAACTTACTCTTGGTTACACCTTTATTTCTTTAGAGACTAAATGTCTGAATAATCATTAGCACTTATTCTTCTTATTATTATTTTTCTCAGTATTAATGAAGATTTAAATTTTTATTCATCATAGCATTTGTAATTTAAACTGATAATCAAAAATATTTAACCACACTTTTTGATAACTATATTTTCCATATACTGACTTTATTCTGTTATGGGACATAGATTTTTTTCCCCTTAAAATAACACAATAAGCCAATGTCATGTAAATTTAAGATCTAAACTTCCAAAATATTTTATGATAATAGTGAACTATTTAGAATTCTCCAACTTTTTAAAATATTAACGTCTAGGTTTTCTGAAGGTAGCTCTTGGCACTTTAGAAAGTTTAACTCTGCCTTAAAAGACAAAGGTTGATTCAAGGCCATTGCATTTCTGGTGGTTTAGTATCCTATGTTGTTCTTAGAATGTTTAAAATGTCTCTTCTTGTTTTGTGATATCAAGTTAAATATGATTCTATAAATACTGGCAGTGTCTTACAAGCAGCACTTGATTTACCAGTTGTTTACATTAAAACTGCTGTTAGTGAAATTCATGTAAATGAAAGTGTTCAAATCAAATGTGTAATGGATGCTCAGCCTGACATCAAGAATGCCTATTGGCTGCCTAATTTGCTCAAAGGAGTAGAATATTAAATAAAAAACACATTTTGTGTTTCAATTTGAATATTATATATTCTTTAAATGCAAGTTAGATGTACTGGCCATTGAAGAATTATATAATTTGAATTTAAATACTTAGACTTCACAATAAAAATAATTTCTCAAACTTTTTTTCATTGTATTTCAGAAAGTCTGTTATTTTGCCTCATTTGAACCTAAAAACAGGCCAAGGAAGTATTCCAAATGAAAGGTTTTTTTATTTGTATTGCCTCAACTTCAACAAATCAAATTGCAAATATTTCATTTAAAACAGTAGAGATACATAGAGAAGATAAAACTAAATGAAGAAATGACTGCACAAATGTTTTGAGGGAGAAATAATAAAGAGTTAATAATAAAACATTGACCAAAACTTAAATCAGAAATTAATTTTTGTGTATATAAAGAGTGAAAAAAATTTAGCAAAACCCCCACGTTTGCATTAATTTAAAGTTTGATGACATTTTAAAAACTTATTCAGGTTTTCATATCTATGCTATCTTTTTGTAATTTTCCAAGCAATTTCCTTTTCATCATTTTCTTGACATTTGAGTTACTTTCACAAAAAAACCTTTTTGCCTAATAAAAGCTCTTTTACCTGCCAAAGGGGGAAAAAAATCCTTAAGACAATTTAAAAATGTGAACTGAAATAGAGTATATCTTTTCTACGCTTTACAATATAAATCCAATATGATTCTCTCTCGTATACTTTACTTTTCTCACATACTGACGGTAGGGAGAATCCCCACTTCTCTCTCTCTCTCTCTCTCTCTCTCTCTCTCTCTCTTTTTTTTTTTTAAGATTTTACTTATTTATTAGAGACAGAGAGAGAGAGAGAGGCAGAGACAGGCAGAGGGAGAAGCCGGCTCCATGCAGGGAGCCCTACCTGGGACTCGATCCCAGGTCTCCAGGATCAGGCCCTGGGCTGAAGGTGGCGCTAAACCGCTGAGCCACCCGGGCTGCCCCACTTCTTATTTGTGTTTGTCTCTATTAAGGAGGGAAAAAACATTTTTACATCTTCAGTGTCTAGATGAAAGGCAATGACTACACTGTTCAGATCTGTCTTCACAATTTGTTCTTAATATTATCTCATTTTATTTCTTGTAATTTGACTTATTTAAATGCACATATTCAACAAAACGTTGATTATTGTGTTTGTTGAATTGCTTAAGTGAAATTTAATTTTAAACTTTGGAATATATAGTTATAAAGATTTGACAGATCATAGCACTTTAAAGTAAATCTACATTGTATGATAAGAAAACTCACTGACTATGCTAATTATTTAAATCCTCCTTACTGCCATGTTAATAAATAACTATTTTAAAATAGACATTCAAACTTCAGAATTCTAGGACATATATTCAATCTAATTCAGCAAATAATGAGCATCAACTGTGTAGCTCATTGTGCTGTGCTAGTTACTAAATATACAGAGAAGGTTATATCATGATAACATCACTGTTTTTTTCCAAAACAAAGGTTCAGCCTCAGCTATTATTTTAATGTCTGGGAGTTAATGTACCAAATGGTTACTCTTCTCCTGATAAATGGTGGTCTGGTGGTCAACTATATAACTCCATATTACCAAAAGAGCTCTAGTATTGTTCATTCTAGAAGACTACTCATATATGACTAGAAGACTAGTCGCAACTGGAAGGCTTTGGTCCTGAGACAGGTCATTTGACACTTTGTTCCTAGGTTCCATTATCTAGGTAATGAGGGTCAATTTTTGGGTCAACACTCAATAAAAAAATATTTTACATTGTGTTTTTCTCTCCAATTCTAGAAGTAGGACTAGTTTCCTTAGCACCAAACAAGGTGATTCTTGCACTGATTCTTAAGAAACAAAAAAACTTAAGTTCAATAATATTAAGTGATTCAGTTGAGTATTCACCAGTAATATTTAGTTTTAAGAATTAGTTGTGAGTAAAAACTCAAATTGTTTTTCTTGGGTAAGCATATAGATGACACCACAAAAGGAGCTATATCATGTCTTGTTTTATGTTTTTTCCTCAAATGTTCATTCCCTTTAACACTCTTGATATGTTACTATTTAGATTTCACTATAGGTAATTGACGATTGATTAAATTTTATATAAGGATAATGCTTTCAACTAGAATAGTCTTTTATATCATACAAAGAGAAACTAAACTACATTAAAGGATAAAGTTTATTTTCAAAATAAATTTAACTCCAAAGTTTCTTCCAGCATATTTTAAATTCTTTTCCTCTTTTTTGCTTAATCTTATCATTGAAGTACCCAAGTGATCCAAAAAACTATAAATATTAGATAAGTAATCTTGAAGGATTGTTGCCATATTTTTTTAAACAAAACAATTGAAGGGCTCTTTTTCTGGATAAAATTGCAATCTTTGGAGAGAATTTATCCTGTTTTGCATGTTAAATTTTATGCCTTCAAAGAATTCTGCCAATGAAAAATTGAATTGTACACTTTTATATCTTTCACAAGTACATAAGAATTTAAAGATTATTAACCTATAGCTCTCATGTTCTACCTTTTACTCTCATAAGGAATCAATCCAACTATGTCTTTGTTCCTGGAAAATCAGTTCTTCAAAACTATCTCTTATATTCAGTAGAGAACAAACTTAAAGTTATATGCCAAACATTCCCTAAAATGTAAGAAATGGTGTTCAATATTTACCTTGGAAGAAAAAGTTAATTGAAACGTTATAAATACTGTCATGACTATGTAATCTAATGGTTTAAAGACTAGCAGACTTTATTGCTTTACATTTGCAATGTGCTTTTAAGGTTTTTTAAAATTTTATTTCTTGATTTGATAGAAAGAGAGAGAGAGAGAGAAGGAGAGAAAAAGAGCTTGCACAAGTAGGAGAGTGGCAGGCAGAGGGAGAGGGAGAAGCAGGCCCTCCGCTGAGCAGAGCTCCACGCAAGGCTCAATCCCAGGACTCTGGGATCATGACCTGAACAGAAGGCAGATGCTTAACCAAATGAGCCACCAAGGTGCCACTATTTGAAAGATTTTTAAACAAGATAGAATGAATATATTTGATCTTTCCTTTTTTAACATTTGAATCTATATTCTGATTAAAATTATGATAGTATTTGATGATCATTAGTGGGCATATTTTCTCTTTTTTACTTATTTGAAATACATATAAATGTTACTATGGAAATATACATTTTATTAGCAATTGAATATATTACATTATATTTATCAAAATTTTGTTTAGAAATTATAAGAAAGACACCATTTGCTTCAATGTGGATGGAACTGGAGGGTATTATGCTGAGTGAAGTAAGTCAATCAGAGAAGGACAAACAGTGTATGTTCTCATTCATTTGGGGAATATAAATAATAGTGAAAGGGAATATAAGGGAAGGGAGAAGAAATGTGTGGGAAATATCAGAAAGGGAGACAGAACATAAAGACTCCTAACTCTGGGAAACGAACTAGGGGTGGTGGAAGGGGAGGAGGGCGGGGGGTGGGGGTGAGTGGGTGACGGGCACTTGAGGGGGGCACTTGACGGGATGAGCACTGGGTGTTATTCTGTATGTTGGTAAATTGAACACCAATAAAACATTATTTTATTAAAAAAAGAAGTTACTTTATAAGAAAGAAAGAAAATCTTGACAATAGAAACATTTTAATGATAACAATTTGTAACAAAACAGTAATGTATTAATACTATTAAAGTTTCTTATCTGAGGTACAAAGCATCAAAGAGCACTCTACTAGGCAGGTGAATAGGATTGTACTTAGAGAATCATTAGTTGAATGCCTTGAGAAATTTTCTTTCTTTCCTTCCTTCCTTCCTTCCTTCCTTCCTTCCTTCCTTCCTTCCTTCCTTCCTTCCTCCCTTCCTTCCTTCCTTCCTTCCTTCCTTCCTTCCTTCCTTCCTTCTTTTCTTTTTTCTTTTTTGTTCAGATATGATTAGCATATAGCATTGTATTAGTTGTAAGTATACAACATAATTATAACCCAAATCATTATCAGAATTCACATAAATGAACAATCATCATCAGGCTTTAAAAGAAAAGTTTAGAAATAAAGTTATTATATATTATGATGATTGTTCAAGCCAGGTTTGAGTGGAGCCTGAGTAGTTCAGTTCAGTAGTTCAGTTGGTTAAGTGTCTGCCTTCAGCTTAGGTCATAGTCCCAGGGTCCTGGGATCAAGCAGTACATCAGGCTCCCAGAGAAAAGTCTGAGAAAGTCTGCTTCTCCATCTCCTTCTGCTCCTTCCCCTGCTCACACACACACACTCTCTCTCTCTCAAATAAATAATATCTTTTTAAAAAGCCAGGTTTGGTATGATCCAAATCTTAATACAATTTGTAGTCTCATATTAAAGAAAAAAATTCAAATTAGGCATAGGTCAGCATAGAAGCAGCCTATGTAAGAGTCCCTGAAACCAAAACTTCATTTCCTTCTTAAAAAACTAATGAGAAAAGTAGAGGCAGATTAGAAGGAATTAGATAAAGATGGATATAATGGAAAAGATGAAAATATGTTCCAGACTGTGTTTTGAAGGCAGTATGGTTGGTGTGTTCAAGGAGCTAAAAAAAATTTATATATATAATTTTAAAATTAAATATATATATATATATATATATGGCTGAATGACTGAAGTAAGCATAGCTTGGGAGAATGTGAACATTAATTTAGATAAGGATTATAAGCATGGTTTACAAGCTGCTAAAAAGTATACAAATATTGAAAATAATTATATGTTTAATATTGCCTAGACATTGAGCAAAGAGAAGCATGGTTAAAGAAGATGCCAGTGGGGTAAAGATGGTCCAAGAAATGTAAAGCTCCATAGGCCATTTTAAGAAGTTTGTTCTATACCTTAAAGCAAATGTAACTTTCTGAAAAGTTCAAATTGGGTACGTAGTGATAAGGGTAGGGAAAATGAATATAGACAGATTTGTATTTCATTAAGATTACTGTGGCTCTGCCTACAGCATGTTTTAGAGAAGAGTAAGAGAAATTTGCAGCAAAACAGGCAGAAATAGTGATTTAGACTGGGAGGGTTACTGGGAAATACGGTATATGTGTACTGATCTGAACATATTTAGAAGGAAATATCTATTGGGAAATTTAAGAGGTCAGTGACTATGATGACTCATGGATTCTCTACTTACTTAACTAGACAAGGGGTGGAATCTAGAAGAAATGCATATTTGAATAGAAAGAAGATAATTTAGGTCTTGCTTCTTTAGCCATAAGTAGTTTTCAGAGAATCCAAGATAATAAGGCCAAGTAAATCACTGAGAGGCCTAGATCTGTACAGTCCAATCAGTAGCCACTAGCCACATGTGACTATTTAGGCAAAAAAAAAAAAAATTAGTTTCACTAGCCACATTTCAAGTTCTTGATAGCTGCATGTAGCAGGTGGCTACTGCTTTGGTCAGTATAGGAAGAGAACAATTCCATGATAGTGGAGTATTCTGTGAAGCTGGATTGATCCAGATAAAAATTCAGTTTGTGATTTGTCTGTAGAGAAGTGTAAATACAGACATTAGGTGAAGATTAATAGGCTAAGTGGCAACTTGCAGAATTCCATCCTCTAAGGAGAAGAAAACAATGCATAGACCTAATGACAAAGGCCAGGAAAAGTTGTCATCATAAATCTAAGGGAAGAGAAATCTTCAAAAAACGGAAAATTGTGAACAGGTTTGAGTGCTGTTGAGAAGCTACGTAAGATGAGGGAGCTATTTTGATTCTGGGTTTAGTTACAGAGGGTTTAATAACAGAGGTCTTTGAAACAATCATTGAGACTTCCATTTTCAGGAGAGTGTTAATGGTGAAGGCTATAAAGGAACCGTTTGAAGAGCTAATGGGAGATAGGGGAATGGGCACCACATTATGGGTAACTCCTTGAATGCTTGGTTGTGGAAGCAAGCTGACAGAATGAAGTAGCTTCAAGACGAGGAGAGGTCAAGTGGGAAATCTATCCATTTAATTTTAAGTTTTTAAAAAGAATAAAATGACTTTAACTCAAAGGAAAATGATCGTGTTGAAAAGAAAGAATAATCTATACTGTAGAGTCCTGAGAAAAGAGAAGAGAAATAAAACAAAGCAAAAGGATGGAAAGATAATCTTGAAGTAGATTCATGTGATTTACCAGAGTTTCCTGTGATTTAAACACCACCTGAGTCATCTTTGAATTCGTTGGTTTTGTTTTGGTTTTTCTATCATGAAGTGATCTGAACAACTGGTTTCTAAACACACAAAATGTGTTTACTTACCGATGTTTCTGTCACCATGCTTGTCTGTTGTTTATATTTGTTTTTCCATAATGATTTCACCTAAATGAGTCAACGGAGTTCAGTTATTGCTTGCAAGATTCCTCTGTATTTCTCCCCCATGGCAGTTACTTACAAAATGTGTCCCTCAGAGTGGGAAAAGAACATTGTTAATGAGTTAAATTTAATAACTCCATGGTCAGTTTTGTGTTTTAGGCAGAGAGAATTTCTAAGCCAAGGGAGGAGTAGGTTAGAGAGAATAAAAGTAGGTGGCTGCAGTAAGCAATAGAAATGGCAACAGCCAGTGTTATCAGGGATGGGAATGAGGAATAGCAAGACAGCAAACAATAGCAGACAGATACAGAATTACCTAGGGCAGAAAGAATTCCATTGGCTTCCTGTGTTATTTTTTAAATAACTTAAATCTAAGATTTAACATTAATTACAGAATTATATATTAGTTCTGTCCAGGGTTTGTATGCATCAATATATTATAGATACATAGTATACATCTAAATATTAAATATGGATTATTTGTATATTTACAGCTATGCTCATACACATATATTAACTAAATTTCTATCAAATTTTTAGACCAAATTCTCATTTCATGAATGTTCAGTCTTTTTAATTAATTTTTTTTTAATTAATTTTTTTTGCCTTTATATAGTTTCATTTTTTTTTTTTGCGTGGACTAGGTAGACAAATTTCAGCTGGTAAGTACAAAATATTTCAAAAACTTGGAGTAGCTGGCCCAGCTAGGTAGTGATAATTATAGATAAAGCTTGGATTTGTTATATTTTAGAGTGTGATAAGATACAAATTATAGACAGGAGTAGGAAATTAAGATTATTTTGAAATAATGAGATTTAGTCATCTAAAATGTAGACGTAGATCTCAGCACGTTGTATTTTCCTGAAGTGGAAACCTATGCCTTCACCTCTAGGGTTTGGAAAGGACTTAAATTATTTATTTGTTCTTTATATGTTTTCCTAATCATAAAGCTTAGTCTTGATTCTTTGTCTGGCTTAGGGTTTATACATACAACTAAATGTCTCTCCAACTGACTGCCTTAAAATACTACAAACATCACAAAATATCACAAATGAAACCAATCATTTGCACAATGAAATATATTTTTTCTATCCATTTCTTATCTTGGCTAGTGTCACTAGCCAATGTACCTAGTCACTGCATCCAGAAACTTTAATGCCTTCATCTTTTCTCCACTTTTTTAGTTAGAAGTTCTGATTAATTTATAATTTCTGTTTTAAGATAATCTTGTTCTATTCCACTCCACTTGACAATATTCCCTTTAACAATGACAACAAAAGAGAATTGTAAGCCCAGTTAAAAATTTGTGTAAAATATATTTCCACTATTTCTGTACCCACAGCCTCCATCATGCTTTGAATGTACTCACAAATGGAGTCTATCCTGAGCTCCTAATCAGTCTTTTGTTCATTCTCATCTTCTCTATTGCCATAATACAATAGTTATGCTTTTGGAATTTTCCTGAATTCCCAGGTTAGTTCTGAACTGAAAATGTCTCTCAATTGCATGAACTCTGTCACATTATCTCCTGAGCTACAATTTCTGAGATTTTTGTTAAATAACTACTGCCCACTACATTTTTTAGCCTTCATTTTTTTCTTCAAAGTTTAGCCTGGATAGTTCAAAAGTATATTTGTACCAGTCAGGAATAGAGTTACAAGTAGAACAGCAACCAAAAAATCAACTAATTTTTTGGAATAATTGACTAGCATAACTCAAAAGAGCATCTAGGAAACTGACCCAACATACTACCAAAACCAAGATTTCTTTACTCTGTTTCCATTTCCCTTTTGTCTTTATTTTCCATCATTAGACTGAATTCAACAATCACATAAAGAATACTCTATGTGGCTGTGGAAACACTTTTCCAGAATTCTGAGTTTATATTCTAAGAGCATTACAAAAGGATTGCTTCATGGCATCCATGCTTAGAAATATGCCTTTGATTCACTGACTTAGTTCATATAACCACATTCATAGGCCAGTTAGTAGGGCTACATGTATAAAATTTATGACATGAAGACAGAATGGGAAAGGCAGGCATGATTAGCAGCAACTACGTATGGTAGTTACAATAAACATTTTATTTTACTTTTTTAATAAACATTTTATAATAAAAATATGCTCAACGTGTTCTGTAGTCTTTGATTTTAAATATTACCTTTAGCCGACACTTATATTTAGAAAATGTTTGATTCTTTTATTTGTGTATTGTAAACAGAAAGGAAAAATAATCACTTCCTTCTACTTCTTGGTACATTTGGTCTACTGCTTAAGGAAATCGCAGAAAAGAAGAAAAGATCACCATATTTTTCCTTATTCTTCCACGGTGACTGGAGATAATCTGAATATGAATGAACATACACAGAATGATGCTAAAGTCATAATGGCACAGTATTTAAAGATGCGTGCTAAAAAGTCAACAGGCCTGATTTTAAATGGCAGCTCCAGCACAAACGGAATATAATTAGAAAATAGTAATGAAAGTATTCAGAGGTGGTTCTATGCCAGGATTTGTTCTAAACACTTTGGGTCTATGAGACCTAAGGGTTAACTTGTCTAAGAGGGATCCTCTGTAGGTTATTAGTTTCCTACAAATTTCCATGGAAACTAACTACCACTGAGCTCTTAGGGAGCCAACCCTGGATGAGGTTGAAATGGAGGATCATGATGCTGGCCTGGCATGTAATACAGATGCAAACAGAAGGCTTGGAATGCAGCCTGCTGCCATACCATGATGGTCCCCACATTGGTATCCCTCCAACCACAGATGCTGAGCTGGGACATCTGGACTGGAGCCAAGGTTCTGCCCTTCAGAATGTTGTACAATCCCAGCTCCTTGTCGGGCCAGGGAGGGGATGCTGATCTTATCCTTGAAGTTTAAGTATCCTCACAGCCCCCTGCTTAAGCCCTCCCAGAGTTGGGCAGCTGGTCCTGCTCTATTCCTGGGCTCCACCCCAGAATGTAATGGGTGACGGGGGATCCACATTCTCGCCACTGATCCAGTTTCATTGTTTTTCTCAATAATCATTATTCCACTAGCCCCGATGTGCGTGTTTTCTGACCATTTATTTGGCCTTGGAGGTTGATATCATATTTACAATTGTTATTCTCATTTTTCATAAAACTTTTCTGCATGTAAACTCAACCCAGCATTATAGCTTCCTTCCGTGGCTTTACACAAACTTTCACCTCTATCCAAAATATCCTTTCCCTTTGCTTAGTAAACACCTATTCTTTAGAATCCAAGTCAGGTGTCATTTTCTCTTTTATGCTTCACCTTATTTCCCTGACAGAAACAGATGGTGATAATCCCTGTACTTTGTGCCAATTTTGTGGCTTCCACATATTTCTAGAAAAGCATAACAAAAGTCATAATTTGAATTATTTGTCTAAAAGTTTTGCCTCCCCCAGCAAAATATGTTTTTCAAGGACAGGCAGGATTGATCTTTTTGTCTCTATATCTTAGCCACATACCTGGACTAGAGTAGACATATGATAAGTTTGTTTCAACTGGAATCTACATAAAAACACCCCTCAGAATCCAATGTTTATGGAAATAACCAAAATATTCAGATAATAAAGTTCAAAGCTGCAGTTTGAATGAAAATGATGCCACCATTTGGCTCAACTCAAAGGAAAAGAACTGAACTGCAAAAGTAATCTCTCAGAATACTGATTACAAAGTCAAAATGTATCTAATAACTGTGTAAGGAAATAAAACATTACCAGCAACATTTTCTTGAAATGTCACTCATAATTTCAAAATTGAACTGGGAAACTTGAACAACTATCTGGTTAAATTTCCATGACAGTAAAAAGAACATCTGCGTATGCTGAACAAATGGTCTCATTTGGTCACAATACTTGATCCACTGGTCAAAAAGAGAATCTGCTATTCCTGTCACTTGTATCATTTATTTGTTATGTAGTTATGTTTTGTGCTGTTTCTTCTTTTCAGAAATTGGTAGCTTAATGATAATGATTGATTTAAGAATGTAATTTTTATCCAGTCATTCATCCAACAAAACACTTCCCTTAAATATGTGTTCCAATTATTTCTTAAGTTAGTGGATAACTTGTACTGTATAACATTTTCTTTTTCGTAAAGTTTTATCTTTTTCTATGTCACATTGCATGTTCTTATATCACTGATAATAATTTTCAAAGATACCAGACATTTAGGTTTCTCATTCCGGAACGCAGGTATGGGTTCAGGCAAACACATGGAAGTTGTCTTTTATCACATAGGGATAATTACATAAGTAGATATTCAATGAAAATCTTCTAGTGGGAGCAAAGCCCAGAGCAGTTGCAGAAACAATAAAAGCCCAGTCAGTATTCCTGAGGGGCACTTGAACCCAAGTAATACATTCACCCAGCATACTAAGTACTCACGTTTTCAACGGTGGAGAAATTGTTCCTAGACTGAAATTAAAGTAAGTCCGCGAAAACAAATAAGAGCAAATCTTCGTAGAGAAAACTCTTCTCTGCCTGATTAATTTTGCAATGAGCATACAAATTCTCAAATGAGTTTTTAAACTAAATGTCACATGGTAGATTTTACTTAAACTGAAAAAGTGATCAGCCTTATAACCTAAATCATAGACGTCTCTATTCTTCCAAGATATTATGTAAATGGAAATTTTTCTAAAGAAATCTAAAGAGAAAGCAACATATAGAAGATTCATAAATGTTTTATATAGATTTTCTTAAAAACAAGAAAGGTGGACAAGGAAGCTAGTCTCCTTTTGTGTATACTTTTCTCATTTTTAGAGACTAAGCATGCCAATCCCACCAAACACTTGCTGAGCATAGTTAACACAAAAGAGCCAATTGAAATCCAACTCACACAAATCAGATATTTCATTCAGCTTCAAGCTTTATTAATTATTTCAAGTAAATGAGCTTTAAGAGGCACAGGTAATGCAGGAAGAGGTCCAGTATTTTCAGTGTGTTTTTCTACCCACACTGGATGTACTCTCCTGCCCCACTTAAAAGTCGAAGTCTCAAGATGGGGAAATGTGCAAATCTCCTAACTTAAGAGTCAGGATCAATTCAGTTATAAAGATCTGCATTTTTTAATTCAGATAGATATACAGTTTATGCGACATTTTTCAGGGAGCTATGCTTTATTCATCAATAGATTCCAGGTCTGTTTTACATAAGCAATCTTAGATCATAGGCATCCAGGATTCCATATACTGAAGGAAGCATATATGTTATGGTCATGGAGACACTTTTTGCTGGCATATAACCTTAATTTGTTTGCCAGAAGTTCAGTTATTACTATCTTCATAAAGAAATCATACCAGGATCAACTGCCATTATTTCTGTCAGAGTGACACCCCCCGCTCCCCAGCCTCAGGAATAGGAGCAAAATGGACTGCAAATTGCTCCTTTAACATCTTTGTTTTCAGTGTAGATGTAACAAATGTAGTTTGAGGTAAAAGCAAACCATTCCCTTTCTATGGTCACTCCTTTGAATTGGACATTGGGTGAACCCAGAGCAAGACACTTAACAGTAGGAATTTCAGGTACAAACAAGCAGCAGTAAATCATTAGACAGTGATGTTAAACTGCCTACTTTAAGGAACCAATTGCAAATATGATAATGTACAAAATCTCTTTTCTTTTACTGAGAGCTCCCCAAGGATTTAGCACAAAACAGAAGCATGGTAAATATTTATTGAGTCGAATTTTTTTATGCAGAGAAATTCATGTTTTTTGAAACAAAAGATTTCAACTTAGAGATTTGATTTAGCTTTCATATATTCTCATTTAAACCTCTAAAAAGTTTTTAATCACTTTAGCATAGGTAAAGTCAATTTGGCAAGTTTCAGAATCATCAGATTTTGTACTTAAACTCTAATAAAATATATAAATTCCCTGGAGTGGCAGATAAAAAAAATAAAGCTGGTAGAAAAAGCAATGCTATTTTCAAGCTTTGAGAAGTATGTAACAAAAATTAAGGGTGGTAGTAAAATGTATGCACTGTAACAAAAACAAATACACCTGACAGAAGTTTAGTTGACTCCTACTATCTTTTATTTAAAAGGGTATTAGCCTAAATTAATCATACTCTATACTATTGGTTTAATTTATTAAAAATTAATGTTACTGTGGTCACATTTGTTAATAGTTTAAACATATGTATCAATGGTCTAAAACTACGATTTGTCTCTTTCATAATTTGGCTACTGCACTGTAGAAAAAAAACAACAAAAATATTCATCAATCCAAGTATCTATTTTTAAAAATGAATTTCTATAGGATGCCTGGATGGCTCAGTTGGTTGGGTGTATCTGCCTTTGGCTCAGGTCATGATCCCAAAGTCCCAAATGAAGCCCCACATCTGGCATCTGCTGAGGCAGGAGTCTGCTTCTCCTTCTACCCCTCACCTTGTTCGTGCTCTCTCGCGCGCGCTCAAATAAATAAATAAAAAATCTTTAAAAAAATGAATTCCTGAAAGTTCATTGTCTTCTGAAACTATTATAAAGTGAAACTGTAGATAAATAAATTGGGTAATATGAATAATAAGAATTAGGTGTTTCAAATTAAATTTGACGTGGTTTAATAAAAAATATTCCCATCACCTAATGAGCTTAAAAAGTAAATAAAAAAATAAAAGTAAATATATGCATAATGATGACTAATATAAATTTCTACTTTGCTTTTTTTTAAATTTTTTTTTTTGTTAACTTTTATTTATTTATGATAGTCACAGAGAGAGAGAGAGAGAGAGGCAGAGACACAGGCAGAGGGAGAAGCAGGCTCCATGCACTGGGAGCCCGACGTGGGATTCGATCCCGGGTCTCCAGGATCGCGCCCTGGGCCAAAGGCAGGCGCTAAACCGCTGCGCCACCCAGGGATCCCTACTTTGCTTTTTTTTATATTAAATTTATTTAAATATGTGTATCCTGCTTGTAACTAAACTCCTCACAATATGTGATAACTTAAGAATGAGTAAATCTTTTTGGAAATAATTTACCAGGCAAATTTGTGTAGGAAAATATCTTAAATGATGAAATTTTCACCATTATTTCATATTTGTTCACCTTCTGATTTGAGATTATTTCCAGGAAAACCCAGATTAGACTATAACAGTAAACTGTAGGCTTCAACAATTATTAGTATTGGCACTAATTTGATAGTTTGTATTTTTCTTCCTTGAGCAAATGTATTGTGAAATCTTTTCCTTTTTAAATTAAAGTATAATTAATTCTGTGAAATCTTTTTTGGCACTTAATTTTTAAAATTTAAATTCAATTAATTAATATATAGTGTATTATTAGTTTCAGAGATAGAGTTCAGTGATTCTACGGTCTTATATAATACTCAGTGCTCATTAGATTACCTAATGTCCTTCTTAATGCCCATCATCCACTTAACCTCATCCCACCACCTCCTTCCCCTCCAGCAACCTTCAGTTTGTTTCCTATGATTAAGAGTCTCTCATGGTTTGTCTCCCTCTCTGATTTCATCTTTTTATTTTTCTCTCCCTTCCCATTATTTCAGTTTTATTTCTTATTAATTTCAATATGCATGAGATGATATGACAATTATCTTTCTCTGATTGATTTACTTCTCCTATAATACCCTTTACTTCTATCCCCATCATTGCAAATGTCAGGATTTAATTTTTTGATGGCTGAATAGTATTCCATGTGATATATATATCATATATATATCACATCTATATATGTGATGTGATAAATATAGAGACAGATATGATATATATATATATATATATACACATATATATAACATCTTCTTTAAAGAATATCGCATCCTCTTATCCATTCATATGTTGATGGACATCTGGCCTCTTTCCATAGTTTGTGAACATTGTTGCTATAAACATTGGGGTGCTGATGTCCCTTCTGATTATTACATTTGTATTTTTTTTCTTTTTTTTGGAATTTGAAATTGTTTAATTAACATGCTACCATATCCTTTATAATATCATGCATATTACTTCTTTCCTTTGATTAGTAAAATATATTTAGATATTGACAAAGACTATCTTCCTGACTAACTTTAGGCTCCTCTAAGCCTTGACCTTAAGGTCCATCCTTGTCAGACCTGCACCACTTAGTTGTGGCAAGAATCTTGGTGAGGCAGTTTATTTTTTTATTTAAATTCAATTAATTAACATATAGTATATTATTAGTTTTAAAGACACAGTTCGGTGATTCTACAGTCTTATATTATACCCAATGCTCATTATATCACCTTCCCTTCATAATGTCCACCCCCCAGTTACCCCATCCCACCACACCCTTTCCCTCCAGCAACCCTCAGTTTATTTCCTATGACTAAAAGTCTCTCATGGTTTGTCTCACTCTGATTCCATCTTGTTCTATATTTTCCTCTCTTCCCCTATGATCCACTGTTTGTTTCTTAAATTCCAGATATGAGTGAGATCATATGATAATTTTCCTTCTCTGATTGAATTATTTCACTTAACGTAATACCCTCTAGTTCAATGCATGTCCTTGCAAATGGCAAGATTTCATACATTTTGATGGCTGAATAATATTCCATTATATATAATGGAATAGGTATCCATATATAATGGAATATATACATATATTATATATATATATCTCATATATATATATACATATCACTCTTCTTTATGCATTCTTCTGTCAATGGATATCTGGGCTTTTTCCATAGTCTTGCTGTTGTGGACATAGTACAATTGCTGGGCCATAGTGTAACTCTATTTTCAACTTTCTGAGGAAACTTCATACTGTTTTCCAGAGCAACTGCACCAGCTTGCATTCCCACCAGCAGTGTAAGAGGATTCCCCTTTCTCTACATCCTCACTAACATCTGTCATTTCCTGACTTGTTAATTTTAGTCATGCTGACCAGTGTAAGGTGGTATCTCATCATGGTTTTGATTTGCATTTCTCTGATGCCAGGTGATGTTGAGCAGTTTTTCATGTGTCTGTTAGCCATTTGCATGTTACCTTCGGAGAAATATGTTCATGTCTTCTGCCCACTTCTCATTTGGATTATTTGGTTTTGGGTGTTGAGTTTGATAAGTTCTTTTTAGATTTTGGATACTAGCCCTTTGTCTGATAAGGTATTTTCAAATATCTTCTCCCATTCTGTCAGTTGTCTTTTGTTTTTGTCGACTATTTCTGTTTTGGTGTGCAAAAGCTTTTTATCCTGAGGAAGTCCCAATGTTCATTTTTGCCTTTGTTTCCCCTGCCTTTGGAGATGTGTCTAGTAAGAAGTTGCTATGGCCAAGTTCACAGAGGTTACTCCCTGTGTTTTCTTCTAGGATTTTGATGGATTCCTGTCTCACATTTAGGTCTTTCATTCATTTCGAGACTATTCTTGTGTATGATGTAAGGAAATGGTCCAGTTTCATTCTGCATATGGCTGTTGAATTTTCCCAACATCATTTATTGAAGAGAATGTCTTTTTTTCCATTGGATATTCTCTCCTGCTTTGTCAAAGACTAGTTGACCATCGAGTTGAGGGTCCATTTCTGAGTCCTTTATTCTATTCCATTGCTCTATGTGTCTGTTTTTGTGCCAGTACCATACTATCTTGGTAATTACATCTTTGTAGTAGAGCTTAAAGTCTGGAATTGTGATATCATCGCCTTTGGGTTTTCTTTTTCAACAATTCTTTGGCTATTCAGGGTCTTTTCTGGTTCCATACAAATTTTAGTATTATTTGTTCCAACACTGTGAAATAAGTTGATGGTATTTTGATAGGTACTGCATTGAATGTGTAGATAGCTCTAAGTAGCATAGACATTTTAACAATATTTGTTCTTCCTATCTATGAGCATGAGACATTTTTGCATTTCTTTGTGTCTCCCTAAATTTCTTTCAGGAGTGTTCTATAGTTTTCTGACTACAGATTCTTTACCTCTTTGGTTAGGGCTATTCCTAGGTATCTTATGGTTTGGGGTGCAATTGTAAATGGAATTGACTCCTTAATTTCCCTTTTTTTTTCTGTCTCATTGTTAGTGTATAGACATGCAGCTTATTTCTGTGCATGGATTTTATATCCTGCTACTTTGATGAATTCTTGAATGAGTTTTAGCAATTTTGGGGTGGAGACTTTTGGGTTTTCCACATCGAGCATCATATCATCAGTGAAGAGTGAGAGTTTGACTTCTTCTTTGCAGATCCAAATGCTTTTGTTTCTTTTTGTTATATGATTGCTGAAGCTAGGACTTCCAGTACTATGTTGGATAATAGTGGTGGTAGTGGTGGTAGATATCCCTGCCATGTTCCTGACCTTAGGGGGAAAGCTCTGCATTTATAATATTGAGGTATGGTCCTTCTAACCCTGCACTGTGAAAAACTTAATCAAGAAAAGATGCTGTACCTTGTCAGATGCTTTTCTGCATCTACTGGGAGGATCACATGGTTCTTGTCCTTTCTTTTATTAATGTAGTGTATCACATTGATTGATTAGTGGATGAATCCCCCCTCCTCTTGCAATCCAGAAATAAATCCCACGTGGTCATGGTGAATAATCCTTTTAATGTACTGTTGTATCCTATTGGCTAGTATCTTGGTGAGAATTTTTGCATCCATGTTCATCAGGGATATTGGTCTATAATTCTACTTTTGGTGGGGTCTTTGAATTTTGGATCAAGGTAATGCTGGTCTCATATTAAGAGTTTGGAAGTTTTCCTTCAATTTCTATTTTTTTGAAATAGCTTGAGAAGAATAGGTATTAATTCTTTAAATGTATGGTAGAATTCCCCTGGGAGGCCATCTGGCTCTGGACTCTTTTTTGTTGGAAGATTTTTGATGACTGCTTCAATTTCCTTGCTGGTTATGGGGTCTGTTCAGGTTTTCTATTTCTTCCTGTTTCAGTTTTGGTAACTTATAAGTCTCTAGGACCACATTCATTTCTTCCAGATTGCCCAATTTGTTGGCATATAGTTGCTCATAATATGTTCTTATAATTGTTTGTATATCTTTGGTGTTGATTGTGCTCTCTCCTCTTTCATTCATGATTTTATTTATTTGGGTGCCTTTTCTTTTTCTTTTCACAAGTCTGGTCTGTGATTTATCAACCTTATTAATTCTTTCAAAGAACCAACTTCTAGTTTCACTGATCCATTCTACTGTTCTTTTGGGTTCTATTTCATTGCTTTCTGTTCTAATCTTTACTAATTATCCTCTCCTGCTGGGGTTAGGCTTTATTTGCTATTCTTTCTCCAGCTCTTTTAGGTGTAAGGTTAGGTTGTGTATTTGAGACCCTTATTGTTTCTTGAGAAAGATTTGTATTGTTATATACTTCTCTCTTAGGACTGCCTCAGCGGCATCTCAAAGGTTTTGAACAGTTGTGTTTTCATATTTACTTGTTCCCAAGAATTTTTAAAAATTCTTCTTTAATTCTGGTTGACCGATTTTAGTGCTTTCCAAATTTCTTATTATTCTTGAGTTCCATTTTCAAAGCATTGTGGTCTGAAAATATGCAGGGAATGATCCTAGTCTTTTGGCACCAGTTGTGACCTGATTTGTGACCCAGTAAGTGATCTATTCTGGAGAATGCTTCATGTGCGCTCAAGGAGAATGTGTATCCTATTGCTTTAGGATGGAATGTTCTCAATATACCTGTGACATCCATCAATGTCCAGTGTGTCATTCAAAGCCCTTATTTTCTTTCTCATCTTCTGCTTAGAAGATCTGTCCATTGCAGTGACTAGGGTGTTAAAGTCTCCTACTATTATTGTTTTAATATTTGTGTGCTTATTTAATTTTATTATTAATTGGTTTATATGATTGGCTGCTTCTATGTTTGGGGCATAAATACTTGCAATTGTTAGATCTTCTTGTTGGATAGACCCTTTAATTATGATATAATGTCCTTCCTCATCTCTTATTACACTCTTTGTTTTAAAATCTAATTTGTCTGATAAAAATTCTACCCCAGCTTTCTTTTGATGACCATTAGCATGATAGGTGGTTTTCAACTCCCTCACTTTAAATCTGGAGGTATTTTTGGGTCTAAAATGAGTATCTTGCAGACAGTATATTGATGGGTCTTATTTTTTTTCTGTCTAATTTGATACCCTGTGTCTTTTGATTGAGGCATTTAGCCCATTTACATTCCGAGTAACTATTGAAAAATATGAATTTAGTGCCATTATATTACCTGTAAAGTCATTGTCTGTATATTGTCTCTGTTCCTTTCTGGTCTATGTTATTTATTTATTTATTTATTTATTTTGGCTCTCTTTACTTAAACGGTCCTTTTTAATATTTCTTGCAGAGCTAGTTTAGTGATCAAAAGTTCTTTTAACTTCTATTTGTCTAGAAGCTTTTTATCTCTTCTATTTTGAATGACAGCTTACTTGGATAAAGTATTTTTGGTTCCATATTTTTTTCTTATTTAGCACCCTTATTTTATCATGCCAGTCCTTTCTGGCCTACCAAGTCTCTATGAATAAGTCTGCTGCCAGTCTAATGTTTCTACCCTTGTAGGTTATATACCTTTTGTCCCAAGACACTTTCAGGATTTTCTCTTTGTTTCTGAGATTTGCAAGCTTCACTATTATATGTTGATGTGTTGATCTCTTTTTATTGGTTTTGGGGGAGGGATTGCCTGTACTTCCTGGACTTGAATGCCTGCTTCCTTTTACAGATTAGGGATGTTCTCAGCTATAATTGCTGCAATATACCTTCTCTCTCTCTCTCTCTCTCTCTCTCTCTCTCCTCTTCTTCTGGGATTCCAATTATTCTAATATTGCTTTGCTTTATGGTATCACTAATCTCTTTAATTCTCCCATGTGATCTAGCAGTTATTTATCTCTCTTTTTCTCAGCTTCTGTATTCTCCATCACTCTGTGTTCTATATCACTATTCTCTCTTCTGCCTCATTTATCCTAGCAGTTAGAGCCTCCATTTTTTATTGCATCTCATTAATAGTTTTTTTTTTAATTTAGACTTGATTAGATTTTAGTTCTTTCATTTCTCCAGAAACGGATTCTCTAGTGTCTTCTATGCTTTTTCTCAAACCCAGATAGTACCTTTATAATCATTATTCTCAACTCTAGTTCGGACATCTTATTTATGTCATTACTGATTAGGTCCTTGGCAGTCAGTACTGCCTCTTATTCTCCTTTTTGAAGTAAACTTTTCTGTCTTGTCATTTTTTTTTAAAGATTTTATTTATTTATTTTTTGAGAGAAAGAGACAGACAGCATGAGTGGGGAAGGGGGTTGGAGGGGAGGGGCAAGAGGAGAGGGACAAGCAGGCTCTCTGCTGAGCAGGGAGCCTGTAGTGGGGCTGAATCCAAAACCCGAGGATCATGACCAAAGCCAAAGGTGGACACTTAACTGACTGAACCACCTTGGTATGTTCCCCCCAATCTTGTTATACTTACAAAAAGTGGTAGCTTTTCTATTTGTGTAATTACAGCAATTTTTTTCTTAGATCTCAGATTGAGTTTACAGGTGTTCAGAATGATTTAATAGCTTTGTAGCTGAATTTCAGGAACCAGACAAAACTAAGATCTCCTATTCTTCTGCCATCTTAGAAAGTCCCAATGCTGTGAAATCTTATAAACATTAAGAGTTAAAAAAAAAAAAAAAAAAAACATTAAGAGTTGATTTTGAAAAGAAAAATAGTTGATTTTGTTTTCATCAATTTAGGAGTAATATTAGAATGTCAGGATTTCTGAGGTTTATCTGTAACAAGAAATTGTGACCTTGGGATCCCTGGGTGGCGCAGCGGTTTGGCGCCTGCCTTTGGCCCAGGGCGTGATCCTGGAGACCCAGGATCGAATCCCACATCAGGCTCCCGGCGCATGGATCCTGCTTCTCCCTCTGCCTGTGTCTCTGCCTCTCTCTCTTTCTCTCTGTATGACTATCATAAATAAATAAAATTAAAAAAAATAAAAAAAAAATTAAAAAAAAGAAATTGTGACCTTCATCTTAATATTAATTTTTTTATATTTTAATTTGCATTTAGATATCCTTGTAGATGTGCTAATCTCAAATAATAGGCTTGTCTCTTTAATAATTGTTCTCTTTTATCTTAGTTCATATGGACTAGGCAAGAAGATTATTTACTCATATAGATTACTACTTGCATAAAAAGTTATGAATTAAGAACTATCAGACCATTGTAAAAATTTTCTCTAATTTTCTATGCTGGGTTCAAAATTATTATAAAATACTCTGATGATGAACATGTTAACTTACATTGTATGTATGTATTCTACATTTACTGCATTTTGATATTAGTAGAACACAGAAACATTTAACTTTGAATTAACTAACTCAGATCAATTTTTTTGGTCTATTCTTTGATATCACAGGATGATTTTATGATGTAAAGGGCTGATGATCTAAGTTTCCAAGCACACTATAATTTACCTTTGGAAAGTTCTAGCAGGTTTCTTTTGTTTTTTATTTGCTTAGCTTTGAAATTATATTATTAAAAATTCAGAGAATGAGTGATCTAAAAGGGAACAAAAATTATATTTATTTTTAATATGTATCTATTGAAAAAGAATATATTCTGACAGAAACTCAATACATATTAAATTGCTTATTAAGATTATTTACAATGTGTACTGAAGTATAAAAAAGGGTCAAGAACAATGGTTCTTTTTTGAGGACATATTTTTCTGGAATTTTAAAATTTTTAAAGTTTTAATAAATGACTTGAAAATGAAGTGATGAAATATACATATATTTAAAATGGCCATAATTATCGCTTAAAAGATTTATAAAGCTATCTAAAGAAACAGTGGTTTACTCATCACTGTTTGGAAACCATTGCCATAAAGAACACCAGAGCAACTGGCATATGCATGTGCAATAGATGACCACTTATATCATCTATTTCCAGGTGTTCTCATGATTAAAAAGTAATAATAATTCAGAAACTTAATGGCTAGAGATCTGCTTCTTAAGACTAAGGCTTTTATACCAGATTAAAGAAAAATAACCTTAGTCAAATCACACTTGAAATTTTTTTTCATTGTAAATGTACGAATAAGTTTCTGTGGAAGAAACTAAAAAGAAAGTGAAGTTTGCTGAGTGGGGCCTAATATTTGCACTTTGGTTCTAGCTTTTGTACAAATGTTAACTTACAAGTTTGAAAATGTAAAATATTGTTTTATAATGAACAAGTTAGCCCTTAAACAGACTAAGAAAGATTATACAATTTGCTTACAATTCTTCCTCCCTTTTTAACATTAATTACTATGACTTGCTGGGAATGTAACATAATTTCTACCTCATTGCTATGGGTGAGTCCATATGATTTGCTTTAGGCAATAGAATGTAGGTTTAAACACAAAACACTAGTAACAATCTGGGCATTTAATAAGCATCACTGTCCCCACTTGCCCATATAATGGTCTGCCATCTGCTGTAAGAACACTTGAACTGGAAAGTCACTGGTCTGAGGAGAATAAAGACATACTTTAGAATACATCTGACCTTATATGCCACTTCTGCTGCTTACCAAGTAAGCACAAGTAAGAAAATATTAATTTTATTCATCAGAAGCCAATGTGACATTGGGGTTATTCGTTATTAACTGGCCTCCAATCAGTTTCTCTTTTATTTTTTTTTTTAATTTTTTTTATTTACTTGTGATAGTCACAGAGAGAGAGAGAGAGGCAGAGACACAGGCGGAGGGAGAAGCAGGCTCCATGCACCAGGAGCCCGATGTAGGATTCGATCCCGGGTCTCCAGGATCGCGCCCTGGGCCAAAGGCAGGCTCCAAACCGCTGCGCCACCCAGGGATCCCCAGTTTCTCTTTTACAACAATTATTGAACACTACATCTGAAACTAATGACATACTATATGTTGGCTAACTGAATTTAAATAATAATAAAAAAAGAAAAAATCAATTGGCTAGCCATGATAATATATTCTAGCTATACTGGAACATAGATATAGTTAAAAATTTACTGAATTGATTTTTTTTTTTCCTAAAGGGAAAGCAGAGTGTCAGTCCATGCATTGCTCTGTTGCTTTTGCCTTCATACACTGAGAATTCACATATCTATGTTTGCAGTGTTCACAGTAACACCTTTTAAAATATTTTACTTGTTAATTCCTGCCTTAATTAACAAGGCAGGAAACAACAAATGTTGGAGAGGATGCGGAGAAAAGGGAACCCTCTTACACTGTTGGTGGGAATGTGAACTGGTGCAGCCACTCTGGAAAACTGTGTGGAGGTTCCTCAAAGAGTTAAAAATAGACCTGCCCTACGACCCAGCAATTGCACTGTTGGGGATTTACCCCAAAGATTCAGATGCAATGAAACGTCGGGACACCTGCACCCCGATGTTTCTAGCAGCAATGTCCACAATAGCCAAACTGTGGAAGGAGCCTCGGTGTCCATCGAAAGATGAATGGATAAAGAAGATGTGGTCTATGTATACAATGGAATATTACTCAGCCATTAGAAACGACAAATACCCACCATTTGCTTCAACGTGGATGGAACTGAAGGGTATTATGCTGAGTGAAATAAGTCAATCGGAGAAGGACAAACAGTGTATGTTCTCATTCATTTGGGGAATATGAATAATAGTGAAAGGGAATATAAAGGAAGGGAAAAGAAATGTTGGGAAATATCAGGAAGGGAGACAGAACATAAAGACTCCTAACTCGGGGAAACGAACTAGGGGTGGTGGAAGGGGAGGAGGGCGGGTGTTGGAGGGGAATGGGTGACGGGCACTGAGGTGGACACTTGACGGGATGAGCACTGGGTGTTTTTCTGTATGTTGGTAAATTAAACACCAATAAAAGTTAATAAAAAAAAAATAAAATATTTTACTTAATCTATGCATACTTCTCCCCATCTTTCATCTAGAAAACACTTTATATTGTTGTTTGCTATAAACTCTAACTTGGCATTCAGGGCTCTTCACAGTATTGTTCCAACCTATAATTCTGTGCTCATCTTTATTCTTTCCAGTACATTTAATGTAGGTCATTCAGTTAAGAATGCTCTAATGTGTTTTTCAGGCAACTGTGCCTTTATTTATATGATTTTCTCTAACTGAGAATCATTCCATGTTCCAGCTTTTGTATTCCTCACATTTAATTTTTGTCCCAGAACCAAGTTGAAGATCTTGAATTGAATTAGTTGTAACAGTTTCTAATTGAAAAACAAAATTAAAAATAAAACTTAAAACTTATGAAAAACAACTCAGAGAACAGTATATACAAGAAAGAGAGTAGAAATTATTTTCCTCTTTTTTTTTTTGTAAAGAAGAAAATCAAAGAAAATGAAAGGTGATTATAAGAAAGATACAGAAAGTATGAAAAGATACTGAGAAATCCTGGCTTATAAAAAAAAGAGATATAAAGAAAAAGATATCAAAGGAGATATTTTCAAAACTCTACCAACGGAGCAGGAAACAGAGTAAAAGAGAAGGTCACGTTTGTGTGCAATGCTGCCCAAACCAAGAAAGAAAATGATAACCCATTTTTGAGATTTTATTTTAAAGGCCAAAAGGATAAAATACAAGCTATTATATCCCAGAAAAAAATCCTTCTTTAAATTTTCTTTTCGTGTCTATTATGGTACACTTATTTATTTTTTAATATTAATGGTCATTATTTAGAAAAAATTAATATATGGTAAAGACTAAGAATATGGAAATATTAGGTCAGCAAAACCTGTTGGTTAAGAGTGTATATTTTATAAACCTTGCAGATTTCTTGTGGTTATGATACTAATAGTAGACTAGTATAATTTTCCACATAATGAAAAGTTCAAGATTTGTTAAATAATATCCTTTATGAAAATATGTGAATGTAAATGCAAAATGACTTTTTTTTCCTGGGATGGCACAAGATACACTTGCCACTGCAGAATCTAAATAATACTAATTATGTGATAATTGCTTATATTAGAACAAACTTTCTGAAAGGTTTCCTTTCTTGATCCTTATATTTATACATATATAAACTTTTTAAATGTATCAATTACATATGTGCCAAGAAATTATAATATCTTTTTCAGATAAAATGCATTTTAATCTTATGTTAAATTGCAATGATGTGAACAATTTTAAAAATGCTAATATTTTTATTTATGTTAAACTAAAGAAACATTCTGAACAAAAAGGCAAGACATTTATATGCCTTGGTTAAAGTGGCTACAGTGCTTCATTACAGGGAGCTCTAGGAAAGGTGAGGATTGACCCTAAGAAAATTTGACAGTATTATATAGACAAACATATATCTTTCTGATATTTTATAGGCTCCATACTTCAACAAAACAAAAGATATTTCTTTTTTTAAAATTTTATTTATTTATTCATAAGAGACACACACACAGAGACAGAGAGAAAGAGATAGAGAGAGGCAGAGGGAGAAGCAGGCTCCATGCAGGGAGCCCTGGGCCAAAGGCAGGCACTAAATTGCTGAGCCACCCCGGGATGCCCAAGAAAAGATATTTCTATTTAAAAATATTATCTATAGTAAATCCCAGATATGTCAGAATTTGAGGGAAATCGGTATTGTACAATTTTTAAAAGCTGATGTATTTTAGAAAATGATCACATTTCTTAACTAATAACCTTAACAGAATATATAATAACAGAGACAAAAATCGGTCTAAGCATGTTTATATTAAGTCTGTGAGGTAAATTAAAATTGCCAACAATTTTGAGCTCTTGCTATATGTCCTAAGAGCTATACTAAGAATATTATAGGAGAGCATCATTTGATTATTGTAATGATTCTATAAAAAGTATTAGAATTATTTTTCAGAGGAAACTGAAGCTTAGGCCATCATTTACCTAAAATTTCAAAGTGATGGACCTGGAACTACATTTATTCAGGTCAAAATACTTAAAAAAAAATACTTAGCTATTTATCACTTATTCATTTACATTTTATTATTCCTTCTATTAAGGTGAATTCAGAGAAATAGTTCCTGAGCCATTTCTGTGTTCTAAGCACAATCCTAGGTAGTGGGACAGTAACAAGCAGAAAAAAAAAAAAAACCTGCCCTCCCCATGAAATGTGTCAGTAAAAACTAAGGAGGAAATAAAGTGGGGAATTAGAAGAGGGATTATAGGGCTCGGTATTTATAGTTTTAGAGGGTTGGCTAGTGAAGGCCTAACTAAAAAGGAGATAGCTAAGTAAAGTCTAAATATGGTATGGGAAGAGGCCTTGTTAATATTTTAAGGGAGAGTATTCTAGGCAGGAGAAAAGGGTTCAAGGAGCAGCAGAGTATAGTATTTGGAGCATAGGAAACAATAGAGGAGCAATAGGAGACATGTTCAGAGAGATAATGAAGGGCCAACTATGCATTTTCCCATAGTTGGTGGTGGTATATCTGATGTTTCACTCAGAATGATTTGTGGAATATTGGAGAGCTTTAAGTGGAAGATTAACATGATCTGGCTTATGTTTGCCAGGATCATTGTGACTGCAATGTTGAGAATATATTGAAGGGGAGCATGTACAAACACAGTTTAATATTTTAGTATAAAAGAGTGTGAATTTGTAATGAAGTGAACAGTAAAAATAAAAGTAGAATGTGGGCTATGGGTTAGGATAAGAATAGAGTAAAAGCTGTAGAGTCCAGAATCTGGGTAGACATTTTACCAAAGAAGACATACAGATGACCAACAGGTACATGAAAAGATGCTCAACAACATGAATCATCAGGGAAATACAAATCAATACCACAATGAGATATCTTCTGTTAGAATAGCTATTATCAGAAAAATAATAAGTAAGTCTTGGCAGGGACATGGAAAAAGGGAACCCTTGTGCACTGTTGGTGAGAATGTAAATTGGTACGGCCATTATGGAAGACAGTATGGACATACCTTAAGAAATTATACATGGAAGTACCATATGATTCAGTATTTCCACTTCTGGGTATTTATCTGAAGAAAACAAAAACAGTAATTTGAAAAGATATACACACCCACATGTTGTTCATTGTGCCACTATTTACAATAACCAACATTTGGAAGCAACCTAAGTGTCCACTAATGGATGAATGGATAAAGACATGGCACACACACAGAGAATGGAATACTATTCAGCCATAAAAATAAAATATTGCCATTTGCAACACAGTGATGAATTTTGAGGGTATTACGCTAAGTGAAACAAGTTAGAGGAAGACAAATACTGTAAGAGCTCATTTATATGTGGAATTTATAAAACACGAACAACAACAAAAACAAGCTCAGAGATACAGAGAATGGTGGTTGCCAGAGGTGGGAGATGGGTAAAACGGTGAAGGGGGTCAAAAGATACAAATCTCCAATTATAAAATAAATAGATCATGGGGATGTAATGTACAGCATGATGACTCTAATTAACAATTCTGGACTGTATATTTGAAAGTGGTTAAGATGGTAAATTTTGCAAGTGTTCATCACAAGGAAAATTTTTTATAACTATATATGGTGACAGAGGCTGACTAGATTTATTGTGGTGATCATTTTGCAATAGAGAAAAATATCAAATCATAATAAAAGAAGCTATAGATTCCAGCAAACTGCAGTCCTTAGAAAAATGTATCATATGCTTTATTAAAAATTGGAGACACAAAGGTAAAACTTACTAATAGCTTTTCCCAATTATTATTGAAATGATTGAAAAAATGTAAGATTCTCCCCAAATTAAGTTCAAGTAAGGCATTTAGGAAATTACAGAAATAGTGAAGGCGAGGAAGATCAGTTATTTGCAAGAGTGGTGGACATGAAGAAAACTGGAGAGATTTTAAAAATCCTTAGAGCATAAAGATCAACAGAATATAGTGATGGGTTACATTTGAAGCATCAAAGAAGAGAGGCAAGTGCCAAGAATGCACTTATCCTCTGGCTTTCTGTTTGTGAAATAAAAACGAAATTCAAAGACAGAAAGCAGGTCCCTTGCACTATCCATTTCTTAAATGTAATAATTTATGATCAATTTGACGATGAGGGATAAAGCCACTGATGTGGATAAAAACCCCCGAGGAGGAACTATAAAACAACAGAACCTGATTGAAGGAGGTGTATTCCAATATTTACTGAATCAGTAGAGATAGGGCTAGAGTGGAGACATACATAGAGAAGCAACGTGTACTATGTTTTCTATGGAAGCAGTGTGTCATTCAGGGAAGCAGAAGACGTCCTACAGGGCAGAGTCACAGTAACTCCCCCTAATTTTGAACACTCATGCCTGGAGGCATGGGTAGACCACAGGCCAGACAGGGAACACAACAATTGGAATTTATTCCACCTGCAGAGCATCAAAAGCATTCAAGAGCAACTGAATATGGAAGAACCAAGATTATGCAGTGATCCACGGAGTGGCTGGGGTTTTCCCTGGTGCACCAGAAAGGAGGTTGGACTTAGCAATGAAACAGATACAGGAAAGCTAGTAAGAAAGCCAGGTCAATCAGAAAGCTAAATGCAGAAGCCTTGCTCCCAGGGCAGCCACCTCATTCACACAGTGAATAAACAATCCAGAAATGAAGTTCCTCTGCTGGAACTGCCCAGAGCTATAGTTCCCTTGCTATTAGAGTCATTCTGTTAAATTGCTGTACGGGAAATGTAAATTTATATCAACAAGCCCTCCAGCTTAAGATCTGAAGAGACTACTAAAATAGCAACTAGGTAAACAGTGAGGAAATTTCAATAAGAACACATTATTGCAAATTGTTAATATATGCAAGATGGGGTACATACATAAATTCAAGAGAAAATAAATAGAAATTAAAGAAGGAAAAAGGAAAGGAAGAATGGATGATCAGTTTAATCAACAAAAGAGTCTATAAGATAAAAGGAAGTAAAATAATTTGTGAGCTTTTGTGAAGAATAGGTACAAAAAGCCAGTAATTTTTCCTCCACTTGTATCACTACCTACCCTTGTTACTTGTTATAAAGCTTTGAGAGCCCTCTCAGTCTGACTCTGCTCTGTCTTGTGCTTTGCTTTACACTGGGACATCAGCAAATGATTAAGCACTTGAGAAGTGATTGTGCTTTGGGGCTTATCCTCTCTTGGAGCCCTGCTGCCCTATAAGAAGTTTGGGCTGGCTTGCTGGATAAGAGAGACAAGTGATCCCAGGCACACAATCTACAGCCAAGCAATTGCAAGTCACTTGAGTAAAGCCATCTAGGATTAGCCAGGTGAATAGCACAAACCTAGACTAACTGAGCATGGCTCAGAACAAAAGAAATGCCAAAAAACTGTGAGTGAAATAACTTGTTGTTTTAAGCCACTATAAAAACTAATTGATGCAGATATTTACCTTTCAGGAAAATTCTCTAATACAAAATATAATCTAACCCAGATTATGTGTCTACCTATGATTTTGTGCCAGTTGAATAGAGCTGAGCCAAATGAGATAAAATTAGGGAGTCATGCCATATCAAAAAGAATAGGGAATTTTTTTTTTAACAACTGACAATAAACTATAGTTTTTAAGCAAGTTGAAAATGTACAAAATAACTCTTGCCAACAGAAGTATCTAGCAATGAGAACATAAAAATAGTAATAAGTCTGAAATCCCATATTATATCAATAAAAAACAGAATGTGGGCTATGACCAGGGAAACATAATAAAACATGGTTGTTTGATTTATACAGTAAAGACTTGAGATATCTTTTTGTTTTGATATTATTAATTTAAAAATAGGATCAACTACATATTTATAAAATGCCATTACTAGTAGACTTAAAAATAGGATGCAAACCTAAAGCACGCGGAATATATGTGAACTATATCTTAAAGACAGGCATATAAATTACATGATAATAAATGTGAGATAAAAGACATTAGTTTTTACAAAATACATAAAAGGAATAAAATCAACATTTAAAGACAAACCTCACAAATTAGTTTTAAAAATCCACATATTGGGGTGCCAGGGTGGCTTGGTCCGTTAAGCGTATGACTCTTGATTTTGGCTCAGGTCATCATCTCAGCCCAAGTTGGCTGACATGAAGCCTGCTTAAGATTCTCTCTCTCTCTCTCTCTCTCCCTCTGCCCTTTCCCCCCCCCCCACCTTATACTGTCTCTCTCTCTCTCTGAAATAATAATAAATAACTAATAAAAAATTAAAATCCACATATTATTATTTACCAGGGACCCACTTAAAACAAACTGAGTGATAAAGACTAAATATAAAATAATAGAAAATATATACTGGGCAAATGCAACTACAAGTAAACTGGATAATACCATCACAAGAAAAAGAAAATGAAAGCAAAACTCATTAAAAGGTACAGTCGTTTGATTTTTATAGAGGGTATAATCTACAATGCAGATATAAAACCATCAACCTTCACAAGCTGAACAAAGCATTGGCAGAATAAAAGCAAACAACTAAAAAATAATAACCTTAGAATTGTAATAAGAAATTAACATAAATTCTGTGGTATAAGATTTCATCACATTTCTCTTTCCCTCTGGATAAATGAATTAATAAAAAACTAAATAAGTCACCAAATCTGAATTATTCAAAGAAAAAAACTAGTGTTCTATCAAATTCTAAATCCTGCAAAAGAGAATATGACTGCCTTTTAAATATCCTTGAGCAATTTACAGAAATAATATCCACTTCAGGCTGCTCAACTAAAATATTTCAAGTAGCACAAAGTACATAGTTGTTTCTCAGAATGTATGAACATTAAAATTATTATTAAACAAATTAACAAAAAGAACCCAGCCACTTGAAAATATTTTAACCCTTTTAAATAGTGTTTATGATCAATCCTCCCATAAAATTGTGATTGAAAAATATTTATAGAAAAACAAGGAACATGTCAAAATTTCTGGAATGAATCCAAAGCTCTGTTCATACAAAACTGCTCAGACGAAAATACTTTCATCTTTAAATTTAAACAAACACATAAAGTTAGCAACCAATTTAATAGATATGACAACAAAGAAGTCCAATAATATTTAATAAGCATAAACACACCGACCCAAGGAAAAGTGTCTCTCAGATCATAGTGAGTGAAGAGAAGGAGAAAGTAAAGAAAGCTTTTCCTTCTACAAGACTCCTTCATCCTTACATTCCCTAGATCATTTCCTTTACCTGGTGGATTTCCTCAGAGCATTTCATGTGAACAAAGATTTCAAAGACTAAAAAATGTGTAGAGAAGTCTTTTTTAGAGCAATGCTACTTGTGGGTTTTGAGGTAATTGTTTTGTTTTTAAAATTTTACTTTATGTAAATTCAATTGATTAACATCAGGTGTATTATTAGATTCAGAGGTAGAGTTCAGGGATTCACCAGTTGCATATAACACTCAGTACTTATTGTTGTAAATGTTTTGAATAGATGTCAAATACAAAAATAACATTATATCAGCAATACACATGGTAACTGTACTGCAATAGCTTACTATTATAAAATCTAAAAAATAAATGCAAATCATGCATTTGTCAAACGTCCAACAAGAAATACAAAAAATCTTCATGGCTTGGACCCCTGGGTGGCTCAGTGGTTGAGTGTCTGCCTTTGGCTCAGGTCGTGATCCCAGGGTCCTGGAATCGAGTCCAGCAACCGGCTCCCTGCTCCACGGAGAGCCTGCTTCTCCCTCCGCCTACGTCTCTGTCTCTCTCTGTGTGTCTCTCGCAAATAAATAAATAATATCTTAAAAAAAACTTCATGGCTATGAAATGAATTTAATAAAATCCACCATATGTATTGATGGAAAAAAGGAACTAGGTTAAATAAGATACAGATCATTTTAAAGTTAAGAATAAAACTAAGTTTTTGTATCACTACTGTTATTTAAAATATTTCTAGTATTAAGTATAAGCTTTTGCTCTGTCTCTATCCAATAAATAAATGAATAAAATCTTTAAAAAAAAAAAAAGGGGGATCCCTGGGTGGCTCAGAGGTTTAGCGCCTGCCTTCGGCCCAGGGCGTGATCCTGGGGTCCCAGGGTTGAGTCCCACATCAGGCTCCCTGCATGGAGCCTGCTTCTCCCTCTGCCTCTCTCACTCTGTCTCTCATGAATAAATAAATAAAATCTTTAAAAATAAAATAAAATATTTCTAGTGGTTCTTGTTAATATGAACAGAAAAGGAAAGTGACAATAAATATGTGTGTTAAAAAAAAGGAAATAAAACTCTCACTATGTTGATCTTAATAGTACCTTTTAAGCAAATGCCAGAATATCAACTATAAAAAAAGGAACCAATTTAAGAGTTAAGTTATACGGACAGCTGTAAAATGGATTTAAAATAGCTAATACCTATAGCTCCTGACATAAAAATTATAAATAGTTTTAAAACATTCATAGGAAAATTTAGGTTATATACTATAGCTTTAACAATTGCTACAAATACATTTAAAAAGATGTATTAGAGACTATAAAGAAAACAACAAGATTTTACTAGTGTTAATAAGAGAATTCTTAAACATCAGAAGTTTCAAGGTTCTGCTTGGGAAAATTCCATATCCTACAGACACTTACAAATATTTATTGCCACATTTTTAGATTGCACAGATTACAAAATAATAATAACTGACTAATAACTCAACAAACATCAAAAGTTTCAAGGTTTAACTTGGGAAAATTACATATTCTGTAGATATTTATTAGCAAATTTTCACATTCTATAGTTACAAAATAATAACTGATCATGAAGCTTCTGGTCACAAATATTCTTTTCTTTTATGGATTACCAGTGTCCAAACTAAAATGAAGTTGATGTTTCATAAAACATGAATCTAAAGTCTCTACCTCAGAAACTTTTGAAGTTGAATATAGACAAAACTGGATAATAATAAAAATCCTTTTGGGGAACATAATTAAAGTTCAAGTCAATATAGGATTTAAAAATGAGAATGTTATTGTTTAATGTAAAAAGAATTCTTGCAGATTCAAAGAAAGCACTGCTTTTTTTTTATTTGAATCTAGTTGACACCCAATATTACCTTAGTTTCAGGTGTACAACATAGTGAGTCAATTTCTTCATGGAATATTCTGTGTTCTCCAGCTGCCATCTGTAGCCACCATACAACACTATTATGAGAGCACTGGCTATATTCTCTATGTTGTGTCATTAATTCCCGTGACTTCTTTATTCTATAATTTGAAGCCTGTATGAAGAGATTACTATTTATCTAAATCATATAAATAGTCCTTCAAATGCAGAAATACATATGATAAAGGCAATAATAATATTTCAGTTTCTTTATTGATTAGGTAAGCTTTTCTTACTACACTCTTCACTATTTCCTAGCAACACGAATTCAAAGCAAGCTTTTCAGCTCTTTGCTCATGAACATAGTCTAAGAAGGACTGACAAGAGATTGAGATGAGTGTGACACTGTCACAGCAGCAGGCTCACTGGATTATGGTATGTTTACTCTAGCTTGGAGAACCTTCATACTTTACAGGAACCCTGTGCTATGTGTGGAATATCTTAAGCCTTATATGGATTTGAAGACTATGTGGTTTTTGAGACGATGCCATATAAGCCATACAAGGCTTATGTGTTTTGGCCCTATGAGAACTGGGTATCTTTATGCAGTTCTCAATGAAAATTAAGCAGTTTAACAAATCTAATTAAACAGAATGTTCTCCATGCTGAAAAGACTAAATGAATCTCTCCATGTTGACAGTCATAAACTCAAATGCCTAACCCCACCAGGAAATAGTGTAACTGAGTGAAAGGACCAGGCTGGAGTTCTATCGAGCAGGATAGCACATTCTTTCTCAAGAAGGGCAGCTGCCACTGAGTTTTGGCTCATTACCACCTCGGATGGATGTGGCTCTTTCATTTTTCACATAATT
This sequence comes from Vulpes lagopus, assembly GCF_018345385.1. Lineage (NCBI taxonomy): Eukaryota > Metazoa > Chordata > Mammalia > Carnivora > Canidae > Vulpes > Vulpes lagopus. The sequence continues at coordinate 12,915,297 of NC_054824.1, forward strand.
CTCCCTGTGTTTAGTTATTAGAAAATAGTTTAATTTTGTTCAAATGGTGTGCAGGTAGAATGCACAGCATTTGGCATGAAAATTATTAGTTGTAATCTCAGTTTTTTACCCATGCAGGTATCAGTAAAAACACAGGTATTTTTTTTTTTTTTTTGTAAAATAACAAAGTGATAGAACTTAGGATGCAGCTCCTAACATCTCTAGGACACAAAATAAGCATGAAAATATACAATATGTAATACAACAAGCGATAAATATGCCAACAGAATGAGGAAGAAGCAGAGCTTCCAGAAAAAGTGCTAAAGTATGTGTGAGAGTCACGCTGAGGTCTCTTCTCTTCATTGAATCAAACTACAGACACTGCTGTGATTACACATATTCCAGGCTAGGAAGGACAAAGGGAACAACCCAGATTCATAACATCCTCTGGCATGGCCTGCTTTCTAGTATGTCTCTTTCTGAAAACTATGGAAAGAAAGTTCACACAACTTTGGGTGTCCATGTGCCTGAAGCAAGATGTGAAAAATAACAATCTCACTATATTCTTTTGCAGGAGAAAAAGCAAAAGTTGTAGAGTTAGAAGACCCAGAGGGAAGGATGTCCTAAGGATATAAAAGACACAGCACGTTTATTATAAGGAAATCCTAATGATATAAGGGATAAAATATATTTAGTGTACTTAATACAGGATAAAATATGTTTACTAAATACTACTGTATCCCAGGTGCTTTATCTACATTTACTTTGTTTATTCACGGCGGCAACCAATACAGTGTTATGGCCCATGGCTTTTTTTTTTTTTCTGTAAAATAATTGATGCTAAAAGTGGGTAATTAACTCACCAAAGGACAAACAGCTACTAAAGATGTTGATTTCAGAAAAAAATGTAGTTACATCTAGCATTTTCAATACAACACCCTGCTATGGATCAAAGGAAAGGGGAAAATGCTTCCTGGCCAAATTCATTGTCACCAGAAGGTTTGGAAGAAAGGAGGGGCATAATTAAATTCTACTCTTTTACTGACTCTCTCACTGTCAATCTACTTATCTATCTTGTTTGTGAAGATGAATATAAGTTTGTTATAAAGGATCATCAGGAATTTTAGGTTAGGTCTCTTTACCTCACATAATCATAGCACTCAGGTTTATGTGTATATATATATATATAATGATTATGATGATAATGATTTCTTTAAAGTCAAGTTACATTATTTTATTTCAAAATAATATATAAAATAGGGACACTTGGGTGGCACAATCATTTAAGCATCCGACTCTTGGTTTCAGATCAGGTCATCATCTCATAGATGGTGAGATCGAGCCCAGAGTCAGGCTCCATGCTCAGCAAGGAGCCTGCTTGAGATTCTCTCTCCCTCTTCCTCTGCCCCTCCTCACTCTTTAAAAAATAAATAAATACATCTTTAAAAATAATAAAATAATATGTAGCTCACTACAAAAAACCAAAAATTCAAATACTAAGAAACACATACAATAACAATTCTGCGTTCCTAACTATAGAATCTCTTCTCTTTCCAGAGGTAACCATGTTTAATAGGTTTTTATGATCTCCTTCAAGTCATTTATACAATGTATGTGCATGTAGATTTACATCTCTCTCTCTATATATAAATATACATGTACATATGTATATATGTGTGTCATGTATTTCTAAATGTATATATGCACATGAAAATATAAATTCAATGATTACTAAAGTAATTAGCAAAGAAAACAAATTCCCTTGAACCTTAAGCATAATTTCATATATAAGCATTGCACCAATTAAGTTTTTTTGTGACTTCAAATATATCTAAATAAAAATAAGATTAAAAGTATATCTACAAGGTGCTTAGCACCCTTTTTTTTTGTGATTAAAAAAAATGGAAACCTCCTGTCTCAGTACAAATAACATAATTGAAAATTTTCTGAAATATTCTTGCTCTAGGTAGAAAATATTTATTTACATCGATGTCAAAGAGTTTTCAATAAAAATAAAAAACAAGAACTAAAGTACAAGTCAGTATTCAATATGTTCTTCTAGTATTTTTGATTCTTAATATAATTTCATCTGCCTGGCATACTCATTTTGGATTTGTTTCATCTCTCTGCAATTTTACATCCTCTTTTTTTTGTTTTTTGAGATTTTATTTATTTATTTGAGAGAGAGTGAGAGCCAGAGAGATCATAGAGGCAGAGGGAGAAGCCGACTCGTCACTGAGCAGAGAGCCCAATATGGGGCCCGATTCCAGGATCCTAAGATCATGGCCTGAACTGAAGGCAGGTGCTTTACCAACTGAGCCATCCAGGTGCCTCTGCAATTTTTTTATCCTCTTTAACAGAGCTTTCATGAAATAATGATGGGTGCTATGCTATAAAGTACAAAAAAAAAAAAAAAAAAAGCTTTCTGAAGATGCAGAATATTAACACATGTAAAGAAAAAATACTTTTATTGGCATTAGAATATTAGAGTATGGGGCGCCTGGATGGCTCAGTCGGTTAAGTGGTTGGCTTTTGATTTTGGTTCAGGTCATGATCTGAGTCCAGGGATCGAGCCCAGCATAGCAATCTGCTTGAGATTCTTTCTCTTCCTCTGCCCTTCGCCCTTCTCCCCACTCATGCTCGAAAGAAAGAAAGAAGAAAGAAAAGAAAGAAAGAAAGAAAGAAAGAAAGAAAGAAAGAAAGAAAGAAAGAGTGTAATTATACCAAAAGTTCTGCTAGAGATTTATTTTTAAAAACAAATTATTAAATTTTTTTTTGCTCATTCATTCAACAATAATTTTTGAGATTTTTGCGATTTATTTAAAAAGGAAAAATAATTATTCTAAAGCTTCTTTTTAGTTTGACGTCTTAGTGACTTCAAACTAAAACCTCTAAAAATTAAAAACAGAACAAAAAATTCAGCTCTGGGCATGGGTGTAAATGTAGACATTCTGTAGCTATTTACAGCTTGGTCATTAGATATCTTCCTAACTTTGCCCTGGCTGTTAGATGTTTGGAATCCATCACATTTTTGTGCTTGCTTGCAGCAATTTCACTGGAAAAACAACAACAACAACAACAACAACAACAACAACTCTGTTTTATGTTGATCCAAGTAATAAGGCCTAGGCTTTTAGAACTTCAGCTGGTTCTCAGAAGTATCTGTCATTTAATTAGGAGCTTGTCTTAATACCTTCACTAGGCAATTTATGCTGGATTGCTCACCTCCACAATCAAGAGGAAAAAACTTTGAAAGGCCTTTATATCTTATCTCATAGCTGCTCCCACCTAACAGAAATGGAAAGAAATCACCAGGGAGGCTCATTCTCTTAAGTTTTCTTAAGACTCAGTGTTTTCACACATGTTCTTCCTTCTTCCTGGGATCTTCTTACTCTCTCCTTTATCTAGCTAATATTTATCAGGCATGCTTTGTTTAAACTTTATTTCCTCAGGGAAGTCAGATTGTGTGAATACTCTGTGGGAAGGGTGTATCCAGATCCTTCCCATCTCACTAGTGCTGACCTGCAAGGCTCTGTTGGACAGACCCATGTGTCACTGCCCTTCTGACATCAAGTACCTCACAGTCTCCCTTTCACCCCACACCAGCCACACTCGCCACTTTGTACTTTCTCGAGCATGCCAAGTATACTCTTTTCTCAGAAAAGTGTGACATTGCTGACTCCCAGTACGCTCTAATTGCCCAAATCTGGCCCTTTCAACTCATTCAAGTCTTTATTCATGTCATTTTCTCAGCTTTGTCTTCCCTTAGTATTCTTTTTAAAATGAAGTCTCTCAATTATGCAGCAAACGCCCTTCCTGAGTTGTTTTCCTCCATAGTACCCACCATCATCTGATATACCATACTATATAATTTGTCCTAGATAGTAAACTTCAAGAAAACAAGGGCTTTTGCTGGTTTCATGGACCGTTAAATCTCCCCTATATTGGGACAAGGCCAGCTTTTAGCAGGTGCTTAATAAATATTTCCAGTAAACAAATGAATGGGTGAAATACATTAGGGATTTTTAAACTGGGATCTATTGACTCAGCTTGGGCCCATAGATTGACCTCATGGGTTCAATGAACTCTTAAAATTGATTACAAAATATACGTAAGTCTGTATGTATTATGAAAAATGTGTGGTGAGCTATCATCATCCCAAGGTTTAGAGATTACAAAGATAATGTATCTTTCAATACCTAACACATATTAGGTGCTTAAATTTAGTTGGTAGTAGTACTACAGTAAATGATAAGTACCTATTTATACATCTGTTTCTCATATTAGACTACAAAGTTCTCAAAGAATTTTATACTCATGTTATCTAATGTAATCTTTGAACTCATATTATCTCATATTTGAAATTATCATTGAACCCATATTATCAAACATAAAGCAGCTAATCTTGCTTAATGAATATTTGATGAACTGAATAATTATATTAACAAAGTCCATAGAGAAAAAAGAAACCTAGGTCAAGTTGGTAGTTTGAGTGAGCATACATGCTCATCTCCTCTCCTTCCTAAGACCCCAGTGAAATAGGTTAATAAAACAAAATGTGTAAGACAAACACAAAGATTAGAATAGGATATGAAATCATTGAATATGTAATTTTATTAAAATTGTGGAAGATGGAGAGTGAATGGAGAAAGGGTTATTAATGAAGATGATTTCAAGAAATTGGAACCTCTAGCCTCCAGAAAGGCTAAAGATGCCTGACATGCCTAGTACTTCAATGAGGCAGGTGGTAATAAGGCAGGGAACTGAAATCTAAACATTGTTTGAAAATTCATAATTGAATAGTAACTTTAAATTTAAGGACACTCACACACTGAAAGTGAATAAACAGAAAATTATATTTCAAGCAATTGGTGACCAAAAGAATGCAGGAGTAGCTATCCTTATATCAGACAAATGGACTTTCAGAAAAAAAATGGACACAGGGGGCAAATCAGATCATTACATAATGATAGAAAGGTCATTTCATCATGAAGATATAACAATCATAAATATTAATGGACTCAGCACAACACCAAAACATTTATAAAGCAAAGTTGACAGCTATAAACACATATATCTAGAAAAAAAGAAAGATCTAGACCAAACAACCTAGTATTATACCTGAGGGTCTAGAAAAAGAACGAGCTAAGCCAAAATGGAGTAGAACAAATGAAATAATGAAGAATAGAGCAGAAATAAATGTAATAGAGAATATAAAATACTTGCAGCATAAAATGGGGTATGGGAGAGAGGAATCTGTAATGTAAATATTCTAATCTTAGTTAAGAGAGATTTTAAAAAGACAGCAGGGATCGACCTATTTGACACATGACAGATTTATGTGCATTTTTTCCTTAAAAAAATCAATCAAAGAGGGCCAATAGCAATCCTATTGTTTTGATTCTTGAAGAAGCAGAAAAGCTACTTGTGGATACATCAAGGACAGAGCAGACGGAAGAATCTTGATTGTTTCTTCCAACTAAGGTGTACAAGCCAATTAAGGGAAACAAACTTAGCCATTGGTACTAACCTCCACAGAATCCTTAATACAGAAGTCTCTGTGAGAATACACACTCATTTCCTGGGAATAGATTAATGTAAATTCATAAATTGCTAATTAGCAGTTAACATTTAAACAGAGAAAGTACTATATTTTCCCTTAATCCTAATACCTAGGTGTATTTTAACAGTTCTATCTCTTTTAGGAATTTAACTCCTTAATTTATTCATTTTTCGAAGAACACCAAAAAGAGATCTCCTTTAAGTAATCACAACTAATAAACTATTTTGCCTGGTTAGATCTTCTTTCTGTACCATCTACCTATGAAACAGGATTTTAATGCTAAATTTGAGCTCAAAATTGTACCACCGTCTCCAAAATCTCGCATTCATCTTTAAACCTGAATGTCCCAAATTAAATATATCATCTTCCCACAGCTCCCCCTCTTCCCTCACCACCAGGTCTTTTCAGACCGCTTTCCCTAGAGGTCTCCAAAAACTAACTTCATGTCTCATTTCTCTCTCTATTCTGTCAATTTCTTTGCTGCAACTGTTCTCCCAACTTTCTAAGAACTTTTAGTTCTTATGCACTGGTATCTAAAAATTGCATAGGTTTAAACCCAGTCTCTTTTACTCCATTGGTGTTCTTTGAACAAGCTCTACAGGTGATTCTGAAGCAATCTCAATTTTAAAATCACTACCTTTGAATATTACCAACTTTGTAAGATACTTTAGCACTCATGTAGTATGATTTTTTTTTTCACCAATAAAGGAACTAAAGGTTTCAATATGGTTGACCTTTTGAAGTTCTCATAACTCACAAGAGGCAAGCCAAAAACTAAAGTCAGGAAATCTTGATTACCAGTTAAAATCTTTCACTGCATTTGCAGTGAGATTTGCATGTGACTTGTGGCACATGTCACACGTTGACTGTCAATAGCATATTAGTTTTGTTTCAAACAGAATCAAAAGTGTATATACGTATATAAACTTATCTAAATACACTGAAATGACAATTGCTCTTGTAAGGACACGTGTGGAGAACTGAATCTCAGCAGGCTAGCAAATCCAGCTGGAGTAGGGTAACGACAAGTGAGGTTCACAAAGAAACACGTTAAGGACACATTGAACCAGCATGGTTGATGAGGCATGATTATAGAGTCTGAGACATGATCATAGCGTAAAGAATAGGCTGGAGTACCAGAATCAGAAACGTGAGCAGGGGCTCTGCAAACATCTGCTTTAACGCCACTCAAGATTATTATTCCCATTTACCCAGGGTAAGAAAATCAGCTGCTCACACTTTATCACACTTAAAGGACAATTCAGAAACATGACAAGACAAAGAAAATGCATAGGTGTGTTTGTGTGTTCGGATGTACAGAAATATCCAGAAAACAGATTTTCAAAAATAAATGTAATGTAGACTTAAGTATTTAGATAGATGGCATTTTAGTATTCCCAAAGACATAAGATATCTTTCAATACTTTGGTAAGTTTAGGAAAAAAATAACTATCATAGTCTCTTCTTGGAGATGTATCTGTATTTCACTGTACAAATTATCCTTAAGGTGTTTTACAGAAAATAAAAGCTATCTTAAGCCTTCACTACCCATTGTTATTCGAAATAATTTTTCTTTCTCTTTTTCTTTCCCTTCCTTCCTTCCTTCCTTCCTTCCTTCCTTCCTTCCTTTTTTCTTTCTTTCTTTCTTTCTTTCTTTCTTTCTTTCTTTCTTTCTTTCTTTCTTCTTTCTTTCTTTCTTTTTTTCTCTTTCTTTCTTTCTTTCTTTCTTTCTTTCTTTCTTTCTTTCTTTCTTTTTAATAGTATTTCATTTGCCACTAGGGACAGACACCCTCCTCTTACTCTCCTGAGCTCAGTGTCCCCATTTCCCTACTCTGCTGTGGGAAGTGAAGCAAGAACTATATACACCAATAAGTACTAACAATCCTCTAGAAAAGAAATCACAGGTTGGAGAGATTTTTTTTTTTAATGTTCTCTTTTTTTAATTTATTCATGAGAGACACGGAGACACACACACACACACACACACACACACACAGAGGTAGAACAGGCAGAGGGAGAAACAGGCTCCACGCAAGGAGACTGATGTGGAACTCGATCCCAGGTCTCCAGGATCACAACCTGGGCTGAAGGCAGACGCTCAACTGCTGAGCCACCCAGGCATCCCTGGAGAGATTTTATATACAAATCTTGATTTTGCCTTATTTTGAAACAAAGAAAAATCTGAAAAGACTGTGCTTACCTTCCTGCAAGATGACAATGAACTTACCTCTTAGTAGCTGCTGTTTTGCAGAGGCGAGGGCACTTTTTTAATTTTTTATTTTTCTTTCTTTTTCTTTCTTTCTTTCTTTCTTTCTTTCTTTCTTTCTTTCTTTCTTTCTTTCTTTCTTTCCTTTTCTTTCTTTCCTTTTTCTTTTTGCCACAAGTGCCCACCACAGCCTGATTCACTCAACTATTTTATCTACTTGCCCCTGTACATTTCAGAATCTGTTATTCTTGCTGTGGGACTTAGAAGGAAAAGAGTCATCCACTTCAGATGACAAGAAATTGTCAGTGATTTAGGTGGAGATTGGTCATTAATTACCATGCAGCTTAGTGAATCTTGCATTTGTTTAAACTACTTGCTGATGATAGCTGTAGGTTGGAAAGCAAATAGTCAAATTATTCTTCACCTGCATACCCACTCCCATCTTGTCTGATTTTAGATGAAAATAATAAAGAGACTATTAATAATTTGTAGTCTGAAATGTGCATGTAAATCAAAACTCTTTCCCCTATGTTCTAATAAGATGATTTAAAAATCATATCATCTCTGCTCTTTGGAAACCTAACTTTTGTTAATTAATATTACAGGCAATGTTATTCCTATCATCTCCTTGTACATGAGGGAATCAGACTGCCATTTGCTTTTATTCTATTTAAACATCTATGAGGAACAAGAGTAGAATGATAAATATGCTAAACTTCTTGTTTGAATTGCTGTTTAATACAGTGCCTAGATTTTATTGTTTGAAGAGTATTCCTTCGGCAATAAAATAATTATTATTTAAAATGAAATAGAGAAAGTGTGGGAATAAAATAGTGTATTCAGTTTTTCTCTCCTCTGGTTTCTAAAAGCTGCCTTTCTTCTTCCTTCTGGGCATGAAAAGAGGATAAGCCACTCTGACTTTCTCCTTCTGCTCATTTTTTTTTCTTCTGGCTATGTCAGTTCCTGAAGGGAATAGAAAGTGTCAAGAAGCTTAGAAGGCAGCTTATGTGTTATCTGGGCTGGTTTTTCCATTCTCTGCCAGCACAACAGGGAACCATGGAATAACAGTCATCGTCCTCAGTACTGTTGGAGCCTTTTTGGACACAGAAGATGATAATAGGGAGCATTCTTTAAAACTTTCTTTTTTTTTTTTTAATTTTTTTTTAAATTTTTTATTTATTTATGATAGTCACAGAGAGAGAGAGGGAGAGAGAGAGAGAGAGAGAGAGAGAGAGAGAGAGAGGCAGAGACACAGGCAGAGGGAGAAGGAGGCTCCATGCACCAGGAGCCCTATGTGGGATTCGATCCTGGGTCTCCGGGATCGCGCCCTGGGCCAAAGGCAGGCGCCAAACCGTTGCGCCACCCAGGGATCCCTTAAAACTTTCTATGTGTAGTTGATTTTACATCCACAAGAGAGCTGCAAAAATAGTACACAGAGTGTCTACATACTTTTCAACCCGCTTCCCTTATGCTAACAATTTATATGACCACAGAATATTCATCAAAATTAAGAAATTAACACCAATCCAGTGCCATTTAAACTGAAATACAGAATTTATGTGAATATCATTTTTTTCTACTACTGGACTTTCTCTGTTCCAGAGCCAAGCTATGGTCCGACAGTACATTTGTTGGCAGGTCTCCCTGGTCTCCTCCAATCTGGGAGAGTGCGTCAGTCTTTTCTCATCTTTCGAAAACTTGACACTTCTGAAAAGGACTGGTCATTTTGTAGAATGTCCCTTAATTTGGGTTTGCCTGATTTTTTTTTTCTCTTGTTTAGATTGGGGTTATGCATTATGGTATCTCAAAGATCTTATGACTTTCTCAGTACATCATATCAGGGATACATGATGCCCATATGTCCTATTACTGGTGATGTGAATTAACCTTGACCACTTAGCAAGAGTGATGTTTGCTAGGATTATGTACAGCTTCTTTACCCGCCTTTTTAATTACTAAATATTCTGTAGGTGATATGTTGAGACTATAGAAACATCCTGTTTCTACTTAAACTGTTGTCCATTAATTTTGGTATCTGTAGCTGGATTGGTGCTTTTTTCATTTACTGCTTTCCTTCCACCGTGAATATTTGAAATTCTTTTGTGAGAGGATATTTGTCTATTCTCTTCTACTTATTGGTTTATTTTGTTATTTAATATATCATATAGGCTCATTAATTTGTACTTTTTTTGGGGGGTTAGCAATTTTTCTTTTGTTGTTCATGGTCTGTCTTTGGTCATTGGGAGCTCTTTCAGGATGGCCTATGTGCCTTTTTAATATTCATCAGTCTGCAAAAATTTTTTTGTACTTCATTATGTTCAGACATCATAAGATATTCCAGGTTTATCTTCTATTTTCCCTGACTCACTTCTGGAAACAGTCATTTCTCCAAGGAACTCTGATTTTTTTTCATAGAAAATGGTATTTAAAACCCAAACTCTCGGCCATAGTTGTGCTCAGTGTCACTAGGGTGTCACCACTTCCAGACCCACTACCAGTGAACAAAATGTGTGTATATACATGTACACACATATATACTAACTTATATGTACATGTATCTGTATTTATCTAAGAATCAATCTGTGTATCTATCTATTGATTTATTGATTTACCTATCTAAAACTAGTCTACATTGATACCTTCTATTTCAGTATAGCACCAGGGGGCTCATTTTAGCCTTTTCTCTTTTCTGATTTGTAACTCCCTTCTTGGCCATTGTCTCTCATTATCTATAATATATTTTCTAATTTGTTGAGCCCCAATATACAAATGAAGTAGTTTCAAAATCCCTAGCCATAGGGCATCCCTGGGTGGCTCAGTGGTTTAGCCCCTGGCTTTGGCCCGGGGCTGACCCTGGGATCTTTGAGTCCCATGTCGGGCTCCCGGCATGGAGCCTGCTTCTCCCTCTGCCTGTGTCTCTGCCTCTCTCTCTGTATGTCTCTCATGAATAAATAAATAAAATTAAAAAAAAAATTCCTAGCCATAGACCTACGGGAAACAAATTTGCCATCTAGAGTACAGTGATTTTTGTCTTAAGCTATAACTGATATCCACTCAAAATTCTTTTTCTTAAAGCTATTTAGGTTACTTCCTTCCCTTCTAATTAAAAGTGCCATTATTAATAAAGATTCTGGAGAATTTTATATGACCTAAAGCAAGAAATGCAACTGGGCTTCCCCTGCAACTAGAACTATAAGTCTGAACATTTTCAAATGTTTTCCTTATGTCACTGTATTTTATTTTTGAGTAACTACTTCATTTATTTTATTCTTTAACATATTTTCTTTATATAGACCACTTTCTCATTTATCTGTTCCTCATGTTGAGAACCAAGCCCACATTAAGTCCTGGAATTCTGTTTCAGGCCTTTATCGAACTTCCTTTATCCAAGAGAACTGGCGGGAAAGCTGGTGCTAGGTTGGTACTAGTCTGACATTCTCATTAATGGTCATCACATTGCATTTTCTCAGCACAAAAAAACTGTTTTTTTTTCCACATACAAAACTCTCAAAAGATCCAAGCTAACCATAAATCCAGTTTCTCAAAAACCAAACCAAATCTGCTCCTCTCACCTGGAAGATATTTCTCACCTGGAAATGTCATGTTTAGTCCACGACTTCACAGTGTCACAGGGCCAGTGTTCTTCTAATCCACATCCTCTGTGTGTCATTCCTATTGTCGCTAGTCAGTCTCAGTCCTTCTGGATTTGTCTCCTTTCTCTTGAAACATAGAGTCTAAATCTAGGGTTGACCAAATTGATTCACAAGACTAGTTGGTAAATATTTTAAACCTACAGGTGATATGGTCTCTAGTAAAACAGTTCACTTCTGTCATTGTAGCACAAAAGCCGTCATTTACACCATATGAACAAATTAGTATGGTTGCGTTTCCATAAAACTTTATTTGTGGATGTCAAACTGAATTTATAGAATTTCATGTTCCATGAAATATTATTATTTTAAACTATTTTTCAACTCTTGATATGTAAAAGCCATTCTTAGTTCACAGATTGTGCAAAAACACAATGAGCAAGATTTGGCTCAAAGACCTTAGTTTGACAATTAGTGCCGTAAATAATAAATGTAACCCTTTGCAAGATATCTGATACACGATGTGGAAAAAAAGAGTAAAAAAATATCAAGGTAAATAGACAGGAGAAATGGAGTTGCATTTCCATTTTAAATCAGATAGAATAGATATCACCGAAAAGGTGATGGGGAGGGGGGAGATTTGAAGAAGGTGAGGGAACAAGGCCTCAAAAAAAATGGGAAGTCAGAGTCCCTAGGAGATTAAGAGTCAGTGTGAGATCTCTAAGGTCCTGTGGCCAGTGTGCCCGCAGCAGAATAAAACAGGGCAAAAGTAGCAGTAACTGAAGACAGGGATGAAGTAGACTGTTTTGGTTTTATTCTGTAGAGACAAATAGCTTAGTGAAACAAATGGATGCCAAAATTTAAGAGAAAGGAAGGAAGGAACAAAACAGAAAGAAGGAAAAAAGGAAGGAGGGAAGGAGGAAGGAAGGAAGGAAGGAAGGAAGGAAGGAAGGAAGGGAAAGAAAGAAGAAAGAAAGAAAGAAAGAAAGAAAGAAAGAAAGAAAGAAAGAAAGAAAGAAGAAAGAAAGAAAGAAAGAAAGAAAGAAAGAAAGAAAGAAAGAAAGAAAGAAAGAAGGAAGGAAGGAAGGAAGGAAGGAAGGAAGGAAGGAAATGAGAGAGAGGAAGGAGGGGGAAAGGTGGAAAAGTGATAAAATAAAATAAAATATAGAACAGACCAGGCTTGAAAATCCCCCAAACAGACAAAACCATTTAAGCCATATAAGTAAAATTAAATCTAGCATATTTCATGAACAAGCATGGTTATTTCTTCTGATAATTATTTAAAAAATAAAGCATCTTTAAAGCAGTATAAGATAATCACTTTTAACCAAATCCCCTAATGTCTGGAACCCCCATTCTCATAACCAATCATTATAAAGGCTAAAAGATTTCTTTATTTTTACCTTATAAACCAACTTATAATGTTAAGCCTCTGAGCTTCATGTCAGTTTTGGATTTAAGGACTCCTGGCTTATAACTCTTCTTATATGCACAATAGACTTTTGCCTAGTATTATTTTATTGATCTGGTTTTAAAAGTCAATTTCTGGATTTAAAAAAAAAATTATTTATTTATTTATGAGAGATACACAGAGAGAGGCAGAGACATAGGAAGAGGGAGAAGCAGGTGGGGAACCCACCCAATGTAGAACTCTATTCAGGACCCCGGGATCATGCCCCAAGCTGGAGGCAGACGCTCAACCACTGAACCACCCAAGCATTACTATTTCTGGATTTTGACAGAGGGAAAAAAGGAAGAAGGAATGGAGGAAGGAAACAAGGGAAGCAGGGAGGGGGAGAGGAAGAGAGGATGCAAAGAAGGAAGGAAAGAAAGGAGGAAGAAATGTACTACTTCAAAGAGATTTAGTATGATTAATATAAACGAATCTTAAGTAAAATCTCATAAATAGTACTGTATTTTTGTAATATAACATTAATAAATATAACATTTAAAAGATATAAACTTCACTGTGAAGTTTATTTTGTGCCAAGCATAGCACTGAGCATTTTCTACACATGTTCTCATTTAATCTACACAATGGAAGTAGAGAATCTTCATGACATTGTTTTAAAACATCCATAATTTGGAAATTGGTGGATGATGACTATATGCCTATTCAATGTCACGCAAGAGTATTATCTAACAGGACTAGCCAAGAGTTCTGTAATTGTCTAGTGCTATACACATTTTATTTTATCTTACTTTACTTATTTTATTTACTAATTACTATTGATTGGGGATTTAAATACTCTGTAAGGTGGCTATTGATTTGTATTAAATAGAGAGTACTGCAAATACTTCATGTCAAATAACAACACAAATTGATTTTGAGATGCAAATAGAGATACAAGGATGCTAAAGATTTCACCTCAAAGTTTTATTTTTTAACTTGTTTTGTATATGAGTAGAACTCTGATTCCAGCGTTCTATCTTTCTGAATAGAAAAGAAATACTTTGTTTTTTTCTTAAACTTGTAAAAGCAATCTTACCGTTCTGCAGGTTTCTCATTAAGAAGTTTAATACATTTTGACATGAGTTTATTCTATATTTCTGTGAGAATTATGCCTTCATCTTTTGAAAAGTATACTTTGACAATTTAAAATGGGATGCCTCTGATGAACCTAGTCGATAGGAGAAACTCTCAAATGGCTGAAGCTGTAAGATTAAGATTCTGGAATTATTCTTGATTATGAATACTTCTGTGGACCAAAATTTGGAAGGAGTGGGATCTACAGAGAGACAAGATGAACATGCATAGAGAAGATAGAGACAAGAGGTGGAAAGAGTCCTAACATTGTTCAAGTACTCAAGTCCACTCTTTACTAAAAGCTAAATCAGATCTCATTCTTGACTTCCTTAAGACAGACTAGAATCAAGTGTTCCTGTATAGCTTAGTGGTGTAGCACCTGCCTTTGGCCCAGGGCATGATCCTGGAGACCTGGGGTTGAGTCCCACGTCGGGCTCCCTCCCTGCATGGAGCCTGCTTCTGCCTCTGCCTGTATCTCTGCCTCTCTCTGTGTGTGTCTCATGAATAAATGAATAAATAAAATCTTTAAAAAATAAATAAAATAATGATTCTAGTCTTTTTTTAAAAAGATTTTATTTATTTATTCATGAGAGACTCAGAGAGAGAGGCAGAAGCAGAAGCAGGCTCCATGCAGGGAGCCCGACGTGGGACTGGATCCCAGGACCACAGGATCATGCCCCAACCGAAAGGCAGACGCTCAGCCACTGAGCTGCCTAGGCATCCCTAGAATCATTATTTTAAAATCACTACTTCTCAAGCTAATTTAAGTGGGTGTGTTATTTGGTTATTTGTTTGTAATGCAACACCAGATATAAGAAGTTAAACTATTTCAACTACGATAGATCTCAAAATCTATAGCTGGCTATCTGCTGCATCCAATGAAGGATTTCTTTAGAGTGGGTTGGCAGACACCAGTCTTTTTTACTATTGCCTGTTTTATTCTAAGGCACATGCTAGGAAACAACTGGAACTGAACGTTTAATGTGATTGGTGGAAAATAGCAGGTTACTAGCATATATATATATATATAAAGTATCTACTCTAAGGACTTGGAAAATACTAGTGAACTAAACTGATAAAAAAAAAAAATATTTCACTTCAACAAGAAGCTTGCATTTCGGTAAAGAGTTGTTTTTAGTGAAGTCTTATCCTCTTTGGTATGGCCTGCATGAGAGTAATTAAGTACAAGTGCAAGCTACTACTTACTGTACTCCACAGTACAAGCTAACTTTGTAAAAGGAGACTCTTCTGTCTTCAGATATATGTGAGGGAGTGTGAGATTTTCAAGATCAAGAAACAAATTATGGGAAATGAAGGTATGGGGTGGATTCTAAGATTGTAACCAATACAATTGCTGTGAATCCTTTCCAGGAAACAAATAACAATATATTTAGGGACAGAAAGATTAGGTCTCCAAGCCTGTAACTAAGATAAAGAGCCAGAATAATGGGACCCAAATTAAATAGCAATATTTCACCAGAATTCTGGAGTTTTGTTACCAGCAAATGGACTCCTTCAAATGAAATTGCTAATCAGCAAAGTTTTAAGTATTATAAAGTTTAAAATTAGTTGATAAGTTTTATATAATTTTTGAATGATTGCTATCCTATAGGAGCATCCTGAATTTACTGAAAGATTTAATTAAAATATGGGCATGATTCATATCTTTGAGGAGCTCATAATTAGGCTATGTGAAGCAGTGAGGAAATAAATAACAGTACAGAGTAGAGAAGAAAAAAAGTCCAGAGGGATGAGCAAAATCATAGATACCGCAACTGCCAAAGGGCCTATATTTACTCTAAGCCTGAATCTATACACTTGACATTCAGAGTAAAGCCAAATCGCACTTTAATGAGACTATTTTATCATCAGCTTCTGCTTTTCCTTATTTAAGTAGCTAGCTGGTAAAAGCAGTATGTTAATAATCTACTCTCAAAGCAAACTTTGAAATAAAAACTCCTAAAAATATTTCTTTATTCATGCATCATTACATTCATATAGCAGAATATTTTTAATCAGTGTCTATGCTCTCTACTATGAATATATTTGCAAATGGTGCCTTAGTGCCTTGTGGAAGGGAGAAACACATAATCCGTTCAAGAACAATAATAACAAAGAAATAAAAGAGGGTAAGGAGGTCTAATCCATGAACTCTCACATTTAGAGCGAGAAGAGAATTTAGAGATGGTTTCTCTCACTTTGAAGTTAAGAAAAGCAGATAGGTTAATTCCATGTATAGAACCAGGAATAAATAAATATATTCCAATGAAAGTGGAAGCCAGAATCACAGAGAAACTATAGACTTTAGTACAGTCTTATAGCTAAAGAAGACACACAGGCACACACACACACACACACACACACAGATTCACATATACAGATAAACAAACACACAAAAGATCCCCACTCTCTGGTTTCTTTGTTCTCATTGTTTTTTAATGTACCAAAACACCAGATTTCATTGATTCAGTAAATATGTATTAAAAATGTACTATACACCAGGCACTTTTGTAAGTATTAGCAAATGCAGTGCCTGCTGAAGTATTTGTCTTCTGAAACAAACAGAACCTGTGTGACCATGCATTGAAACAAAGATTATGTTAAATCAGGCTTTACCTATCCAATGATGCTATGACTTTTAATTCTCACTAATGTCTGATTCTAAAGATATAAATATTCCTCACAAGAGTATGTTCAGAAAACTGCAGTGTATGACATAAATTGATTGCATGCCTTGCTAAAATTTACTGTAAGAAAGAACAGATGAAGTTATGATTGCCACAAGATGGTTATCAGAGAAACTAATAGAATATTAGTCTCCTACAGGATAAGGCCATTAATTCAAGAGGAAGACATAGAGAACTCAAATGCCATCCAGGCTAACACCAGTTGCCAGCAATATTCACTCTGAGATTATATAGAGTAACATGTGTGGGGAAATTACTGTAAGATAGTCATTGTTCACAAAATTTTTCCAAAAAATTGGGAGATTTATCTGGTTTAATAGAGGAATACCAAAAGATGCAGTGACAATAAGAAAGGTCTCAGAAAGGAGATACATGTGAGAGGAAGTCAAGGTTTCTAGATAAAATCTGCATCATGGGGGTTCCAGATGACTTGGAAAACAATTCCTAGGATATAGTGCACACCTCATAAACTTATTGAATTAGTCCATAAATTAATAATGTCATCATTCACCACTCTAAGTAAGCCATGAAACTCAATCTTTTTTTCTTTCTTTTTTTTTTTTTTTTTTTTGAGCATATGTTGCTTTGGTACCTACAATTTCAAAGTATTTTGATAGGTTTTATTGATGACACAAAGTAAAATTACACAGCTCTGACCTCAAAGAGTACAGAATTCATCCAGAGAGCTTATAATTCATAAGTAACACAATAAATGCAAATAACTGACAGGTGTAAGATTCAAAGAAAGGAGAAATCACTTGAGGTCAAAAGAAAAAGTGAAAGCTATCATGTGATTATGAGCAAGAGAGCAGCCGAGATGGAATGGACAGGTGTACACAGTCATCTAAGATGGAGCTATGGTTGGGCCGAACATAAAGTATAGAAACAATGAGTAGAGTCATAAGAAAAAGCTTTTATAAGCTACAGTGGAGTCAAATTCTAAAGAGTCTTTACTTTAATGATATGAAGGATCTGAAGGGTTATGAGTAGTAGAGTCAGATCCAAGTGGCTTTATAAGGTCATTTTGATAATCATTAGTGGGTTAGGTAGAAAAGAAAGAAACTGGATGCATATAAATCAATTTGAGGCCTATTACAAAGGTCCAGATTAATAAACTTTAAAAAAATTATAATTTTTCATGAGTTTCAGTGTAGGAAGACGTAATATCATATAAAGTAATACTCTGATTCACATAAACTGGCTATTTTATAGTAAATTCTAAAAAGTCAAGTATTGAGTGTTTTAGAAATGTCAGGAGAAGTAATAAAAAATCAATGTAATATTAGTTATCCTACTTTACATTATAGCAAACTCATAACCACTATCGACTAAAAGCTTTGAAAGTTCTTTAAGGAACATTATAATAGAGTTTTTAATGGAAAAAAAAAGAAGGTCAGTTTCACAGCAAGAGAGGTCTCCATCAAATGATAGGAGAAATTCACAGTTCACTGCCTTTTCTGGAGTGCATCTTCTGCTTCTGTTTCTTGCTTGAGTTTGGGGCTGATAACAATGGCAGGTGGAGATGGCAAAGGTCAAATTGCTGTGGAGGTGAGGAACTAAATCATTATATAGAGAAAAAAAAATGATAGAAAAAGCACGAGCAGAATTCTCCAGGGAAAAAATTCTTAAAATAAAAACTATTTGCAGCTGCCCTGCAAAAAAACCAGATTTCTGTTCTCATACTGTTGCAATCAATTCTTGATTATCTACACTAATTGGGAAAGTAGTGCCACATTAATCTCAAATTCATTTGTATGTGGTGACTGACTCAAGGACACTTGATAATATTCATGGCCTGTTGAGATTCTCCAAGGACCATGTTCTAATGATCTAATACTAGTATTCTAACACCAATTCTTAGGAGTCTTCAAGTGCCCTTAAGAAAACTGTGAAAAGCAGTGCACAAAACAGAAAAATGAGTATTCCATTTTACTTCACTAACTGTAGAGAAGAGGATGGGCCTGATAACATCAACTAAAATACAATTTTCACAGGGCTGTCCTGGGATACACTACCTAGGCAAAGTTGTGAATTCAGTTCTCTAGCAGAAACAGCTGCTCTTCTAAAAACTTACAGAAATAAAATCTAAACCAACCTCCTGTATGATGAAGCACTCTACAACTACATCAATTCAAAATCTGACTCCAGGGACCAACAAATTCTGCATTCATCATATTCAGATGAGTTAGACTTCCAGGACTTAATCCAAAAGCACTTCCCCCTCTCTCTCTCCATATACACGCATGTGTGTGTATGTTATTTACAAGTCAATTTGCTAAAATTTCTCCAGTGTTCATTGTTAACCTGTTTGCAACCAGACATTTCCTTAGCAAATGCTTTATTAGTTACAGGATTTATTAGTAAAAGCAGACTCACATATAAAGGTTTTTGGCTGAGCCTAGTTTATTATAGTTGGTCTATGTTTGTAAACAGATCATCTGTAATACCAGAGTATTTGTGTCACAGATCTTCTGCATCTTCCTTGGACCTGAATCTAATGTTATGTTTAGAAGGTGAAGTCAGTTACTTTTTGATGTTTTCTCACTGTTTGAGTGAAATACGTATTATCGTGTCAGTTCTTGCCATAAATTGCTCAATAAAATGGATTTTTTCTATATTTCAATAAATATTGGTACCTCCCTGAAATAAAACAAGTCAATTTGCAATCCTGATGAAAGTTCTATACCCTAATAAAAAAAAAATGTGTCCAATGTGCCTTATAATTTGCATGCAGTTTGAGGAAGTTCAGTGATCCCCTAAAACTCTGGTCAAACGATGATGTTTTTTGTTTCCGGCATAAGGTCTTGGATCTCAGTCAATGCTACCCAGTAGTTAGTAGTGCCTTGTGTTATTGAGAGCCAAGTGTTCTTTACATTTGTCTATGTTCCAGTGTAGATGATCGGGTAGTGAAAACAATCATAGTCGTACTCATAATTAAAAGCATCAATGCCAATACCAGTAGCTGAATATTTTATTTAAATTTATTTTAAATTAAGCTTGTTGTTTAAAATAGGAGAAATGCATCATTTGTTTCTATAAGTGCTGATAAAATAGGAAACTACAAGGTTTTTAATAGCTACTTAATCCAAGATTGTAAACTTAGTCTGAAAGTTCCCTTAGAATATGAAATTCTTTTTTTTTTTAAAGATTTTATTTATTTATTTATTTATTTATTTATTTATTCATGAGAGACACAGAAAGAGAGGCAGAGACATAGACAGAGGGAGGCTCCCTGAGGGAGCCTGATGTGGGACTCGATTCTGGGATCCCAGAATCAGGATCTGAGCCAAAGGCAAATGCTCAGCCACTGAGCCACCCAGGTGCCCCAGAATGTGAAATTCTTAATACTGACCCTGTGTTAACTAAAGCAGAGCTTTATCCAGGATGAGGTTCTTTAAAATCCTTGTACTACTTTTCTTCTGATTTTAGGTACCATAGGGGCCCAGGCTTCCCCAGAATTTGTCACTTTGGCAAATTGACTATTGAAAATAAAAGTTACTTAATAGGCAGCATATGCAAGAAAGGCACTCACTCAGCCCCTCTTCTGTCCCCTGAAAGCAGAAAAGTCTCCCATGTGAAAAGTGTCCTCCCTGGACCAGGGAGGAAAGGGACAATCTTATCACCAGAGATGGGAAATTTAGAGCCAAATAGCCCTTGTTAGTTTTTACAAATTTACCATCCCATCCCAAATTCTGTTTAGAATCCTTACTAATTAAAGCTTCCAAAGTTAAGTTTTCTTTGTCCTGTCAATTCCTCACAGATTTATTATTGCTTTGTCTAAAAACTATAAAAACTGCCTTCCTTGGTCATTTGTTTGGGTTTTAATGTCATTAATGGGGCCTCCATGTGCATGTACATGTTTTTTTTTCTTCTGTTAATTTGTCTTATTCAAATATAATTCTTGGTCCAGCTGGAAGACCTGGAAGGTACAGAAGATTTTTCCTTCCTTTCAATACTTTCTCAATTTTACATCAGTCATTTCTATGATTGACGTGTGGCTTTGTGATACACAGGACAATTTTTAAGTTATTTTAGGAAGAGAACCAGACATTCCCTTTCTGGAAGCCTAGAAGAATGGTTTTCCTTTAAGGAAGAACCATAGTGTCTCTGGTGTTACAAGCACTGACTTGCCCAAAAGTGGGGTAGAGAGATGGAAAAGCAGAGTCCTCAAAGCAGCTGGAAGACAAGGGGAAGGGTGGAAACTGCACTGTGAGAATGCCAAGAGGATGTTTTGCAGGTTTGGTGGGATCCTCACTGGGTTTAGGTGCCATCAAAAGTAGTGGGATGTGGGGGCCCAGGAGCTAGTTCTTCCACCTGGGGCACCGCTATGTCCTCTGTATTCTTTCCCTACACAACATATCAAATCAAAATATTTGCCTGGGGATTTTGGAATATTTTTTCTTAACCATTACTTTCTCTGTGACCAACCCAGTTACATATCTCTTTTAATGTGTAATTCTACTCGTAGTGATGATATAAAGTTCATTTTAAAACATGTCAGAATAGAGTGCTCTTTGGGGTCATCCCAACATTCATATATACCTTCCTCTAGCTCCTTAATGGTGACTTCCTTCCTTCACCCGTCTTTTACGTACTTCAAGATTGTACCTTTGGTTTTCTTCTCTTTCTCCCCTTCTCCCACATGTGGTGCCGAAAAAGAACGTGTAAAAAAAAAAAAGACACAACAAAAAACATTGATTCTTTTTTCTCAAAAAATTGCGTGAATTATATTCCCCTTTGTGATCCCCACTATCTAGTATAAGCATTCATTACCTCCCCATCAGACAAATGTACAGCCCTCTACTGGTACCCAACGGTATCCTCCTCTCCTTACTCCAGCCTTCAAATCAATCCTTTGCACAAAAGCACTTATTGAGACAGAACAAATTCCAGAGAATATTCTGCTCCTTGAAATATTTGGACCTAATCTTCCTTTCTATATACATTGCCAATTCTCTTGACATCCACCAAACTTCCTTCTTGGAACCTGTATTTTCATACTGTCGTGTCTACTTAAGATGCACCATCCCCCCCCCCCCCCATCTTTTTTTTTTTCTTTCATGGCCAATTTTTCATGAGTACTTCTTTCATTAGCTCCTCTATGATTTCCAAGTCATAGTATTTACTATCTTCTCAGGCGCCAAGAATTATAATTAATTTAACATTTCTATTTTTGTTTGCATTAAATTTGCTTAGAATTCTTTGGAAAAGCTCCACTTTTAGAAAAGCCTACCCTTTTATAAATGTTTGTGCCATTAAATTTATATTCAAGTTTCTCTGTTGTTTTGTGCTATTTTCATTCCCGCTTACCACTCTCCATCCCACTCTTGGTCATCTTTTTCTATCTCAGAGTAATTCAGGAATCGCTCACTTAGGATTTTTTTCTTCTCTAATGTTTGTAAGAGGAAAGTTCCATCAAGTGAGGATGGATATGGTCAAATTGTTTTGTAATCGGATAGAATTTTGTTTGAGTTTTGCATCCAATGCTGCCTAGTTATGTGGACTTAAGTTACCACGTACCTTACCTTAACATAAGTTACCACTCTTATCAAAATTGCCTCATTTATAATAGTTACTGTAGTGCTTATCATTCAGGATTTTTTTTACAAGATTTTATTTATTTATTCATGAGAGACACACATACACACACAGAGAGAGAGAGAGAGAGAGAGAGAGAGAGAGAGAGGCAGAGACATAGGCAGAGGGAGAAGCAGGCTCTATATAGGGAGCCCGATGTGGGACTCCATCTCGAGACTCGGGGATCACACCCTGAGCCAAAGGCAGATGCTCAACTGCTGAGCAACCCAGCCATCCCTATTCAGGATTTTTTAAAAAGATAAATGCCTTAGTGAATGTTAACTGTCCAGCTAGTAAAAGACATTGAAGTATATCACTTCTCTTCTTCCTCTTGTTTATGTCTCAGCACAAGTAGAAAAAAATGAATAAACTTAATTAGAAACCACATAGGCAAAATTCCCACAATGGGCTTTAATTATAGCATTAAGAATATTGTTTTATGATTCATTCTTAACGATGTTAATATCCCAAGTGTTCTGCTCGTGAAAACAAGGTAGTACAGTGAAAGAAGCCTGAGTTCCAATCCCAGCTGTGTCACTCCCATGTTGTATGACTCTGGGCAAGTTAATTAAACTGAGTTTCAGTTAATGTATCTGTAAAAACTCAGTGTAATAATGCTTAGCCCTCAAAGGATTGTTTGAAGATTAAATAAGAATGAGTTTGATGCTTAGTTATACCTATGCATGTTGTTAAATAACAAAAATTCAACTGAGTACATTTTAAAGATCTAATTGTCATTATTAAACATGTCATGATTTAGGCAGGATCCCATCTAGAAAGTAGAGGGGAGCTCTGGGGAATTGTAGAAAATGGAAGGTTTTTAGAGAAGGAGTTGGAGCAAGAATGTTACTAGCAAAAGAAAAAGATTGTTCTAGTCAAGGTCCCTAGGAAAAGCAAGAGGTCTTATCATGCAGATTAGCTCATCTTCCTTTTGAGGGGATGGATAGGGCCCAAGTGGCGGACTCTGGCATTGATCTAAAAATTCCTGACTGGTTAAGACTACTTCTGGGGGAAGTTGAAGCGGCAATTAGATTATGTATTAAGCCTCAGTGTGGGAACTCAATCTAATTGCTGTAATTTTAGGCCTTTGGTTTTCTTTTTTATCAATGTATAGATAATGATTCTCAATGGAAATAGTCTTATTTCCATTGAGTAACTATTTCATAAGTTGAATGACATGTCATTGACAATTGACACGAAATCTTACAACCAAGTCATTCCTAGTAGCAGGCTCTAGAAAACAGGTCCCTCCATTTGTGCTACTCTTGCCAAACAAACACACAAGAAAAAACTTAGCAGAGCTAATATTTTACAATCTTACACACCTTCTTTTATCTTCATTTTATTTGTATACATTCTACTCTTGTTCATTATGAATTTGACTCTGTATATGCCTACATTTCTTCTTCTCTTCTGTCATTTTTTGGTTCACAACTCTGGTGGCAGGTTAAAATCTGAAGAGCTCTAGAGCAAATATGAAAACCCAAGTTATACTCTAGATTCTTTGAATCAGAATCTCACAACTGTTATTAAACTTTATCATAAATTAGGATCATCTGGAAGGCTTCATAAAATACAGTTTTCAGGGACTTAAACCCAAATTTCTGGTTTAGTAGGTGTGTAGTAGAGCTCAAATATTTGTATTTCTAACAATTTCTAATGTAATGCTGATGCTGCTGGCCCAGGGAACATTCTTTGAGAACGACTGCACTCAAGAGTAAGACTCAGATACCAGTATTTTTATAAAAAGTTCTCACAGGGCAGACCCGGTGGCTTAGCGGTTCAGTGCCACCTGCAACCGGGGCATGATCCTGGAGACCCGGGATGGAGTCCAACATCGGGCTCCCTGCATGGAGCCTGCTTCTCCCTCTGCCTGTGTCTCTGTCTCTCTCTCTTTCTCTCTGTTTCAATAAATAAATAAATAAATAAAATAAATGCATAAATACATAAATACATAAATAAATGAAAATTTAAAATAAAAAAATTTTAAATAAAATAAAATAAAATAAAATAAAATAAAATAAATAAAAAGTTCTCACAGAATCCTGGTATTGGCACTGGTATTCATATTGAAAGAATAGACAAATAGATCTATGGAACAGAATGGAGAGCCTAGAAATAAATCCACTAAGTATAATCAACTGTTCTTTGGCAGAGGAGCAAAAGCAACACAATGGAGCAAAGATAGTCTCTTCAACACGTGGTTCTGGAACAACTGGACAGCCACATGGAAAAAAGTGAATCTAGACACAGGCCTTACACCCTTCACAAAGACTGACTCACAGCCCTAAATGTAAGATGCAAAAATATCAAACTCCCAGGAGTTAATATAGTAGAAAACCTAGATAACCTTGGTTAGAGTGATGTCTTTTAGATAAAACATGATGCATACCAAGGGTGGGGAACCACTATACCCTCCTATGAACCCTTTTTGGCTTCAAAAGCTACTCATTGTACCCTTCTGTGCCACCATTTTCAACCTGCGACCTACACTTGCCATCATTTGTTGTCAAGATAGTAGGGATAAGCATGTCATCCATTCAGCAGTCAGGCCATCCATGTATTCATCCATTCATTTAACACTTAAAATTGAGATAAATTACTTGCCATCAGGATTGCAGGGCCTATTCAGGAAGACTAATGAACAAAAACTTCAGTATCATATAAATGCTTTTAGCCTAGGAGTATAGGGGTAGGTAAAATGGCTCATACTGACCTCATATACTACACAGTGTAAAAGTCAAATCTTCAATTTCAAGCAGTGAGCCAAGCAGGGGGAAAAAAATTTCTAAAACACATCTTCAGTTTGGTTTTGCAATATTTATTTTTCTTAGAAGAAGGATGCAAATTATAATTACTTCATTTCTGAAAGACTTATTATAAGAGATGCTTATCACTAAGGGATCTAAACCGTGAGATACATGGGTGGGGTGTGGGTGGAAAGAAGACAAATAAATTTGGTCAAGCTATACTGAAACTCAGTACAAGTTTTAAAGTCAATGTCAGCACAAAACCACATTCTATAACTCAGAATAATCCTTACTTAGCAGAAAGAATAATAGGATAGAGGTGCAACAATTTTCATCTCAAAATTTATCGCAGCTATTTATTGTTGAGCCCCTCTGGTGCCCCCACTGCACTTGGCATCCGGAGTCACTTATACCTGGTCAGTAGTAGCCTAGAGAGGCTATAAATCAGGCTCTATTCCTTGACCTCTCTTGATGCCACCGAAAAAATAATTAGCACCTGCATCGCAGGCTCAGATTCCAACTTTGCTGCCTGTTTATGCATCATTCCAAGTTAAAAAACAAACTACTTCTGCTGCCTACTCTGACCACCTGGCACCCGGTTCTTCACTCTTTTCTCTAAACATAACCTTCAGAAGTAGTTGGGGTGTGACAGATGACCTAACAGCTTTTCTGAAAGTCACCGTTCATTTGAATGCTAAGTGCCAATTACGTGCTTCCTTGTACTAGTGTCTACCTGCTAAATTGTTGCTGCCAATTTCCATATTCTTGCTATTAACAATTGCTGGTGTTGCCAAGTCTCCACTTAAATATCTGAGGTGAATATACAGTTCAAATCCACTGGTGACAAACATAAAAATGTTTAATTTGTTCCCATGACTCCAGCCCTGAAGTAAATAATGCCTGTTTTGCTCCTGTCTGACACCTGAGGCAAGCATTCAAATCTCACCTGCTTGAGTTCCCGATTCCACTTCCTTAGGTTTTTACGCTTGTCTGTATTTACCAAGCTGCTTCCATTAATAATCCAAATTAACCTCACCTCATTTACATTATATAAAAATAATAATATACTCCTTTTCATAATACAAGCAAAGTAAAAAAAAAAGTATTTTGGCATCTAGATCCAATACAAATAGAATATTTATAGAACCAGAGAATCATAGAACATTCATGAATCTTGGGTATAATCTAATCTTAATTTACACATATGGAAATCAAGACCTAGTAGGTTTGTATAACACAGACCCTCAATGAAAGAACTTAAATTTCAGATATTCTAATTTTGTAATCAGGAGTATTTTCATTCAACTTAATTTTCAAAATGTGTCTTAATAAAATGACTGCCTGATAATGGCAAAGCTGATGTATAAACCTAAAGTAAAATTATTACAGAAATGAGATTTTTTTTTAATTTTTAAAGCTATACTTGTTCAAAATCATAAGTTTATACTTTAGATGTTGTCTATGTTCATTTGTTAAAGATGCTCTTATAGGGCTATCGTAGTGTATTCATTCTGTTTTAATGATGCCATTTTCTACACTTTTAATTTGACAACAGTATACACTTGTCTTTTTGGAGCATCACAGACAGCTGCAGAAGAGAGATCCAACTGCATATTGGCAGGAGCCCACAGACATATAAGGCTGTTTGGGGTACAATTGCAGTTTAATTTAGGTTGATGAGAAAACACACCAGAGTTTGCTTGTCAGGAATTTGGCCACATCTTTTGCTGAATATTTATGTGCTTCTAAATTTCTACAATTCTTTAAAGATACATTTTTTTGGTCTACTTAACCAGTCTGTATATTGAAGACCTGAGAGTTTTCTCTCAGTGCTTATAAACTTTAGGTTCTAAAATTATTTAGTACAAGCAAAAATTTCACAGACAATAAAAAACAGATCCCAAGAAATTAAGGGATATTTTCAAATTCACCCAGATTGTTTATGGCAAAACTAAATTTCAGGATTCTCAGTTTATTCTGATGACCAGTAGACCATAGTTTGTCAGTAGGCATTATTAAGCAAGTGTCACATTTGAGAATGGTGTTTTATTGATACAATTATGCAAAAGTCATGACTTCTACTTACCTCTAACTCCCTTACTTCATCTAAATTACCATTGTGCTCATAATAACTGAATAGCCATGCAATAATTTTCTGCTCTATTTTTTTAAACTTTTTAAACTGTAATTATTTTTCTACATTTATCTAAGGGTCTTAGAATTAGGCTGTGTCTGAGAGTCATCTTGTACTGTCTTCCCTACACTTTGGAACCCTACACATCCTTCCACTGTGTAAATTATCTACTCTCCCCTTGGACACTTTTAGTTTGTTTCATAGTTTCCTTTATTAGGCAACTCTAAGACATTCTTAGATTATTTTTATTCAAGTTAGTATTTAATTTAGGTTTACCATGGGCAAAATGATGAGAAATAAATCACAATTGGTGACATCAGTAGTTCATAGTTCATAGTTCATATAAGCATTATTTTTATATAAACATAAGCATAATGCAAATTAAAACTGATAAGTTTGATAAGCATCTAGATGAAGTAACTAACATGTCTTGAGTCATTTCTCTGTGCCAGACACTGTTCATGTAAGAGTGAAAAGTGCTCAAGGAAAGCAAAGACTGTCATCCTCTAAATAGCACTCATGAAGAAATCAGAGCTCGGAATGTCGAAGGCCATGTCAAAGCTATACAGTGAGTTAGTGGTGGATCCAGAGTTAAGACCTAAGTCTGTTTCTGACAAACATTTCTACACTATGATACTCTGGTAGTCTTAAAGGAAAATGAAGATTAGTAGAGTTAGAGGTGTGATTTAAAAAAAAAGTCATGAAAGAATAAAATGGACAAAAGCTGGTAGAAAAAAAGCTTAGATCGTGAGCAATAGAAGTGTTTCAGTTTTAAGACAGATGATCATGAGGTGATAAGATAGGATATGTGGACTGCAGTCAGATTATAGAGAACCTGGAAGGCCAGCCTAAGATGTTTGCTGATTATTGAGGAGCTACTGAAACTTTTGAGCTTAAGAAAATGACATAATCAGAGGGAACTTCAGGGATTAATTTTGGAGAAGTTTGTGAAAAAGTTGAATGAAGCAGAGCTGAAGAGACTCATGGGCTCAGTTGTATCAGGGACAATGAAAATGTTGTTGTTTTACCATTAGCCAGCATATTTTTCCCTACATTTTTTACAATCTTTTTTTTTTTCTTTTTTTTTTTTTTTTTTTAATTTTTATTTATCTATGATAGGAACACAATGAGAGAGAGAGAGGCAGAGAGAGAAGCAGGCTCCATGCACCGGGAGCCCGACGTGGGATTCGATCCCGGATCTCCAGGATCGCGCCATGGGCCAAAGGCAGGCACCAAACCGCTGCGCCACCCAGGGATCCCCATTTTTTACAATCTTGATTCTATTTTTGCCTTCTGGAGTGACAGAGAATACGTGCTTGATTTCTTTTTACAACCTAATATAAGGTTACAGGAAAAAAAATGTATATCTTAAGGTATTCAAATCACAAAATAAAATTGTCTGATGTTTTACTTGCTAAATATTCTATTCCTAGCTTATAAATGATTATGTGCTTCCAGCTCCCTTTAAAATATACAAGTTCTATTTACACCAATAGCACCTAGACAGCAATCATATATCAGATTTATTAATGTTTTCAGCATTTATACAGATGTATTAGAAAAATTTCCTGAATGCGTAATGCACAGTAATACATGTTTGCATTTGATTAAGTGATTTATGAAAAAGATAAATGCAATGTTTATGGTCTGACAATAGGTGTACAGAAAAAAATATTTTTATGAGGTCCAGCACTATAGTGAATTATCTAGAAATTGATTATGCCAATTATTAGAGAACGTACATTAAAATAAACATAAACATTTATTCTCAAGCTGCATTCTAATACTCTGTGTCTTTAAGCAACAGAAAAAAAAACACAACAAAAACAATACTTATATTTTGACTTCGTTAATACACACATATTTGTACTTCACATGAAAAGTGGGTGCTAAGACAATCCTTCTGTTAAAAAACTGATCCATGTTAAATATATTCTGATAATGTCAAAATCTCTACAAATGCACAAACAATATGAACTATTAATTTCAATTTATTCTAAGGATAGATTGATGGATATATGCCAAAATGTAACTACAAAAATGTCAACTATTCCCTTGCATATATTAAAGAAAATTTGAGGATTCATTAAATAAATAATTCCCTAACAAAAAATTTTTTGTAAATATATGCTTGATAGATAAGAACATATTTTAAATTAAGTAAAAAATCCAGGCTGAAGGAATTATAAATTATAATTATAATTTATATGTTATTATATTATAATATATATGTATATATAAAGATAATTATAAATTATATGTATATCTAATATTTGTAATATTAAACCAGTTTTCACTGCGTAGTACTTTCATAGGTTTTCTTATACTTTTATCTTTCTAGCAAGTTTTCTGCATTAGGACAGATTGGAAAGGGCATCTTTTAATAATGTTTATGTGAGCTGCAGTCTTTTTCATCTCCATATTTTAAGGCGGTTTTCTTCAATCGTGTGTTTGACTATGGCTTCCAATTCCAAATTTTCTGTTTCCACAGGAACACATATAACTCTTATCTCAGATATTTTTTTCCTTTAAGTGTACTGGCTTCCCACTAGTTATTTTTATTCATTTTTAAGCAGTCTGTAAGAAATAATTTTTACCTCCAAACTAATCATTCCATTTTCTTTTTTTTTTTTTTAAGGTTTATTTATTTATTTATTTATTTATTTATTTATCAGAGACACAGTGAGAGAAGCAGAGACATAGAGGGAGAATCAGGCTTCCTGTGGGGAGCCCGATGCGGAACTTGTTCCCAGGACCCTGGGATCACACTCTGAGCCAAAGGCAGACGCTCAGCCACTGAATTACCCAGGTGTCCCTAATTATTCCATTTTTTACATTGTTTACTCATCTTTATACTGCCACGATATTGGTATTTTTAGTCTCTTTCCAGTCATCCACTTCACACATAATATTTTAGTAGTATTTTTTCATCTCAATGCATAACTTCTTCCTGGTATTTGTTTTTCTTTCATGAGGGTCTCCTGAACATTATTGAGGATGCTAATACATTTCTGAATAATTATTGAAGTCTGTAATAAATAACTTACAGAGGGCAATGTAATCTTACTGTAAGTCCTCAAGGTTACATTTCCATTATTGGGTGCTCAGCTCAATTTGGTGGCTACTCTGCTTATTAACAATAAGCAATAATACATCACTTAAGGAAAGATAACATGTAAAGGAATGTCAGTCTCTACTTTTGAGATGACAAAACTAAAGTTCTAAGAGGCTAATTCACTTTCAAAAATAACACAGTAGCAGAGCCATTCCCCTGCCCAGTGTCTGTACCAGTTTTCCAGAACTGTAGAGGGAGTAAAATTATACGACCTCTTCTGAGCATATTTGATATGCCTTTGTTTTTAGAGTTTGAAATATTTAGTGCCCTGTAAGATGCTATGCCTAGTAGATGAGAGGGACTTTATAAAGTCCATGCCATCTAGCATGGTGGCAACATCATCCCAGTCAATCTTACCTCATTTTCGGTCTTTCTGGTCCAGTTGACGATACATGACTGCTCAAACCTTTCCAAAATGCCATTTCATCCATTAAATGCACATTCCTGTGAGAATTAGGTACAAAATACTATAATAAGGAAATTGACCTGCAAAACACAGCATCTCAAAATAGAAGTTTGGTGTTTTTTGTTTTTGTTTTTTTTTTTTTTTACAACATTCCAGGGTTAGGTATACCATCGAAGATAGATAGAAAATTTGGTTTCTCAGGATTTTTTCAGGAATGAAGCTTAACTACACCTTGTTCTGTCATCTTCTAGTGTGTTGTCCTTGTCTGTTTTATCTGAGTTAGCCTCACTTCACTTTTGTGTTTCTGTTCCAGATAGTAGGTAGTAGGTGGGTAGGGGCTAAGTGAAGAAGTAAAGGGAGAGTATTTTAATACTAAGCAAGTGTATCTGTAATGGTTCATTCATAGAAGAAAAACCAATATGATACATGTATATACACATAAACACACATTTATATAATTTATAATATATTACGTATTTTATTACATATCATATACTTAATTTATTATAAGGAAGTTGCTTATGCAGTTGTAGAGACTGGCTAAACAAATACAAAATTCACTGGGAAAAGAATATCCTGGGCAGGACTGAACTCCATGGGTTTGGGCTGAAGCTAAATTTCCTCATTTTGTCATTTCTGTCTTTGTCCTCCTACTCTTCCTTCTCCTTCTCTTCCTTTCTCCCTCATCTCTCTCTTTCACCTCTCTCTCTCTATCTCATCTCTCTCTCTTTCTCTAAGACTCAGCTCTGCTTCAAGGCCTTCCAACTGATTAAGCCAGACCCACACAAATTATTCAGGATAATCACTCTTACATAAAGTCAATAGATTAAGGACTTTATTTATATATGAGAAGTCTCTTCACAGTAGCATTTAGTGTTTGGTTAAATAGTTGGGAATGATGGCCTGGGCAGTTTCATATAACAAAAAAAACTAATCAGAGCAGATTACCTGAAAATTGTTCATATTAATTCCACTCACCTTTCATCGGGAAAAACAGAATCATGTAACTTACCATTGTTGCAAAGGAGACTGAGAATGAGAGTCGTTAGCTGGGCAATTGTGTATCCAGCTAAAACTCCATTAGCTTCACTGTCCGCAATGTCCCCAAATTGAATTTAAAACATTTGATAAATTCATATCTCCTTGTCTAATAAAGATTAATCTCTTAATTTTTCTCCATTTGGCCTTTCAATTCCAATAATAGGGAATTTATCTTTTTTGTATAACTCGCTTCTTTCCAACTCCCACTCCAGCCTGCCTCTTATCTTTCTTTCCCTTTTCCTCCCTTGCTGTCTTGTCTCCTCAGTAATTAGAGAAAGGGCTTATGCATCAAGCTGGCCCAGTTCAATTTTTAACTACCTTTTATCTTTTTGAATCCACACACAGTGAGGTTTCGTCCATCTCCTTGTAGTAAGTATCCCCTTCCTGGGGGTTGATTCCTAACTTCTCTTCCATGAGTAAATGGACTTTAGGTTAGAAGGAGATAGGGGGAATCTTACTTATATTTCCAAGAATCTGTCCCACTTCCCATAAAAACTTATCAGAGAAGGCTTTTAGTGGAGGTGGAGCAGAATGCCTGCCTGAAGATGACATATCAATTGGTGTTTCCCAGGGGCACCTGGGTGGCTCAGTGATTGAGCATCTGCCTTTGGCTCAGGCCATGATCCTGAGGTCCTGGGATCGAGTCCTGCATCAGGCTTCCCACATGGAGCCTGCTTCTCCCTCTGCCTGTGTCTCTCCTCTCTTCATATGTTTCTCATGATTAAATAAATAAAATCTTAAAAAAAAAATTGGTGTTTCCCAAACATATTTTATTTTATATATTGTATGTTAGGATAAATCTTTGGATATATATGGAAACCCTAGACCATAGTCTAAGTGATTGGAGCAGGAAACTGATTCCCTACCCCTGACATCCATTAGCAAGATAAGTATAGAAGGACTTTGATACAATTTACAAACTGTCTGAGACAATCCTCATCAATTTTTTACTGTCTTTTTTCAGATAATATTTGACATAATGTGTTCTCATATTAGGGGGATCAATTAAGACCCCAGCAAAACTAAGGTTATATTTATTCTTATCGGCATGAGTCAAATATTTAATCTGATTGGTAGCACAAGGGCCAGATGCTTCCGTCAGAATATCCACGACCTGTGCCATACTACTGGTTTTCATTTGTGCAACTTTCTTATTTTTTTCTTTTTTTCTCTCTCCCTCCCTCCCTTATCTTGCTTTCTACAATCCTCCTTTCCTCCCTCCCCTGTGAGTATTTCTGTCTTTATGGCAAACTGAAGGGGGCTGTAGCTGGCCCTTAAATAAAGCAGCTCAGCACCTACATTCAGGCCAAATGTTAGATAATCTCCCAATTCTCAAGTAGATGATTTTGCATCTCATGAACACCATCTCAAATATTCTATTATTAATTTTCCTTTTTTTAATACAACTGCTAGGCAATAGAGTGGCTGTCTCTGTTCTATCAACGCACTTCTGCGAGGCTACGTTAGCACCACGCATGGGTCCGCCACACTTGGGAGAGAGCAGTCGTGGTGGTACTCTGCTGGGACATTATCAAGCCATGTCCACTGACACTGAAGAATTCTTCAGAAACATTGAATGGAGAAAATTAGATATGAACTAAGAACCTAGGAGATTGTGTTACTTAAGGGCCATGAAATCACTTGGAAACTTAATTATGAAAAAGGATGAGATGATTCTAGGGCAGGAGGTCAACTTGCCTCTGATTTTTACTCTTATTAATATGGAAAAAAATCTTTTTATGTGAAATAAAACTCCCTAGGCATCTCCATTAAGTTTCTTATTATATATTTACTAATTAAAAGTCTTTTGTAACCTTTATATGATGAATTACCAGTAAATATCTTCAGAATATTCACATACCTGATATAATTTCTTTTAGAGCAAAAGGAAGCCACATGGCATTATTTATTAAGAAGAGAAATTAAGTTCTTCATAAAGTACTGGGAATACATTCCTCTGGCATATTCTAAACACAGATCTTTGAAAACACTCAATTAATAATGTGTTGAGATGTATCTGTGCCCTTCCCACTAATCACAGGATGAAAATATACATTCTTTCTGTTTTTTCATTTTTAATGTTTAATCTCAAAACGTAAATTTTCCCCTACAGAGAACATCAAAAGACAAATTCCCTTAGTGGCATTTTACAATTAATTTTAATATCCGTGAACTAAGCACATAAATTCTTCTAGTCATAGCATATGCAAATGTATTTCTACATATCTTTGAAGTAGCTGTTATTAAATGCAGATACCATCTCCGCTTGGGGCTGAGCATTAAAATAGTTTTTATAAAATAACAAAAGATGTTGTATGTTATTTTCTAGATGGTTTATTTTATTCAATAAATCTCTTCAGACAGGAAGCACAAAAATACTGTAACTCAAATTCCATAATTTATACTCATGGAATGTGAGTCTTGGTACAAATAAGGGTTTTAAAATCGTTAAAGTCCATATCCTTAATCCAAAGAAGAAAGGCATAATAAAGAGGAAAGCCTGGACAAATCCATTGCAAATAAAAATTCAA
This sequence comes from Vulpes lagopus, assembly GCF_018345385.1. Lineage (NCBI taxonomy): Eukaryota > Metazoa > Chordata > Mammalia > Carnivora > Canidae > Vulpes > Vulpes lagopus. The sequence continues at coordinate 12,949,403 of NC_054824.1, forward strand.
CTCAGGAAATTTAAATTAAATATGTGATAAAATGAATTATCCTAAGTGATGAAGAGCTTGAAATATTTTCTATATCTGTGACCATATTTTGGTAATATACCCTTGTCTTAGGGTTCTCCAATGAAACAGAACCAAAATAAAATATATACATATATATAGTACATATTATAATATACATTTATATAATAAATTATACTATATAAAAGATATATTTATATTTACATTATATATAATATGTATATCCTTATTATGAATCTTGTGTATATATATATATAAAATCTTGTATATATATTTTATATATATTTTTTATATATATAAAAGTGTGGAGAAATTGGCTCCCACACTTATGGAGGCTGGCAAGTTCAATCTGCCAGGTGAGTTGGGCAGGCTGGAGACCCAGGAAGAACTTTTCCATATGGAAGGCTGTTAGTAGGAAAAGCCAATGTTGCAGCTGTCTGAATGCATACTACTGGAAAATTCTCTCACTTGAGGGAGGGGGGCGCTTTTTGTTCAATTCAGACTTTCAACTGATTAGAAGAGGCCTACTCAGGTTATGGAGGATAATCTGCTTTACTCTACCAATTAAAATGCTAATTCCCCCCAGAAACACCCTAGCAATAACACCCAGAATAATTTGACCAACTCTCTGTGTATCCCATAGACCAATCAAGTGGATACATAAAATATCATCAGCTCTCAATCATTTAAGATGAAAATTCTTATCTCTATATAGCAAGCTAAAAATTTAACAGGTTTACACATCAAAATATCCATGGGATTAAGGAGAAATAGTCAAATATGTAGGCCTGATACGATCTGTGAAGTAAATTTAAAAAAAACACTTATCCAACCAAACTTGAGAGAAACGAATATTAATCTTAATTAATTTATTAATTAATTTATTTTTTATGTAAGCTTCAGGCCCAATGTGGACTTGAACTCACAACCCTGAGATCAAGAATTGTGCTCTACTGACTGAGCCAGCCCAATGCCTCCAAATAATTATTAATTTTAATTCTAAATTGAAAATCTCCTATCTTATTCAGTGCACAGAAGGGACTAAGAGTTTGGCAGGAAGATAGAATACTGTTTTTCAAATGACAAGTGACTGCCATTAAGTGTTACTGGATAGTTTTCAAGAAGTCATGAAGCTGAAACCTGAGGCAATGAGTTAACACCAAGGAAACAAATAGTAGATTTGGTTAATTTTGTTCTAGAGAAAGAGCCTTAAGATAAGGGTTTATCTTATCTTGAACAAAACATATATAGATTAGTTGAGAAAGAAAATATTTATGAGTTTAGAAAACTGGCTTCACATCTAAAATTTCCAAAATTCTAGAATTTATTATTAAATAGATGCATTTAGGGCACTTTAGAAGTTGTTTAAGTAGTAATTGAATCCCCTCACTTTTTCTTAAAGATTTAATAAATTTGTATATCAAAATAATGACATTAAAAATAAATTTCTATACATAATAGGGCAATAGTGTGTTAGACAAGTTGGAATTAGACTGAACAAACCATTCTGATGATTCAGTTTCAACTCAGAGTAATATTTGGTGGAGTTACAAAGGCTTTCACCATATCTCTGTCCTGTTTAGCATTTTTCTATTGAATAGAATACAGCTGTTCAGGGAATGTCAGGTATAGAGGCAGTTTCCAAAAGGGTGGAAAGTTTAGTTAATGAGTTGTGATTTTTAAAAAACAATAAAGATTTCAAAATTATAGCGGAATTTATTTGTCATGGAACAAAACAAAATCTCCCTATTTTCACAGATACAATTGGATGCTTATATCTTGGTTTTAGAAAGCAGTATTTCTTCAATGGATCAAGGCTGAGATTGTGTGGAAAAAATCTAGGAAGAGGCTTCCATTTCTGCTATATGACAGACCATGAATCCTTTAAAAATCTTATTATTACATAGCAAATAAAATATGGCTAAATGTGTTTTTAAGATTTATTTATTTTAGAGAGAGAGCATGCAAGAGAACAAGTGCGTGCACACAGGTTTGCATGGGGTGGGGCCGAAGGAGGTGGAGAGAGAGTCTCAAGCAGACTTCTGGTGCTCAGCTGAGCATGCAGAGCCCAAGGTGGGGCTCAGTCCCATGACCCATGAGATCAAAACCTGATCCAAAACCAAAAGTTGGTGATTTAATCGATTGTGCCACCCAGGTACCTCATGGCTAAATGTTTCTAAATGTATTTTTAATTTAAAGATTGTAAGGCCAGAAATTCATTTCCTTAGGAGCCAGACCCAATTTTTCTTAAACAGTTTTACTGAGTTATACCTGACATTCAATAAAACATACATATTTAAAGTTTATGCTCTGATAGCTTTTGAAAAATGTATACATCACAAAAACTCACCACATTCAAGAAAATGGATTTATCCATCTCCCCAAAAGTTTCCCTGTGACCTTTTCGCAGTCCCTTCCTTACATCCCTCCCACATCTCAGGCAACCACTGATATGTGGTCTGCCACTGTAGATTAGTTCTCATTTCCTAGAATTTTAATATGGATCAAAACATACAATATAGCCATGTTATTACATATTGACCAGAAGCAAAATTTGATGTAGAACTTTTTAATGGCTTAATTGAAGTGACAAAGGACTGAGACAAGATCTTACACAAGGTGAAAAGTCAGAATGAAGACTTCTGCATAAAATTGGAACTGCCGAAATACAAATCCTCTGTGGCAGGGTAAAGAAGAAAAAAATATATTATCTTAAAGGGAAATAGGATGGAAACTTGCTTCCACAAGTATTGTCTCTTAGATGAAAAGGAAATAATTAGAACTGAGATTGTTTCCATTACCTAAGATTTCTGGTTCAAGATAATCCAAGCTGAGAATTTAGTCTACAATAGTTGTCCAATGGTAGTGATTTTGGATACTTGGGAGAAATGTTAGCAAATTCTCTCAGAAGGAACATAAGTTTCAGTTCATGACATCTGAAAAGCTAACAACATCAAGACTAGATTAGATCAAGCAAGGGTTTTATTTGAGAAAACACCTGTGAAATATAAAAGGCTTAGGAGAAGAAGTGATGAAGAGGAGTTTTCAACCTGTCACACAGGTCTGGCACCTGTGAAAAGTGATAGTGAGAAGGGAAGATTGTGTGGAAAGACCAGCATAATCAAAAATCTGGTTCATTTCTGATTGGTGTCCTCTGTGAATAATAGTGCCATGTCGGGGGCTGTAACACTTTCTGGGTTGCTGGCATTCTGGTGTTGTGAGCAAGCAGTGGCTTCTTAGTGGCATATGGATTATCACATAGATCAAGGGAAATTAATAGGGAAATCAGAGATGAATTCAGACGTATATGGAAGCTTGATATATAACAAGGCAGTATTTATGATCAGTAGCAAAGAGGGGTATTAAAAGAAACACTAACTCAAAAAGATATGCATGCTCCTATGTTTATTGCAGCTTTATATACAATAGCCAAGATACAGAAGCAGCCCAAGTGTCCACTGATAGACAAATGGATATAGAAGATGTACAGCTTTAAAAATGGGTAAGATTCTTGCCATCCAAAACATGGATAGACCAGAAGGGTATTATGCTAAGTGAAATAAGTCAGACAGAGAAGGACAAATACCATACAATTTCACTTACATATGGAATCTAAAAAACAAAACAAATACATAAACAAACAAAAAACAGAATCATATCTGTAAATACAAAGAACAAACTGATGGTTACAAGAGGGGACAAGGGTAGAGAGATGGGTAAAATGGAATAAGGGGAGTGGGAGATACAGGCTTCCATTTACAGAATGAGTAAGTCACAGGACTAAAAGGCACAGAATAGGAAATAGAGTCAATGGTATCGTAATAGGGTTGCATGGTGACAGATGGTAGCTACACTTGTGGCGAGCATAGCATAACCTATAGAGTTGTTGAATAACTATGTCGTACACTTGGAATTAATGTAACTTGTGTGTCAACTATATTCAAATAAAACATTTTTTTTAAAAAAATTACTATAACACTCTCCTAATTAAGGTGTTTTCCTAATTAAAAAGAACAAAAAGGAAAATTACAAATTATTTTACAAGTACTTATAATTCTGGATAAATTTTGAACTGAAATGTGAAATGCAAATGTTTAAAATTCTTCAAACATTGTAGGAAATATATTCATGATCCTGAGGAAAAAAAGATATTTACTCTGTTTTGTTTTATAAATAAGATAGGCAAAATGTCATACAAAAAGTAATAAATTAAATTATAATAAAATTATAAAGTTCTGTTATTGTAAGACACTGTAAAGTAAGTGAAAAGGTAAGCCCCCAGCCAAGAGGGAATATTCCAGTGGATATAGCAGAAGAGTATTAGTTACTTTGGAGAACTGGAGAGTAAATGCTAATTTTTACAAATCAGCAACATAAAAAGAAACAATCTAGTAGAAAACTAAAGAAACCATAGGAAAAGACATTGTACTCAAAAGAAAACGCAGATACAAATTAAATAGAAGGAATGATGCTCAACATCAGGAAATGCATATTAAAACTGCAATGAAAAAAATATTTTATAGTTAACAGATTTGCAAAATGTAAAATGTGTCGCCGGGATTGCAGAGCAGGAAAAAGTAGCATAGGGATGGTGCAGGTGTACACTGTTGCAAACACTTAGGGAAATAATTTATCATTAGCTCTTAAATTTGACTATGTGTATATCCTGGCCAGGCAGCGATGTAGGTGCAACAGACGGGCTAGGAGAAGACATTCCACAACACAGAAAGATGTTTTCCAGGACTTGGTGAAAATTTCGGGATAATAACAAATGTAGGGATAACCGCAGTCTGTCACAGGTGTAGAAAAGGAGAAGCATCCTCACCCCTAAGCAATCTAGGGAGCAATAACAAGACCTAAGGAATGATTTTAAAATACAGATTTTAAAAAAATTAACACAGATATCTGTGGAAGAAGCATTTTTACTCACTATGCTCACAGTAGCAAAAAAAAAAAAAGAGGCAGTTAATGAATGTTCAAAAATATTATTTGTGTCTAATTAGAGAAAGAATAAATGTTAAAAACCAGATCAGCCTTCTAAAATATTGCCTTTCAGAGGTGAAGGGGAATAATATCTCCAATTTACTCCTCATTGATTGAATTATTGAGAAAGAAAAGAAGGAGAGCGAGAGTGTGTGGGCAGATGCGCAAATAGTCTCAAGATACCCTCGCCCACACACACATCCAGTGCACACAGCTTGTGTTATCCACAGAGCCTGTGAATATGATAGGATATTACTCATAATTAGGCTACTTATCAATTAATTTTGAGTTAATCGAAAGGGAGATTATCTGATTGTGCCCCATCTAATCAGATGAGCCCTTGAAGTCCTAATATTGGAGGGAACTATATGGCAAGGACCTGGCTGACAGCCATCAACAGGGTGGAGGCCTCTAACTGGCCTGTGGCTTCAGGGACATGAATTCAACCAACAATCATGTGATCTTGGAAAAGGATCCAACCTTTAGAAAGGAAGGATATCCAAACAATAACTTAATTTCAGCCTTGTGAGACACTGAACAGGGGACCCAGTGAAGCTTCTGAGGCAGGAGACCCAGGGACACTCTGAAATAGCAATTTTTTTTTAACTCATTAGGTTTATGATCTTTTGTTAAACAGCAATAGGAAGTCAATGCCATGTTAAACTAAATAAGAAAGATGACTGATAATAGTGATCTGGGTAAGGTAGCAGGATATTGCTTGCACATACGCACATGTACACAGACACACACACAAGAATCTGGGCTTCTAGTTTACTTGAGAGCCAGTTTTTTCAGTTGGTTCTGTTTCAGAAAGCGCTAGTATTAATTGCAACATGTTCGTGCAATTAATATAAGTTGTTTAGAAAGTTTTCAGAGATTGCTCTGTTTTCCTCACCCTTTCATTTATATGCAACGTCTGAGTCCCCTAAATCTTACCCACATAGATCCCGCAGAAAATGAAAACACAGTAAATTCTTAAACTAAAAAATAAAGATTATAGCTTTCAAATAAGACTACTGAAATGAACAGCATTTTCTAATGCTACCTTAAGTGTTTAAAATATTTCATGAAATTTAGGTTTTCTGGTTCAATATTTTAATAAATAAAAAATATTCTTCCTAATACTTCCTCTCCTGCAAATTTTTCATCTTTCTCTCTCACCAGTACTAATGACTTATTCCAACTTGGAGGAAAGTGAGCATTTCAAAGGACCTGTAGTTTACACAGCATGGTAGGTGGTACATGAAATCCAGTTACTTAAAAGACCTGGTTCGTCTTTCATGTAAGTGGAAAACAAATAATTTTAATATACCTCATGGTAATGCCAATGGGATTTTTATGGTTAATATTAAAAAGGATCACACTCTCCATTACCTTTGTTTCTTTACAAATATTGTGTCTAATTCTTAACTTTTTTTTGTTTTTGGTCCTTTGCTTATATTACAGAATGAATCTGTTTGTCATTTACTTCCTCAACTATCATATTTATAATTAATCTCGTACAGTAGTTGACAAAGATCACTATTGAACCGTTCACACATTCTTTGTAGAAACTGAATATGGTTATATTTGGCTAAAAGAACCTTCCCAGAATACCCTCGCTCTAGTAAGGTGGCAGTACTGTTGCATGTTCATTTCATTTTTAGTAAATATCAAAGTAAATATCTGCCAGGAACTGGGGACACAAAGTATTGTCAATCTACCCTCAAGAAGGTTTGTACCAGTATAAACTCCCTCCTGTTCTGTCAGATGGAAATGTATTATTCTCATAAAATTATAATAAATCTGTTCATTATTATGTTAAAAATAATTTCCCAGTTTGATCAGCAACATATTTTGATCTGAAAATATTTTTAATTTTATATTTTTTCATTATTAATAAACCTGTTAGCTATTTTTCCATGTAATTATTGATCATTTATTGTTTCTTCTTCCCTAAACAAATTCATGCTTTCACCTACTCTTAAAACAGTTGCTTTGAATTTAATTACTTTGTAGCTTCACACAGGATTCTCCACAGATTGCTCAAATACCTTCCTTTTTGTTTCTCTAAAAGATAATTTATAAAGGAAAATTTTTGGCTTTCTTAGTAGGATCCACGTTAATACATTTGAAATTATAAAATACTTTTGAAATTTTTGTATTATTAAATTAACAACTGCTCATTATGACAATTACCAATAGACAAAGGCTCATAATTTATTCTTTTAAAAATACCTATTAACTGGAAATTGTTGCTCAAAAGATAAATGCATAATCAATCTTAGTAGAATTACTATATAATTTTTGCAATGTTGGAATTTAATATTGTAAGATTTTATATCTTATTTTCTAGTTCTACTGTTTGCTAATATATGATAATGTTGATATATTTTATCATTAAGAAATTCACCATCTTCATATAATTTCTCTTACAGTCTTTCTCTACGTTTCTCTTCTTCTCCAGTTCAGGTATGCTTACAATTAAAAAAAAACAGGTTGAGACAAGACTGAAATATTTGTACACAAACTATTTCACTTTATTTATTAAGATTTAGTATATCTATATAATTCTAATCTGTGAGATGACAAATATGAATAGTTGCATATTTCAATGAAAATGCTTATTTAACCCATTAAAAATAAACTGTGCATACAGGGTTTTAAATAAAGCTATATGTGTTCTATCTCAACAAAGTCTACTATTTTATGAAGTACTTTTGTCATTCAAGAAAATAAACTTTAAAAAATTTCAAAGTTTTTCCTACTCATAATGTTCCAAAGAGATTATCAATGCTTTCATCATACATGTATTTCAACATATATATAAAATACATATTTTCAGCACATATAACATATACATAAAATAATGCACTTTAGATTTTCACACTAACATAATTAAAACATTTATATAAATAAAGAAGTTTTTCATTTAAAAATAGAAGTATGTTAGTTTTCTGTTGTTGCTCTAGCATATTACTACAAATGTAGTGGTTTAAACAACACAAATGCATTATCTTAATGTGCTGGAGGTATGAAGTTCAAATGGAGTATTACATGAAATCAAGAGGTCGTCAGAGCTCTTTGCTTCTAGATGCTCCAGGAGAGAATTTGTTTCTTGCTTCATCCAGTTTCTTGAGGCTTCTGGCTTTCTTTGATTGTCATCACATCACTCCGATAATATGCTTTTTCAGTTACATGGGCTTTCTCTTTTTAATTTAAACAGTGACTTTCTACCTTCCTTTAAGAAGGATCCTTCTCACTACACTGGGCACACCCAAATAATCCACAATAACCTCCCTATATCAAAATCCTTAACTTAATCCTGCATTCATACTCTTCTTTATCACATATATGGTAATACGTGCCAAGGAGTAGGGCATGGACACATCTGGAACAGGGATATTATTCAATCTACCACAAGAGGCACCTATGTATCTTTTAAAATGAGGAAATATGATATAAAGCTGCTATCCAGAAATCAGTAAAGTTTTATCTGCTCTTTGGAAGAGGAGTCTACTTTCCCTACAGTGAACCCATTTGAACTATGCATTGCACCAGGTATAAATCTGTAATATAACTTAGTTTTTACCCACAAGTATAATTTCCAAAGTATTGTTAGTACCCTAAGAAGAGTTTGATAGATTTATAATTGATCTATTGTTTTCCATGCCTTTTTACTAAATATGTATTATTCTGTTCTGTATATTTTTAAATATACCAAAAAATAAGTTTAGGAAGTTTCAATAAGCAAACGAACAGAATTTACCCTGAGCTTATAGTATACACTGATTTTCAGCTTCAAGGCTATCTTTACTAGCAGAAGGACTGTAAAGTGTACTTTAATAAAAGAAGAGTTTATAATCTACAGAGTTCATAAAGTATGGGGAAAATACCTTAATCTAGAATCCAGGGATTTTCTACCTTCGTGGATTTTCTCTGCCTAGCTTATCATTCCACTTGGCCTTGAAAGAAAATTATCTGCAAGGTTCTTAAGAAACAGACAATATTTCAAGTGAGTAAATAAATGTACGAAAATACCGTCAGGCCAACCAAGTGTTTTCCTGTCTTGCTATTTAAATATTCTACTTTGCATTATTCTACTCTGCCTCAGCTTCTGTTCTAAGCCTGGAAATAAATATAACTAATCACATTTCACAGAACACAGTCCCTATTTTAACTCAATGATGTGTATATTCTTGGTATGAACCAATTGTCAACCTATGCTCTGTTCCTTGATATTACTTCTTACTCTGTAAGAGTAGAGGTTCATAAGCTAAAAGAGAGAAAAAAATGTATTTCATTTTCTTACACACACTCTGAGTTGGCAATACAAATAAATGAACTTTGAAACGTGAAGTTTCTTTTTGATTAAAAAAGTTGAAAGTTTTAAAGCATACGTGTTTTTAATATAATAGCTAATCAGATATGTTTAAATTAAATTACATACTAAATGACCACACAAAATTATGTTTACTCACCCATATTCAGAAGTTATTTATCAACTAAATACTTAATTATAGTAACTGCTATTTTTGTCCTATGCAGTAAATATTAATTAATCACCTACTGGGCATGAAGCAACGAACACAGAGATCAAATCCCTGCCTAAACAGAGCTGTACCAGAGCTGGCCAGCAACTGATTGTCCCAGCCTCAGTGGCATCATAGTAATTACTTCAAATCAGACATGATGGAAGTATCAACACCATAGAGTATAAATGTACAGATTCAGGTATACTGGGTAGATGTAGATAGAAGTGGAAGATTATAAAATTTCTTTCTTTCTTTCTTTCTTTCTTTCTTTCTTTCTTTCTTTCTTTCTTTCTTTCTTTCTTTCTTTCTTTTCTCTGAATTTCAATTTGCCAACATATAGTATAACACCCAGGGCTCATCTCTTCAAGTGCCCTCCTCAGTACCCATCACCCAGTTATCCCATCCCCTAAAATTTCTTTTTTTTTTTTTTAATTTATTTATGATAGTCACAGAGAGAGCGAGAGCGAGAGAGGCAGAGACATAGGCAGAGAGAGAAGCAGGCTCCATGCACCGGGAGCCCAATGTGGGATTCGATCCTGGGTCTCCAGGATCACGCCCTGGGCCAAAGGCAGGCACCAAACCGCTGCGCCACCCAGGGATCCCCCATCCCCTAAAATTTCTATTGAGATTGTGTCTTTGTTTTTTCAGAGAAGTAGGAAATAAGCTCATGAACTGAAAATGAAGAAAGAAAAAAAATTGCAGATCATTTGAGAGGATTAGAAAATGTAGAAACTAATTGTATGAGAATGAGAGAAAAATGTCATTGTCAAACAATATTGAGGATTTTTTTCTGCTACAGATGGCATAATCAAAGTAGGATGATTCAAAAAGAATTAACACTCAATGAGATTATTTACAAAGATATAGGTAGGAGAACCATAATGGTCAGTGCAATAGGTCAGGGCTAGCAAGTATTCACCTTGAGTCTGAAAGAGACAGAAAAAGTTACTAAAACCAGAAAGAGAGAGAAATGGATTTTACGGGGTATACTTCTTGAAAGTATCAATGACACACTCCGCTTTCCCCTGCAGCTGCCTCCTGGGCCAAATCCAAAAAGAAGTTAAAAAGGGCAAAGGGTTCTATTGATACAGATCTCCTAAAGCAGAGTTTAGAATGAGTGGATCTAGGGACAATGGGAAGATATCTTTTAAAGCCCCATTTAGGTCAGTAATTATAATTTTAGTTAGGAAAGTCAATATTTTTCTATAATTCTTCTGGTCATGTTTATTATATTTAAGGACAGAGTAGCAAAAAAAAATAAGTTGTATTTCAGTAAGACTGCAGGAACTAAAATCTGTAAGGAATGAAGATAATGATTCCATGGGATTAGAAGACTGAAAAAAGCAGTTTAGCCAGGTCTATAACAGGATTTTAAAATTTTGGTTCTGAGGAATCTTAAATTCATATTTCTAAGTGACAGTGGTCAACCTGAAAAGGCCACAAACTGATTCCAGCTATGTGACATTACAGAAAAGGCAAAACTCTGGAGACTGTAATAAGAATAATGGTTGCCACAGGGAGAGGAGGAGAAATGAATGTACAGAACACAGGGAGCTCTTTTTTTTTTTTTTTTTTTTTTTTTTTAACACAGGGAACTCTTAAGGCCGTGAAAATACCCTGTGTAATATTATAATGACAGATATCATCATACTTTTATCCAAACCTATAGAGTATATACAGCATCAACAATGAACCCAAAGATTAAACTCTGGGCTTTGGTTGATCATCATGTGTCAATGTAGATTCCATTCGTCTTTGGTAAATGCACCATTTTGGTAAGTGGTATTAATAAAGAGGAAAACTGTCCATGTGCGAGGGCAGGAGATATATGAGAAATATTTATGCCTTCTTCTCAATTTTGCTGTAAATTCAACACTGGCCTTCCAAATTAAGTTTTAAGAACAAACAAGGCAGCTTTGGTGGCTCAGCGGCTTAGTGCCACCTTCAGCCCAGGGCATGATCCTGGAGACCCGGGATGGAGTCCCATGTCAGGCTCCCTGCATGGAGCCTGCTCCTCCCTCTGCCTGTGTCTCTGTCCGCCCCCCCTCTCTGCGTGTGTCTCTCATGAATAAATAAATAAAACCTTAAAAAAAAAAAGAGCAAACAAACAAAAATCTGAGTGCTTTAAGAAAGAAGCAAGTGAGTATGATTTAGATTTATAAGCAGGAATAAGAAGTAGTCAACGATTTGAATATTAATCTGTGGTTTACAACATATTTTTAAATATTATCCCATTGAAAACATAAATAAATAAATGAATGAATGAATGAATGAATAAATAAATAAATAAATAAATATTATCCCATTGAATTTAATTATCTGTACATTCTTAAAATCTAGGTAGCTTCACTCAATCTCATTACATATTTTTTGAATGACTAACATGAGCCAATATGTGATCACAGGGAAGATACACTGAAGGATAGAGTCTCTGCCTTCTTAAAGATTTCTGAGAACCTAACTGATATATCGAGAGGTGAAATGACGATTAAAAGATTTTTTCTAGAATTAAGAAGAATTTGTTTCCACTCAAAAGGTGCTTTTATACGTTATCATTTCACATTGTATTATGGATTTTTGAGCCTGTTTATCTCTAGATGATGAACCAAGATGTACAGATTGTCACATTACAGACAGGAATTTTCAACTTACCAAACACTTTCCAATTTTATCCTCAAGGCCATACTGTGAGATTATTTGAAAATTGACAGAAAAAATTGCCTTAGGGATTCTAATAAAAGCTGAAGAATTAGAATTTGTTGTGATTATGGTGTATTGAGAATGGTTTAATAGATAATATAAAATGATACAGTCATGGTCGAAGGAATTTTAACATTTATTTTTATGTCTGTAAATTTTGGAGTACAATACCAGTGTTAATACACAATTTTGTAAAAACGTCAGCATGTTATTTTTAAATATACTTACCCTGTGGTTTCGAGGAACAAAAGGCAACCCAAGAAATCCCTGAGTGTACTTCATTAATTTTAGGATTTAAAAGAAGCATAACTGAAATGTTTCCAGTTTGTATTAAAGGGCAGGAAAAGAATTTCTTTAGGAATACCCCTATATAGTGAAACTTTCTCAAAATCCAGATATACTATTCAGTCTAAGTTTCGTTTTTTGTTTTTTGTTTTTTTCTTTGTATAGAAAGTACCAGAGGGATGCCTGGGTGGCTCAGTGGTTTAGCGCTGCCTTCGGCCCAGGTCGTGATCCTGGAGTCCGGGGATGAAGGACTGCATCCGGCTCCCTGCATGGAGCCTGCTTGTCCCTCTGCCTGTGTCTCTGCCTCTCTCTCTCTCTCTCTCTCTGTGTGTGTGTCTCGGGAATAAATAAATAAAGTCTTAAAAAAATCTTGAAAAAAGAAAAAAATGAAACCTATACAGAGAACACTTCCTTACCTTGAAAAAAGAAAAAAAAAAAAGTACCAGAAATAAACTAAGACAGTAATAAGTTAAGGCTAACATAACAAATTGAATATTTAAAATTTAATGTTTAGTTGATTCTTTTAAACACAGTAATAAAAACAACTCTGGGAAAAATATTTGACTTTTTGTTATTGTGGGTTTTTTTTTCTGCCATTTAAAGGGCTGATGTTAAGACAGCATTTCTCTCTGTTATTTAGGTTATGTAATTTTTATTGGTCCATCTTTTAGTTTATCAATTTTTTCCTCTGTCTCCTCCATTCTACTGTTGGGCTCACCCACTGAGCTTTCATTCAGTTGGTATCTTTTAGATGTAATTTGGTTCTCCTTTGTATGTTTGATCTCCTTGCTGACGTGGATATTTTTATCTTATGTTATGAAACTCTGGGTCTTATTTAAACCTTTGCTTTTCATGGGATTTCTCTGCCACCATGCCACAGGGCAAGGGGGACAATCTTCTCAAAAGTCTTCAAGGAGACAAATACCATTTGTCCTCCCCTGTATTTCCTGTATAAGCACAAACTGGCCAATGGAAGTCACTCAGTAAATGCCTTGTGTGATTGAGTGAAAAGTAAGCTATCCAGCTCTGAGGAGTGTTCAGATGATTAAATTGAAATGTCAAGTCAAGGTAAAAGCCCAGTTGCACCAGTCAGCCTCCAGGGACACTCTGCAGTCAGAGGCAGGGTAGAACTCATAACTGCTAGAACAAGATGAAGGTTCCAAGTCTTCATATGGTCTCCATGGACAATGGTGAAAATCCTTACTCTCTACTAGGCCTCCTTTGATATCATCTTAATGGGGAAAGGGAAGAGGCATCTTGAAACCGCTAGGTGAAAGTGGAAATCCATGATCCTCATATAGTCTCTACCAATGTGAGGAGGGTGGCCTTGTTATCAGCTGGCAGACATGAAAGGCCCAGCTCCCTCTTTGGCCTTCTCTGACACGATCTGATGGTTGTGTTGGGAGATCTCATTCTAACCTTGCAAGAGTGGAAATCTAAACTCTACACATCCTTTGCTGGTACTGTTGAGGCACAGTTTTTTCCCTAGGGTGTTTGCCTTGAGTACAGAGGTAATTGTCTAAAAGGTTTCTGTTTTGTTAGGTTGAACCTTCCCTGGTCCTTTGGCTAAATAGCACAAGCTTTTGTTTGGACTTTTTGCATCAATATCTATTGAAATTTCTGGTATGCTAGCTCTTTAGATGGGGTATCTTTTTTTAAATTTTTATTTATTTATTCATAGAGACAGAGAGAGAGAGAGAGAGAGAGAGAGAGGCAGAGACACAGGCAGAGGGAGAAGCAAGCTCCATGCAGGGAGCCCGACGTGGGACTTGATCCCGGGGTTCCAGGATCACATCCTGGATTGAAGGTGGTGCTAAACCGCTGAGCCACCCGGGTTGCTCTATGCTATGCTCGCTCTTTAGATCAAGTTTAAGATATGTGAGGGAAAAGAAAAATCTAGGAAACTCACATTTTGTCATTTCCTGGGTCTCAAGTTCCTAACTTAGTCCACTTTCTTCTCTCCTCTTTTCTAAGTCCTCTCTCTCTTTTTTTTTTTTTTTTTAATAATGTCCAGAGATTTTGTTTCATTAGTGGTTGGAATAGGGAAAAACACATCTTCCTCTCTTAATTTTAAAAAATATTTTTGATGCATGTTATTAGTGCAGTAAGTGTATTTTAATTTGCCTTGTTTTGTTCTACATTGTCAATGCTTATTCTGCTTCTGCTTGTATGCAAAATTACAGGAAATTATTAGTTGCTGTGAAATTATTAAATCTTGACAAGAAAGCAAAGAAATGCTTGCTTGATCCATCCTAAGGAAATCATTTGAGAATAATATATTTGGCCATTGAACAGCAAAACACTGGCCTATGCCTATCATGATAGATTCAGGCAACTGTATGAGAAATAAGCTGAAAACATTATTGGAAAAAACAAAAGTTAATTGCTTATATAATAAAGTCTTTGCCTTTGACAAAATTTTAAGAACCTATAAAAGTGAAGAAAAAATAAAACAAACACTTCTTATATCATTGCTATGATATAAAGCAAATACGATTTCCATATTTCAAATAAAATGATAATTAAATTCTCCTTAGAAGCCCTCAGTGAAGGACCCTGATATGCTTTCAAGGAGAACCTCATTAGCAGTATATAAATTTGGGGAAATGTATTCAAAGCCAGCCAGCCTAAATAATAGATTCTGAATCCTAATGTAAACGATTGTGTCAATTGCAAAAACAAAACAAAGCTGTTTGCCTACACTCCCAAATGGAAAGGTGCAGTTCTATGGAGCCATTTTAAGATGTTTGCCAACTTTAATGGTCTGATGATTTGGTAAGCATTTAGGTTGGACTCTCACAGATCTTTCATATTAGAAATTACATTTTAGTAAAGTTGCTCTGAAGGTCAGATTAGAAAATAGACTGGATATATATTCAGGATAAAATTTTGTCTCTTAGTAATCTGAAGGTGTCAAGGCCAAGAGTCAAGGAAACAGGTTAAATAAAACTGGTTTGTTTTGTTCTTAAATACAAAACACAGACAGGCATTCAAGAACTTGTGATCAAGAGAAAGTGGTTTTAGTTCTGGTTCTGTCATTGAACCGTCACTCAGCCATTCTACAAGTCCTTTTTCATTTGTGAAATAATTTTTACTGTGTGTGTCTTGTGAACTGCATCAGTTGTGTCCTGAAAGTCTCCAAGATCCAGTGGGAGGACCAAATAGATGCATTTATTTCATTCATTCAACACATAAATAGTATTTGCCCCTTATGTACAGGCACTGAGGAATCAGAAATGACGGAGATGCAATCTGGGCTCTCAGGTGATCTCATTGTCAGAAACCATAACATCAAGAGAAAAGGAAGATCTTCAGGAGGGTGGCACCTCAGTCTCCGTGTCATTCAAAAGAAGTGATGAACTTTTTAATGAGAATAGATTTGGGGGCAAGGTGAAGGATCATTCTCTTTCTAAAGGTTGGGCAAAATGCTATGTATGCTTTGTTTGTTTTGTTTTGTTTTGTTTTGTTTTGTTTTGTTTTGAAAGAGCAAGTCCATAGCTTTCACTCAAGTAGCAAAAAGGTTGATGACTCCCAAAATGTCCAGAACTACTGTCTCAAAGGAAAAGTAGAATTTAACCAGTTAGAGGAGGGAAGATGAGGTGTCCTAGGCAGAGGGGGCAAGAAGAGCAATGGTACAGAGATGCAGAGAACAAGTAATACATCCCAGAGCACAGTGTGCTTATCTTAGAGATAAGACTTTATCTTATTATGGGGGTGGCAGTATTAAGAGGTTTTAAAGTAAAAGGAAAGTATATTCAGTTTGGATTAGAAAGATACTCACGGCTGCAGGGAGGATGAATCCAAGAACTACCAATCCGAAATTGGTAAATAGAAACCTGATGCTGTATTGCAGAACACAGATGATGATAGCCCATGTTAGAAAGGGTAAGTAGGAATGTACAGGAAGAGATGGACTTCAGAAAAATTTAGAATAAAAATGACCAAAAGTTGATATGATTGAATAAAAGAAATTCATTGAAGTCTATAAAAATCCATATAAAAGTAAAAAAAAAAAAGTCTAGCAATATGAAAAAAATAGATATGCTGTTTTGGGATGGTTTCCCTAGAAAATACAGCCAGTTGGATGCAGACTGAAGGTTTTACTAGGAGACAGGATCCTAGGCATGAAAGACAGTAATGAGAAGAAAGAGGCTGGAAAGAAAAACAAATACAAAGTGATAAGTTGCTGAGTTGGCCCCAGTTCTCACAAAATCATGGCTGGTTGTTCAGTCGCGGGAGATGTGTGGAGGAAACACGGCACCTCAACACCATGGTTGTGGGGAGAAAGAACGGGCTTATTCTCTGTTTTCCAGCTTCTGCTTCTCATTGCACAAAGCTTCCCCATGGAGCACTAATTCTCTCATGCTTCCCAGAGCTGTTTCCAGGATCTTTCAGTCAGCTGCTGGGTACATCAGGTCTATTTCCAGAATAAGGCTCTTCATGTAAGTCCAGAAGTGATGGGAGAAGTCAGTTTCCTCAAGCCCTATGAGGGCAGGCCTGGCTCCTACCACATGAGGGGCCACTGAGTCAGCCTCAAAGCTTAGGATTGTGGCAAATTTGCTCTCAGATGGCTAAACCAGTCTGGGCAACAGAGGCAGATAAATCAAGTACCAGAGCCACATCTTATACCACAACATGAATACAAAAAAGGAGGAGAAAGTCCAATCCTTCAGTGAGGTGGCCAGCTACAATCTCCTAAAAGAACTATAAATATAATTACAGATCAAAATGCCCTTGTTTTTTCATCTGTTTTTTTTAATCAGTCTGACTTTAATTATCAGTGCCCCTTAAAGGAATTTGACAAGAACTGACTCTAATTTTGCTTCCCTCTCCCCTCACTCCTCTCCTCTCTTCTCTCTCCTTCTCCTTCTCTTTTCTTCTCCCCCTTCTCCCTACCTACCTTCTTCTCCTTTTGTCCTTTCTCTTTCCTTCCCTCCTTCCTTCCTTCCTTCCTTCCTTCCTTCCTTCCTTCCTTCCTTCCTTCCTTTCTCCCTTCCTCCTTCCTTTCTTCTTTCTTTCCTCCCTTCCTTCCTTCCTTCATATCACTAATGGAAAGTTGAGGAAGTCAAATTAAGCATCACTATCATACTGAATATTAGTCAACTAACTGAAAATATATATACATAGTCCCTACTCTTTCAAAAATTTATCATATTTATTTAGAAAACTTTCTTTCCTCTTGACTTGCTTATTTTAATTCTTAGAATTCGATAAGTTAGATATATTCCATATAATTTCTTTCTACTTTGACTTGGTATTTTCATTTTCAAAGTTTAATTACTTGAAGACAATTTCTTTTTAAAATTTTAATCTCAGGATGCCTGGGTGGCTCAGAGGTTGAGCGTCTGCCTTCGGCTGAGGGCATGATCCTGAAGTCCCGAAACAAATCCCACATCGGGCTCCCTGAGTGAGACCTGCTTCTCCCTCTGCCTATGTCTCTGCCTCTCTCTCTCTCTCTCTCTCTCTCTCTGTCTCTGTGTGTGTGTCTCTCTCATAAATAAATAAATTAAATCTTTAAAAAAAGTAAAATAAAATTTTAATCTCAGTGAAGAAAAATAAATATCTATTTATATAGAGGAAAGGAAAAAAATTAAAAAAAATATAGAGGAAAGGAGTTGGAGATGCATGAAGGAGAGTACAGATATTTATTTGTATGTATGTGTGTCTCAGTGCATGCATGTCGGGGGTGTATATTTCTTTGTTGTTTCCAAAGTATAGGAAAGGAAAATCATAATAGTGCATGCAGAGGTGAACTAGAAGGTATTCAGAAACTGAATAATTTGAATGTCACGAAGAAGAAAGAGAAAAAATCTCTTACAACAAAAGGTATTCTGAATTGATGGGAATCAGAGAAACAAACTAGAGATCAGCTTTGAACTTGGGAAATCACACATAGAAACAAATTAGCAGTCTCTCTATTATCAATAGTATTTATAGCTTCTTGGAAGACATCCAAATAAATTTTAAAAAGAGGTTGCATTCTGTGTATTTGTTTATGATAGAATCTCAACTGTCTCAGAGACATGTAGGATTTAAGTACTTAATACTATGGTTACTTATTTTACTTAGTTTTGACTATTTGTCTATTCATATGTTCTATACTTTCTAAAATTATTTAAACTTCAGTTTTTAGAGTAGTGTCACCATCAACTCCTGAACACTCTGTGTCTTTCATTGTAAGAATATAAATATCTCACCCTGCCCTTAGACTAGGGTGTTGGGCAGGGATTCAATTTGTATCATTGTGAATATCCTCTAAGAGATGGAAATAAGTAAGGTGATGTCTCAGTTTGCCAAGCGGTCCATAAACTATAAATAGCTTCTGGTTATCTTTTGACTTTTCATGTAGAGCTATGTATGCTCCTTTTTTTATTCTTCTCTTATTTAACGCCCACCGTGTGTCAAGAATTATGATGGACACTGAAAATAATAAGATGGATCCTGCTCTCATACAGCTCACAGCCACTTTGGGAGAGAAAAGGAAATGGGAAAAGAAGAAGGAGAAGGGGGCAGGAGAGAGTGAAAGAGGAAGACAGAGAGAGAGAGAGAGAATGAATTACCGTTTGGGGTGCTGTGGAAGGAACTATGGGAGCTGGGAATAGGGAATAAAGAATGTCATAGGAGGCTTCCTGAAGGAGGTGGAATTTAAGTGAAGTGAAAAATAAATGAAAACAGATTGATCAGATGGGATAAGAGAATGTATGTTATAGGCAGAAGAGAACAAAAAAAAAAAAGCAGTTAAAGGGTTTGAAATTCACATTTGAAGATAAAGTAACAAGGCTTTTGTTTTATTTTTTGCTTTTACTGTTTTAGATTTATTCCCTCAATGATCTATGTTGTCCAGGGGAGGCTAACAACCATATTCCTAAAAAAAAAGCAAAACAAAAACAACAACAACAAAAAAACAAGTGTGTTGTAGTCCCATGGAGGCTTGACTAAAGGGAGTGCCATTCTGATTGGAGTTTCATTAATAAAATGATTTTGAATTTTATTTTCTAAATGGGAAAAAGCTAAATATGCATATAATGGTTTTATTTTGAAAATACATTCATTCTTAAAGATTTTATTTACATATTTGAGAGAGAGAGAGACACCATGAACAAAGGGAGTGGCAGAGGGAGAGGATGAGGAACAAGCAGACCACCCACTGAGCATGGAGCTCCAGTGGGGCTTGATCCCAGGACCCTAAGATCATGACCTGAGTCAGTCAGATGCTTACTTTACTGAGCCACCCAGGCACCCCTATCCATTTTCCTTACATAGAGATCGTGTTCCTTGGCAGCCATTCCAACATCTTGGACCTAGAAATGAGAAAAATGAATGATATGCAAGAGAGAGGGAGTGTAAAATGTAGGCAAAATCACTGACTGATAGGAAGGGTAAATGTAAGAAAAATCCCAGGTCTGTGTGAAAGAGAGGTTAAAAGCAAAATGAGGAAAACCTAGATATTTGCATCCTTCCTATCCCATCTGATATGGACTTCTAGAGATAGACTTGATGCCAGAAAAAGAGAGACAAGAAGTCTTTAATATCAGTTCTCAGTTTTGAATATCTGGGAAGAGAAGAGTACGAGTTGCTTTGGGTCAACATGGGGCAGTGACACCAGGGCAAAGGGACAACGTGCCCTGATTTGACAGAGAGAAGAGCCTAAGCGCTCTCACTCCTATACTCTTACTACTTCTATATTTCCTTTGGCTCCAAGGACGTATGGAAAAGGTTCAGATTTAGCAGAAGCTCCATGAGGTTGTAAGAAGATAGCTAACAGAAAGAATAGGGATTACACCTGGTAGGGAAAAAGTGTTCCCGAAACCAGACTCAGGATCAGCATCAAATAGTAGCAAACATCAAAAATTTCTATAGCACTCACAACAGGCAAAGTGGTGCAGAGTGATCACAAAAGGACCCATGAACTTCACCAAACCAGAGAACAACAAATAATTTCCCAGCTCTCGTAATCTTACAGAAGAGACAAGCCACTCTGCCCAGAGATCAGAGAAGATATAAAGGGCAGAGGGCAGATATAAGCCCCTGCCCCAGCACCATCATAACTTCTTTCTCAATACCTCATTGCATCTTGGGGAAGAGGACATGAAAGAAAAGAGGTATGAAAAACTGGACATTTACCCAATATAAATCAAGAGATTCTAAAAGGCTTTTTAAATCAGAAAGGTCCAAGAGTAAATCGACAAGTACAAGTCAGCCCAGGATCATCTCTCACCCCACAGACAAATAGATTACATAAATTGCTTATGTATATTCCATGCTGTATGGAAGGAATCTAGAAGATCCTCCATGTGTGGTAGCGATTCTGGCTTGAGTGTGGATTGTGGACAGTGGCAGAGTGTAGAGCCAGAAAGACGATTAAAGATTACTCCACTGTAAGTTGTTCAATTAGCTATTATTTCACTTAAAAATATTATATTATATATAATATATAATTATAATATATAATTATATATTATATATAATGTAATATATAATATATATAATATATAATATAATTAAATATATAATATATAAAATATATAATATAATTAAATATTATATTATATATAATAATATATATATATATATAATGGCTAAAACCAATACTTATTTTTACAGTTCTGGAGGTTAGGATTACCTATGCATCTGTAGTCCTCTGGGACTGAAGGGTTCAAGATGTTTCTCATTCATGTGCCTACTGGGACTGAAGGGTTCAAGATGTTTCTCATTCATGTGCCTGAAAATGGGTGCTGGCTATCAACTGGGAACCTTAATTCTCTCCTATAACACTTCTTGCTTTGTACTGGGTTAAACTGGACTTCCTCACAGCATAGTGGTCTCAGGATTCCAAGAAAGAAACAAAATAAAATCTTAATTTTATGCAATACAGATAGATAAAGATTCCAGGAGAAATACAGATTCTGTTGTAATCGTGAAATTTTCTAATGATTACATCGTTCCCATGCCGTTCCCTGCCAGTTGGCTTTAAATGATATAGTTATTTCTCTGCAGTGAATTAACTGCAGGGGAAAGTGGGGTTTCTGGTGCTTGAAACTCATTTGTTTTACTTTTTTTTTTTCCATTCTGCCCATGCCCTCCCCTATTCCTCTCTGGCAACCATCAGTTTATTCTCTGCTTGAATCTGGTTTTTCTGTTTGTGTCTTTTTCCTATGTTCATTTGCTTTGTTTCTTAAATTTCACATATGAGTAAAATAATATATTACTTGTCTTTTTCTGACTTATTCCACTTAGCATTATATTTTCTAGATCCATCCACATTGTTAGAAATGCCACGATCTCATTCTTTTTCATGATTGAGTAATTTTCTTTATGTTTTATATACTTGGCCACAGAATTTGATAGGAACTGACACTAAAGTATCAAATCAGAGGAAGAGTAGACTTTAGAGAGTCCATATACCCTCTGCAACTATGATATGCAATTTTCTTCACATTTGCCTATTTGTCTAGCTGTTTTCTAGCAGTATGTTTAACCACAATGACAGAGGCACCTGGGTGGCACAGTGGTTGAGCATCTGCCTTCAGCCTGGGTCGTGACTCCTGGGGTCCTGGGATCAAGCCTGACATCAGGCTCTCCTGCCTCCCTCTGCCTGTGTCTCTGCCTCTCTCTCTCTCTCTGTGTGTGTTTCTCATGAATAAATGAATAAAATCTTAAAAAAAAAAACACCACAACGTCAGATGTGTTTGTGATCCATAAAGTTAATTGCACCATATAAGTGAAGCAATGGGGAAAAGCTGATAGTGTAAAGGAAACTTGAAAGGGATTATTGGTTGATGTTTAGTTCATACCCCACCACCTGGCCCTGTTCTCATTTCTTTGTCCGTATTGTCTTATTCCATAATTAGTTGTGAACTACTCATCATGTCTGTCCTGTTTCCTAGGGTACCTTTGTCAAGGTCTCTGGCAAGGTTGAGGATCAGTCACATATGACATTTACAGATGTATTTGTGATTTTAAAAAAAAGCTGTTCATTATATAAAGTATGCCATTTAAAAAATGACATTTTGGGAGTTCAGCTAATTAGCAAAACATATTGCTATTGTTCATCCCGATAGTTTCAAGGAGTTCACACTATCTAGCACCATATTCCTTCAGAGTTTCAAAACATTTGATTTCCTAAGGTTAGACATGTGCCTGTGATAGAATCAGTAATATGAAAAGTATTTTTTCAAAACTCCATGTAGGTCAATTATCATTCTTGCTGAATGAAAAAAAATAGATTAATTGAATTAATAAAATTTTTAGTAAATAAATGAAAAGATAAATAACATTAAGTACATAGCAGGGACTCAAGAGATCTAACTGATCACTTGTACACATACATTAAAATGTACATTCTTACATCCCTTTAACAGTTATTTTCTTCACCTCTTGACTTACCCTACTAACTCTATATTAAATTTTTGAATTTACAGGAAATAAGTTTTCATGTTTGATGTTAATTTGAAAGTCATGTTGCGTCTTTATGGTCACAAGATTGAATCCATAGCAGAGAAGAACAATTTTAAGAATTCATGAATAGTTTCTACTTTCTCAAAGTTAATTGCTTAAGCAGAAGGTTTAATCATTATTACAGATTGTTCAGTAATTGAAAGCTGTTTGTATTTCACACCAGAGAGGTCAGGTTTATGTTCACAGTCACAGCTTAGATTAGGGAATAGTCCTCAACTAAAGAAAGAATTAACCTGGAAACTAGAAATCTATTCAAAAGCACAGGTTCTGATTTTTTGCCTTTCAGGTAAGCCCTAGCCCTTAAGAAAAGAAATGGCTACAAAGTCTGCCAAAACATAAACTCTTCCAAGACACCACTCTGCTGCTCTGCATTACACACACACACACACACACACACACCTGCACACACACACACGCTCACACACACACACACACACACACGCTTTTACACTCTACTAATTTCCCCAGGGCTTCTCTGATATTAAAGCAATTTTCTTCCTTTTCCCTCATGAAGTTTGTATTTTCAAACCGCTGTGAAACCATGCATTTAGCATAGCTCTTCATTTCTTTTTCAATTACCTAAAAGAAATATCCCTCTTTTAAGTGCATTTAGGAATGTATCATCATAGTTCTGTAATTGGATAGCCATTCCTATATTGACTCTACTTCTTATACTTAGGTTGTAATTGATAAGCCAATAGATTTATATTGAAATTAGATTCCCAAACACTGGCAGTTCTATACCTATGGTGATTTTACTTATCTTTACCTGAATGTCATTTGTTTCTGTTTAGATTCCATCAACAACTTTAATATAGTATTTGCAAATAATAATAGTGATAATATTTTATCAATATTTTTAATCTTTTTAATCACATTAAGTACACTAAAATTTAATACAATTAATATTTACTAGAGAATGTACACCAGTTCAAGAAAATGCTCTAGATGTTTTTTTAAGCTTTGTGTCGGAAAATGTTTCAATTAAGAGTTTATATATTAAGAGTTAATATATAGCTATACTATATTTAAATAGTTACATGTCCTGTATATTCTGGTCCTAGATGATAATTCCGAGTAAATATTAGTAGTTTAAAAGCAAAGCATAATTTCACTCACAGTATTGGGAGTTAGACATTGGTTGCCAATAATGCCTTACAAAAGGGTAATGCTAACATACCAGTGTTTCATTTATTACTTTGTTTTTTTCTTTTTAAATCAAGTGGCCTAAAAACTCTTAAAGTATACACTTTGTTTTATATGAAAAATCATCAACTCTTTTACTAAGATAACAATGATATCTAGTATACTGTGTATTAACTATATTCACTGTGTCAAGTACTTTATATATATGTATATATGATTTAATTATTACAAAAATAAATAATGCTTTATTTATTATTGTAGATAGATATGAGATGGTTAAATAACTCAATTAAATTCAGACCACAGTGAAGTCAAGATTAGACCCAGACTTCTAGCTATCACAAAATCAGTTCTTAAACACTAGGCTTGTAGAAAAATAAATTCTGTCCTTCCCACAGCACATAATTTAATGCTTTACTATACACTAAGACTTAAAACAAAATAGCTAAATATATTCAGGCCAAAAAATGCTGGGAAAATATGTGCTAAAACATATGTGAAAATGTTAGTAGGATTTGTTGGAGGGAGACAAAATTTTGAGTGATCTCAACGTTGGTGGTTATAAAAATGTGGTTCAAGATCACCTACATACAAATCATCTGCTGTGGGTTTTTTTTAAGATTTTATTTATTTATTCATGAGAGACACAGAGAGGCAGAGACATAGGCAGAGGGAGAAGCAGGCTCCTCACAGGGAGCCAGATGTGGGACTCGATCCCTGGACCCAGGATCACACCCTGAGCCCAAGGTGGACGCTCAACTGCTGAGCCACTCAGGCGTCTTTTTTTTTTTTTAATTCAGACCACTGGCACAAATTATACAATTGACCAAAAACTATAAAGTAATGGGTCAGAAGGGTACAATTTAATAAATTTCTTAGGTAATTTTCCTGCAGATAAATGTTTGGAAGAACTTTTTTTTTAAAACGCTTGTATTCTTTAAAATTCCATAAAGGCTATACCTATTTTGATCTGAGTAAAAAAATACAAAACGTGTCTTGTGGATTTCAGCTTACCCCAGGATGTTGTTTTACCACATTCTACATTTATTTCTTCATTACATGCTTCTAAATTAAATAAGCAAATGAAGAACTCTTTTTTCTAATTTGTGTTTTTTCAACTTTATTTTTATTTGCTCAAAAATAAAGTTGAAATCTAATTAGGTTTTTGTTATGACTCTGCTTGCTCTGTATCCCTGATTTCTTACCTCCAGTTGTTTGAAATGAATATGAATGTGTTGGGCAGTAAAAGAGTGTTGCATATGTTCGTATTCAAGAGTGTCAAAATATAGCTCGAGAGAGATTCTAAGCACTACACTCTCTGTTATTAATGGAAATGAAAGAAATAAGTTTGGAACTATCAAATTTTGGGATTTGGAGTCATGTTCAGAGTCATGTTAACCATCATTTGAATTATCCAAGCTAGTGTGACCCAGTCCTTTATCCTTTAAATATTCAATGTCATTAAACTTTATGTACAATTTCTAACTCAGATGAGTGGAAATTGAAATGGAAATACTTCTCCCTTTCATTCATTATTTTTTTAGAATTTTGTGTTCCCTCTCAACTCTATCTAATATTCTTGGCACAAAATTATATTTTGTTCATATATATCTGAGCATTCATTCTACTTAACATTCATTCCTTTCCATTGCAAAGGAATCTAATAGAATCTGAGGGGTCAAAGTGGGATTTCTGGAAGAAATATAAAAGATGAAACATAAACAACAAAGATGAATCCTTCAGGCAGACAAAAGAATTTTAAAGAAACCAAAACACTAGATTATGCGGTGTGATCTAAAATATGTTTAGGTAGCTCAGCTTGCCATGGGTGGAAAGAAAGAATGAGATGGTTCATAGATGGAATTTATATGCTACTGAGAGATAAAGACAGAATTAAACAAAAGCAATGCATGAATCTATACCTCATTTTAGTGGTTTGTCATGTGCAGTCAAAGGAAAAGCTTTAAAGTGGGAGCCAGAATGTTCAAATTCAAATTTAGAGAAACCACTCTGGTTCAGTGTTGTATTAGGCCATTCAGGCTGGCCTATATGTTCCAGCCTAGACTATATGTACGCTATAACAGAACATATAGACTGGCTTATGAGTAGTAGAAATTGATTTCTCATAGTTCTAGAGGGTGGCAAGTCCAAAATCAAGGTAATGGCAGATTTAGCACATGGTGAGCACTTCCTGCCCAGACATTAGGCTGTCTTCTCTCCATAAGCTATAACCTGACAGGGTAGGAAGAACAAGGGAATTCTTTGGAAGGGTATTATCTCCAATCACGGGAGCTCCACCCACATGATCTAATCACCTCCTAAAGGCCTCGTCTCCAGATACCATCTCATGGTGGATTTGGTTTTAACATATAAATTTGGGGGGATATACAAACTTTCAGTCTACAGCAAAGGGTCAGGGGAATCTTTGGACTTAGAATTAAACTTGATATTCTTTTTTTCCAAGACATATTCTTTCTTCACTTCTTTGTATAAAGCACTGAATAAAAATTCCAATATTCCCTGAAATAGGAATCACTCATATTATTTTTTCTAGTAATATTTTTATTATGATATAATTTAGATGTTGTGTAACACATAGATTATGACAATTTTCTTGAGGTATACCTAACATACAATAAACTGCACAAGTTTACAGAGTACAATTTGTCAAATTTTGAGTTATGTGAACACTAGTGAAACATTAGCTCAAACAAAATAGTGAACATTGCCATCACCTCTGAAACAGTATATTATAGAAGTAGAAATCGTAGTCATTCTGGTCATGTTCCTGATCATAGGAGGAAAATATCATCTTTCATCTCATTTACTATGATATTAGCTATTAGTTTTTGAGACAACATTTACTAAGTTGCTTCCATTAGTGCTTCCATACATTTGCTTCCATTAGTGTTTGATGAGAGTTATTATCAAGAATGAATGTTGGGACAAATTTTTAATTTTACTTATTTTCCCCATTGCGTTTGTTTTTCACTTCATTGATTTCCACCCTGATGTGGATTATGTTCATTTTCTACTTTGTATTTTTGTTTTCTTTTCCTTTTTTCTGTTTCTTAAGGTGGAAACAATGGTCATTGATTTGAGATGTATTTCTTTATAAAAACGGAGTTTTGCATTATAAGTTTCCTTTTATGTTCTGTTGTAAACGCATCTCACAAATGTTGACATATTGTGTCTCCTTTTCATTCAGGACTAAATATTCTTTTAAAGATTTATTTATTTATTCATGATAGACAGAGAGAGATCGAGAGAGAGAGAGAGAAAGAGAGGCAGAGACACAGGAGGAGGAAGAAGCAGGCTCCATGCAGGGAGCCCGACGCGGGACTCGATCCCGTGACCCAGGATCGGGCCCTGGACCAAAGGCAGGCGCCAAACCGCTGAGCCACCCAGGGATTTAAAAATATTTTTAAATATATCTTTTGATTTCTTCTTGGACTCATAAGTTATTTAGAAGTATGATGTTTTTTCAAAATTTTACAATATTTTGCTAAAATTTTCATTCTTGATTTTTAATTCTTGATTTTTAATTCAGTTCCATTGTGGGTAGAAAATGTATTTTGTTTTATTTAACACATTTCAGTTTAATAATACTGGCTTTATGGCCCAGGATATGGTCCATCTTGGTAAATGTTCTATGTTTCTAGTATCACAACATGAGAGTAGTTTAATTACATTTATTCCTTCCAAGTTTTGGCATTATTCCTGTCATACATTGAACTTCTACATGCATTGTGTACTTGGAAATACACTTTTATTATTTTTTGCTTTGGCCAATCCATTTAAAGATTTTAAATAATAACTATATTTACTCATGTAGTTACCATTTTTAGTGTTCATGATTACCTTTGTGGAATTAGTCTTCCTTCTACTATTATTTTCTTCTTTCAAAGGATTCTTTAAAGTTTCTTAAAATGGTTGTCCCCCTTGGTCTGCCTAAGGCATTATTTATTTATTGTTTTTTTTTTTTTTTGGAAGATATTTCACTGGACAGAAATTCTAAGTTGACAGTTAATTTCTTTATTATTTTAAAGATGTTACTCCACTGTTTTCTATCTAGCATTGTTTGTGAAAAAACAAACAAACCTTTTTTGTTTTGTTTTGTTTTGTTTTTTAGTTATCCTTTTTCTTTAGTGTTTTAAAGATTTTCTCACAATCATTGACTTTAAGCAATTTGGTTTTAATGTACTTTGGTGTAGTTCTCTTCATATTTCATGCTCTTGCATTTCTTTAAACTGTTTGAATAATAATTTTCACTCAATTTGTATAATTTTCAGCCTTCATCTCTTCAAATACTTTTGGTTCTCTTTCTTCAGGGACCCTACTCACATATCTGATCAGCAAGTTAAAGTTGTCTCTCAGATCATTGCTTGTCAGTTCTTTTTTTAAAGTGATTTTTCTCTTTGTATTTTATTTTGGAAACTTTATATTGCTATATTCAAGTATACTAAACTTTTCTCTTGAAATGAAATGTCTAATTCATCATGGGTCCCCAGTATATCTTATTTTTCACCTCAGGCATTGTCATTTCTACCTCTAGAATATCTTAAGATCTTTGACCTTTCTCTTACTTTATTTAACATATGTTATACAGTCATAAAAATATTTTAAATGCTCTTTGTAATATTTTCATCATGTGAGTCACTTGTGGGTCTATGAGTTATTTTTCTTTTCATTTGATTTGCTTTATGCTGCTTCTTTACATACTTGTCAATTTTTTATTAGATGCTAGACATTGTGAATTTTACCTTTTTAGACATTAGATATTTTTGTATTCCTATAAATGTTCTTGAGATTTGTTCTAAAACAGTTAAATTATTTAACTATCATTTAATCTTTTGAATCTTACTCTTTGTCTTCACCAACTATAAATTGCTTTTCATTCCTATCAAATTGCAGGTACAGAAGCATATAGTATATGGTATTTTGTGTCTGGTTCCTTTTGTTTGTTTTGCTTTTGAGTTTCAACCATGTTTTCACACGTATCAGTAGTTTTTCTTTTTAGTGTTTTGTAATCCATTGTATGAATTCACAACACTTCACCTATCCATTCTCCTACTGATGAATAATTGAGTTCATCATAATTTTGGACTATTCTGAATAAAGCTGCTACAAATGTTCTTGTACAAATATTTATTTAAACATATGTTTTATATTCTTTATACCAATGTGTACAATTACTGCCTAATAGGATAGATGTAAAAGAAATTAATAAATTGTCACTTTATTGATGTAGTAACATTCTTTTATGGTCCTACCAATGTTTTGTGTCAAATTGCTCCAACACCCCACTACCATTTGCTTTTGTCAGATTTTAAGGTGTTTTTCTTTTGTTTGTTTGTAGCCATTCTTGTGACTATGATGTAGTAAATTTTTTATTTCTGGAAGAAGTTGGACACCTTTCATCTTTTTAAATCATTTCTATATTTTTATTTATAAAAATGCATTTCATTTTTTTTATTTAGCTGCTCTGTATTATTAATTTTTGAAGCCCTTTGTATATTCTGAACACGAGAACTTGAATTAGATATTACTATTGTGCATATTTCCTCATAATCTGTAGCTGGGTTCCTATTTTTCAGTGGTGTCTTTTATTGAGCAGAAAACTTTTATTTTAATGAAGTACTACTAATCCATAATTTCTTTTATGTTTAACTAGTATTATATGTGTTCTCTGTAAAAACTCAAATATAATCTCATATAATTTCTTAGAATCTTCATAGTTTTAGATTTAATGGTTAGGTCTGTGGTCAATCTGCTATTAATTGTTGTATACGGAGTGAGTTAAGAGTAGATCGATTTTTTTATATGGATTTCTCATGATTCCAACATCATTTCTTTCTTTAAAAGATTGGTTGATTAATTGATTGATTTATGAGAGATGCAGAGAGAGAAAGGCAGAGACATAGGCAGAGGGAGAAGCAGGCTCCCTATGGGGAGCCTGATGTGGGACTCAATCTGGGGACCCCTACTGGATCCCAGGACCCCAGGATCATACCCAGAGCTGAAGGCCGACACTCAGCCACTGAGCCACTCAGATGTCCACCAACATCATTTCTTGAAAATAATTCTTTCTACTGATCAAATCAACCTAGCAAATTTGTCAAAAATCAACTGTAGATCTACTTCAGGACTCTTGATTCTGTTTAATTGTTCTATATATTTGTCCTCATGACAACACCACATTCTCTTGATTATTACTGTTTTATATTACAACTTAAATAAGTAATGTATATCCTCCTATTTAGATATGAAATTGTTCATAATATTCTTGTATTACCTTCATTCTGTAAAAATTTTAGTAATGTGTTTTAACCATGATATTGGTCATTTGTATTCTTTGTTTTCTTGCTAGGGCTTAAATAATATTCTTAATTTTTTTCTAAAAACCATCTCTTGGCTTTTAAGTATTTCCCTAGTGATTATTTGTTACATCTTTGATTTCATTGTTGCTTGTATTATTTTTTTTAAATTTTAGATATTGTTTGCTCTTTTTCTCTAGCCTGTGAGTGTGAACACTTAGATCATTGGCTTTAATGTTTTACTTCTCTAATGAAAATATTTAAAGTTATAATCTTCCATATCAAGACTATAAGTCTTTATAAATATTAGCTTTATTTCATAAACCCTGATATTGTGTGTTTTGTTTTCTTTGAATACATTCTAATCTCTTTTGTGGTTTCTCATTGATTTATGGTTATTGTATGTAAATTTCTAATTATTTGCAGATTTCATTGATATTTTGTCATTGATTTTGAATGGATACTTTTCATTTCTAATTTAATACACTTGTGGTCTGATGTTCTATACCTTCCCATTTTATTGAAACATTTTCAAGGGCAGCCTGGGTGGCTCAGTGATTTAGCACCTGCCTTTGGCCCGGGGTATGATCCTAGAGTCCCAGGATTGAGTCCCACATCGGGCTCCCTGCATGGAACCTGCTTCTCCCTCTGCCTCTCTCTCTCTCTGTGTCTCTCCAGAATAAATAAATAAAATCTTAAAAAAAGAAACATTTTCAAGATCCAGGATATGATCTATTTTAGTAAGTGTTTCACGTGCACATTTAAAAGAATGTGTATTTTACAACTCTTATAAGTACTGTTCTCTGGCAGGTCAAATGGATTAATGATGCTCATATTTCTATGTCTCTACTGACTTGTCTGTTTGTTTTATCAATTGCCAGAGTGGACTTTAAAATAAAGATTTTAGCTGTGTTGAATTATAATTTTTTTTAGTAGATTATTTTTAGCTTTGTGGATTATATGTGTATTCCTCCCCTTAATTCTAAGAACTTTGGTCTGTTATTTATTGCCTAAACATTTAATATTATTATGTTTTCTGAGTGTATTCATCTTTTATCTTTATAACACATCCTTCTTTTCCTTTAGTAATGCCCCTGTTTTGAATTCTATCCCCTTGGATAATAATATAGTCATCAATTTTGAAATTTATAATACATATGTAATATATAGATTTGGCATAGATACCCTATATAAATTATGTACTTTATTTTCATCTCTACTTTCAACTTGCCCTTAATTCATTGTGGATCACTTATAAAAAGAATATTTTTGGGATTTGCTTTTATATGTTATGATGATTTCTATTAAATGGAATAGTTGCCCATATTGGTATTCCATATCCATTTCCTGAAAGTTCCCAAGTTCTAGTAGACATGTGCAGGTTCAAGCCACAGTTTTATCACAAGAGTCTGCTGAATCACTAAGTGATAGAAGCAAATCACCACTCAAGTGAAATTTGAAATGTATCTTCTAGAATCAAAAAAGTAAGGATGTTTTTGACCATCAACTAATTCCTTTGTACTGATTTTAAGAAACAACTTTTTTTCTTACACTTTCTTATCAAATGTCCCATCATAGCTGATCATTTGGCACCTTTGCATATTTACAATATGACTTACAGAATCATTTCTATTTAATAAAATCTATTTTCTTATTACCAAATTTTCAATACTAAATAAAGCAGAAAGTCAGAAAGCATTTTTCCATTGTATCTGAATTGTAAATATGCTAGTAGTTAATTTTTAATGAGCAGATAAGTGATTTAATCCAATTAAAAAGCAAAATATTTTGTGGTGTGTCAAGAAGATAATAATTGCTTTTACACATATAATATTGTTACATCACAACCACAATACTTAATATTAGAATTTTCTCAATAACTCATTGTTTTATTTTCTGATGAAGTTATCATTAATTTAAGCAGCTGATTACAGTAGTGGCTTGGTAAGAGTACAATGTAATATCATTATACCATTTCAATATTTTTCTATAAGTAATATTAGTTTAAATAATGTTTTTAAAATTATTTGTTAAATCATTTAAGATTTCTTGACAGGTCAGATGAATTAAATCTGATTGCTCCCTGGTTTGATCTGTCAATTAAGTGAAAACAATTAAGAAATCTTGTATATGTAAGCATGACAAAAGCCACTGAAAAGGTCAAGTACTTGGAACTTATGAATAAAGATATCTTTTGACAGAGAAACCAGACTAAGAGTATAACTAAAAAGATGCAAACATTGTTTTTCCTTGAAGAGGAAAGAAAGTGTAAGAGGAAAGAGTCTTAGTCCATCTAAAGCATGGGAAAAAGGAAATCCCCAGTTAAATTAAAATCCTTTTGCCTCCATTATTCTCCCAGAAGATGATATGTGGTTCACTAGTAGGAGAGATCTTTCCTTCTCAGGCAGGCACAGAGTGGGGATCCCTGATGATGTTTTGGGAAAAAGATAACTTGATTCTCCAAGCTGCTTAGACTCATACAACTCACTACCTATAATCTGAGTTTCATGTCACTAGCAAGTCTTGTACCACTTCTGAAAGTAATAATTGATTTCCCATTTTTCTTCCTAATTCTCAGCATTCTTATTGGGCAGAGAATACCTACAAACCAATATACGTTTATAGTACACCTCAGGTAAGACTTATACTTTTTAATTAAAATTAAAGTATATTGTGATTTTTGGGTAATGCTAATTAGCTCACGCTGAATCCATATCTAGAAAAGACATGGCTGCCAGAGGTAGGGTTCCACATTTGAGTGGGCAATACTTAAGGGTTCTCTGCAACTGAGATTGGGAGAGGTAGTGAAAGAGATCCACGATAGGTTTATTAGGTATGATAAAAGAAATCAAGTTGACAGCTGAATCAGGTAATCCAGAAGCAGATGTAAAACATAAAGTAAAAGTAACATGTAATTATATACTAGAGTCAGTTAAGACATGGAAGAAACATTTCCTCCCTTATTCTAGAGTTTCATTGTGCAATAAGGCAGCCACCAGCCACATGTTGCTATTCACACATAAATTTAAAATAATTAAATAGACTTAAATGTTCTGTTTATCAGTTGGTCATTTCCATCCTCAATAATCACATGTGGCTAGTGGCAACTTTATTGACAGCACAAGTCTAGAGCATTTTCTTCGTCACAGTGTTCTACTGAATAGTGTTGCTCTAAAGGAATGGCTTCAAACATTTGTAAATATCACAGAAACTTGCATTTGTATGGATAAATTATCTGGTTTAAATGTACCTTTTCCCAAAGGACAATTCTATAGAGCCCAACAACTTTTAATACAGATGACAAAACTAGTGACAGACCCTTTAAGCTTGTGACTAGATCTTGAACTGTGATGAAACATTAAGGTCTTGTGGAAACATACATATGTCTTTCTTGGCATCTCTCTCTAAAACTTCAATCAATATGGTAAGAGTGCATTTCTGCAAGTTAGTCATGGATTCATTCATTCATTCATTCATTCATTTAGAAAACACTGAGTACAATAAGCTATGGTAAAAATTATATTATAGGTATAAATAGGTATAAATATATATTTCTACATTCATATATATATGAAGATATTCATTGTTCCTACAAGAATCTCATAGCCCAAAAGTGAAGGTATGTGTGCAAAAAAATCATTCCAGTATATTGTCATTAATGCTATAATGGAAAAAGTTTTAGCTGCTTTTAAAAAGGTGATTCTTTCAGCAGTTTTGAGGGTGATTTAAGGGAAGATGAAGATTTGAGAGAGAAAGTAAGTTAATGTACCAGGTCTGAAGTAAGGTGGTAGTAGAGGTAATAGAAGAAGATAAATTCAAAAATATTTAGGAGGACAGCTGACTATAAACTCCTTGAGTATAGGTATTAACTCATTTAGTAAATTATCTCAAGTATATTATTTAACTAAATTATCACTTGTTGAATGAAAAAAATGGGAGGAAAAGTTAATACAATTGAATGATAACCAAAGGTAGAGGTGATGGAGGAAAAATGTATAAAGAATCCTCACACGTCTGTTCTATGTTCTTTCACCCTATTGTAAGACACACTCCCCCATGCTGTTGCCCAAGCCAGAAACCCTGGAGTCACTTTCTGTCCTCCTGGGTCTCTTCTCCACAAGCAATTATATCTCATGGCTCTATAACACTTTCATTTCTCTCAAAGTTGTTCAAATTCTTCATTCTCATTTCTACTGTTTTTTTCTTTTTGTTTTGCTTTTCCTTACAGGAATTAAATAACAGCCACCTTTTTTTTTTTTTAAGACTTGAATCTAGGTCCCCTCAAACTGATTCTCACCCTGCCACTGAGATGGCTCTTTAAAAAAAAAAAAAAAAGCTTTTATTTATTTGAGAGAAAGACACAGAGTCTGAAGGAGGAAGGGGCAGAGAGAGAGGGACAAGCAGACCCCCTGCTGAGCATACAGCCCGACATGGAGTTGGATCACAGGACCCAGGGACCATGACCTGAGCTGAAATCAGACACTTAACTGATTGAGCCACCCAAGTGTCCCTGAGGTAACTTTTTTTTTAGATCTCAAATATGAATATAATCAAATCATCCCCCTCTTATATTTCAATGAGTATTCATTCCCTTACAAATGAGTAGAAACTCCTAAGGATGACTTATTTATTTATTTATTTATTTATTTATTTATTTATTTTCTATCTATTTAGTTATTTATTAAGATTTTATTTATTTGTTCATGAGAGACACAGGGAGAGGCAGAGACCCAGGCAGTGGAAGGGAAAGCAGGCTCAATGCGGAGAGCCCAATGCGGGACTCGATTCCGGAACATCAGAATCATGCCCTAAGTCAAAGGCAGGTGCTCAACTGCTGAGCCAGCCATGCATCCCATGATTTTCTGAAGCATTGCTTTAGAAAATAGAATACTTCCTTTCTCATCCCTACATCTATTCATAACCTGAACCATAAACTTTGAACCATTTTAAGCTTTCATAATTTTCATAATAAAGTGTGTTTCCATTCCTCTTTTTTGTCTTTAGACTTATTCCTCTACTGGCAACACTCCCCATCTCAAGCCCCGATACTTTGCCTGATTGTTTATGTTGGTTCAACCAGGCCATTTTCTGTACCATCTCCTGGGAAGGTTTTCTCCATTCATTTTTCCTGCTCCCCCCATCTGATTTAGGTAGCTTGTCCACAAAATTGTACAACCCTGTACAAGCCTAGAATACTTTTCACAAAGGATTTTGATCTGTTTATTGTCTTATATTTGCTCTACATTCTTCAGCATCTAGCAGAGTGTTTAGCAGTGACTTCCACCAGCTATAGAAAACAAAGAAGGGAGATTTGGGGGAAATTTATAAGTGCTCAGTAGTTACATAGAGGTGTCTGGCAATCAGAGAAGTATTTTAGGCTCATCATATACGTGGAGTCACTGAAATCTAGCTAGTAGTTTAATCAATAAGATTGTATAAAATGCCCATAAAGACGGGAAGGGCAATGTCTCTAGGTGGTGATTTCTTGACTTGCTCTTCAGTTCAGAGTTTAATATTAAAGGCTAAATTAAAAGATTCACATATACTGGTAACCCATGCTTTCTTCTATCCTTCTGTTACTGGTTTAGTCATGCTAATGAAATTTTTCATACTGTATTTTTCTTATACTATTTATTACAACTTCTTTAATGTTGAACTTGATTCCCCTAACATTTGTGCATTGCCAAATCACTTGCACAACTTTCTTTGCCACTCTACTCATTTTTTGCCAATGGAGTTTTAACTATTAATTGGTGACCTGTTGTTTTCCTGAGACACCACTGTTCAGTTTTTTTAATGAGTATTTATTGAAAATCTAAAGCTTCGAATAGACAAAAATAAGTTATGTGAAGGAGAATGGGACATTGCCTCCTCATTGCCTATTGAATAATCAAGAAGGGCTTTTCCCTACTAGTAGACATAAGTGGTTTTTTTTTTTTTTTCTTTTTTTTACTGGAAAGCTCAACAAAGTCTTTGCAAATGTAGATCCATGCATTTCCAACATTTTGCTTAAGGTGACATGCTCATATATGCTCTAAGGGTTTTCTGGGTGCTCTTCTTAGAACCTCAATTGACAGAATTGCCTGTGAAAAACTCGAATTTGATTACATAACTCCTCTAATCAAAAACTTTTAGTGCTTCTAACTATACTAAAAATCCAGAATTCTTCACGTGGGCAACAAAACCTCCAATGATTTTGTTTAATGTTACCTGCTGATCTTACTCTTGAGTCAGTCATTTTGTCCTTGCTCCCTTTGTTTTGGCTACACCAGTCTTCACTCTTCTCTGACTCTGTGTTTTCACACATGCTATTTAACCTTTGAGTGGTTCTCTAGAACTTTCATCTTTCCTCTCTCTCTCTGTGTGGTGCAATTCCAATTTTCAGCTTAACCTAAAATTTCATTTACTCAGCCACCCTTTATTCATGAATGTAAAGTGCATCCTCTAATGCTCTCCACTTACTATACAGCATAGTGGTTTAATATGTAACAAGATATTGATTTTGTGTAATTATTTGTGTAATGTTTGCCTACCCATTGTACTGTAAGCTATAACACAGGAAAACCCAATCTGCTGGATAATCATTCAATCCTTAGCTAATAAGATAATATCTGGCTCACAGGAGGTGTTTAGAGAACATTTGTGGTATCAACATGCTTCAAAATATTTTCTTTAGAAGGAAGTTAATCATAAATAATAATTTATGGACTTTCAACTAGTCTTAGCAAAAATATTACTGACACATGTAAAAATTTATTTTCATTCTTCCCCTACTGGAATTTAACTAGTTTTATTTTTTAAATATTTTATTTATTTATTTATGAGAGACACACAGAGAGAGAGAGGCAGAGACATAGGCAGAGGGAGAAGCAGGCTCCATGCTGGGAGCCCAATGTCAGACTCGATCCCGGTACTCCAGGATCCCAGAGCTGAAGGTAGATGCATTTAACCGCAGAGCCACTCAGGCATCCCTGGAATTAAACTAGTTTTAAAACTAAATTTTGTACATTTTCAAGCTACAAAGTAGATTAAATTTATTTCCAAAAGAAAGATTTGCGTATCACAAATAATGTGCACCTATCATATTATATAAAATACCCTACTGAGTCCTGGAAGACTTCAAAAAGAGATGTTAGATACATTTCTACCAGTGAGTTAGACCATGATAACTGAGCAGAAAATTCTGATTGAGATGAGGATGAGAACCTTTAAGGTATAGCAAATGCACAAAATGAGAAAATTCTTGGCAAAATTATTAATCAGTTATTTAGTATGTTTGAAATATAGAGTATACGTGTGCAATAATGAAAATGGGGCTAAAAAGACAGCTTGGAATCAGTTTGTGTAGAGTTCAAAATGTCTCTAATTGATATGTCAAAAAGTTATTATTTATTTTTACAGGTAACAGAAAAGAAACAAAAACTATTTTGCTCTTTGCTTGAACAAATGACTTATCATGTTCCATTTTGTAAATAACCATATTGGGAGTGTTGAAGAGTAGATTAAAAAGCAAACTATTGGAAACAAAAACTAGATAAAAAGTGCTCACATTGGTATAGAGAAAGATAATGAGAGTCTGACTCTGTATAGGTGTATAGGAAGAATCTAAAATACCTAAGGGTATGTACTCATTTGATTTGCACCTCCTACACAAAGTATATCCCTGAGACAGACTGTAGTTCATATGTATCTGTTTAACTTGGAGGTCTGCATTAGTCTTGGAAACATAGTTGGAGATAGAGATAAATGCTGAGGGGAGTGGATGTAGTGATTTCAGCAGTCTACCTTTGAAAAGAGGGACATGAAAACAAGTAATTCCAAATAGGTTGGGAACATTTAAAGTCAGGAAGAAACAAAGTCGCCTATTATATTCAACATTGCATTAGGAGTCATAGACAGCTCTAAAGACAAGAAGAAACTTAAAAACAAAAGACTAAAGGAGGAGATAAGACATTCATTATTTGCATATTATGTGACTGTTTACATAAAGAATCCAAAATAATCTAGAGACAAATGTGTAGAAATAAAAAAGAGATTTGGGCAAAGGGGCTGAATATATGATATCCTTATATATCTTCATATACAAGGAACAAACACTATAAAAACAGTATTTTAAAAAAGACACCATTTATAATAGTTACAAAAACTATAAATTACCTAGGAACAAATGAAACAAATATATGTGAGAACTATATGCAAAAAAAAAAAAAAAAAAGGCAAAGGACATTAAAGCAAGTTAGTGTTCATGAGTGAGAAGATAATATCAAATAAATACAAAAATTATTTTCAAAATACAAAGATTTGATTTCATTGTGATTAAAATTCCAACAGTTATTTTTAGGTGTGTGTTGTTTCACTTAAATGATTGATTATGAAATTTAGGTGATATAACAAGATAATTCCAAAGACAAAGAATAAGAAAAGATTAAATACAAAACCCAGAAACAGACCCGTGCATGTGTCAAATCCTGATAGGTTCCAGATGTAGCATAACAGATCACTGAGAAAAGGATATACCATTCAACAAATTAAGTGAGGGGACAAAATGTTTATACAGGTGGGGGAAAAGGGAATGTACACATTTAAATTGAACTAAAATTAGGAAGTAAAACTTTAAAAAATTTAGAAAAACATAGATGAATATCATTCTGTTATCAATAAAGGAAGGATTTCTTAAACAGAATATCAAAAGTGTAAAACAATAAAGTTATAGGATGATACATTTGGCGACATTAAAATTAGCAACCTATGTTTATCAAATAGACTTTTTAAAAAGTGAAAACACAGAGGTAACAGGAGAGGAAATATTTGCAGAAAATAAAACCAAATAACACGTTAGATAATATCAATACTATTTAGGGTCTTAGAAATCATTAAGAAAAAAAATTCAATAGAAAACTGGGTAAAAGTCCTGAGTAGACCCTTGAAAGAATATGAGACACATGTAGCTAATACACATGGGAGATGACCAATAACACTAGTCAACAGAAAAATGCAAACCAAGACCACATGGCATTTGACACATTTGATAAGCAATTTAAAAAAAAATATATCTGAGAAAGACCAAGAACAGAGGGGAAATATTCTCCTACATATTGATGATTTAGGTGCTGACTGGTAAAGGTTTGGCAGTGTTGTAGAGTAGAACATGGACATACCCCAAGGCTCAGAATATATATGTATATATGTATATATAATAAATATTTTCACACATGGATACCAGAAGACATATATAAAGATATGTACATACTAGCACAATATATAACTTAAAAATTTTCTGATAGACATTGACTAGAGGAAAATAAATAAGTAATGGTAGATTTAGTCAAATATTATACAGCAGTGCAAAATAGTGAATAAGAGCTATCAGGAAAAACATGACAAATCTTAATGACATAGTTTTATGCTAAAAGGAAGTTTCAGAAAACATAGAATATTATATACTTCTTCTCTCTCTCTCTCTATCCCTCTGTCTTTCTGGAAATTCTCATTTCCACCATCTATTGTCTGGAGGTAAGTAGAGGGACGGAGGGATTTAAGGAAACTACTGAAATTACTGAAAAGCTTGGGAAAGATGAGGATATAGGTGAAATGGGAGTAAAAGAAGTTTCCATGGAAACAAAATGGAAAAAAAAAAAGCTTTTGTTCAGAGACTGTAATTTCAGAGTTTGATATCTAGAAGTGAGAGTTTATTTCTAGTGTTGCTGAAGGCAAGGATGTGGGTTAGTAAGATTGCTTTAGAGCCAAGGGGCTCAGGATAGTTATTGGGTACTTATTGTGGATCAAGTTTATTCTTGTTGATGTCTTGTTGCTTTAAAAAAAAAGGAAGAGGATTATTTTCTATCAATCTTATATCATAGTCTGTTTAAGAGCTTGTCTGAGAACTCAAGAATATGCTATGGCTATGTCTACTTAGTCAATAGCCTAGAGTGGTTGCTACACCAGTCTTTTACCACAAGATGAACAGTCCAATGTTCTGTAGGGAACGGCCCAAAAAGGCCCAAAAAGTATCTGCACGCCTTTTATTCATATGCAATCTTGCATGCACAAGAGAAAATATTAAGCATTGGAGTGTCTATTCATCCCAAGCCCCTTCCTGCACACAGCCTTTCCAGTGGGGTCCTGCTCTTCCTTTCAATGTCTGATGGATCTCAACATAAATAAAGGATGGGCATGACATTCATGGATGCTCACAGGAAATGGTGCCACATATGGGCAAGACTTGCCATCAATTACATTAGACTCACTAAATGAGTTTCCTTATGTTACAGGATGGCAAGGTTCAAATAACACATGGACCTATGTTCCCCAGAGCAATGCTGGGAAGATTGAGATAAAAACCATCTCTGCTTGGATTTGGTTTAGTGATGGTTCCAGAAGTAAAGCACCCAATCAACTTCACTACCAAATACTGGCCAGAGTTCCAGGAATATAGAACACTGGAGTCAGTTTGACTTGCAATGTCAGTAAGAGCCCCAGCTACCAGCAGATGCATCTCCCAGGTACTCTTCAGATTTACAATGTATGTGCCCTTATGTTCTTCCAGTCATCAAAGCTGATATAAGCTAATCACATTTCTGCAGTAAAGAATTCGAGGAAATACTCTCATTTTCCATCTGTAGGACATTAAGTGCTGCAGTCATTAACCTAAGACAAGTTCTATAGACCCCTCCCTGGGTTTCATGGAAAGATTATGAAGTTGTGAAACATCATAATCTTACTCCTCTGGCAACACATTCACTATCTCCTTTATAAACCCACCTTCATCATCCAATAATTAAAGTTTAGAAATGGGTGAGGCTTTGTCCCAGACCCTCATCTCTTCCTACTCGTGCTCTTTACTGAGGTTTTTTTTTTGTTTACATTCACTATTTCAATTAATATCTCTTCGATGTTGGGATCTCTGGGTGGCTCAGCGGTTTAGTGCCTGCCTTCAGCCCATGGCTGATCCTGAAGACCCGGAATCAAGTCCCACAATCGGGCTCCCCGCGTGGAACCTGCTTCTCCCTCTGCCTATGTCTCTGCCTCTCTCTCTCTCTGTCTCTCTCTCTCTCTCTGTCTCTCATGAATAAATAAATAAAATCTTTAAAAAAAAATCTCTTCTGGGGATCCCTGGGTGGCTCAGCGGTTTAGCACCTGCCTTCTGTCCAGGGCATGATCCTGGAGTCCTGGGATCGAGTCCCACATCAGGCTCCCAGCATGGAGCCTGTTTCTCACTCTGCCTGTGTCTCTGCCCCCCCCCCCTCTGTGTGTCTCTCATGAATAAATAAATAAAATCTTTTAAAAAAATCTCTTCTAAAGTCAATTGATGTTGACTTTAATATTCACTCATTTACACCAGACTAACTCATAAATGTAAGTTACATACAAGAAATTTCCACTTGGATCTTTCAGAGATAATTCCACCTGTGTTGAAAACAACATGCATTCTCTTCCTCATAAATCTAGAAATTTCTTATGCATTTTTCCATTCCTATTTGGGTTTATAACAATTAGCTGGGAGAACCATAACTCTGATATAGATTCACATAACATAGTTGATATTACTAGTTCTCACAAAACCAGTTTTGCTCTCCTTCCAGACTGCAACCCCCTAGAGCACTTGTGAGCCCCTTAAAATAGTTCAGGGCCATATGAATAGATCCAATTAAAAGCCTTTGTGAAGATGTTGTAGGAGAAGGTTTATGGCTCTGGATTATGAATTACCACAGGGAAAGTAATAGCCATAGAGAGACATGCAAAAACAAAAACAAAAAACTCACAGCAGAGTTTTCATGAATGTAAAATAAACTTTCATTTTGATAAGCCATTGAGATGTCATTGTTGCTTGTTATGATGACCAAATATAGAGGCAAATAACACTGCAGTCATTTTGTCTGAGTTTGATAGCTATTAAGACTTTTAAATTTTAAGTTTTCCCATCAGTAGTTTCCTTGTCCATAAAATGTGATAGTATTAATCCTAACATCATAGGGTTGCCTAAAGTATTGGAGGAAGTAATTTATATAAAGCACTCATAAGTTATGAGACAACAATTATTAACAAACTTTATATTTATTGTTGACTTCACCAGAAAATTACGTGAATTTTTGCCTACTAAATATCTTTTGAGTCTGTCTCTTTCTATTCACTTTTATTGTTCCCAAGTTTAATAAAACTAACCAGATTACTAATTGATAAGACCTCTTCACTAATCTCCCCATATCCACTCTGGTACCTATTTTAACTGAGCTCCAAATTGCAGCCTGAATGGTTTTTACAAAATGAAGATCTTATCCAACAATCTTGTTTCTGCTTAAGAGATTTAAATAGTTTGCCATTGCTCTTTGGATAAAGATCAAATCATTAAGGTCACCTGTACCATCTTGTTAAGGTCTGGCTTCTAGCTATATTTTAAATGTATCCCAGTTAAGTATTCCCATGCCTTCTTTGGGCTCCATCAGCACTATCTGTTAGTATATGCCAAAAGTCTCCTGCCACATGACTTTTACATGTATTTTGTCACAGGCTTGTGAATTTTTTTCTTTGCTGAGTATCTACTCATCATCCTTCATTGTCGAAGTGCAAACATCACACTCAGAGAAGCTTACCCTGATCCTCTAGTCTAAAATAAGTTTCCTTTATTAAAATTCTCATAAAACACTGTATCCTTATTTCCATCACCTGTGTGGGAAAAACTCAAATGCATTTTGGTAAACTTTAGACAGGGGCTACATAATGGGGATTTGACTCTATTTCATTCTGTTTCAACAAGAACGTTGTCAGTATTATAAAGTCAAACGTTGGGTCACTGTTTACTTCTACCCTACAAAAAAATAAGACCTTTTTTAAAAAGAGAACAAAAGGAAAAAATCAACACAAATGGGAATAGCACAGGTCAAAAAAAATAGGCAAAGTTATGGTGTCATATTTTGCACATAATGGGAAATTACCACCATGAGTAATAGAATGGCAGTAATGTACTAATAGCATAGTTAACAGTTTATGTTCTCCACACCTGGAAGACTCCTGCCCTATGCCAAGGTTTGAAGTCAATAAAAGTTATATACTCCTAGGAAGAAAATATAAATCAGTAATGTGTCTCATTATACCAATACATGCTTCTCTGTGCATCTTTTAAAAACATAAACCAATTTTTCATATTTTTACTTCTTAAATTGTACTGCTTGATATCTAGTGAGGGAAGTCTCATCATTCACCAGAATCTAACAAAATCAAGCACTTCCTTGACAGCACTTTATAATTTGTATTTATGTATTTGGTACAATTGATTTAGATCAGCCTCCTCTTCTAGACTCTAAAGTATGACACCAAGCAACATGCCTCTTTTTTGATCAGCACTGCATACACAGTATCTAACACAAAACTTGGTTTGTAATGTGAATTCACTGATTTTTTTATATAAACAAATGGGCACACATTTAACTGATTAATGTTAGCAGGGCACAGAGGAACAGGCCAATTCTAACCAAGGTATACAAATTTTCAAAGAATGAGAAAGAATATCTTGGGAATCAAAGTAATAGCTAATATAAGTTAAAGGAATTCTGCAGAGCAAAGGAATTGTGAATTACTTCCTCTTTTGTTGAGTTTCAAACAAATAATATCATAAGGGAAAACACAGGTCTCCATTAGAGAGATTTAGGAACATAAAGGAAAACAGTAAGATATGAGAGTATCTGATGAAAGAGAGAGTGAAAGGTGGTGGTAGATGGTACATGAGTGGTAAATGAGCAAAATAGGGGATTCATAGAGTAAAGTCAGGTTTAGTGGGCTGAGTGAGAGACTTTAAAACACCAGGAATGGCAGAGATTGTGGTTTGTTTCCTTGTGCTTGTTTATATATTTTCCTCAGTTGTTGAACCCCTGACTGTTAGCTGGCACATGGCTCTCCGAATTCAAGTCTTCATTTCCTAACCTACCTTACAACGAAGTGTGGACATATAACTTAGTTGACCATGCAACTTGTGATATGTGACCTCACAAGAAAGGAACAAGACCTTCCTGGTTTCC
Source organism: Vulpes lagopus (assembly GCF_018345385.1). Classification (NCBI taxonomy): domain Eukaryota; kingdom Metazoa; phylum Chordata; class Mammalia; order Carnivora; family Canidae; genus Vulpes; species Vulpes lagopus. The sequence continues at coordinate 12,993,836 of NC_054824.1, forward strand.
TTTAGTTCCTCCTTCCTTGTAGAAATTTGGCTACAGTAGCTGGAGGTATAACAGCTATCCTAAACCATGTGAAGACCTTAGATTAGAAGCTGGGATGTAGACAAATGTTAAAAAAAATACTTTTAATCTATTATAGAAATATGTATGTGTGGTGTGTCTTTTATTTCCCCTTTTAACTTATGAATCTTGATCAAAATGAACGGAATATATGACTTATGACAGATTTTTTCAGTGTATTAATAATGTGGATTACATATTAAACTCTACTGATTGACTTTAAGGTAAACTATATTGATAATTTAGGGTATTATATTTTTGGAAGGATAATATAGAATTCTCCAGTTGAAATATAGGAAAACAGCAATTCTCCTTTGTAAAGAGGCAAAGATATATTTGGTTATAAATATCTTTTTAAGTTCCTCATAATAAATGTGAATGCAAGATACAGTGTAAGGCAGTATATTAAAGAGGAATTCTTAAAATCTTGCAGTTCAGCATGGTTCACTAACAAAGTGTTCCTTATCTACATTATAACACATGTTTCTTGAGCTTTATATAATAGAAATTGGAATGTTTTGAATTAGACCTAAGCCCTTAGGGTATAAATTACTCTGGCTTCCAAATTTAGCATTATTTGACAGATACTAAAATAGAAATATTCTCCATTTCAGAAATATTCTTGGACTCCATTTTGTGAAATTCATTTTTTTATGATGAAAGTATGCCCTTTACATACAGAATTAGAAAAATTATTTAGCAAGAAGAAAACATTAGCAATATTACGTTCCTTAAAACTAGAAAAGCAAGTTCTGCTCTGCTTCCACTCTATTTGAACCAGAGCAGTTCTAGTTTTTGTTTGCTTCCTATATTGTATTTCTGCATAATATTTTCTTTAACCGGAAGGGTTCTTATTTCAGGTAAGAGTGAAGGATTGAATGCATGCATCAAATTTTGCTTCTTACTCAACTATAAAAAATTACAGTAGACATAGTTTTGTTTTTTTTTTTTGAATGCATAAAACTCCAAGACTAAGGAGAACAGAGAGGTGAAAATTTCAACAAGATTTTGGAAGGATACAAGCATATGAGCAAATGGTAGTTAACCAAGCTGATTAAAAAAAGAAGAAGAAGAAGAATGCGAAGTGGGCAATGTGAGGCACTGTCACCCAATCAGACTGTATCTCAGAATTCTTAAAGGCACAGGAGCCAGCTGCACAAAGTACATTAATACCTATTAATAGATGAGGGGAATGCAATAAGGAGGACTTACTGTATATATTTTGAAACAGTGGATCCCTGTATTCCCCTCCCTCTTCTTCACTTCTGGAATCCCGTTCTCACCAATTCAGCAAAGTGATACTGTGTTAATCCCAAAAGAGAAAAAAAATGAAGTACTCCAGGCCAGAGGATGCCAATTCCAGCTCAAGCCCAATTATTAAATTTGAAACAGGCGGCTACGTGACCTTAGTCATTCTGAATTCAGAATGTAGAGATTTCCATATTAAGATCTCTTAAACCATGCTTACCAAAACAAAGGCAGTCAGGGCCTTCATCTCTAAGCAACAAATTAGAAGAAACTCTTCATGAGGATCTAACAGGATCAAGAGGAAAAGATCTGGGATCCCTGGGTGGCGCAGCGGTTTGGCGCCTGCCTTTAGCCCAGGGCGCGATCCTGGAGACCCGGGATGGAATCCCACATCGGGCTCCCAGTGCATGGAGCCTGCTTCTTCCTCCGCCTGTGTCTCTCTCTGTCTCTCTGTCTCTCTCTGCGACTATCATAAATAAATAAAAATTAAAAAAAAAAAGAGGAAAAGATCTGAAGATAGAGACATTTTGAAGGACTCATCAACAAATAGCCCTATTAATCTATGGCAAAGCTCATATTAGATAAGTATTCTCCCTCATGCCTCTGTGAATGTAAAACTTCCAATTCAGATTTTAGTCCCCTTTTCTTAATCATTAACAGGTTGCCAAGACTTAAAGACAAACATTTGAAGACAACCCCTAAAATAGAAGATGGAAATCCAAATGCAGAAACAATGCAACTGGGAGGAAATGGAGGGCTTTTCAGAAAAAAGGGAATACCATAGGATTGCTATGTTGCTATTGTTTTCAGAGATATAAGATATTGGAGTCATAAAATAAGAAGTTAAGAGAAGTTGTCAGAGTGAACACAGAAAGCAGAGAAGAGGAAATTCTCTAAGTAATGGTTCAGAAAGTTTTCCCCAAACTGAAGGACAATAGTGACTAAATTGACAAAATTAGCAAGAGCCCAGCACAATGATAACAGTAGATATGTGCCTGTCACTTGGATATTTCAGGATGCTGGGAATAAAGTGATCAAATAAATCTAAGAGACAGCCTAAAAAATCACAGAGCTTCAGGGATCTGAATGATTTTAGGTTTTTCCACGGTAGCCTAGAAGTAAGAAAGTAAATAAAGGATACCTTGAAATTTATCTAAGAAATTTATTTTCAACTTAGAACTCTATACCCAGCAAAACTAACAATTATCTATAAGACTAGAATAAAAGCATTCAGACATATACAGCCTTTTTCAGATATATCTCAAAAAAAAAAAAATGGGACCTGTCCTGGAATTCTCGAGAAGCCACCAAAATTAAAGATAAACCTAGAAAAGAGAGGACATATATTAGAGGCAACAGGAGATTCAATACAGTTGACACTAAGGGGATCCACAGAAGGCAAAAGAAGGGAGGAAACTCACAATAATAATTATGCTGCAGACACAGAGAGCCAAGCATCAGTCCACATTGGAACAGTCCACATTGGAACAGTGTGATTCAAATTATAGATACATTAAGGACTGTCATGACCAAAATCCTCACTGCTATTGTACCATCTTTTAAACCTGAAAAGATAATTCTCAGATGAGCTTAGTCCGTATTGTTATTCATACTTTACTTTCCTTGATCAGACACTGATGAAGTTCTTCTTGTACATTCTGTGCCCTGTTTCCTGAAACAACTGGGCACGCTCTCTTCTCCCTATGAAAGTACTCTGCTTACATTTGCATTTCAGAGCTGGAAGTAAGTGGCAATAAGCCTACTCACAGAATATATAGAACAGCTTATTATTCCCAGTGAACAACTTTTGGTGTATACAACAAACAGATGCCATGATTCTGTTGTACATGTGCATTGTATACAATTAGTTGTATGTATGTTTAATAATAAACAAATATTAAAAAGTATCAATGTGCTAAAATACTTTTAAATCATTAGTATTTAGTATATATAGTTATTCAATAATAACAAGAAACTTGTATTAAAAATGTAATTGAGTTGCAAAATATTAGAAACACTTTGATTAATAAAATAGCCTTATCCAAGTTACATATTTGTAAGATAAAATATATCCACTTGGTAGTCTCAGAGTGGTTACAGTTGTTCATCTGTAAATAAGTGAATATCTCCTTGTTATTTTTATAGTTGTTAGGGTTAGTTAGCTGATATATGTTATATATATGTGTGTGTGTGTATATATACACACACACACATATATATAACACACACATAATATATCAGTGTGTATATATATATGTATATATATATATACCAATGTGTGTATATATATGTGTGTATATATATATACACACAAACATATACACACAAATATAAATCATTGGTAGTTTTATCTGTTAGGGTTATTTAGTTATGGCATATGTGAGTATATCCACCTCGTGTTTCATAGTGGCTAGAGTTATTTGTGGTATATGTACCTCCATTGATTATCTGAGGTTGTCAGGTTATGCTGTTGATTGCAACAGGAGTTCTCTTCCATTCCTTCTTATAATTTAAGTATTTTGCTAGAGAATTTTGCTTACTCTATCCAATATACTACCTTCCTGCAGAGAGGACACAGTTTTTTCACTGTTTGAAATTATTTTGAAAGTAATAAAGATTTTATTAAGATTAAGAATAGTATCTCAAAAAAAAAAAAAGAATCGTATCTCATATATGCATAAGTACCTAATAAGTAGGAAAATATCTGTTTTGGCAATAATGTAGAAACTTTTAGGAAATGGATAAAAATTAAAAATTACACAGTGTTTATATATTCTAAATTACCATTAGAGTTAAAATACAGCAATGTTTTTACACTTTTCAAAATTGTTAAATTTAATACTTGAATAAAATGATTGCCACATTTTATCAAAATCCAAATAATTATTTCCTGACCACTTAAAAAAAGTTAAAGTTGTCATTTCTGGCCTATTATTAAGTTTAATATACTGGAGAATTGAAGTTAAAAAAAAAAAGTTCTTTAAAATGTGATTAGAACCTGACTGACAAGAAAACTTAGTATTATCCAAAACCTGAATATTTTTTATGAGATATGTTGAAGCTATTTACCACATAAAACAAAAAACAAAAAAAACAGTGCTGAGACTTTTAGTTGTGTTTTGTGTAACTCTCTACAATTACATATGAAAACAAAGTTATCATTGAAATATGAATTTTAATTTAAAATAACTGACACTAGAAATTTTGAAAATACTTGGGCATTTAATATTACATTTAATCAGATATTAGCAACTTGATTATGCAACTTCTATGAGTTTATAAAATACAGAGCTTTTTCCTCTTTATTTATTTATATTTTTTGGGGTCACCTGTCATTAAAATGGTTACCTTTTTTGCTTTAAAACAAATTCTTTTAGGATGTTAACATCTAAACCACATCATTTCTACTTGTCAGAATTGAGCCTATCTTCTTGTCTCCCTTTGGTGAATTACACTGAATTATCGATGCACAAAAGAATTCTTAAACTGGACACAAGCTGAACTTCAAATATCATATAAGTAAACACCATTCAGTCTTACACAACTCTATTAATATAGTCAATATCCACTCATAGCAGGGGTAAGACCATGACTGCTCATTCTAAAACGGTTATTTTTCTCATTAAACTGCCCTAAACAGAAAGGTTACGTTTTATCCCAGTCCAGCTTTTCCTACATCTGTGTAGTTCATCACTGAGCCTTTTTCTTCTTTTCTCCAGGCAGTTGTGAAGTGGCCATCACTGATGACCTAGAAGGATTCAGGAAGTGTACTTCCCTTAATGCAATGAACATATTGTGCATTCTTATACACATACAAGAGAAAAATGAAAGTCAAAGCTGAAAGTAAAATGGACATAATTTTAATGATTTTTTTTTAATTTTGTGCATTGGATTCAAACAGCAAACTGTGTGCACTCAACTGTTATCACAATGTTGTCAAGAGGTCTGTGTCTTTTACCATTTTACACACAATTGTTCATTACAGTATGTTATCAGCCTCGTGGAAACCAGGGGTGTGGCATGGTAAGCAGTGGTGGTAGTGCACCTAGCTTTTATATTATCTAACTTGAAAATATTTCTCTTCTATGATTCCTTTTTTTCTTGATAAAAATAGTTTTCACCAAACGTTGGTGGTGCACACGCACTACCATTCATGCTTGACATCACACCCCTGACAGGAACACATGTTCTTATTTTGTTGATAAAAAGTATTACAAAAATTTCCATACAAAAACTATTTTCATAGAAATCTTGCATTTCCACAAATAAACCTGAACATTTTTTTGAAAAAAACTGCTCAAGAATTTTGTTCATTTAACATTGTGACTGTATTGATAAACGCAGTCCACTTCAAAGTTCTCCACACATACTTTCCTATAGATGACCAGTCCCCTTTCTCCTCTCACCGGGATCTGCCCAGGCTCCATCAAGTTCATTTATAGCAGGAACGAGGGTTTAAGTTAACATCTCTGAATGTTAGAATGAAAGCTTCAGTCTTCCACATAACCATCAATACTCAGCCCTCTTTTTCAACTTAAAACAAAGATTGCAAAACATCATCCTTTTTAATTCAGAATCTCTGAACCAACTGTTGCTTTTTTATTATTATTATTATTCTTGGTACAGGGTTGGGGAAAAGGTGTAAGGGGATAGGTAGGGCTCTGGTAGAGTCATATGTTAAATCTCCTGCCTTAGTCAATTTAAGAAAAACATTATTGCCTTGGTAATTGACATTTCTATCTCAATCAGTGACACAGACTGTCAAAAGAAAGAAAGAAAGAAAAACACTGATGAATATCTGCTTTATATTCCACTTGCCATGATATTCAGATTTGTTTTGCATTACATTTTTTTCACATCCTAGAAACACATATCGTCTATTCAGATGATCATTATACTGAGTAGTTGGGGGCCAGTAACATCACCACCTCTATTATCTGGGTGTCAGAGGACTGTACTGTTTCACTACAGTTTTTGCTGATTCCAAGTATTCTTATTCTTAATGATTCTTTTTTTTTTTTTTTTTTTTACTGGTTACCCTTGGGGGCATCGATACTCCACCTCCTGGCAACAGTTGGACTTCAAAAGGAACCTGTAATTTCTTACTGGACTGCATTTGAAACCAGCCACAAAATGCGCATGTAACATTCACTCAAAAGAAGGGAGGAACCCATGATAAACAGTGTAACCCAGTGTAACTTGGTTGATCCATGATGCTTGTAAATCAAGTCTGATCATTGCAACTGCTTAGATCACAGAGTCTCTAGTTCATAGACACAGCGGCATGAGGTAACTCATTTTATTTTGCACAGGTTGCATATTTCCACAGGAAACATTCTCGCTAAATTGTTTGGAAAAAAGACGACAGTTTGTGCTTGGGTGTCTGGCCTCCCAGCTTTATGCCATGGTTTCTTTACCTGGCAACCTTCTGTCGTTAAATGTGTGCATGTTGATAACTTCTTCTGTTTTCACAATAACGGGGGCCTGTGGCTTGTGTTTTAACCGACGCTGGCACTTCAAGGACATCCTCAGCTCTTCTACCATGGCGCTACAGAAGGACCTCTAAGAATAACACAGAGAATGAAATATTACAAAACAGATAAACTGCAACTGCCCAGAAATAATATTAAAATCATTTTCAATAGACTTGTCAACATAGCCACCTTGAAGGTTTGAAAAATTTCATTACAAAGGTTATGACTTGATTGTTGTACTTTTAACACACAACTCACGATAAGTAAAATATTTTATCAAAGTGGGCTAGTTTAAAGAAAATCTCCACCTGATAGTGAAATAAACTGCAAACAAGGAATGCACGGATACATATATGTTGAATAAGATTTTCAGATGTAAAACTGATTCATGTCATAAAATATAAATCTCCCTTAAAATTTAAACACAAACACATCTACACCAATTAATAACCAGAAATCCATTCTTGATTTTTAAACAAATTAGAAATGTACTACTTTTTAGATCACAACATTGAATATGAAAATTTTCTTTAAACATGGATTCTTCACTGTGCAGCTCAACAGAACAAAAATAGTGCTCACACGTTTAGACATAAAAACATGGGAAATAATTTCTGGTATTCACTATACCTTTGCGTGATTATGCCTATAAAACTATTGATGATGATTACAAACAAATATGATTTAATCATGAAATGACAAACTAGCACGTTAAAAATACATGAACAAATATTAACTTTTTTTGGTCAACATCAGCTTGATAACTGAGAGCTGGCAAATAATTCATCCCATGAAGAATAAATGACCCTACAAATATTTTTTTTGAATTCCCATTTCATTGGCAATAGATTGCTAGAAATTCTGTATGTCTGGGGCTCATTATTACACACTCCTCACAATTCCCATTACAGAGTCATATATGTGAAATAAAATTTTATTAGGCTTCTTCCCCAGCTTAATTCAGTCCAAGTGTGTTAGTTACATATAGGTCAGATTCATGAACCAGTTTCACATTGCAGTTGGAATTCAGATGGGCCGAGGCTTAGGCTCTTTCTGTGCAAGAATTAAAAATGTGGACAACAACCAAAAATGGTGACAAATATGAAATATTTACACAATTCCAAATAGTGATATGAAAACAAAGTGAAAAAACCTAATCAAATTTGCATGTGAAGACTTATTTTTTGCTTTAGGTGTTGCTGCTTTCTTGTTTATCAGTTTAGGCTAATTTCAAAAGAATACAGGATAAAAATATTTAATACCATGTATGTGCCTTATATATTTTTAAAAAGTATTTTGCATGCATAAACTTTTGTGTCTAGTACTTTGAATTAAAGTAAGCATCTCTGTGACAGAAACTGATTCAGAGAAAAGAGAAGTCACTTTCTACCGCTCACATCTGAGACTCCAGCAAGATATCCTGATAACCCAATTTTGTGATTTCTGACCCCATCTTAGTATCTTTTTGTCCATTCCTGGCTATATGCTCATTGCTCTCATATGGGTTCCTGGACAGTTTCCTTAGTGGTCTTCCCAACTCTTTATCTAGGCTATTCCTTCCCCAAAGGCTCACAGATGCCAGAAAAAAATCTATTTTTAAACCAGTTATTAATAGCATTTCTTTGTCCAAGAAACAGGTAAAATCCAAATCTGTTTTTTCCTATCATGACTTCTCTGATTTAGCATTCCCCCTTCTCATTCACCCTTCCCATTTCATTTTTCTCTATACACACTGCTCTCTGCTTGGACCTCCAGTGTTTTTCTCCTCTGCTTCCCCTTGCTCTGGGACCCTGCAGAGTTCTTTCATCTTTCATATCAATCCAACTTTACCCCTTACCTCAGGACATAACTCACAATTTAACTTAATCAGAAATCACTTTCCAATTGACCAGGCTCATTATTTTCAGTCGCTTTGGTTTTGTCCTTTTAGTATTTTGCACTCATTATCATGTTTTTCTACATGGCCTCTGGGTCTTCCATGTATCCCTCTCACTAAATTGCAGAATAGAAATCAAGTTCTTATGGCACTGACTGAACACATATGTATTCTTTAAATGTTGACAAGATTTTAACAGTAACTACACATGATCCTAATATTTAAATTCCTACTTAACAATATGTTTAATTCAATTACTTAAAAAATGTTTTTTTTTCAGAAGCCTAGTAAATGCATGTATACAAGTTATCTGATTAATCAGGTAAAACTTTGGTATTTGTTTAATAACATAAAATTAGTAAAAATATTAATTTATTAGTACTTATAATGGGTGGTGATTAAATGCTACACATGAATTTCCCATTAACTACAGTTACTGCCATGCATTATTTATAATGTGTTAAATTATACAGTTCGGAAGTTCATGAATTATATTTCTATTAAAGGATTTATATGACACCTGACAGCCAGTATATGGACACAGTGTTTCTCATTGCTTAATACCTACTATTAGATGTACTTATTAAGAACATGATGATAATGATGATGAAGATGGTGATGATGACAACACTGTAGAAATGGAAAAATCTGACTCCAAAAGGGGGAAGAATACATAGTCTTGAGGTAACTTAGTCTTGGCTCTCTGTTGAAACATTTAACAGAAGAATTGATTAGATAATATAACAAGGTCAGAACTTGATGCCATTGACACTTTAAAATGTATGTGAATAACGTTGAATTGTTTGAAATGTCTTCACTTAAAATGAATAAATTTCCCATATGTTAAATTATTGATCAATTGATCATACCTTCTTCTTAGTAAACTCAATTTTTAGACATTTTGAATATATTAGTTTCCAAAAAAATGGAATATATATTATTTAATTTTTTGTTCATACTAAAAGATTAGCCTAAACAACTGATTTCCTTTGGGAAAAAAGTCTTATAAATATACATATCTATTCAAAGATAAAATGACTCAATTTTATTTCTAGTAAGTTAAAGAGTAAACTGCCCTTAGTACCCTACACTTAACTTCAAACTACAAATAAAGGCATATAAAACTCTTTTTAGTCAATTTTATAATATGTAACATTTATAATGCTGAGTAATATAAAATGTAGGTAAAAAACCTGCACCAATCAAAAACCACAATACTTTCATCTTTTATGAATTATACTATCTTAAAAGAATTATATTTATAGATTTGGAAACTCTGAATATTATAAACATGTAATCCCACCATTACCATTTTAGGCTTTATCTATTCTACAAAGCTATTAGAAAGTGAATATTCTAGTCAAGCAGCCTTTAATCAACTAACCAATAACTTTGATTATTTAATGTCAAATTACTAATTTTACTAATCTTTTTTTTTCCTCTGGATGAGCCGAATTTTACCAGTTCTCCTTTGATCTATCACTGTAAGTTTACCTAAAAAATAGTTTAAGTTACTAATAAAGTCACTGTGAGGCCATAGCTTCTCTTTTCACAAGTAGAATATCTCTTATCCTTCACAAAACTATGAAAACCTTTAGATCTGAGCAAGAGTTTAAAATCAACATGGGAAATTTAAAGAATTTAATGATATCATAAAGTACTGTTCACTTGTGGCACCAGGGTAAACACATGTTCTTTACTTTTTTTTTTTTTTTTGTAAAGCTTTAGAATGCAAATCCCATATTGTAATCTATAAGAATTTAAAGTTGAAACTATAAAAATGCTTGTGGGTTATAGTTAATTCTCTGTGCTGTATGTTGCCAAAAAATTACTAGGTCTAACTTTTAAATAAGGTTCTAATATTCATTCAAGAGACAATGTCTTTCTTACGTCATATAATATTTGGAATTTTGAAAAAATGTCTTTTTATTGAACTATGAAATAAGGCTTTGGAAAACCCAAGTGCAGTTAACAGGAGTTTCCTGGCTTATAATAAAGTAGAAGGAAAAGGAGGAGGAGAAGGAGGAGGACAGGAGAAAGGAGAGGCAGAAGAAAGACTAAGGAAAAAGAGAGAGCAATAGAGAGGGAAGGAAGGAAGGAAGGAAGGAAGGAAGGAAGGAAGGAAGGAAGGAAGGAAGGAAGGAAAAAAGGAAGGAAGGAAAAAAGGAAGGAAGGAAAAGAAGGAAGGAAGGAAAAGAAGGAAGGAAGGAAAAGAAGGAAGGAAGGAAAAGAAGGAAGGAAGGAAAAGAAGGAAGGAAGGAAGGAAGGAAGGAAGGAAGGAAGGAAGGAAGGAAGAAGGGAGCTTGGGAGGGAGCAGGGGGGAAGAAGAAAAAGGAAGCTATGTTGCTTTTTTTTCAAATCACTTCTCCTTAGGAAAGGAAAACCACAAATTATATAATTAAATAAAGTAAGTTTCTTAGGGTGAAAACAACAACAAAAATGTTTCTCCACATTAATATAACAGACTACAAAAAGAAAAAAGAAAGGCACAAGGATACTAACCATTATTAAAAACCTCTTTTAGTAAGTTTCAAAAGTTTACTAAACAGTGTCTGGATGGTAGGGTGGCACTAACCAAATAGAAGATTCCTGAAAATGAAAATTTAAATCTTTGAGCTGTTAGCATGTATAATTGCATTTAAATTAGTAAAACTCATAAAATTCACTATATTTCATGAGGCAACCTGCATTTACACATCTCTAATTCTAGAAATGATGAAGGCCTGGAAACCTTAAAAGTATAAATTTGGCTATTTTACATTGTTTTTCAATAAAGCTGTATTTTTATTTTGAGTACAATAAGACAACATAGTCCACAGAAAAATGTTCTCAAAAATATAATTATTGGTGTGTCGAATAATTTATTTTTAATAGCTTTAACTTTCTAATTTATTGATGTGTTTATATGACCGCATGATGTGACAGCACTTGGCAAAGCTCATGATTTTCTTTTTTTTTTTTTTTTTTCATGATTTTCTTTTTAAATTAAAAAGCTAATTGTAAATATGTTCCACATTGAATCCTGGCATAAACTACATTTTAGGTTAAGATCTTTATATTTAGCAATGTCTCTTTTAAAAACAGCAACTGATGAAAAATAACCAATTTGAATTGTTGAACTCTGAAGCTTGTCACTTTCATGTTGAATGTAGTCATTTACCACCCAGAGGCAAAATAGTCATAAAATATTATGCACAACTATCAAGTCTGTATTTAGTATGTATTTTTTAAGGAGGAAAATCTATTTTATGTGTATTGCTGTCCTATTCTTTGATAGTATAAAAACTAAATGACGCTCCAGTATTCATTCAGAATAATTTCAACCATTTTTACATATAGTTTCTATTTGAAATCCCACCAAAACATCTTCAAGGTACTTAAATCAGATTTGCAGCTCAATATTCTAATGCATACTAGCATATGCCAGCTAAACCATTTTGTTTTGTGCTTGTCCTTTAATTGTTTGTTAACTGATAATGGATAACCAGTCCATTCTCAGGCACTTTTCTAATTAATTTCTGATGCCATAGGCCATTTGGCCAAGAATTACAAGTTGTGTGTCATAAAGACAATTCCAAACAGTCACTGTGATCCTTGCATAAAATTATCCCACATTAGATAATAACTAAATCAAATAAATAAAACTAAAATGGAATAAAATTATATAGAACATAATATGTGATATTTTTTAATAAACACTTATTTAATATGACATATTCCTTTTGATTTATTCTCTTTGTAATTGACAGGATTTTTACAATATCAAAGAGGTAATGCTATGCATCAGAAGTATAAATTGACCTCAGGCTATATGAATGTAACAGTAAAGCAATGAGAGATGGAAAATGACTAGTTAAGGCACTTATGTCAAAAATGCATATAGCAACTTTGATCTTGATATTCAGTTCTAGAGATGCTCTCATTTTGAAAAAAAAAATGTCATTTAGCTACACAGCTATCAGACAGGACGTTTTAGATGCAGGTTCTGTAGTGATCTTATTGCTTCATCACTTTTATTTTACAGCTAGAGAAACTCAAACCCATGAAGTCATCTCTCCAAGGTTATGCATATAACCGGTATTAGAACTAAAAGAAGAGTGCTGTTCTCTTGATCATCATTCTATGAATGCTTTATTATATTAGCCTGCCTCCTGAACAAGGATTCGAATTTCAGTGGAGCCTTTTACCTGGACTTTGTTCTTAATAAATGTTAATCTTTGAATAGTAAGTAATAAATCAGACAAAAAATATGGGGCAAGAAGAAATACATTTTTTAATGAATAAAATGACAAAGCATTCTATGCTTTAGCCGGGGTTATTTTACAATGATAAACTTAACCAAAGATTAAAATATTCTCAGAAACCTTAACTCTTACAGAAACAGTTACTGAATATCTTTATATTGCATTTAGCAAATACAGTGAGACAGAGAAAAATGAAGCATCATTATACATTTTTACACTTCCCCTACTTAAGCTCGAAAAATCAATGAATAAGGTCTGACAAGCTTCAACACCACTTTAGTCAATACAGCTATGAAATGCATTTTAAGAAAAAGCAATGTTTATCATCACATTCTTGCTAGTAGTCATTATGATACAATTTTCAACAAAACATATAACATCCAAATATCTAATGTTGAATTCCAGAAAAGCTCTTTTTAAGATCCAGCAGTTAAAATGTATTAGCTTTATGAATAATAATAATATATTATAGCAATATCTGCTTATTTTATGCCAGACACATACAAAATACCAATGTATATTAACTATCTTAATTTTAAAAACATTTCATTTATGATGTATTCATAACCCATTTATTTGTTTAAGACATATATATAGAAAGATTAAGTAATTTTATCTAAAGTTGAACAAATTTGAGAAAAGATCCCAAACCTTTTTTTTTTTTTTTTTTTGACTCCAAAACTCATGCTTAATTGTCTAGGAAAGTGAAATAACTAGATAGTGCATAAGATCAAAGCCCACAATCTGTTTATCTAATTCAAACTCCTACTCCACATATTGTATCAATGCAATTTCAGGAAGAAGCTACCAGGAAAAATAGTTAAATATTTTACCTCGATTTTGTGCAATATGATATAGCTTAAATAGTGTACAGTAGGCATCTTTGACTTTGGGAAACACTTAACCATTAACCCTTGAGACACTTATCCTGATGCACAATATGGATAATGATATTTGCACTGTTCTCCGGGTAACTTTGTATTCAAATGAGATATTACTCTTTAAAAATTCTAAAGTCATTTATAAAAATGAGGTAGTATAATTATTATCTGTCCATTTGCAATCTTAATTTTAAAACATCATTTATGTGCATAAATAGAAGATGACTTATCATAAATGAATGTTTTAAAAAATCCTTTGGCTGATTTGGAACTAGATTAGAGAATAAAATAAAGATTGGCATCTCATTTTTAGTATGATTTTATATCTATATTTAAAAACATTTTAAAAAGCCATCTAGTTAATCCTTTTATGGGTCATTGATAGTAATTGAGAGATGTTCTGCTCTAAGAGAAAGCAGTAACATAAAAACAATACAAAATGGACTATGTTCAATGTTTGTTTGCAACTTTTAGCTTCTGAATAGCAACATGCTTTATGGCTAATTTTTATTTACTGAAAACATACTTAGAACTTTTAACTTCTAAAAAGTTAATTGTAGTTAAAATTCTAAAGCACAGCTGTTCTGTGCTTTGTTAATAGGCATTATTTGCAAAAGGTAAATATTGAAATAAAATCTTTACTGATGATTTATAAGTGTTTATATTCTTATGCCTTGTGGAATAAATAGCCTCTTTTAAAAAGCATTGCTTCTGATAGAACAAATTCTTCAGCATTCTGAAGGCGACAACCTATTTTCATTCTTCTGGTTCCATGAAATACAGAATCAGCCAGCTTTGAAAAGTGTTTTCCATGTAAATAATCTTTCACCCAGGATCCTTAATCTCTCAGGATTAAACTAAACCACTCTGATTTTCTCTTTGTCATTCCCCCAAATTGCACTGTTTCATTCACTTGTCCTTCTACCATGAGTTACAGCTTCCCGCTACATTTGTTATTCAACTATAGACTGAAGAGCATTCTATGTGCCCTTAAAATCTTTTTTTAACTTTCAATGTCGGAAAAAACATCATTATTTAGAGATTATCTAGAATATAATATACCAGTGTTCTATAATACAAATAACAACATTGACTGAAATGCACTATACCTGGAAAACAATACCAAGTAGTTCTTAAAACATACTTCAATCATACTAAAAGGTAGTTCAAATCAATACAAATTTAATATCTGAGCGATAATTCATCTTTTTTTTTTTTTTGCTTCTCAGACATTTTGATTAAATTACGTTAATAAGTAATAAGAAAGAATATTTTTGTTGCTAAGTCTTTTCATGTCAGGAAACTGAAAGATTCATGTTCAAACTGTTCAGTAAAAACAATTTTTACAGGCAAATCCATTTTCAATGGCATGGGAATGAAAATATTTCTGTATATAAATCAGACAGAAATTAAACTGTATAAGTTACATTACTATTCTTGCTGGAAATCAAATTATGTATATTTTTCAAAAGAAGACATACTAAAACATTTAAGAAATGAATGATTTTAAAAATGAATTGAACCATAATTATGTCATAAGATAGTTTAATTAAAATTATTACAATCACTTCTAAGTCATGCTTACAAAACTGATATATTATCATAAATATTGCCAGACAAAACAAAACTCTTAAGTAGCTTTTTTCAGTTATCAGTAAGACTTAGGAGGGGGAAACAGGACCTTTCAAGCACATCCATGTAACCTGAAATTTACTGATAATTGCCTCAGATATATAACAGTTTTTTTTTGGATTCTTGCTGGATGAAATTTAAGTACTTATATTTTTTAAATCAGGGAAAAGGTAAGGCAAGAAGAAAATGTACCTGTTGATTAATTACTTTTCAGATACATTCAGAAAGGAAAAACATTTTGAGGTCTTTCCAAATGGTCAAGTTACACTTTGGACAAACCAGAAAAATAAATATTTACTTTGAAATTTCAAATAAATGAAAAGCAATGTATCTTTGATGCATTAATATTTGCATCAAAATTAAAACCATGAAATATTATAAAAATTGCAATACACCATCTTGTGGTTATCTGGAAGGAATGCAATTATGGTTTTTGAAATTTTAAGGTCTATATATTTCAGCATTTTCTTCTATTTTCAGTTTTAACGTGCCTTCCTTTAAAAAAAAACGATACTTTCTTATAGTACTCCTAATTATTGAAAATATTAAAAAGTTATAGCCATCAAGGCCTATTTGTTCTACTAACATTTTACAAAATATATGCTTATAAGACATTTTATTTTCATCTTTAAATAGTAATAATAATACTTATTAACTTTATTAAGTTATTTGTTCAGTTCTCAGTAAATAATTATGGAGTAAATGAATCATTTCACAAGTATTTACCTTATTTTTAAAATTTAAGAAATGTAATTAAAGGCACAATTATGAATGCAAATAAACTGTGAATTTCTATATGTCTTCATGAGTATCTGTGATAAGAACTAAGAATATTTTATGGCTAATTTTAATAAATTAAGTAAGGTGTTAAACAAACTGTATAGCTCAACTAAATAAAATAATTTCCTCAGGAAAACTAAAAAATATTTGAGTCAAAGACCTAGTTTATTATAATAAATAAAATGGGTCATTTCTAATAAATCCATTAGTATTTACTTTATAAACACAGTTCTTTTGAACTATATAGAACTATAGTTCTTTTTTATTCCCTACAATATATTTTATGTTTTTCTAAATAGTTTCCTAGAATCAATTTCATCATTAATTTTAAAAGATAGAAAGACATAGATAAATAAATAGATGATAAATAGATCAATCTATTTTATGCCAACAGGCACTGTTTGAGACCTGGGAGATATAAACCAAAAACACTAGATCTTTGTCCAAAAGAACTGAGATTCTAGTAGGGAGAGAGGCAGCCACACAGAAACCAACAAATATGAATAAAATAGTGTGCTAAGGAAGAATAGTGATGTGCATAGGCTTCACAGAGAAAAGGTATCTAGACTTAATGATTGATGAGGTTTACAACGGGCAAAATACCTTCCCAAATTTCTCAAAGGGGTAGGAAATGTTTTTGGAAGGATGACAGTACCTGAAATCACCTAAGTAAAAAAGAAAAAAGAAAAAAGAAAGAAAGAAGGAAAGAAAGATAAAGTAAGATATATACGTCATATTTTTTTCCCACTGGAATAGGAAATGAAAACTGAACACCACCTTGTGGAAATAGCTGTGTCCTGTACCCACATTCATTATATCTGCTGATTAGGGAAAGCTTCTGAGGCAAGTAGATACTTACTCTTGAATGATACTAGTCTAAAATAACTAGTGGGAGTTTGCCAAGTAGAAGAATGGTTAAGATTTGCTCAAGTGGAAGAGGATTTAAAAAAGCTGAATGACCTTGGAAAATTGAAAGTAATTTAATCTGACTAGAGTAAAGGTACAAATTGGGGAGAAACAAAAAAATGAACATTAATGGTAGACAGGCACAGATCCTGAAGTGCCTCATCTGCTAAGCTAGGGAATTTGGATTTCATTATGGAAGCTATGTGGAGACAGGGTGTGAAAGCACTGGGGATTGTGACTAATAATGTTCGTGTAATATCAGCACAGTTTCTTTTGTTTCATCTGCTTCGGTCAAAAAAGGTACATTAATTTCCCTTTCCTCATTGTTTAGAAGGTCATACAGGTCCATAGAAATTCAAGAGAGCTGACTGATCCATGGAAAATTCAACCAAACTAGTTATAGTAAGTATGAAGAAGATTCTTTTACAGAATTAAATCCCTACATTCTTTGTTTGGGGGTTTCATTGTTTTGTTTTTCAACAGACTGCTTATAGACTAATTGTGCATAAAGACATGGCCTGGGCAAATCATTTGATTAGAACACAAAGAGACAAGGGCATAGAATACCACATATGTCAAGAGATTAATTCATTGGTTTTATTTTAATACTAAGCTATAAATGAAAGAAAACCATTACAAATGGAATACTTGAGGTTCCAAATAGAAAACCTGAATTCCTCCTGTAATTTTTGGGCTCATTTTAAGCATTAACTAACTAAATGACACTTTTATTGCCAAATTATAGTAAAAAATCGAAATTGACGAGTTAATGTTTTTTGTCTTTGATTAGTCCTTTGGATTTGATTTCAAAACTTATTTTGACACTACAGAAAGGATCATAACATAAAAGGCATATTTAGATGTATTCATCAGTCACACCAGTGCGACAAATATTTGATTTAGCCAAGTCAGCAGATATAGTCATCCTAAATGTTGTGGGGAAATAAATCATATGATTTTCTGAATTTTTCAAACTTTTTAATTGGTTCTTTTACTCAAGGGCAAAAGGAGGCTATGAAAATACTCATTTATAAAAACATTATTTCTAAGTGTTAAATATTGTAGTCAAGTAAAAATCAAGTAAAAATCTAGAAATGCCGTATGTAAAATTTTGATTTCAGAGAGGATAATAATTGCAACATAAATTACCAAAGACAGAGAAAAATGTTTTTGTTTTTCAAAAAATAGTTTTAAAGGTGTCGACGTTCAAAGAATATTAGAAAATATATTTACCCATTAATGTATGATATTATTTTAATTTCATATTTTTGCTCTTCATATTTACCAATAAAAGTTTATAAATCTTTTAAATATGAAGGAGAATATAATCCCACTATAACACAGGGTCTAAAGATTAAGCCCTCAAAAACTAATTTTTTAATTAAAAACAAAAGAGATGTTTATCTACAAAAAGTAAATGAGGTGCTTAAAAATGGTAAAGCAATATTTCATGTTCAGAGCTATAAATTTACATACAAAAAGTGTCATGTATCATCTGAAAGAGAGATTTTTCTATAAATATTCTTCATATTTATAGAACTGAGGATATTATAGCACTAGAAATATATAATTTGAATGAGATTCACAAATTTTTCAGGAATGGAACAGAAAGACATTCGTACAAAAGACTAAATGTATTAAAATCCTAAGAAAAAATGCCATAGTCTCAATATTTTTGAAGGTTATATATATTCTTGTAAGACTCTGGTGCAAAGGAATAAAGGACTTATTAAGAAAAACAGTAAATGGCAAGAAAGAAACCACAATATTTTCACACATTCACTAATTTAGAAAATAAACTGTAATTTTCACAATGCAATTTAAGGTTTATTTTAATTAGAAATTTATTGGGCTAAAAGTCTTCAAATAAAAATTTCATTTACCCTCTAACTTGAAACTGTTCTTCAGGATTACATTTTAAAACGCTTTTTATCTATAAGTATTTTTTTCCTTCATATTACAATTTCCAATTTTGCTTCCATCATTAATTGTATTTCTCCATCAAACTAATTGCAATGAACTTCAAGCAGCAAGAGTTTCTTTTTCCAGGCTTCAATAAATGGAGAAATAGTCACTTGTTCTGAAGCTGGCTTTAATTTAAACATATTATTTTAAATTAAAAATCACAAAGGTGATCATGATTCTTTCTGTGAACCTTTGTTAGATAATGAATGGCAGAAGACAATTAGCGGTCACCGTTGTAAGCATTACCCTTGGTTGGAAAGAT
Source organism: Vulpes lagopus (assembly GCF_018345385.1). Taxonomy (NCBI): domain Eukaryota; kingdom Metazoa; phylum Chordata; class Mammalia; order Carnivora; family Canidae; genus Vulpes; species Vulpes lagopus. The sequence goes on from NC_054824.1 coordinate 13,013,161, forward strand.
CAAAAATAGTTTGTTTTATTATAACAACAATTGATTTAAATTGTAAAAAAGTGACATTTACCTTTTCCAATTGAGCGTTTTTTTTGGATTTGTATAAAAACTCTCCCACTGCCACAAAAACTGAGAGCACCAAGCCGGCTGCCAGAACAATGAAGATGCCACCAATATTTTGAACCCCCAGGGCACTGGCCTCTTTGCTCTCCTCCTCTGGACAACCATTGCCCCTCCACCACTTCTCCTTCATCATGTGCAGCTTGCCTTCCTCTTGCAGCTGAAGAATTGCTATGGTGATTTTGTCTCTATATGGAGAACCTAAGAAAAGAGAGGGTAAGTTAACTATTTCAAGGAAATCAGAGTTTTCTAATTAAAGGTTAACACGAAGAGAGGAGGGCAGAGCTTTTTCCAGATGCACCAGGGTATGCCAATATTTATTTTCAGGAGAGAAAAACAACTGGACAAATGACAAAGAATAGAAATATAATGGGATAAGTAAGTAACGACATAAAGTAATGCCTTTCTGAAGTTGAAGGGTAAAATAAAATATGTTTTTAAATCAGAAAATGTCTGCTTTGAAAAGGCAGGCAACTCAGAGCATTGGAAAATAAGTAAAACAGAAATAGAAACCTAAAAAAGATATTGATAGAGTGCAAGGATATTTAGCTAGTGTATAGGAATCATTCCACACTGAAACAGAGCATTGATAAACTAGTAATCTCTATTTTTAGGAAAGTTGTGGGGAAAATTGTGTTATCCAGGATTATGTGCAATAATTTAAGGCAATCATGAGAAACAAGCTGTATTCAAGGGTAGCTAATGCTTTGAGAATAATAAGTAATCACTTCTATTTTTTATTTAACCCGAATAACAGAAATAACAGGCTTGTACAGACTTCGATCCTTCAAAAACCCTCATGGTAATATGTTGTAAGGATTTTTGGTAGTTTATTTATTATTTTATGCTTTGGGGCAAAATGTTCTCTCCAGTGGAAGCAACAATACAAATGAAATTTAGTATTTAGGCTGACAGGGGTAGATATTCATCTGTTTTAGCTATTATATGATAAGTAATAACTTCTAATTGGTTTCCCAAAAGCATAGAATATTACTGAACTACGTGCATCTTTCAACACCTATCCTAAGGGATTGGTGTCATCTCTTTTTCCCACCCAGATAGCCTATATCTAAAGCTTCATCTTCTCCCCTAAAACACTATACTGCACATTCCATTTTTCTGCATCTGCTCATTCATAAGTTGTTCTGCTTACCAAAAAATACTAATTTTAGACTTTAAGTTTGTATTCAATATTGCCTCTATTTTTTTTTTTTTACTTAAATACTCTTACAGGGGCCTATACTAAAACTTTATTTTTGCTAAGAATTTTTAATCAAAAACTCATCAAGAATTTTGCCTCATAAGGGACACCACTATATATTTTGTCTTGTTTAATATAACAACCTAACAGCATCATTCTCTTAGCAAGAATAGTCAAGCTAAAAGCAGAAAGAGAAGGGGAATCATAGGAAGTAAGTAACCTGTTGAAAAAGTTGGAGGGGTGGCCTACCAAATCCAGCTGGAGAGCTGTTTCTTTAACATAATCTTTAATTATGCTAGAAGAAATGTGTAAGTATATTGCTTCTCTACAACATTTTCCCAGTGTTCCTTAAAAGGAGCATCTCCATTCCTATATTTAGAACTCATATTTTATTTTCATTGTACAATTACTTCCTTATGGTAATAGAAGAATTTTTGTTTCTTGGCTTCTTTGCTGTGCTCTCGTCCAAATGCTACTCTGATGAAATATTCACTTTAAAATCTGCCCCTCAAGCCACTTCAGGTCTCAATGGATAAACCTCGCCCATATTACCTTCTACCTTGATCGCTAACTGGACACTCAGCGTAGGTCACCTAGTATTAGCATTATTATCAATTACCTTTCAGGATGTGACTTATTTTCCTATATATATTATAAAATCTCTAGTATACATGATATATATCTATCTATGTATATCTATCTATCATCTATGTCCTATCATCTATCATCTCAATATTTTCTCACATAATTCTCTTTTCTCAATATTCTCTCGCATAGTAGGTTCTCAACAAATGTTTTATATTATGAGGAGAATAACGTCTGACTGAGGTATTCCTAACATAATGCAAGAGTAAAAACCTTCAGTCTCTCTGACATGTATTTAAAAACCATAAATTGGACAGCCCGGGTGGCTCAGCGGTTTAGTGCTGCCTTCAGCCCAAGCCCTGATCTTGGAGACTCAAGATCGAGTCCCACATCAGGCTCCCTGCATGGAGCCTGCTTCTCCCTCTGCTGTGTCTCTGCTTCTCTCTCCCTGTGTCTCTCATGAATAAATAAATAAAATCTTTAAAAAAATAAAAAATAAAATAAAAACCATAAATTAAAGGCCATGTGCTTGGCTATCCAGTTTTCATTAATTCACTGCATCTAACCTACCACCAGCTTCAAGGTCATCTTGACTTTGAATTAGCATTCTGGTTAACCATATATATTCTCTGCAAAATAAATATTTGATTGAGGAAAAAATCTTTAAGCAGATTTCTTAAAAGTTCTTCAAATTAATTAAAATATATAGCATCTGAAGCAGATTTTGTGCTGACAGCACTTGTGAAAATGGCCACATGTGACCAATATAAAATGTGGCTTCTCTTTTGGAAATACAACTGTAAGCAAAATTTGGAATGATAGTGACTTGAAAAGTAGACTTTCAAATATGGAAAATTCTTGATCCAGCTAAGAAATATTTTGAGTCAGTTTATTTATGGTCTTGAACAATACTCAAAGACTATTATTTTATTGCTGACTCGCCATACCCATTAAACTGCACTGGGGTGTTTATTCTAGTATCTTCAAATGCAATATTCTCCTCTACATTCTCAAAATAAAGCACAAACAAAAGCAACTCACTTTTTAACAAATGATAGATACACCTTGATTTCTTGCTTGGCTGAGCTTCCTATTTCCAGCACTTAGAGTAAACACAAAAATTTCCCATTGCTAGTAAACAAACATCCCCAAACATGTTTTCCAAAATAAATATAGTAATGTGTAAACGGAATTTGGTTTAAATCAAAGCTACAAAGTTAATGTACCTCATTTTGATGTTTTTAACAAGATAAAATATAGGGACCATAATTGATGACAGTAAATCCTTGCCATGTTTTTTATCTGTCATCCTGCCATCAATTTAGTTCAAGGAATTATGTTTTAAAGAAACAATAATTCAACAACAAATCATTACTTCTTTGGTACATCATTTGATGCTCCTGGGAAAGCATTTCTATACAGATACAAGTTGAAGTCAAAGATGGGCTGAAATTTCATCTAGTTGAAAAATCTCAAGGACACATTGAAATCAAAGAACAAAAGTATATTTCATTCTCCTTGTGACATGAACAGCCATGCGCTTAGCTCTAATGAAGTGAACAGCCATTGGTTAGATAGATAGAGCTTACGTTTTGCCCAAACACCAACCCAGCTTCAATCTATAAGCTGGCAAGCAAGGAACTCTGGGAGCATTGAGTGGCAAACAGAGAAGCTACCTCCGAGGAAGGTGCGTATTTTCACAAGAGGACTCTAAGATCTATTAGAGAACTACTGAAGAAATGATAAATTTGTCTATTATAACACATACTATTGTACCTAAAAGTCAATCCTCAAATGCTAAAAGGACAGACAGCCATAAATGAATGAAGAAGTAGTTTAGACAAAAATATCTGAAAAATTGCAACATCCACAGTAGATAACTTTCACTCCACTTTTATTAAAACTCTGAGAGTTTCAACACAAAGTTACCAGATATTTTTTTTTTTTTTTTGTGGTAACACATGAACCATTCTAAAACTCTCTACATTAAACTATTGGCAAATAAATCATTTTTTGAAAAAAAAAAAACAGGCAGGATATGCCAATAACCTCTTAGAGCTGAATTTAGCCTTTCAGTTTTCACTAGGAAATCTCTGATTATTGGTTCTTTTATTTTCCTGCTCACAATGAGATTTTCTTTGGTTTTTTAAACATATAATCCATACTGACAGAAAGGGACTTTTTTGTTTAAAAAATGTATTTTTTACGTTTCCAAAAGACCCCATTTATCAGATAGAAAATGTTGCAGCTTACAAAAGGAAGGAAGGAAGGAAGGAAGGAAGGAAGGAAGGAAGGAAGGAAGGAAGGAAGGAAAAAAGAAGCAAATGAAACAATTTTCATAACATTGTAACTTCATTAACATCCCTCCCAACAGTTAAAAGCTCCTTAGGAAAATAAACCGTGATTATTATAAACAATTAATACAAATCTCACCGAGTATTTCAGTGCTAACTTGCTGGGTTTAGTAAATTGAATGGATTCCCCCTTCCTTCCTTCCTTCCTTCCTTCCTTCCTTCCTTCCTTCCTTCCTTCCTTCCTTTCCTTCTCTCCTCTTTCTTCCTTTATAGCTCTTCTATTCCTTTGCCTTTCCTCCGCTCTCATATTTTCCTCTTTTTGTTCTTCTTGCCCTCTCAGTCCTTTCATTCTTTTCCTTCCTTTCTCTTCCCTGCAACCCTTCTTTTCTTTTCTTACCCTCCTCTCTTCCCTACCCTTCCTCCTTGCCTTCCTTCCTACCATTTTAAATTTCTTACTTGTAATAGGAAAGCCACATGTTATTATATATACTTGATTCTAAGTCGATACACAATTTATTGATTTGCACATTTGATTGTCCTTTTCTTCACAAACTTGCAATTTTAAGTGTGTACCAACATTTCCTTCTATTTTGGAACTTCCAGATAGTACATAAATGATAAAAACAAATGAAGTCAGCATTATGTTTAATTCCTGGGGAGGCAAACTGATTGACAGTTTTTCTCTAAAGGTTGCACAGCAAGTTATCTAATATTTGACATGCTTTAGTGAAATATGCTAAAATCACATTATCCATATACTGGCAATCTCCTATCCATCCGGCCAAAAGTTTCTCTACTTTCAAATCAGGCTTCTCTGTATGCTTTAATCAATTACAAAGGTCAGTAACAAGATTACCTTTGCTTTCTAAAGCTCATTACACCAATATTTCCCAAACTAGATTTTCCCCACAGATTTCTTTTTTTGGTAAATGTACATCTATGTTTCATTTTTAAAGGACTGCTCGGTCAGATGAGCTTGAAGAATACGCCATAACAAATACATCTCTTATAAATTTACATTATATAGAAGGAAACACAGGCTTCTATCTACTCATTAAAAAAAGGGAAAAAAAGTTTTTAAAAAGCTTGCTTAAATTGATTAAATTATCTTTAAGGAATTGTTTTCCTGCACATCTGTTAATGTCCACTTCAATTATTTTATTTTAACTTCAACTTGAAAAGTACTGTCTTAGATAACAATAATTACTTCTCTTTTTTATTAGATTTTATGTATTCATTTGAGAGAGAAAGGGAGCAGGGGCTGGGGGCGGTGGGGATGGTCAGGCGGACGAGGTAGAAGCAGCCGCCCCACTGAGCAGGGAGCCCAAGGATTATGGGCTTAATCCCAGCACCTGAAGATCACGAGCCAAAGTTAGACACTTAACCATCTGAGCCATTTGAGCCATCAGGTGCCCCAATAATTACTACTCTGATTACATCAGTACTCTGTCAAGAATATGTTGTTCCTTGTTAGATCTTCCTGTTTGTCCCTGCTTAGAAATCGTCCTCTCTATCTTTGAATTTACACATCATTACACCACAGGTCATTAAGTTACATCTTTTTTCTTTTGTATGCTCTTTTTCAATTATTGCTCTATATGCTTCATGAAGCATCAGCTCATAAAAATTCACATCACACTGCTTGTCTTAAAACATGTCTCCACACCTGGCTTTCAAGTTCCTTTTAGAAGATACTTTTGGGGATCGAGAGTTGTAAGAATTACTTAAATATATTTGTATATCAAGTTGATTAAAAAAAAAAAAACAATTTGGGAGGGAAAAGTACACAGCCTTCATTCTTCGTAACTGTACTCAAATCTTTCAAACATTTTATTAAATGTTCTGAGGGGCTAAGTATTGCTCTTTTTTTTAATGACTAACCCTTTCTGTCCACTTCCTAGAGACTTCAGTTTCTTTTCTTTTATATTTTGTAGTTATCCAGGTCATCATGATAATATTATGTGCTGTAAATGACTTAGAATTAGGTAACATCGTGGTAGCTGCTCTGAGTCTGGGAAGCTATTTCTATGAAGTACATTACTCATAATTTTAGATTTCTTCTAGCTGGTCATTACTTCAAGATATTGTGAACTTTCTGAAATATAGTTGTGTACATGTCTTGTGGGTATGAGGCTATACCATAATCACTAAGCATATTTACTCCAAGGAGTTGACTCAAAGAACTTTAATAATTCCTGAGTTATTCCTCTTCTTTAAGAGTTTCACCTGATAAATGTTTCTTAAGACACATACCCAGAAACTTGAAGTCCTTTAAGTGGTAGCTTAAGACCAGGCCCCTCGTCACTTATTGATAATCAACTATACCTTATTGATCTCATTTCATCCACCATCTAGTACAGTGCCTGTCATACAGTAAACATTCAACAAATGCTTTTTGAGTGAAATATTGAATCAGTTATAATATGTCAATTACGCTATAGCCAAAATAAGGGTAAAACTTCTGATATTGGATATCTTCTCGGGCTCTTGTTAAATTCAGTAGAATAAGTAGAGTACAGAAACAGACTTACTTCACACTTCTAGTATTGACCATCTGGAATAAATAAGGCCAAGTAAGTTTAAAAATTCTTATGCAGTCCTTGTATTTAATCAACAGCCAACAGTTTCCCTCGGTCAGTGCCTTAATAAGTAAAAGACTGGTTAGCCCAAAAGATCTGAGGGTGTCTGCTGGAAGCCTCAACTTTCATTCTCAAATTATAGTGCTGCTGGCAATGTTAAATTTTATGAAATGGCTCCCTGCTTCCTATGCTGAGATGAGTGCAAGGTGCCATAAATGCCCAATAAATTTCAGGAGCTTTTAGAGCTGTATCTCTCCTTACCATTCTTTACATGATAAAATCTTCCAATAAAGATAGAACCAGATCACATTCTCTCAGAGTTTTTGCCTTGGCAGAAGATGGGTTTTATTATCTTACAGGACACATTCCTTCCCCCCATTTGTTTTGAAAAAGTGCTATGACAAATTTTACATTTATATTTCAGATTCAATTTTATATTGCTGTTTTTCCAGTTTTATATTTAATTGAGTCAGTAACGTTGTTATACAGTACCATAGTATCATTGTTCATTTTCTCTTAGAATTTGTCTCAGTTTGTAACAAAAAAATAACTTCTGTGATTGTTTAATGCTCATTTACCCTAACAAGCTATAAATCCCATAAGGACAGGGGTTTTATCTGCTTTGTTGGTATAATACCTGGGACACAGTAAAGACACCATATTTGTTGGAATAACACATGCATAAATAAAAGAATGCATTAATTACTAAATAATTGCTCATTCATGTTTGCAATGTTATCTAATCATTTCTTATGAGTCCAAACTATATCTAGATCTTTAATCTATGTCTGATAATTATAATACATAATTTTAAATGAAGCATTTAATTTATGTAGCAGCTAAAGATCTTTATGGAGCCCATTCCACACTTCCTGTTAGATAACAGCTAAATTGGTGTGGAGTTACTGTCTTCCTCTTTGCATTTTCTTTTGAGGGATCCCATCAAAAGCCTTCAATTTGATAGGAGTCTAAGGAATTCACTAATAAGAATCATAGAAATAGAAGAAGAGTAATCTTATCTTGAAATCAAACTATCAACATTTTAATCACAGAATAGCAAATGACAGAAAAAAGTGATCCATTTTCCATGATACCTTGTAATCTTTCCACATCGGAAATTTAGGAACATCATTTTCTTGTTTAAAATTTTTCAGTGGTGCTCTAGAGCTATAGAATAAAATCTCCATTCCTAAATGTGTCATACAATCATTTTCTTCAATCTATCACAGGTTTCTCTGATTTTATGCTCTTTTCCTTACACCTAACCAGCTACCAATACACACTAGTTGTACATCTCATTGCCTAGAAAGCCCCATTTTCACACTTCTTCCAATGTTCTGTTTGAATTTCTTCTCATTCAGATAAACTTCTGTTCATTCTTCCCTATATTTGCACATTTTTTCTTGACTATACACACACACACACACACACACACACACACACACACACACAGGATCCCTTTTCTTTGGTGCCATAGCACTTTGTAGATACTCCAAAACAGCATTTGGTGCATCATATTCTAAAGTTTTTCCATATCTCTTTTCCCCTGGATGATGATATGAATGCTCTGGGGGCAAGGACCATGTATAAATCATGTGTTGTTGTTGTTGTTGTTGTTGTTGTTGTTCTTGCTGCTTGTTTTTTCTTTACTAAATGACATGCACAAATATTGCTTAGCACAGGTACTAGATTCTAGGAATATAGTGATGAACAATGTCACATGAGACCTACCCTTCTAGAGATTTCACTGAAACAAAAAAACCAGAAACATTGTATAAATTTTTACAAATATGAGGATCATTATAATAAAGAACAAAATATTATAGAATCCTGTAACAGATAGAACTATTTTAGACTGCTGAGTAAGTACAAAAAAAGGGTTGCATTACTTTGAAAATAAGGGTTCAGAAAATAACTCTTTGGCTGCTTATTGACTACTTTTCTTATATTTTCTTTCTAACATATTCCTTTTAGGAAGGCATATGTGGGAAAGAAAAATGACAGTAAAAGCATCCCAAACCTACTTAGTTCATTTCTTCTAGATATAGAAGATGGAACTAGGTACAAGATATCAGAGTCATGATGGAATGGAGCCAAAGATAAATGCATTGTTAATGTAAAAATGAGAAAGGAAAAGTAAAAAAAAAAAAAACATAAGGCAGAGACTATATGGATTCAGGGAGTAAATACATGTATAGATATCAAGTGGATGTACCACCAAGGGCGTAGACACAGTAAATTTTAAAGTTAAATATGTAGATTCAAAATCAATAACTGGCTAACCGGTTAGAGGTTGTGTATTTTTCCTCTGTTGTAGACCTTAAAAAGCAATGTCTTTATGACCTCCATAGAAAAGCAATGTAAATGTATTCTACTTGAAGGAATATTTGAAGAATCCTCTGAAGAATATTCAAGTATCTAAGATCACAAAAGGAGATGCTTATACGAGGCACACAAACTGTATCAATAAAAAATTCAAATTATAGAGTATGAGTTTTATCCAGTTGTCTTTTATTCATATTTTCCCTAGCCTATGTGGAAAGAATAAGAAGGGCAAATATTATCAGCATATAATGAAAAAGTAAACTATCTTCACTGGTTCTGACGTCTTTCATATATATTATTTAAAAGTAGCTGGTGAAGTAGATTTGTAGTCACATTTCTTCTCTGGGTATTAAATCACAAAATTCTGAAACTAAATATGAAAATAGAAATACTTTTATCCCAGAAACCCTGTCTTCCTTACAATTTTGCATCTGCATGGTAATCACTTGAATAGTAGTAATGGAAATGCCAGGAATACTTTCCTAACTTTGCCATTTTCATTCTAAATCTAATATCAAACTCTAATGAACAAACTACAAAAGTCAGACCATTTTAAATAAATTTACCATTGTAGTTAATCACCAAGAACCCCAAAACTGGGGAGGCCTGGGTGGCTCAGTGAGTTAAGTGACAGACTTCAGCTCAGGTCATGATCCCAGGGTCCTGGGGTTGAGCTGCATGTTGGGCTCCCTGCTCAGTGGGGAGTCTGCTTCTCCCCCTCCCTCTTCCTCTCCCTGTGCTGTTCCCCTGCTCTTGCTCACTTCTCTCCCTCAAATAAATAAATAAAATATGTCTTTAAAAAAAGAACCCCCAGGGATCCCTGGGTGGCGCAGCGGTTTGGTGCCTGCCTTTGGCCCAGGGCGTGATCCTGGAGACCCAGGATGGAATCCCATCGGGCTCCCGGTGCATGGAGCCTGCTTCTCCCTCTGCCTGTGTCTCTCTCTCTCGCTCTCTGTGTGACTATCATAAATAAATAAAAATTTTAAAAAAAGAACCCCCAAATTAGGAGAGAGGATAACTTTCTGAAGAGAATAAGTACCTATCCTTTAAGGTGGAGCTCAAGTTTGGCCTGACTCCTTTCCCCTCACTGAAATTTACCCACCGAGTCTCTGCATTTCATAGCAACCACTTGTCCATGTTGCATTTTCACCATTTGGTGTTAAATTTGTTTTTCACATGTATCTTCTTAAGAAAGGGGATGATGCATATCTATATTTTGTGTTCATTATTTTACAGAGCCAAACAGATTAAAGCATAATAAAATTTCTAATAGATTAACCAAATACCAAGGAAGAATACATATATTTAGAGATAATCTTCTTTGAATACATCTGGGAATTCAGTTCACTGAAGATTCAGGAAATGTTTAGAGAAGGAAAAACTTCATTTTACTTATTTACATAATGCTCTACAATTGAAATTGCCTCATCTTTATCAATCACCTTCTTCCCCCAAAACTATGGTTAGCTAACTATAGTAAATGGATTAAGTGATGGTAAAACCTAATCAAATTCCATAGAAAATCATTTCCTTTTTTTTTAAAAAAAAAGATGTGTTTATTTTTATTTTTATTTTTATTTTTATTTTTATTTTATTTTATATTTTATTTTATTTTATTTTTACTACAGAGAGAGAGAGAGAGAGAGAGAGAGAGAGAGAAAACACAGGCAGGAGTGGGAGAAAAGACAGAGGGAGAGAATCTTCAAGCAAACTCCCTGGTGAGCATGGAGCCTGACCCAGGGCTCCATCCCAGGACCCATAAGATCATGACCTGATATGAAACAGAGTCAGAAGCTTAACCAATTGAGCCACCCAGGCACCCCGAGAAACACTTCTAATTGGTTAGGAATGGGTCATATAAACAATCTGTCTTATCTATGATAAATTTAATATGTCTGAATGTATAAAGAATAGAAAGCAAAAATATAAGATACAAATAACTTTAAAACCACAGATATGTCCTTTCCATAACTCAAGACAGTCCTTTGTGGACTGTCTTGTGTACCACAATTCTTTGTGGTACATATGTTCTGATGCCAATGCTATAAATATAATATGTTTAATCCTTATTACAACCCAATTATGTAGACATGATTCCTCCCCATTTACAGATAAGGACACTGAGTCTCAGAGAGGCTCAGTAACTTCAATTAAGACACCTGGAACACTCAGGTGGAACTAGGATTTGTACATAAGTCATCTGACTTCAAAGGCCACATATTCTATCCAGTGTGTTAGGAAATGCCTTTCATATAAGGGCCAGCAAATGCAAGCTATTCATCTTTGGAATTTAGAATTTACACATTTTACCTCAGTGCTTTGATTTTTTTCTTTTTTCGAATAAGAATGATTCATTGATCTTACTTAGCCGTACTAACCAAAGGATAACAATGTGGCATAGTCAATCTGGCTAGCTAATCTATACTAGAGTTTGAACCCATGGCTTTGGGCTAATCAGCACAGACACTAGCTAAATAAATGGAATAATCTAAGGTTTGCACATAAAATCTATCAGAAGTAACTCTGTTTTTGTGAGAATTAGCCATTTATGTAATGTTCGGGCACCATTTGGTCAGCATGTACAATATTAATGAAGACTGCTCACACCAGTGCTTATAAATCATCAAATTCCCTCTGGAAACTTCCTAGATTCTAGCATGCATAGTCTGTTGACGATGTCTGTGGAGCAGGCATAGCTTACTGAGACTCTCATCTGTTTTCAGTGACATGAAATCTAGACTTTAACAATATGCCAGGAATATACAACTTCTACAAGTGTAATTTGACTTTTTTTGTTTAATTCAGGATCTGAAAATTATTAGATCTTGATTTAGCCTTGCAAAATCACTTCACCAACATTAAAATTATACTGCTTATGCAATGAAAAAATAGAATGCATTTTAATGGAAGGTTTGACCTGCAGAAAGATGAATAATTTGCATCAATTTTTGTGCATTATGTTCAACTAATGAAGACAAATGTATTCATTCATTTCAGTAAAGCTGAAGAACTGAAGGCCGGCAATTTTATGCATCTATAATGATGAATATTACAGTACTTATTATATGATGAATTGGGAATTCTAGAAATGGATGGTGAGCAAAACAGGGAAAAAACATGCTTCTCATACTGATTTCTATTTTTATAAACACTGGCATCTGCCTTAAATAAACAACATGCCTCCCCTAGTACCAATTCTATATCTCTCGCTTCATCAAAGAACAAGAAATAAAGCAGAAGTGAGATTTCATGCATTTAGAAATAGAATTAGAATATAGAATTGAATAAAGGAATTTCATATTGTTCATGTGTCATAGTGGACTACTTCTACCATAAAGAGTTAATGATACAACCTAGTGCAACATTTTTTTTTTTACTTTAGGCTAATTATGCATGATTATTATAACAAGATAAAAATTGCTTGAGAGTCATTAATAGGACTACTGCTATTTCGTAATCATTAATAAAAAAATATATTATAAAACAGTTTATAAATGTAACATTAAAAACCTATTAAATTAAAATGAAATTCTATTATGAAATAAGAATATATCCTAACATTTATAATTAAACAAGTAAATATGACAGAAATAAAATGCATATAGCATTTTTGTGTGTGATAAAATTATCTTTAGGGGTGCCTGGGTGGCTCAACAGGTTAAGCGTCTGGCTCTAGGTCTCGGCTTAGGTCTCTATCTCATGGGTCTTGTGCCCTGGTCCTGCATTGGGCTCCGCACTCATCAGGGAATTAGCTTAAAGATTCTCTCCCTCTGCCCCTTCCTCTCTCTCTCTCTCTCTCTCTCTCTCTCAAAAATAAATAAATAAATCTTGTAAAAAATTATCTTAAATCTAATCTTATTATTAAAAACCACTGTAAACACATCCACTTTATATTAATCTCTACTTCATTTTTATATTTCTGCCTTGTAGACTTCATGTATTATATATATATACATATATATGTCAGTAGTTGTATGATTATGATATACCTAAGTTAATTTGCATTTTGTTTCCAGAAATCATTATTCACTGACTACATGAAACTATTAATTTACCTCAACAAGGAAAATGGGAACAAATGATATTATAGAAAAATTTAGCATCAACAATATGCACAGGTATGAACACAATCCCTCCATGCCCTTCTCAGTTGACACTTCATATATGCTACTAAATTCATGAGGAACTAATTAATGAAGCATGCCACTAGCTCGTTAAAAACAGAAATAATGGTTGCCTGGGTGGCTCAGTCAGTTAAATATCTGCCTTCGGCTTTAGCTCAGGTCATGATCCCAGGGTCCTGGGATCAAGTCCTGTGTTGGGCTCACTGTTCTGAGGGGAGCCTGCTTTTCTCTCTCTCTCTCTCTCTCTCTCTCTCTCTCTGCCTGCCACTCCCCCTGCTTGTGCTCCCTCTCTCTCTTAAATAAATAAGTATAATCTTAAAAAAAATATTAGTTTTAATGAGACCCTTCAGTCACTCTACAATATTTCTACCAAATTAAACACAGCAAAGCAAAATAACCCCAACTAGCCATAATGGATTTTTTTCTAGACTGCTGCTTTCGTCCCAGCTCATGGACTGCTGAGTGGGCCTGGTCCTCAAAGTGCAATGTGCACTCCACATTTGAAAGGGAGAAGCCAAGAAGGCTTTTAGTCTGGGCAGTGAGAAGGAAGGTAATGCAGCATAAAATGCCATTAAGGGGAAATGCTCCCTGTTCAGATAAATAGATGATCACCTATGGTGAATTAAAAGGCAAGAGACTGCAACTGCTCACACATTTTAAATATTCCTTAATGAAAACTGCAGTGATTGCCTTTTTTTTTTTTTTTTTTTTTTTGCTCTACCCCATCTAGAGCTGTTTTGGTTTTGTTTTTTCCTTAAATTCTTCTGAATGAAATAGGAAGTTCAGTTAACTTAAGAGTAAGAACACTTACAACTTCAAAAATCTACATATAGTAAATGTTACGTAGAAATAACATTGCTACAGTCAGGAAAACTGAAAAGGATATAATGTCACCCCAAGCTTAATTAAACCAGCTTATGCTTATTTAGCATTTACCTTCACATCATTGTTGATTGCTCCACTGAAGTACTTTTGTGTAAACAGAGCTTCCCTAATTAAATAGCTTATATTGGAGTCATTCAGCGATCTCACACACTTTGGGCAGTTCTCATCATACTCAGAATGATGAATGGTGATGGCAGGCCCCTGGATGAGTAACACTGGAGGAGGTCTGGCAGGCTAACAAGAGACTGCATGGACTTTTGAGGGATAAAGGAAAATGCATATAATTTTAAAAAATATTTCTGATTTCTTACTCCAGAAAAGACAAAGTATTTTCCATTTTAACCTCCTGCACTTACCCACATGTGCCCCAATGACAACATCTGACAATCTGAACAACAATGGAAGCAAAGGGAATTCCGCTCTTTAATCACATTTACAGTATTAGTAAAGATGAAATTTTCACTATAGATATGGCTCCTGCAGAATATAAACTCAAAATCTTGGGGAATTTCTGGTACTGACCTAAATTTCCAGAACTTGAGCCCACATTGCTCTGCTTTGAATATATTTATCTCATTAACTCTTGCTGTGAAAAGAACAAGAGCCTCAAATAACATTTTTTCATAGCTGAGTGGTTTTTTTTTTTTTTTTGGTTTGTGATTAAACAATCTGTTGAAACTAAGGAAATGTGATGTATTACAAATAATCTTCAATATGCTTGAACAACGATGATATAAAAGGCAAATGCTAATTAACTAGTTGAAAAATGCAGATTATGATATTGGTTGAAAGTTTATGGGAAATCAGAATCTCATTCAAGTACTAGGGTTACATGTCCTTGTGCTTATTAATGACTAAATAAGTATAAATAATTCATGAAGCCATACTTCTAGTAGAGGTATGACTGAGCGAATCATAAATTACCACCTGGAATGTTTTTCTCAGAAGTAAAGTATTTAAGGGAGTGAAGTATGAGAGCCTCTTTCTAGATTACACTTCTCTATGATGTTTCATATGAGAGTTAAGACTTACTCATAATGTACTGGGTCTCAAAAATATTTTAATTTTATGCTATCTTATGAATGAATAAAATACAATTCACTGAAGAACTTCACATTATCATGTCAAAGAGAAGAAAACAAGTTATCTGAATAAGAGAAACTATATATATATATATATATATATATATATATATATATATATTGCAGGCAGGTGATTTGAATATTATTCCTTTACATTACTGTTTTCAAATTTATCTCATTCAGAATTAGGCTCAGAATAAAACATATGCTATATGAATTAATTAACTTTTAGTGATAATGAGAGTTTAATAATTTTAAATTAGTATTTTTTGAAAAAAAATAAAAATTAGTATTGTTTGGCATGAAAATGAAGAATATGCTAAAACTAGTCTTCTTGGTCTATCATTTTGCTATATCATGGTATTTTTCAGATATTTTGAATTTTTGTTCCTATGTACTGATAATTTTACATTAAAATTCCAAGAATGGGGGCACCTGAGTGGCTCAGTCAGTAAAGTTCCTGCCTTAGGCTCAGGTCAAGACCCCAGGGTCCTGGGATCAAGTCCCACACCAGGATCTCTGCTCAGCAGGGAGACTGCTTCTCTTTCTCTCTCCCTCAACCTGCTCCTTCCACTACTTGTTCTTCCTCTCTCTCTTTCTCTCTCTGTCAAATAAATAAATTAAATCTTTAAAAAATAAAATACCAAGAATGCCTTTATAAAAGTTAGACATTTATCATGTGCCATTGCCTCATTTAAAACAATTACTTTAATAAAAACATTAATATATATTATACCCCACCAATCTACACACTAAAAAAAAAGGATCCCACTTAGAAATATAATACAACATAAAATCTCATGCATTGTCCTTGCCAATACCAATGAATATTTTCCACAAAAACTCAGCTTTCTTCAGGACAAGAGTTAATCTGATCAGCTAAATTGAATAGATTAAAAAAAAAAAAAAGATTTACATCCTAAGGCCTATAGTTTAATTTGTTTTGTTCTTTCATCTTATCTATAAGATAAGCATAAAGTGAGAGAAAATAGAATTTCTAAGTGCTATGCCTGGTATTTCCCTCAAAGTTACATTAAAATATAGCTTATATATCAGTATTTTGAATTGTTTTATATTTTCTTAATAAGTCTCTACCTTTTAGTAAAGAGTGTCAGGGGTAAGAAGGTATTGGAAATTTCTTTTTGTATGCTTCAATAAACTGTAACAGAGAGTTCCTTAGAACTGATTCAACTATTATCTTTCTTTTAAAAATAGTCTTCAAACCTGAGGTAACCAAGTGGGTTTTGGGATTTGTATAATACACTATTTTGATTTCTTTTTAGTGAGCATTTCCTCAAAGTGAGAGTATGATAGAGATATTCCCAGTACACTGGTACACTGGTACACTGTATTTATGAAACAAGCGAACAAATAAAAAAACCTTATGTTTAAGGTATTACAGTAAATAGAAAACAAAATTATTTTATAAATTTTGAAATTATGAGTACTATTATGTGACTATCATTAAAATACCAGTGCTAAAACTTCTGCACAGTGAAGGAAATATTCAACAAAACTAAAAGGCAACCTATGGAATGGGAGAAGATCTTTACAAATGACGTATCTGATAAAGGGTTAGTATCCAAAATTATAAATAATTTTTTGAACTCAACACCCAAAAAACAAATAATCCCATTAAGAAATGGGCAGAAGACATGCATAGACATTTTTCCAAAGAAGATATACAAACGGCCCACAGACAGATGAAAAGATGTTCAACATGACTTATCATCAGGGAAACACAAATCAAAACTGCAATGAGATATCACCTCACAGTTGTCAGAATGGCTACAATTAACGACATAGAAAAACAACAAATATTGGAGAAGATGCAAAGAAAGGGTTGGCGGGAATGCAAACTGGCGCAGCCACCCTGGGAAACAACATGAAGTTTCCTCAGAAAGTTAAAAATAGAACTACCACATGATCCATCAATGGCATTACTAGGATACAATGCCATTACTCAAAGGATATAAAAATACTGATTCAAAGGGACTCTTTCACTCTGATGTTTTTAGCAGCATTATCAACAATAGGCAAATTATGGAAAGAGCCCAAACATGATTGATTGATGAATGGATAAAGAGGAAGGGATGTGTGCGTGCGTGTGTGTGTGTGTGTATGTGTGTGTGTATGAAAACTTCTCAGACATCAAAAAGAATGAAATCTTGTCATTTGCAATGACATAGATGGAGCTAGAGTATAATATGCTAAGCAAAACAAGTCAGTCAGAAAAAGACAAATACCATATGACTTCACTCATATGTGGAATTTAAGAAACAAAACAGATGAACATAGGGATAGGGGAGAAAAAGGAGAGGGAGGAAAACCATAAGAGACTTTTAGCTACAGAAAACAAACTGAGGGTTGATGGAGAGGAGGTGGGTAGAGGATGGGCTAGATGGATGATGGCATTAAGGAGGACACTTGTGATGAGCACTGGGTGTTATATGTAAGTGATCAATCACTAAATTCGATTTCTGAAACCAATAGTACATTCTATGTTAACTAGAATTTAAATAAAAATTTGAAACAAAAAAATAATAATAAAATAAAATACCTGTGCTACATTGCAAAGTTCTCACACATTCTTTTCAAATCTTACTTCCCATTATCGTGGATTACTCACGTTTGTTTAATGAGGTCATCACATTTGATAATGTAAAATGTCATATTCATTATTAGCTCTAAAATTTATGTGTTTTCTTTATAAATCTTGCTGCACCATCACATTTTCAGATGTAGAATTCATGTGTTCAACAAATATTAGAGGGCACATAGAATGCAGGTACTGTTTTATAGGCTTACACAACAAAGAAACAGAGATCTATGCCCTCATCCAGATAATGTAAACCAGCAAAAGATGGTAAAGACATTTGAGAATCTTACCCTTTTCAGAGACAACACTGAAAAATGCATTTATTTGTTCCAGCTCTTTCCAGATGAAACTATAAGACAATGGGAACCTATCAAGTCACTGTTCCCATCCCCTCATAAGTGCAGTTTGCTCGATTTTTTTTTCTAAGACATCAGCTAACCATGTTCCTCCATGTAGTTCCTACCCCAGTTTAGAACAAACTCTCAGAATTTGTCAAGCACATTATCAGAAGAAATGTTATAAGTTTAAATTAAATAACCTTAGATCTTCCAATAACCCTCTAATTTTACTAATTATAATTATTATAATTTTAAAATATTTTATTTATTTATTCATGAGAGACACAGAGAGAGGCAGAGACATGGACAGAGGGAGAAACCGGCTCCTCACAGGGAGCCCATTGCAGGACTGGATCCTGGACCCTGGGATCACGCCCTGAGCCAAAGACAGATGATCAACCGCTGAGCCACCCAGCTGTCCCTTATTTCACTATGAAAAAGAAATGAACTCCAGGAGTCATAACTTTCATATGACTTGTCCAAGATTACAATAAACAGCAAGGCTGAATCTAGAATATCATTGTGCATAATACTGCATGATGATAGTTTGTTTTTTAATTGAAGTATAATTGACATACAATATCCTATTAGCCATAGATGTACATCATAGTGACTCAATATTTTTATACGTTATAAAATGACCTCAATGTTAAGTCTAGTTATCATCTGTCACCATACAAAGCTATCACAATGATTGACTAGACTCCTTAAGCTGTATATTACATCTTCATGACATTTATTTTATTACTGGAAGTTAGTATTTCTTAATTCCCTTCACCTAGTCCATCTGCCCTTCTACCTCTCTCATGTCTGCTAAGCAAAGTTTGTTTCCTGTATCTATTGGTCTATTCCTGTTTTGTTTTCCTTGTTCATTTGGTTTTCAGATTCCACATATAAGTGAAATCATACTGTATTCGCCTTTCTCAGTCTGACTTACTTCACTTAGTAATACGCTTCAGGGAATTGCAAGGTTGTTGCAAATGTTGATACTAATAGCACCTTATCAGTCTATTGCCTAAAATATAAATTTGCTTATACTCCATTTCATAAATTAGTAAAGTATACTTGAAAAATTGGCAAAGAAGTCACTCATTACAAATTCCAAATAAATGGTACATGAACTCACGGAGTTTCTGAGTTGATTATGTAATTTTCACTGAGGGGAAAGAATCACACCAGATCTAACTCTGGTGAATACCATAGTTTGAGCACTCCATCAGCAAAGTTTTGCTCCTCAAGTAGTAATTATGAAAACTCAATCATTAATAAACATTTATCATATATTAACATTCATTATAAAACTTCTGAATTACTACATACATTGGCGTAACGACAGCAAGGCTTTGGGAGTTTTTTCCTTGGTTCAGGCAGTAAAGATGTTTTGCGTACAGAATTTAAAAACAACAAGAATATCAACTATCACCACACACTAACAAGTCAAACATGTCATAAAATATTCCATTTCAAAAATATCTTCTGTGCACCTAAGTTCTAAATTATTACTGTTGAGTTTAATAACCTGACTTCTATTAAGCTTTGAATTGACATATATTTAATTTCTTATTCTTTAATAAATATTGTATTCTCTTTGGAGAATTTCCATTATATAGTTTACTCCCCATACATGTGATCTCAGTTACACTTGCATAAATGGGGAGTATGAATCCAAGGTTTTGTGGGTTTTTTGTTTGCTTGTTTTCACTTCTACAGTGACTATGGAATCATTATTTGGTTCTACTACATAAATATGTAGTGTTATAGGAGCTAGTGTCTCAAAATTCTCTCAAAGACAGTCCTATCTTTTTTGGACTATGAATAAATTTAAGAAAACTTTACCAAATATGATAGAATTTAGTGTAGACATTTTTTGGTGAAGTCTTTATGGTGGAAAAGTTTTGGACTTCCCAGACATTTGAAAGCTGCTAGAAACGATCTCAAAGAAACAAAGACATTTATAGTCTCATAATTTCTGGAATTTTTTATGAAATTGGATTTTCATAAATCTATACCCAACTTTCTAACTACTGTATATACATTTATTTGAAAGAAATTGTTCAATTATTCAAAATTAAAGTTAAATTTATGAGTAAAGATAAATTGACAAAAATGGTTATGCTATTTATTAAATGTAAACAAGTGAAGATCAGTTTTGACCCATTCATGAACAAATTTGCAGAAGTTAAGGCTCAGAAAAATTATAATATTATTATCTATTACTGTGATGGGCCAATGAATAGCTGTTTTCCCCTTTATTTCAAAAAATACATTGTACTATATAGTATTAGTTTCCTGTTTCTGCTATAGCAAATTTAGTGGCTTCAAACAACACAAATATATTTTGTAATAGTTCTGAATGTCAGAAGTCTTAAAAGTGATAGTCTGCAGGGCTTCATTCCTTCTTCAACCTCTAGGAAAGAATGTTTCCTTGCATTCTAGACTAACTCTTAAAGGTCATCTCTGTTCCTTGGCTTGTGACCCTTTCATCCATGTTCAGTTCAGCAGGTAGCATTTTCAAATCACTCTCAGTCTCTTTTTCCTATCTACTATCTGACACCATGGTCTGAATGTTTGTGGCCACCCAACTTCCTATATTGAAACTGAATCTTCAATATGATAGTATTTAGAGGTGGGGCCCTTGGGAGGTGACTAGTCATTAGATAGTGCTCTCATGGATGAGATTAGTGCTTTTATAAAAGGGACTCCAGAGAGATCCCTGACTATTCTGTCACGTAAGGACACAGTGAGAAGGCAGCTATCAAACAGGAAGCAGGTCTCACCAGACAAGGAGTCGGCTGGTACTTAGATCTTGGACTTCCAGTTTACAGAACTGTGAAAAATAAATTTCAGCTGTTTAGGCGCCACCCAATCTCTGGTATTATTTTACAGGCTTCCAAATGGTTAAAACATTCTTCCTTTCATTTTTCCCATTATCCTGTCCCCTCAACTGTGACTCCAAACCTTGTTCCTCCTTATAAGGACCCACCTAGTTAATCCAGGGTAATCTCCCCATCTCAAAATCCTTAACTCAACCACACTTGCAAAGTCCCTTTTCTCAGATAACATATTCACATATTTTGGGGATTAGGGCATGGACATTTTGGGGGAACAATTATTATGCCCACCATATGTACATGGTACTATAATATTGTGTATGAATGCACTTATTATACAGATATATATACATATTCATATATATTATACACATATATGAAGATCAATAATTCAAAATTTTCATTGTCTTTTCTGGCAACTGTTATCTTTTTTCTTTTCACTTCTTTTTTTAATCCTTCATTTCATGATTATTATTGAAAATAATTTTGTCATATGAAAGGAAAAGGATGTTAAAAATAATTGATCCTGGTGTCAAATATTCTAGATATGTTACTGGTAAACATTCTGCTATTTTTCTTAAATAAAGCAATTATCTTCCCTAAAATAAAACAATAAAACATGTATCCACAGAAACCAATGAACCATTTTGTGGCTTATTCTTTTAATTAACTTCCTAAGTCAAACACTATACTCATAAAACACAAATCTGAAAAAATAAAATGCCAAAACTTTTATTCACAAGATTTTTTTAAAATGTAGAATTGAGAAGGTCTTTTATATTGATGTTGGTTTTTTCAACACTGATACAGCAAAAAAATGTCTACTGGACATTTTGGTAGAAATCAATTTTTCTTTCATTACTCACCTATTTAGAAGCAGATGTCCCAATTGCTTCCTGATTTCATATAGTGACAGAACAAAACAAGGTAGATTTGTTATAAGCAAAATTCCTAATGGCATATGGAGGAGGCACTGTTTTTCCTCCTCCTCACCACAACTGAGATGAATGAGCAAAGAACAAGTGACTGACATAAAACCTACCCATGGGGGTGCCAACGCCATAACCTTTGGAGTCTATAAGGCCGCCAATCTGTGTCAGGTTACAGTTCCGCTGGGTAACAAACTCAATTGTTGTTGACTCCATTAGGAAAGCATAATCAGAGGTGAGGACTCTCTGGATTCCTTCTTCATTACTTTTGACGAGTACTGATTGCCTCCTGCTACTCATGAAGGCCCACATTTTGTCATACGTAGATATTTTTGATTTCTAGGGAAAAATAAAATACGTAAGAAAGATATTCCTCGGTTTCCATGTGATCCTACAATATTTAGATGGAGCAGACTATATTTCATTTACTCATAATACCTTATAATAGTCTTACTAATAATAGTAATATTTAAACGAAGAAATCAAAATCTGTATAAAAAGTTCCTCACTGGGGCACCTGGGTGGCTTAGTGGTTGAGTCTTTACCTTTGGCTCAGTTGTGATCCTGGGATCCTGTATCAGGCTCCCCGTGGGGAAGCTTGCTCCTCCCTCTGCCTATGTCTCTGCCCTTCTCTTTGTGTTTCTCTCTTTAAGATAAAATCTTTTTTTTTTTTTTTTTTTTTTAGCAAAAGAGTTCCTTGTAGCAGTTCCTCTTCTCATATTTCCGGTATAACACTGATTTCTTTAACAAACATATCGAAAATAATTTAATGCTCAAAAATGCATTGCTAATAAATAATAGAAAGCCATTAAGAAAAAGAGAAAACAAGATTGATAGAAGGAACTTTTGTGCTTGTATCTCACATGAGTATTTCCTGTGTCTAATTTTATCTTTCAACATTGTATAACATCAAATTTGGAAGACACAGACACTGGACACCAACTGACACTAAAAAAACTTGAGTTTTTGTTTGTTTGTTTTTGTTTTTCCCAGTGTGGTTGACTATAAGACAGATGTCACATTATCCTCCAAGTACACAAAGATATGGGCTGAACAAATAAAAATAATTTGTTACAAATAAAAATTTCTACTAGGAGACAATCTGGATACCACAGAACTTCTTTTAGCCTGCCACAGGACAACAGGAAATCTATCATTCAGACCTACTAACTAAAGAATTCTGGACCAATAAAATTGAAGTTTTTATATCCAACTGAAAATTCTCAATAAGGCTTCACTAGGATTTTACTAGTAAAGGAAAGAAATAGGTTTCATTCAGAAGGTATAGGTAAAAACAACCATGAGAAAGGTTAGCATCTGCTAATGAAAAGTGCACCCTTATCCTACTTAATTCTTATACAAATACAAAAAAAAAAAAAAATACTGAAGCTACAAATAAAGGAAAATATTCACTATATTGCTTGCACTGTCATAAAAAGTTAAAACTATTTTCAAATCAATAGATATGCATTCTTTTTACAGCTGAAGTATGCATTTAGTCCTACATGTGCCAGGCCAGGTTCTAAATGAGATATTACCATTCATTCCACTAGATGGTAGGTGCACATTATTATTTAGAAAACTTCTGGCACTATTTCAATGACAATAGAAGAGTAAAACCTTACATTTACTGGGGGGAAAACCCTAAATGTACAATGATTGCTTTCTAAAAACAAGTATAGTATTAGGGCTAGAACAGAGTAGAATTGCAAACCTTTGCTCTCCAGTGAAACACTAACACATGCTAAAAGGCCAGTGGCTCAATTTTGAAAAACAGTAGCTATAACATCTAAAATAAAACTGACAAGATTACAAATTTGAGAAGCTATGGTGGCATGTCAATTATTTAAAGGAAAATAATCATATGTTGGAAATAGGAAAGAAAAATGAAAAAAAATATTTAAGGTTATGACGAAATCCTTATTGGAATAGTTAAGCCAATAGTGAGATTCTGCAGACTCATTTGACTTTTCAAATCAGTAACACAATGAGGATAGCCAGAATAAATTCACTTCCTTTCAAAGGTAAAGAATTTTTCTCCTAGGGCTTGGCATTAAGAAAGACCTAAATATAAAATAAAAATTAAGGCTCACCTGTAGATCAAGGAGAGTTTACATAAAAAAATAAAATAAACTAGATATAGTTTTTGATGTAGTAAATCTATAGCTGATAATAGATAGATACATAATCCCATTAATAATAAATCTAAAAATGTATGTCATCAAACTGCACACTCATCAGTTGTATGTCATCAAAACTGCACACTCATCAGTTGATAGTTTAAAATATAACCATTTGGGATCCCTGGGTGGCGCAGCGGTTTAGCGCCTGCCTTTGGCCCAGGGCGCGATCCTGGAGACCCGGAATCGAATCCCACATCGGGCTCCTGGTGCATGGAACCTGCTTTTCCCTCTGCCTCTCTCTCTCTCTCTCTCTCTCTCTCTCTCTGTGACTATCATAAATAAATAAAAATTTTTAAAAAAAGGATAGTCTTGTCCTTTGTTAAAAAAATAAATAAATAAAAATTAAAAAAAATAAAAATAAAATATAACCGTTTAACAGAGGGTGATAGTATAATATTATTACATGGGCGTGGTCTCTGAGGTCAAAACTACAGAGACAAGAAAGTGTACAAAAAGTTATTTTTACCCATATTGGCCATAAAATGCCTAAATTCTCTCCTTTGTTTCAGTTATAAGAACATTAACAATAAATTTTTTATTGTTTTAGTTACATGATTTCCAATTTGTGATAACACATTCCATTCATTGATAAAAATTAAATAAAACTTGACCATTAGTGTTTTTGTCTCAGAGGGGGGGAACAGAATTTTACAATGGCACTAATCATTTAAATATGTCTATTAATTTATAAAATTCTACATAATTATGTTTTTCTTTTTATAATATTCTGTTATATACTAGAATTTCATAATATGTTATAAAATTGTATAATATTAGAAGTAGTACTTTCTAATTTAAAGACTATATATCACAAGGAATTTTAAAAAAGAGAATTAAATTTTTAACAGTATAATAACATATCCATTATTAATATGTTGCTGTGTAAACATATCAAACATTTTTAACAACTGAAAACAAATAAATTAAAAACTATTTCTAATCTAGCCTTTACAGATCTAAATAGTTTAACTTTTAATTAATGTGACTGTAGAATTATTTTACATTTGAAATATCTAATCTATAATACAGCCTTTAATTGATGAAATATTTTACAAAATGTATTTTCATATAAAATTTTTGAATGCTTTCTTCCACTCATTTTATTTCTGAGTACTGCCTAGAAATTATTATTGATATTCATTTAGAAGCTAATCATTTCCAATCTTCCATTGCTACACAAGTATCTCCCTATTGATTTACTTCTGATTTTCAGAAATCTATTGTCTATGATTTTTGTGCAGCTTTACTCAACTTTCCTTTTTTAATATTCCTATTATTCTTAAAAGTGTAGAATAGGTTTAGATAGAAATGTCACCCAAATTGTTTTGTTTTTCTTAATAAAAAATAAAAAACTCAAATAAGAAACATTTCAACTCAGAAATATTGACTGTCTGCTGGTCACACATATTCTATGTGGCTTGTTTGATTTGTTGTCATTTTTTAACCTCAATTTCCAATTTAGCACAGCCATTTCTTTGCACTTCTCATTTCTGGCTAGAAAACACAACTCTATGTAGAAAATACACAAGAAATATGATTTAAAATCATTACTACTTCTGTAGACTCTATGTGCAGGGGGTTGGGGGGAGATGCTTTTCAACTCTTACCTATTTCTACAGAAAGTTGAAAAGACATACTAATCTTTAGCATCTTTTGGCAATTTTATTACTTCTATTACATTTAGTAGTGAAGAGAATCTAGTGCATCAGGTTTAAAAACAAAAGGTCATACAACACGAATTTCACTGAAATCCTTTAAGTGAATAAGACAGCCTACAAAGTATTTGAACAAACTATCTGAACAAACTCATAGGCTGAATGTGAAGCTTAAGACGATCTTTTCTCTATCAACCTAACCACTCAGAAATAATTGGTTACCTATAACTTAAGTAATATATAGATTCTGAATAATGTAGGCTGAGTCAAAGGTAATGATCATTAGCTATATATCTTATTAATGGAATTTATGTTCTTATGCAAGCCACTTAATATCTTTGAATTTCAGCTTGCATAATAGTGAAATATCTGCCAACTTCTCAGTGTTTTTGTGAGGATCAAATAAGACACTACACATAAGCACACAATGCCATAGTAAGATATTTTTATAATCAAATTATTTGTATGTTAATTTTCTTTTAAAAGAAAATTTTCTTATGTTAATTTTTTCTTTAAAAAATACCAAGAACTGTGGGAGAGATGGCAAGTTGAATACCATATTCCAGTACATGTTCTCTTCTATGGTATGAAACCACAAGGCAAAAATGAATGGGGCAATGTACAACAGAAACAAGATTTTGGAGGCTGAGAAGCAGATAGGTGAATCGTAACTCAGTTAAGTAACCTTTAGAACCCTCTCTTGCCCACAAAACTTTCAATGATTGTCATTTCTATATCCCTCTCAAAGCCAGAATGACCAAAGTTCTAACACAAGTAAAATTTATTGAAAGAATGTCTTTTAAAAAGTTGGATAAAAAAAAAAAAGTTGGATCCTTAATCTCTGCCCACCCTCTTTCTCTGGGCAGCATGGTGACTACTCCATCCCACACAAACAGAGGACTAGAGGTTTTATTTTCTGGAGATGAAACAAAAACACACTGGATACATGTGAG
This sequence comes from Vulpes lagopus, assembly GCF_018345385.1. Taxonomy (NCBI): domain Eukaryota; kingdom Metazoa; phylum Chordata; class Mammalia; order Carnivora; family Canidae; genus Vulpes; species Vulpes lagopus. The sequence continues at coordinate 13,039,835 of NC_054824.1, forward strand.
CTAGGGAAAGCTGTACTGAAACCAGAAGAAACAAGTTGGAGTCTACAACCAATGTTGAGGCCAGACAGCCCTGTTTTTATCCTGCTCCTTACAATTCTACCAGTAGAGACAATAAAAGGCTTTTCAAGCAAAATTGAACTGCACCAGAGAGATGATGATAAAGATAAAAAACAGATAAAGTTCAGCATAATGTGTGAGACATTATTCTAAATTATTTATAAATATTAAATCAAAAAATAAATGTTAAATCATTTAAATTTTATAAGAATTCTATTAGGTGATAAGTATCTTTTCTGCCATCCTACAAATGAGAAAACTAAAACATAAAGAGGTTAATCATTTACCCAAATTCATATGGCTACTTAGTGACAAAACCAGGAATAAAACACTGGCATATTAGCTACTGAATTCATGTTTTTAATCATTACACTACATCAATTCTATATCATGGAATCCCAACAAAATGATCCAACACATCACCCTATAACAAAGCTCACAGTTTTTCAGTCTTTAGAAAACACCAGAGTTTCCAGTGAGCCTTTTAGAGTCTGTTATATATTATCAAACAGCCAAAGATAACCAGATATTTGAAGGGAGCCTCTAACATGAATATAAAGAAAAAAAACAAACAAACAAAATAGCATAAATGTCCTCAGAGAGGTAAATGATACTGCATAAATGAAAAACAATAAATAAATGGATTCTGTTGAAGGAAAACACATTTAGGGAACAAATAGATATTAAATCTAATATCATAAATGAAAACTTAAAATGAAAGTATAGAAAACAAAGTTTAAAGAAATGTCCAAAAAAGCAGGGGAAAAACATTAAAAGACAGAAAGCAGGAAAGAATGCCCTGAGGAAGGATCATGAATTGATATCTGAAGCCTGAGTCCATGTCAGCTACATAAAGAGGTGAATAACTTTCTAGACATGGAAAAAAGCAGCTAAGAGATGGCATCTTGGACATGAATTTAGTGGGTTGGCATAACAGAAGGAAGTACGCTTTGGCTGGACACATAGAGTCAAAGAACATGGTATGGTACTAGAAGATGACAGAGAAATAGGTAAAGGGTGACCAAGATGACTTGCTTCCCTCAACTCTCTCAACTTTAGATGGGCTTCTTTCTGTGAGCAAGCCACTGACCTCATTTTTACCCTGGCCTTTCCAGAATCCAGATGGTCTAACCACTGAGGTCTCTTCTCTTCTTTTTCTTACATTGCTCACTTTAGAAAATACGTAATTGTAAATTCTTCTTTTGCATCTTTCAGATGCAAATCTTTTTAAAAGCCTTTTATCAGCTTTATAATCCAGAACTATCTTTCTCAAGGACCGAGGAGCCATCCTTGAACTACAATCATCAAAGAAGAGAAGCACCTCTACCATCCAGGCTCTCTGGGAAGAAAGGAGCTTAATTTATGTGGGGACTTTAAGTTATAAAACTACCTCCTGTCATGAAGGCACTAAAAGTTTATTTTTCCTTTGGGTAAGACCATTTAACAAATACAGATGGCTATGATGCCCCTAATCACAGCTCTTAGGAACACACAGAAATCTAGGTAGGAAACAGTACTTGCACCAGGTAAGTGGTGTTGGTGTTAGAAAACTAAGATTTCAAAGGGTGTGTGAGTATGAGTGTGTATATGTGTGTGTGTGTTACAGCTAATGTTTGGTCATTATTAAACTACAAGAAGTAAAAAGAGGTTTAGGTTAAGTGACTCATTGGTTTATGGTTTAAACTGAGAAATTAAAAAATAACATCAAAAGAAGGTTGGGGGAAAATATTATACCTAGTAGGTTGGAGATACCTCAGAAACATCTAAATAGGTCTGTCAAATGAAGTTAGATATCTAAGTCTGGAGTACAGGGGAAAGGTCAAGGCTATAAGTACAGATTCTGGAGTCCTCTTGAATATACAAGACAAAGTAGTGGGTATATGAGAAAAGAAGAAGAACCCTAGGAACAAACTTAGTGCAATTTCGAATTTCAGTGTCTGGCAGAGAAAACTGAGCTTGTAAATGAGACACACAAAAAGGTGAACAAAGATTAAGGAAGAAAATATGGAAATTGTGGTGCTGCAGAAATCAAAGCAAGAAGATGTTTAATGAAGGAATGCTTACCTATTGTGATCTGCCAAAAAAAAATAAGTGTACAATGATAACTGAATAATATCCTTTGGACTTGGCAAGAGAGAGTTCCTTTGTTATTTTAGCAATAGCTAATTTAGTGGAGTGAAGTATTTATAAGTCACATAGAAGCAGATTAAGGAAGGATTTGGAGAAAGTTAAATGGAGCCAGTAAATGCCAAAAAAGAAAAAAAAACATATCAGTAAGTAAGACTCTGGAGAATAGGAGATCTGTGGCAGTAGATAGAAGAATATTTTGGTTTAAGTCAGATTTTCAAAGATTAAGGAGATTGAAGCATGTTTAAGTGCCAATGAGGAGATTTCAGGAGAAAAATAGAAGTTTAAAAAGCCAGAGAAAGAAAAGACAATAATAATGCAAAATTTCTAATAAGGTGAATCTCAAGATCTCAAGGAGAATCATAGAGAATTTAAAACACTGCGATTGGCTTGACTTTTTATTTCAAAATATTTATATTAAACACACATAGAATTAAACTGATACTCTAAGACGTATGGTGTAAGGAGAAAACAAGAAGCATCAGCTAGATTTATTTTTGATAAGATTAAAAGTGTTGAATGTTTTCAAAGTAAAATAGACTATAGGATCTTCAAGGTTAAAATCAATAAGTGGAAGCTGTACAGATTCAAGATTAGGAAAAATAAACAAAAAAAAACAAAAAAAGATTCAAGATTAGGAATAAAAACGCATTTAAAGTCAGTAAGCATGTAATTAAAATTGAAACTAAGAGTCAAATATTTATATATTGAGTGTGAAAGTGGTATGTAACATCACTTGGAAAAAGGACATATCAAGTTGCAATGAACTAAAGATTGGAGGTGAAAGATGGGACACGTTGAAAGAACCACAGATTCTATGTTTTGCTTAACCTGCTGGATTTACGATTGGTTTCATTCAACGAAGTAGCCACCAACCATCATCAAGGGACAAGTTAAAATCATGGATGGTAATGAAGCTGCTCAACTAAAATGTACAGTATTTGAAAGTTTTCTAGTGTTGGAGTTCTAGAGAGGTTAAGACTTAATGTAGACAGGAAAGATGGAGGAATTGGGACACAGCTTGACCTGTGCATCACTGCTGCCAAACTGATTAGGAAAGACTTTCCAAAAGAATGTATTATATAAGAGAAATATGAAAAATGAAAGTCAAGTAATGAACTAAGCATGAAATAACCTATTTCTCTGTAAGAAAAGCATTGGGATAATGACAAATTAAAGAATAATACAGAAGTTGTTCAAGTAGAGGTTAGCCAAGTAAAATAAATAATTAATGAAAAAGAATCTTATTTTACTCCTTGACTACACAGATGAGAAAACTAAGGTTACCTTGCAGGAAAAAAAATTACCAGTGAAAGTAGGTTTGCAAAGAGAAAAGTGATGATTGGATTTATAAGATCATGATTTTATAGAAGAATTTTAATTACATAATAAGAAAATTACTTCTTTAGCAAAAATGAGTAACATTCCTAAGTATTATCTTTGCAGTTATGTTGTACATAATAATTTAGATAAAGTTAAGCAAAAAAATTAAATCATGGCTCAAAGATATTTCTTGAAATGAGTAGGAATGTCAAAGCACTACAGAGAAAAAGCATATTTAAATTTTCTAAATAAAATGTTATTTTCTCACACAACTTACTCTGCCATTCTGAAAACTAGAATCAATTTTTTTGTTGTTTTTGTGCCTCACATTAAAGACATTTTTTCTTCTATATTAAATAGGATGGATTTAGGATGTCAATGTTTAGCAGTGTTTATTTTATCAAAATGCTGAGGTTTGTAAGCTGATTTGGTTTTTGCTACATCAGCACAAAACAAAACTAGTTCATAAAGCATTGTCTTTTTATAATAGTTTTATGGGCTAGGAAACATCAACAAAAGATAAAATATTCTTCTAGGAATAAACTTACAAAGAAATACAACACTTTTTAAAAATTCGCAAATGATGCCATGTGCTCTGTGATGCCAAATGATCTGTGCTTTGAAAAAAAAGAAAAGCATTCAGTGTAAATACTTAAAATATTTTAAACATAATAGCTAATGATTGAAAAGTTAAGGGTATATTTGTTTCATGATTTAAAATTTAAGTTTTGGTTTCTGACAGAACTCAAAGTTTGCAACCTGAAATTACTTGGCTCATTGCAGATCTCAAATAACTAATGGTTTCAGTCAGTGTTTTTCCTGAGCATTTTAGAGAAAGATTTTTAGAACTTAAGATATTACTGTAAGGATACTGCTTTGAAATTTTGTTTCTATCTCTTGTAAAATGTTATGAAAGCTAATAAAGTAAGGATTCATCTTGTACCATCTGCATATATCTTTTCCTATTGGGAAAAACATATTTCATCTTATACAAAGCCATCTTTTTTAAAAAATATATATATCTTTGGCTTAAATTCTTTAGTACACACACACAAAAATTCACAAATGAATTATTCATCTTTGTTTTTTTTTGCTTGCTGTCAAATATCAATTAAAATTTTAGAAAACATATAGTGATCATTTACCCTGTTGGCCTAAAAATAATAAGGAAATAACATTATCAAGATTTGTATGACCTCCAGAATTATTGAAAATTAACTGTTTATGAATGCTCTAGGGTTTCATGAATGAAATGAAAAATATTTAACACTAATCTTGTTTGAACTATCATAGCCACAAAGTATCAAGAATACAAAGACAGTCCAGTACTATGTTTGATATGGTCTATTACATATAATATTAGAAGTATTGACAACAACTCCAGATTCCTTAAAAATGTTAATCGAGTGGAACAACTTCCAGAACATCTTGAAATAACCTAAAAAAGACTTTCTGTTAAGAATCCACTTATTTTAACATTCATGAAAAGATGTTTTGCCTTCTAAACTATAATGTCTGTCAGAATTCATTGGACTTTAGTGTATGGCTGAATATGGTGAAATTACTAAGAGAAGAGACAGGAATTTCTGACCATTTTTCATAATTACCAAAGTAAATTCAGTCGCGCTGGACACTTACTCAAATTATTCCTTCTCAGTAAATTTCACATGACCAATTCTGTTTCTAATATTCACATAAATATTTGGATATAAATGTTATAATAATTTTTCCTATTTTGTTATGAAAAAGTCACATGTAATAGTCCCTATTGCATGGTTTGAAAATAGCCCAGACCAAGGTCTCCCTTGGTAAAGGGGAATTTGGCTGAGATTTGCATTTTAATTTTTTATTACAGTAAATAAATTACCAACAATACTGGAACATATGTGCTAGGTAAGAACAGCTGAGCCCTATCTGGACTCATCTGACCTTGGTCACTAGGAAATTAGAGTTAATTCAGGAAAACAGGACTGAAGCCATATGCGGTTCATATCAAAGATGGATCTGAGGCTAGTGCAGTGATCTGAAAGCATTTGGTTGTTAGCAAACCTGTCAGTCCTTGGAGCAATTCTGGCAGTTTTATCTCAAGGCATCTGCAATCTCTTAAAACAGGATATTTGAAGAGAAGGACAATGAAACAATGCTTTTCTCAATGTTACTGAGAGCTAACAGAAGAATAAAAGCATTATGACTGAGCATATTTTGATGGGCAGCAGGTTTAAAATGATCTGGTGCAATTAAAGGCGGTTATTGTTTTTAGGTGGTTGTGCCCCTAGTTGAAAACTCATTCTGCACTATTCAGAATCCCTGATGGTAAGTCTTCTGGTTATTGCATTTTATTCTTTAAATGAGACATCTTGAACTCTGGTCAAATGTTTCCTTTTCTTATAAATAATAGCAATCAACAATATATTTTACTGTCATTTGGTCAGACTTCAATAAAATTAGGAAAATTGACTTCACAAAGTCAATAAAAGACCTTGATTAAGTCACAATATCTTGGCTGTATCTAATAAAAAGCTTCCCTAACAATTTCACAGAAATGTTATGACGAATAAATGAAAAAAAATTATATGGAGTCACTTTGACAAGCTATCAAGCTCTCTAAAGATATCAAGGTTTTATTCTTAGCTTAAGTTTCATGTAATCAATCAATGGAGAAACGTAAGTCTATGCTACAACTGCAGAATTTGCACACCATGTTAATATCTTTATGCCTTTACCTTTAGAATAATTTATAATTTTCAGAAATATGGAAGCATTTGCTTTCTTATTCATTTACTCAGTTGTTCTTTCATTCTAATATTTACTGAGCACCAGCTGGGTGTAACAGATCATGCCAGGCATTGTGCATGCAGAGATTAGCCAAAAACAAAGCATGGCCCCCATCCTAACAAAGCTTAAAGTCTCATCAGACATGAAAAGCAAACTAAGAATTATGAAATGGTGTGATAAATGCCATGAAAAATGACAGGTACTGTGCAACCTAAAGTGATGAAGGAAGACATGACAAAGTCAGAGAAAGTAATTTTCTTTCCATTAAGATTCAAATCAGGTATAGTTTTTCTGGGTCTTAATCACCTCTAATTGAAGCAGCACATAAACACACACACACACACACACACACACACTACAAAAATTAATATTTGAATTTTTTAAAGATTTATTTATTTATTTGAGAGAGAGCGAGAGAGAGAGAGAGACATTAAGTATGAGGGAAGAGGCAGAGAGAAAGAATCTTTAAGCAAATTCCCTCCTGAGCACGGAGCCCAACAGTGGGTTCCATCTCATGACACTAAGAGCATGACCTGAGCTGACACCAAGAGCTGGGTGCCCAACTGACTGAGCCACCCAGGTGACTCAACATTTGAAACTCTTAAAAGTCGTTGTTCTTACTTTTAGCCGGCACCTTTCCTGGGGTTTCTTAATTTTACTGGGAGATGATGCAAACCTCACCAAAATATTTTAGAGATATGTATAATATTTGTATTGCTATAACTTTCATACATAATGTATACCCCAAATAAATGTTTTATTTCTAGATAATAAATAAGTGGACTCAGGTTGAATCCTAGAGACTTAAGGGAGAAGAGATGAATGGCCTTATTAAAATCTCTGTTCACTGAATGGATAAGCCCATTTGACTATACTATTCATGAATTTAATATGTACAAAGTAATTGTATTAATGACTATGTGAATCCTTGATCTAAGGTACATTTTAATTAGAAGGACCCCCCAACCTAAGGACTTGAACTTGCCAATTTCTCCAACTAGAACCCTTTCCTTGCATGTTTGTGTGCCTCATTCCTGCACTTCCATCTGACCTTTGCTCAAATATCACCTTTTCAAGGGAACTTCCACTATTTATCTTATTTATATTCCCACTCCTTGCTCACAGATATGCCTCCTGCTTTATTTTTATTCATAGAACTTAATAACTATGTAGTATATTAATTTCCTATTTTTACTTATGTATCTGTTCAATTTCAATCTCCATCCACTATGAGATAAACTCCATGAAGATGGAGATATCTGTCTTGGTTTGTTTATTGCCCCTAGGCCTAGAACAGTGTCTTGTGTATACCAATGGGTATTTTTTGAATAAATGAACCAAAAATGCATATATCAATGAATAAATGAATGCAATGGAATTATTTCTATTGGGCTAAAATTTAAAAGACAGGAATATTAGCCTTAGTTATGGCATCACCAAGCTAAGTGGTATTTGGTGAGTAATTTCATCTCTCTAGAACTCAATTTGCTCATATGTGAAATAAATGGGTTAAACTATACAAATACTAAGATGTCTTCTATCAAAGAATAGAATATGTCTAGTTAGAAAAATAACTAAGTAGATTTACTTCTTTCATATTCTATTCATGCCTTAATTTAATAAAGAAAAGAATATCACTGGCCTCGTTTTAAAGCAAAGCATAAAGAAGGCAACATCAACGTACTGCATACAGAAATTTAAGTCCCATTTCAATGTTAAAATGTAGTTGTAATGTATTAAAAGAAAATTCTAGAATGTATTTCACACACCACATATCTCAAGGATGGGAGGTAGGATTACTGTCCTCTTTGTTCTTTTCTCAGCTCTAAGTCATGACTGTTCCAACTCCAACTTCCACTCTACTAACAAACCAAGGTACAAAACCCTACTCTTCTAAGACTCATGCACTACAGTCTTACCACCTAATACCTCTTACAACCGTCTCATTTCTGAGTATTGTCATCATTCTTAGAATATTGCAGGACCCAGTTTGTTTCTATCAGCAATGAGCTAGCAAATGTATAATGACTGGCTTCCTGCAAAAGGGGAAAAGGCCCAGATTTTAGTGTTTCCTGGTTTTTATAGTTTAAATGTTCCCACTATTGTCATTTTAAGCTATGGACATGATACCAATCAAACTATAAAATTCCTGAAAACGTTAATTCCTGCAAGTCGGTATAAGCCAACTCCAATCCACCACTTTTCATCCTCCACTGAAAATTCTGAGTGACTTCACAGTTGTTTGACATTTATTTCCAATGACTTAGTAGAGCCTTAGCCACCCAAATCCATGGTCACATAGTTTATTTATCAACACCTAAATTTCTTTACTTTTAAAATCTATCTTACTCCATGATTATAAGTTCTTCCTTTCCTAGAGTGCTTATTAAATTTCTTTACTGTTTTCATTTTCCAAGCTCATTGGTACTTTGTGTCCATTAATGGCCTACCTTCCAATTCATTAGTACTTTCTACTTCTTTATATTCTACTTTGTTCAAGTGAGCTCAGGATCTGTAATTCCAAAATTAATGTTGCAAATATCCTAAACTCACCAAACTCCCTCTATTCCTTGGACCACCTAACCTCACATCAATCCTGAATAAATCTATCTACTTCCTCTAAATCTGTGTCAAAGCAGCACAATATTGCTGGAAAAAGTCATACTACAAAGTGTGCAGATGCTCAATACTGTCCAAAGTTTAAAACTTCTCAGCTTATTCTCTACAATGTCAATTTCAGCCTTCTCTCCTTTCCTGAAACTCAAAATCTTTTGTGGACTCATTCACTGTTGGCAGTTGACCTTGCCTTTATTTCAGAGTGAAAAGTGAAACTACACGTGGGAACAGACCCAACGACCAAGCCAATACCCTTGTAACAAAAATCTCCTTATATCCTATATTGCAATCTCTCTTCTCTTTCTGTTCCCTTTCTCCCAGAGTGAATCCTTCATCTGTGGTTTGGATTCCACCACACCCTTTTGTCTTTTTCAGGAATCTCACATAATTATTTTTCTCACTTCACTCCCCCTTTAACTGATAACATTTAAGCATGGTTGAGTCTTTTGGATCTTAACTTCCCCTTGTCTAGTTGACATTCTTTCACCAGACAGTTACCATACTTTCCCTTTCCTCCTCTTTACAATAGATTTGTCTTCATTATTACATTTCTGTATTTCCAACCTAGTCCTCTACCCACTTTATTTTGTCTTCCAGTCACATTCTTTTAATAAATCTGATGAAATATACTAATGACCTCCATATTTTTAAATTTAGATGAATTTTGTTGTTGTTGATTTCAGGTTACCTGTCACCCACCAACATGTAATGCTTTTAACTATTCCTGCGTTCCTGAGATCCTCTCCCAACAGCTCTGTTCACATCTACTGCTGCCCCTTTCAGCCTATTCTCTATACTGAGCCAGAATGGTCTTTCTAAATCTCAAACTTGGTCATGTCAACTCACACTTTATTAATTCACCGATAAGGCTCTATGTTACTCCCAAGCTGAAAGCTAATAATAACCCAAGCTACAAAACTCTAACAGGCAAAACTAGTAATCTACATGTTTTCTCTTTACTGCTTTCTAACAAATTTCTTTCTTACAGAATATACATATCCTACCCTCTTGTTCATTGCAAGTTAGCCATATGACCCAAAGAAGTTGGGTTTTTTTTTAATTTTTTTTTAAATTTTTATTTATTTATGATAGTCACAGAGAGATAGAGAGGCAGAGACACAGGCAGAGGGAGAAGCAGGCTCCATGCACTGGGAGCCCAACGTGGGATTCGATCCCGAGTCTCCAGGATCGCGCCCTGGGCCAAAGGCAGGTGCCAAACCGCTGCGCCACCCAGGGATCCCCCAAAGAAGTTGTTAATGGAGCTTTTGGTGAATTCTCAATAGGGCTGATTCAACTGGTAAGCTCCCTGTGCCTTTCTAGACTAACTCTGTGTTCTCATGATACATTGAAGGCAACATTTGTAGATTTTAATTATACATTCTATTTAGTGATTATTTGGTTAGTTTCTGTACTCTTCATGGCTCTTACTGAGTTATGCTATCTAGGTGTATCTTTTTACTTACTACAGGTACTGACAGAAAGACACTTCCATAACTATTTGAAAGAATGAATTGAATGCACTAATGAAATGATACAATTAGCTATGAAACTCATTAAAAATGAATCCTAGGGAAAAATTCAATAATATAATTTTATTAATTCTAAAATTTAATTTTGTAAATTCTGAAAGTTATTAATTACATGTAGATATTATAGAATAGCTGAAGGAAATATGCAGATCAATGGTGAGAATTTATTAAATCTCATTTCATGCAGATAAATTTAAATAATAGACTAATTACCATTGGAATCCATTAGAGGAAGACTTGGGTCAATATTGCTACTTATAATATATACATCATATATTCTTAGCTGCTTTTCCTAAAACTTTTAATTCAAAACTTATACACAAAATGCTATGCTAAGCATTTTAAGAAAACTATGTTATTTAAATTCTCATATTCCTGTGAGATTTTGTGATATCCATCACAAAAATGAGCAAAGTGAGATGAGGGTAATTAACCATCTAGTCCAAAGTTTAAGGTAGATTCTTAACTTAGATGCTAAAGCAAGTTTCTGTGAGTTACAATAGTAGGCACAGTTTTGCTGAAATTGCTTTTCTGTAATTAGTCTTTGGTATTATTGAAGGCAGTGATTTAGGAATAGGCCAAAATATACTTTCCAAAATAACTACTATAAGATGAAGTAAAATAGTAAAATAGATACAAAACAATGGATTCTGGCTAACAGAGTAAATAGAAGATTAGAAAGAAATGCCCTAAACACTTATGCTGAATAATAAAATACATAATGAAACCTAAAGAAATACCAAAGGAAAAAAATCCAGTAGAAATATCAAAACCAAAAACAAACCCCAGAATTATATGCATAGTACAACTGAAATGATAGCTTTTAAAACCATCCTCTGAAGTTACTTCCAAAAATGATCATTCCTAGTATGTGTTAAGTGATTCCTAAGTAAAACTAAATTTAATCTTAAGAACATGGTAAGAATAGTTTGGGTGTGTGAGTGGGTGTGTCAGTGTGTGCATGATATGTTGACAACCTGTTCAACTCCCTTTATATCCCCTGAGCAGGATAAAATCCACTGGAGAGTGCATGGAGACTATTTTAAGAAGCTAGAGGCTAAAACTAATCTAATCCCAGGCCAATTTATAAGGAACATTAGAAAATATCCACCTTTTGACAGAATAGGGTTTCTCCAAGGCAGCAATGCCAATAAGAACAGGTAAGGCAAAGTGGAGATACAGTTATATGGCTTATCACTTTACACTCTTATCCACCAAAGACAGTAAGAGAAACAATCTGCATGCATTTTACTATTAACACTTCTGTATTTAACTAAAATTACTTTCCCCATGACTTTATCTTTTCTTTTGACACAAACTAGACTACTAGAATCTTCTCCCATCTGAACCATAGAGTGGAAATAGTTAGGTTATATGTGGCTATGCCTTTAATTAGTATTCACTTTCTGTTGTCCAATGATCATTACAATTTGGTAAACAATAGTCTTTGTGTTGTCTCTGATGTACTGCCTCAATCATATTGGCATTTAATTTTGTTTCTTCTTCTATACAGGTATTCAACTTGGCACCTACTTAAAAAATAGCTTCCATCTGTGAATTAGAATCCTATATTTGGGTGACTATAGGTCTGATTCCATTTTGTTCCAATGTGCAAAAACTTAGGCTTTATTTTTGGTCAGTAGTTTCCAGAATAGGGATTTCTATGCCAGATCTCTCTCTACACCACAGTCACTCAAGAAGAGTAAATCAAATGAAAGCTTTTATACCAGTACCTATGATGTTTTCCAAATAGGTCCAGCCTTGAACTTTATTGAGTCATAGATAACCTTCTATGAATGCATTGAACTTTCAATTTTTCCAGATGGACTGTCTGCATTTTTAGAATAAATTCTAAAAGTACAAAGTAAATTGTATTAAAAAAAAAAATCCATGAAACAGGGTTGGCACAGTTGGGTGGGTGTCTGACTTCAGTTCAGATCATGGTCTCAGGGCCATAGGTTTGAGCCCCATGTGAGGCTCCATGCTCAACGGGGATCTGCTTGTACCTCTGCCCCTCCCCCTGCTCATGCTCTCTCCCTCTCTTAAATAAATAAATAAATAAATAAATAAATAAATAAATAAATCTTAAAACAAATAAACAAAGCTTCTGAAGTATGGTTCTGTAAATATATGCATGTGTTCTTATTTAATCAGCCAATTTTATCAAATTTTAGGATGAAAAATCCATCTTCCCTCTAATTTGTTAACAAAGTACGTAAAGCTTTTTATAATGCTTTTCAGGCCTTTATTTTAAAAATGTTACCTAGCTAAGTGATAAGCAATTTGTCAAATTATAACCAGAACAAAAATATATAAAGGAAAATGAAATGAAAGATCCATTTTACAAACTAGAAAAGATAATTTCTTTTCTCTTTCTCTCTTCCTTTCTCTTTCTCTTCATCCTCACAATAGTACAATAAGAAGGATACTATTTAACTCCAATTAAAGCTGAGAAAACTGACTTATCAAAGATCACATAGTAAGAGATAGAACCCAATGAGGAGAATTATTCTTGACAATGCCAATGAATGTAAAAAACAGTAAGGATTACTTGGATGAATATCTAAATCGACCTATACTTGGAAAAAAACAAGATAATTTCCTGACGTACTCATAGCCTAACTTTCATCTTTAAATGTGTCAGCATCAGCCTGGCCATATTGTGGTTGAAACAAATGAAAAAGGCATAATCTTCTTTTTAAACCACAAACTAATTACCTCACAAAATTACCTTTTTGCAATTCAAAAAACATTTGAGATTGGGTTGAACTTTCAAGGTCACTTAAAAAAATTATAACCATAATTCAACTTTCTCAATCTGATGGGAGCTCTGTTGTGACTCAAAATGCATTAAATTAGATATTGATGAATTTAGTTAAATAAAAGAAACAACTACAAATATGGTGGAAAATGAAAAAAATAAAACTAACCTAGGAATATGAGTAAAAATACCAATAAATCTCTAAAAAGTTAAAATAGCAAAACCCTAGGTCATCACCTCCACTATTATTAATGAATATTATAATTCTATAAAAGCATAAGTGAACAAATTCATAACTGAAAGCTAATGAATAGCATTAGTAAAAATTACATTATAAATAAAATTATCTGAAAAGAAACTGAAACTCAATAAATGTAACATAGATGAACTTTTTATTTCTAATGTATTTGCATAATCCTTCATCCAGTAAAGAGTATAGAGCTCAGTATATGTAACAACAATTTGGCACTCACTCATTTAGGAATTCTATGAAAACAAAGTACTTCTCTACTTTTATACTTAGTAGCCAGGGAAACAATAACAATAACTGGACTTAAGACTATCATACAATATGCTTTAAACTCTTACTATTAAAAAAGAAAAAAAAAAAAACTCTTACTATTTAGTTAGCTATCTTTACCTGCCAGATTTTCTATCCTTCCTAAGATAACGGACAAAAAAGTAGAGGTCTTTTTTAGAAAGCATTAATCTTTTCACTAAAATGTTTTCGTTATATTCTAAACTCTCATGTGACTGCTTGGGACCATGTCCAGAAAGTGTATAGTTCTCTGTAAAGAGAAAATGAAACAATACCTTTTTATATGAATATTGTCAAATTCACAGGCAAATCATTGTTTCATCCTTAAAACCGTCACTTCATTTTAAATTTGCTGCATTTTAAAAAAAAAAATTCTTTTTCTAGAATTGCCTTAAGATGTTATATTATTTTGACTATCCTTTTTATTCACAATTTTAATCATATTAGGGTAAATTTTCCTTTTGAAAATAAATCAAAGCATTTGGAGTAAAATAATGTATCTGTAAGCCAAAAAAAAAAAAAAAAGGAGTGTGAGTTTTCTTGTGTTGTATGTAAGTGTATCCTAAAACCATTTCTAAAATGTAAGCTCTAAAAAATTTTTTAGCAGGAACGCCTGGTGGCTCAGCAGGTTGAGTGTATGCCCTCAGCTCAGGGCAGGATTCTGGGGTCCCAGGATCGAGTCCCACATCAGGCTTCCTACATGGAGCCTGCTTCCCCCTCTGCCTATGTCTCTGCCTCTCTCTCTGTGTCTCTTATGAATAAATAAATAAAATCTATAAATAAATAATAAAAAAATAAAAATTTTCTTAGTAGTCACATCATAAAGGCAGTCTCCTGAGGTCTTTCCTTAGTGTGATGGTATTCATTTCCTGTACATAATTTACCAAATTTGTACACAATGTAGTCTTATTAACCTAAAATCTTTTTATTATAAACATTGTATTTATCTAGCAAAAAGTATGTTTATATAAAAAGCAGATTAGCCTGTAATCTCTTTAACAAATGTGTGGGTAACATAACGTTAAACTGGACACTTCTCTTGAAGAGCCAAGAAAAAATTGACATAAGATACTAAGTGTAAAATAGACAATTGTGAAGACATTTCACAGGTGATCTAGAAGCAATTGATGATTGATCTACAAGGGGATATAAAAAGATAAGAATGGATATTTTAAAGACAGTTTAAGAAAGAGCCGTTCTCTGGCTGTGATTCTCAACACTCTTTTGCCTTGGTTCAGGTGGGGATGTGTGCGTGACATGTACCTCATAACCCCAAACTGGTTAAGAGGCATCAACTTGAAGAGATTGATCCAAATCCCAATCATCAGTTAACACACAAAGCTGGTGCCCCTCACACAGTTAGGAAGGCTAAAGAGTAAATGCCTACATTTGAGAAGTAACTGCATCCATTTCAGGGTGGCAGAGAGGCATTTGAACCCACCCAGATGAAATGCAGGCACCTGAGGAAGAATGTTAGTGGGGCCAGTGTGATAGCCATGAGAAGACGCAGTGTGCTTTCCAGTTAGCACTAAGTTAGCGCTTTCTGAGGTAGGTGTTACAGCTCCTTCACCAGAATCCTGTTGTTGATTCTAAAAAAAGTCGCAGATGTTGAGGAACGCTCTTTGCTGATGGAGTGTTTCCTGTTACACCATCCATCAAAAAGATATTATGTCAAGAAAGCATCAAACCAGATGGTAAACACAAGTTCTGAGATGGCAGTTTGACTAACTTCAGCCCTAAATATTGGCTGATAGCATCTTTTTGACTTGATAAAAGTAAGCAGAACTGCTAGAAAAACCAATTAATTTGCCTAAGTAAGGGCTACTAACAAATAATCTATTTAAATCAAGCCAAGTCAAATTTTGTTTTAAAAAATTTAGGTAATTAACTGAAAAGCATATAAAATGATTTCTTAAAATCCTTTTATAAGAAAAAAAACAAAATATTTGAAATTTATTACAAGCAACAAAAAAAATACCATTAGAATGCCTCACAGATTATTTTTAAAAGTGTTGCTTACTTTTAGAAGAGAAGCTGCATTCTTATTTAAATAATCAATTGAAATAAAGTCTTCTTCAAATTCTTTCCTACCAACCATGTCATTTAAAAAATATTGCTTAATTGTCATGAAGTTGTAGTTATTTATTGCACTCAAGTTGAGCAAATATGTCTAATTTTTACATTTCATGATTTCCAAAGTCTCCAAAATAAAGTAATGATTTTTAGTCATTTTCCCTTCAGAGATTGCATGCAACTTTTTGACAGGCATCTGGCACTCTAGGATATGATTCTCTACCTAAAATAGTATTCAGTGTTCTTCAGTGTGTCCATGTAGGCAATACATAGCAGACATTAGAAGAAGTTCGGGAAGTGAAGCCAGAAATGGGGATATGTGGGCAAGAGATACTCGTTAATTCAACAAAGAAACTTACGACATCAAACACTTAGGAACTTTTCTGTATATGATGTTTTAGGTAATAATCTGAAGGCCTTGTCTTCCATTCAAAGGCTTTGTCGATCTGTAACGTTCGCTGCCACTTGGGGGAAGAGAGCTTTCTCAGGGATCTTGGGTGGCTCAGTGGTTTTGCACCTCCCTTTGGCCCAGGGCATGATCCTGGAGTCCCAGGATCGAGTCCCATACTGGGCTCCCTGCATGGAGCCTGCTTCTCTCTCTGCCTGTGTCTCTGCCTCTCTCTGTGTCTCTCATGAATGAATAAATAAAATCTTTAAAAGAGAGAGAGAGAGAGCTTTCTTCTTTTTAACAAAGTCTGTTGAAGACATTTCACAGAGAGTGAAATGTAAATAAATCAAGAACTTTATCTATTTTTTTAAAAATCACATTGACCTAAGCTGTAGCAAGCTAGGAATAGCAATAGTACAGAATTATAGAATTGCAGTTTCTGTAGATGCACACAATCCCTTAAATTTAAACAACTATAAGCAGAGATGGAATAAACTTGGAGTTTAGATAAAAGTCCTGCCAGAAATAACCGTTTCAATGAAAGTAAAGAGGGACACTGTTCAAAATGGGTCAAACAAAAGTAAGTCCGTGCTATGAAACCACACACAGAGACACACACAAACAGATTTCATTAGTTGAATCTGCCAAATGTTTTTCTTTGTGTGTGTGTGTGTTTAGGGAACATAGAGTACACAGCTACATGATTGTGAAATAATCAAAACAAAAACCGATATAATTTTTTTTTTAGATACAAATTCTTCAAAATAGTCACACTATTTTAATTAATTTAAACAAATAATCACTTGTGAGGTCAATTTTAAACAATCTGATCTAAACCTACTCTTCCATAACTGACATTAGTTGAGAATTAGTTTTTCTGATATATTTTATTACTTGTTCTCTGTCATCAGATGGGCTTGCCTCCAACCTCATTGAAGCCATTTAAGCCAGTTTCAAATTCCTTATGTCCACCTTGTATATTATCAGAATTATTGCCTCCTGTGTGTTTTATCCTGCTGTGCTGTTGCTTGATCATGGTTCTTCTGCCTCTCCAAGTCTTCATTCCCAAGAGTATGCTTTCTCTTCCTTGTCTTTTCCATCTCTACCTTTCAAATGACTGCTTCCTTTTTGCACATTGAACCTTTAAAACCACAGAAAAAATAGTTTTCTCACAACTTTACTGTGTCTTCTTGACACGTACACTCTTCACTCTGGCATTATACAACACTTTACCTTCCTGGTTCCACCTTTCTAATCCATTTTAAGGTGTCTTTTTTTTTTCTTCCTCCTCCTTTTCCTTCTCCTCCTTCTCCTCCTCCTCCTTCTCCTTCTTCTTCTTCTCCCCCATCTTCTTCTCCTCCTCCTCCTCCTCCTCCTCCTCCTTCTTCTTCTTCTTCAGATTTTATTTATTTATTTACTTACTTATTTACTTATTTATTTACTTATTTATTGAAAAACATATGAGCAGGAGGCGGGGCAGAGGGAAAGAGAGAATCTCAAGCCCAACACAGGGCTCCATCTCACGACCCTGAGATCATGACCTGAGCCCAAAACAAGAGTCAGACCCTTAACTGACTGAGATACCCAAGTGCCCCTTTTCTTTTTTTTTTTTTTTAATATTTTATTTATTTATTCATGAGCAACAAGAGAGAGACAGAGACACAGGCAGAGGGAGAAGCAGGCTCCATGCAGGGAGCCCGATGTGGGATTCGATCCTGCACCCTAGGTCATGCCCTGACCTGACGGCTGACGCTCAACCACTGAGCCACCCAGGAATCCCATGTGCCCCTTTTCTTTCCTACATTCTAAAATTTGATTTCTCTGAAGTTCTGCCTTTTCCTTTTTCCTCTTGACTTCACCTTTAATGAAATTACTAACTTAAAATTTGGACGATAATATGCTAATGGAATTCTCTCATCTAGGTCTCCCTTAGGAGGCAACAAAACATGTTGTTAATTTATTTAACATTGCCATCTACTTGTAATTCCAGCCTCTTAAACTTGAATTGGCTCAGAGTGAATCCATCTACTCCACGAAAATTTTGTTTCCAACTTATATTTATATAAATGGTATTACCTCTTTCTACTTTTCTCCCTATTACCTAGAAGCAAAATTGTGAATTCCGTCCATTTCGATACAATTTAATTTTTACAGTTTCATAACAATATTTTTTATAAAATTTTTCATGCTATTTTCTGTGAGAAAAACCAACCAACAAACAAACAAAAGTGATACAATGTTCTGCCTCCATGCAGCTTAGATTCTAACAGGAACACCAAAAGAGGAATGCAAATGTTGGTAATACAAAGTAGAAGGGATAGAGCCACAGAGAGGAGAGGACAAGAAAATAACATTCTGACAGATTGTAAACTCTGTTTCTAAATGTTTCTGTCATTTACCTTTCCCTTATCTATTCCTGAATGTTACTGTATTTCAGGATCTTATTACCTCTCACTCAAACTCACATTAAGAATTCTTAAAGTGATCTAGTTTCCTCCAATTTCTTTCCTTTTCAATAACCTTCTTAAAATATATTTTCTGATCACCCCACTCTACCCAAAGAATTAAAATCATGCATTTCTACAAAATCTCATAGGCTGTACCACATTTAAGGGAGTGTGACCTTCAAGGAAATTTTCAATATACTAGAATTGATAAGTGAATTTAGTAAATATCTTAGAATGCACAGAGGCTATAAAATAATCAGTTTTGTTTCTATATGCTAGCAATGGGAAATATTTTTTTAAGTACTCTTTGCAACAGTATCAAAATCGTGAGATATTAGGGATAATTTTGACAAAATGTATAATACAAGATCCAGACACTAAAACTAAAAAGCATTGCTGAGAGAAATTAAGTAAAACATTAATAAATGGGGAAATATACTGTTTTTACCAAAAGTCTCAATATTTTGACATCAATTCTTTCTATTCCCTACCAAATCATCTATAGATTCAATGTGATCCCAAAGAAATTATCAGTAAGCATTTTTGTAGCATTTGACATGCTAATCCTAAAATTCACATATAAATGTAAGGGACTAGAATAGTCAAAAGAGCTTTGAAAAAGAACAAAGTTGGAGGACTTACATTACCTGATTTTAAGATTTATTTTAAACCTAAGGTGATCATGAGCGTGTAGTATTGGCGCAGACAAGTAAACAAATGGAACAGACTGGAAAGTACAGAAAAAAAATCTAACATATATGGCCAATTGATTTTTAGACTGAGTACAAAGGAAGTTCAGTGAAAGAAAGAATAGTTTTTTTCAATAAATGGTGATGAAATCATTGAATATTCATCTGCAGAAACAAAAACAAAACATTGACATGGCATATCTTCTACCATGTACAAAAATTAACCAAAATGAATCATAGATTTACTATTAAGCCTAACCCTAGAAAATCTTCTGGAAGAAGACATAGGAGAAAAATTTAGTGATTTTATTTAAAAGAACACCAAAAACACAACCCATCCAAGAAAAAAATCAGATTTTACTAAAATTAATTACTTCTGCTACTTGAGCACCACTTGTATATGTATAAAAAGACAAGTCACAGAGCCGGGGAAAACAATATGGGTGAATCTCAAAGTAATTATGCAGAATTCAAGAAGACTACAAAAGAGCACATACTCTCAATTACATTTACATAAAATTCTAGAAAATACAACTAATCTATATTGAAAGAAAGTAGATCAGTAGTATCCAGGAGTTAGGGAAGGAGTTGAGGAGAGTTAGGGAGAATAAATTATCAAGGGGAACAGGGAAAATTTGGTAAGTGATACATACCTTCTATGTTAACTGTGGTATTGTATCATGAATATATTCATATGTCAAAAATACCAAATTTACATTTTAAACACACACAGTTTTTTGTATTTCAATAGTTCAATAAGGATAAAATCAGGCAGATTTTATTTCTTCAGCAGACTTATTCCAAAGTTTATGTATCATAATAAATACCATTTAAAGGCTAATTTTTAAAAAGAAATTATTTACCCTATCAAACATTTGTATATACAGTTGAACATTAAGCAATGTGGGAATTAGGGACCCTGACTCCCTTCCAGTAAAAAATCCACACATAACTTTTGACTCCCCCAAAACTTAATAGTCTACTATTGACTAGAAGCTTTCCAATAGTCAATTAGCACATATTTTGTATGTTTTATGTTTTACATACTGTTTTTTATGAAAATTAAGATAGAGAAAATAATATGTCATTAAAAAATCATAAGGAATGGAGTGTCTGGGTGGCTCAGTTAGTTAAGCATCTAACTCTTGATTTCAGCCCAGGTCATGATCTCAGAGTTGTGAGATTGAGCCTCATGTTGGGCTCCACAGGTAGCAGGGAATCTGCTTGAGGATTCCCCCTCTCCCTCTGCCTTACCTCTTGCTCTCAATCTCTATGTATCTAAAATAAATAAATCTTAAAAAAAAGGAAAATCATACAGAAGAGAAAATACATTTATAATACTGTACTGTACCTATGAAAAAAATCTGCATTTAAGCGGATCCACAGAGTTCAAACCTGTCTTGTTCATAGGCTCATCATATTATTAATATATATTAGCAAAAATAAGTTGGGAGAAATAGATCAAAAGATCAATGGAATGTAATTAAAACTTCAGAAATAAATCTGCTGGATGACACAGATAATAGATGATAGATGGATAGATAGAGATAGAAAGAGAGACAGACAGATACTTTGATACTTAATATAACTGGCACTATAAATCAGTCAGGATAGATACATAAATCTATCAGTGTATAAAGACGATTAATGAAGAAAAGTTTGTGATAGCAATATAATTTGAAGACAATGTAGCTTCTATCACTAGCAGAAGAATAAGCAACATGTGATGGACATATACTATGAAATATTGTGTAGAAATTAGAAACAACAAGAATCATATTGAATGGAAAATTAGACAAAAAGGTAGATATAAATTTAAAATATAAAATTTTAAAATGCACATATCAAAAATTTTAAAGAAATATTTTTAAATACATCATATATCTTTTAAGGATATGGCCATAGTTAAAGATATACATTATATACATTGGAAGGCTTGTTATGGGAAGAATAAGAAAAGAAGGGGGCTTGGGATTCAGTGGGGCTAAAAGGGTAACAAAATCAAGTTCTAAAAATATTTTGAAAATACTAAAATAAAATAGGGGCCTTGCACCGCATAATGATAGTGTAACCAAGGAATGAGATTAACCCAACTCACCATGCTTCTACATAAAAGAAACAAAACAAAGTAAACTACTCTTTACCTTAGTTGTTTGGGATAGTTTTCCTTTAGAATTCTTGCTTTTTACATAGATAAAAGAATGGAACTACAAATAATTTTAGAAAGCGATTAACATTTCTATAAAATAGTACGGAAAAAAAGCACAATTGACTGTGCTGAGCATTTTTAAATGGAGCTCAAATATCAACACACAAAAATATATCTAATAATAGTTTTTAACAGAGTAAAATCCAGGGCTTAAAATAATTCAAGTTATTTGAAAAATTGAGAGATCTACCATTGGGAGCACTCATCAAAACAGGCCAATGGTGGAGGAAACTGAGTTTCTAAATAGTGATTCCATGCAAAAAATCCATGGGTCTGCCTTGATGAATAAGCGGAAGGGGCAAAGATCTGTGGGGAAACATCCACGTAACAGAAAGAACGGTAGGGCCAATGAAAATACTCTGTTCCTCTCTGTCTGCTTTCTGAAGCAAGGGCATTCTCATGAGGGCATAAGCAGATGCAAATTACGATGCCTAATCTTCAGCAATAATAACCTCTTTCTTGTCACTGGTGAGGCTCCATTTTATATTGGCAATTACAAAAAAATAGTGCTGTCAAGTTAACACTCAAAGTAAATGAAAATAGCTTTGTGCACATCCTGCACATGAAGATTGTCCTGCTGAAAGATCTTTAATGGAAACAGCATTTTTTGACATTTTTTGGCTGCATATAAAAATAACTAGTGAATAACTGGACCATAATTATCAAACACAATAAGAAAGAAAGAAACCTGATTGTAGTTGTTGTAAAAAATTACTTTTCACCATTTGAAATATTCAGCCTTACTTACTCTGTTGTCAAGCATTTTCCTTCAAACTATAATGACCCCTCTTGATAGAAAATCTAATGTAATAAAAAGGAGAGAATGAGAACAATTTTTTTAAATAATTTTACCAAACTTCTCACTGCCTCTATTATACTGGATTTTGAGCTTCCACACATTGGGAAATTTCCAGTAATTTTAAGAACACAATGGATCAAGTAGTATTATAGTATTATATACAGTAGAATCTCCAATAATAGTTGAGGGAATCAATGCTGAAAAAATTTATTCAAGTAGCTCATTATAAATTTTTACTCCAGGGGCTCCTGGGTGGCTCAGTTGGTTATTTGGCTCAGGTCATGATCCCAGGGTTCTGGGATTGAGCCCCACTTTGGGTTTCCAGCTCCCTCTGCCCTGACTGGTGCTTGCTCTGTCTCTCTAGTGCTCTATCTGTCTCAAACAAATAAATAATATCTTAAAAAAATTTTTCACTCCAGTCACATTCAGTAATGCTACACGGACCCTATAGTTCATATCTCCTTAAAATAACTCCAATTTAGGGACGCCTGGGTGGCTCAGTGGTTAGTGTCTGCCTTCGGCCCAGGGCGTGATCCTGGATTCTGGGGATCGAGTCCCATGTCGGGCTCCCTGCATGGAGCCTGCATCTCCCTCTGCCTATGTCTCTGCCACTCTCTCTGTGCCTCTTATGAATAAATAAAATCTTAAAAAATAATAAGTCCAATTTAAGCATACTACCAATTTATCTAAATAGATGTATAAATCTTAAGCCAAAATTGTTATCTGGGATGATATAAAACAATAGCCATGTTAGTGTCTTGTTTTAAACCAAACTTATTTAAATGATTTTGTGAGTAGATGTGTTCATAGATTTTTTCATTCTTGTCCTGTGCTTTCCATAATAATACTGTCAGGAGCAATTTTCTCTAGGTTCTTTGGAAGGGTTATGTTCTCTTCATGCACACACACACACACACACACACACTCACAGACTCCTCTCATATCTCACATATATATCATATGCATAGCATATTGTGTGCTTAATAAATTGCAATATATCTTAATCTGTCAAATCTCTTCAGATTTGTTAATAGGTTTTTTAAATGACCTATTTTGAAAAGATAATCAGAAGCCTTAAATCGGTCTGCTATTTGCTATGGAACAGTAACAATAATCATAACTTTCTAAACAAAATAGATTTTTGGAACTATATAAAAAAAAACCAAAATCATTAAATCAAGAGTTCATTTGTGAAGAGAAATATGTGAAGTACAACAGAAAATAAGCATCTGTCAAAATACACTGTTTTCTCACCACCAATTTTAAAGTTACTAGATCAAAGAAAATGAAAAATGTTAATTATTTTGTTAGTTATCAGTTTATATAGGGAACATAGATTAATGCCCATTATAACTTGTGTTCTTCTAGTCAGACTTGCATTCTGATTAATCAGAAGTAGTCTCTCTCACTTCATTCAACCTCACTCAGTTAGAAAGCAAGTGATTCAAATTCCCCATCCTATCTGCTGGGTGGCACGTTAAACTTGACTAGTTTGGATCCAGCATGGGTCTACTTTCACATATAACATCTTTAAATTGTTTAGACAATACTTATAGATACAATCTCATTTCCAAATAATAGATAAAATAAGGATATGTATCACAATAGTAATGTGTTTATATGGTAAGTGCTCTATACTATGAGTCCTTTAAATAAGATTATTACATCATTAATGCCATAAACAAATATGATCTTATCAACATTGGCATAAAAATATCTTATCTTCGATACAGCCTATTTCTAATTTTTTTCCTTATTTCTCACTGTGAGCCATAAATATGGTGACTGTATCATTTAGAGAGTCAGAATAATAAAGGCAGAATTAATGATAAGTTCAGGATACCAGGTACTAAGTGAGACTTTCCTGGAAAAATTGTGGTTTATGTATATCTTGTATCTAATGGAAATAAAAAATGATGGATTTATGGCCAGGAGAGACAAATGGCATTACTAGTTTATCATTCACTAGGGAAGAAATATTGGGCAAGTCGCTTTATCATAGTTACCCCTCTACAAATTAGAATATTTCTTCTTACTGTGTCTAATTTTCAAGAGTACTTTGAAGATTTAATATATATTGAGCCCTTTCTATGTTCCAAGTAAACCAAAAATGTATTAAAAATATTGGTTCATTTTAACTGTAATTTTGTGTGATTTTGAAACAAGAGAACAATGGATATTTCATTAGTATTATTTAAAAACTGTAGATATGCATGAAGTAGACTAAGCACTTTACATTATGAGTTATTTTATCTAATAAGCACTACTATGTAAAATATTATGCACTAAAAATGCAAAAGCAAAAATTGAGGCTAGAAATATAATTAAATGTAAAAACTGGATATTGAACCTGAGATCACTGAGAAGTTGAGAATGACTATAGGCAGAAAGTCTATAGACTTATAGAATACTAGAATACTCCAGGATGCTTGATTGAACTAATTGGTTGGCATGGTGAATGTACAGATTGCAACATTAGCTTGGTAAAATAAGACAATAAATGTCTATATAGTGGTGACCAATATGATCCAAACATAATGTCAGTATCAATAGATTCAATACTAAAAATAAAATAAAAAGGAGAAATCTTATCAATTTATAGATATATAAATGTGCTCCCTTTGCTAAAGAAAAAAGACAGGAATTCTGAAAGCTATTTTAGCACAGAACTATGTATTAACCTTTAAGTACAAATTTACATAGGACTATTTTATTCTAGATACCCAAATGTCCAAATTTATGGCTACTTATGAAAATCACCTTAGATCATAAAGTATAGTATATGTATCTTATGGTCTTGGATTCCTCTATTTCTTGAAAGATATCTTATCAGGTAAGCTTTCAATAAACAAATTAAATAATAGTAAATACATTTGAAAAATCCTGAGAAAAACAGGACTTACTGATCAAAGGGAATTAACAAGAGACTATTTGTATTATACACAATAGGATTTTGTGTTCCCTGTTTCTGTTTTCCTCCTGGTCCTCTGGTCCTCTGGCTTTCTTGTCTTTAAATGTAGAACACACATGGTTTCATGAATTGGATGAGGTTAGTGAATGAATTTCACTGGCTCTCTCATTCAGCACTTGTCAAAAAAGGGATTTAGCAAGCTCAAGGATAAAATTTATGGAAATATTTAAAAATCCAAATAAAAATGAAAAGTACCTATATCTAGCTATGGAAAGTTATTATATATATATACATATATATATATTTAAAATTATATATGCACACATACATACATATTGCTCCTCTGTGATATACAGCAATATCTAAGTTATATTTGCTGAGTAAAACCTGCACATATTTTAAATCCTTTTTTTAAAAGAAGCTATTTTAATTATCCAAAGTAGTAGCATTCCCTCAATAAAAGCAACTTTTATAATTTCATTTAATCTTTACAATATCCCATCTCTTCCTGTTGATTAAAAAAAAGTTTAGTTTGTGTGAATAGTTCAAACTTGAGTGCTTTTCTTAAAAAGCTCTGCTTGGAAGTCATTAAAACTTGCCCACTGTGCTTCTGCAAACTGAATCTGATTTTGTGACCTTTATGTCTCACTTTTAAAATTTCAATCTGTCTGAAATCACTAGCTTAGTTTTTCTTTTTGCCTTTACCAAATCCTCTCTATTGACCTCAACTGCTTTGACCCTCACCCACATAGAGTATGATTAATACCAAAGTGGAGCTGCATTAAGCATTTGCTTTGACGGGCTCATTATCTTTCCTCTTTGTTATTTTTCTTTGAGTCCTTTTGATATGTATGAATTCATTGGAAACTGACAAGAGACTTATGGTGATCTTATGCCCCCCTAAATAGGCTTTTATCTACACCATTTCAAATGCTACAGCAACATTAGAATGTATCACCCCTTTTACTTTGAGAACATAGAGCAATCTATTTATTCAAAAAAATCAAATAATAGGAAAGAGACTAATCTGAGGTCATGTAACTGTGTATTTCCTTAGGAACAACATTCTGCATCTCTGTGTAAAAGCTGTTTACAGCTGATTTCTGCAACTGACTGATCTTCTTTATATTTATCTCAATTAACATAAATATTAACACTATTAATTTTAAGGACACCTGCACAAAAAAAAGTCTCTAATTATTGCAAATAGTGTGAATATACTATACAATAACCCAACTATAACTGATTTAACTGGAAACAGATTTTACCTTTTTACAAATTCAAAAGCAGCATACTTTCCACTAATAAATATAAAATTATTTATGTAAGTGTGGCATATATTATATTAAATATATTTATACTAAAAATAAATCTACTAGTAATTATAATTTTTGTATACATAAATAGATTTATATTTATACTAAATACATTATCTTTAAACTATAAATCAAAATCTTGGCTCTGGCACTTTACATCTACCTGACTTTCAGCAAGACTTTTGATTCCAGAAATTTTAATTGCTTTACTTTTATCTGTAGATAAGAGGAACATCCAGATCATAGCTTGGTTGTGAGGATTATACAATAAAAATGCATAAAAAGTGCCTAACATGGTGCCTGGTGTACCATGAACACTCACTGAATAAAATAAAACAGTGAACACTCACTGCCATATTTGAGTGGCAGAAATAAACCGCTCCTCCAAATAAAAGGAATTTCACATGTTGGTGACTCCATATAATTAAAATATTGCCACTGCTTAATGTACTATACACATTAAAATGAAAGGTAATAGGTTCCTATTATATCTATATATGACAAATATACAGAAGAACAAATATATATTTAGGAGAATGTTCTTGGAAAATGGTTTATTTCCTTAAGTCAATTTCACATTTCTTTTAATGACTCAGGAACATTCATGAAGCAAACTCTAAGACTGTATTAAATCCTTTGTCTTCTGTAATCATATTTAGTAAATGCCTGCTTTTACAATCTAATATTATTAAAATGCCCTAACATGCTAAATGCTTTTTTTCTTTAAATTGCATTATTTCTACTAACGAACTTAACATTTATTGTGGGGGCGCCTGGGTGGCTCAGTGGGTTAAGCATCTGCCTTCAGTCATGATCCCAGGGTTATGGGATTAATTCTATGCATCAGGTTCCCTGCTTAGCAAGGAGTCTGTTTCTCCCTCTCTTTCTGCCCCTCCTCTCCTTGGTGCCTTCTCTCTCTCTAATCCTGTCTCTCAAATAAATAAAAATCTTTAAAAAACAAGCACACACACACACACACAAACATTTATTATGCATCAATGAGTGTGGCCTTCTGTATTACAACTGCCAGGTATGTTTTATCCTATAATGTAGACTTTCCAAGTCCTGTGGTATACTGAGGAAGCTGAGCCTTAGGTGAAGCAATTTTTTTTAAGGTAGCACAAGTGATAAAGACTTCCAAATTCTTATAAAATAAAAAGCACTTTCTTAAGGTAATTGAATTTTTTTTATTTATTTGGACAAAACCATTGCTAGTCCCAAACTTTATTACCTACTAAATTTTCCAACTCGCAATTCATTTGCTTTCTTCTCCCAAATGAATTGACTGGAAGATGTGATATCAAAAAAATCCTAAGTGATACAACAAACTAAAAATCTAATGTTCTATCCAAGCATGCATGTCTCAATCCATAATGCAGATAACATATTCCAAGACTCTAACTTAATTAGTAAACGTCTTTGATAAAGTAAGAATCTAAAAACATCAAAACCACTGTGAAGTATTCATGTACAGAAGCTTTGAGGTGTGCAATAGAAATGGAATGTTTTCAAGGACATCCAAAAATAATTAACAAGCTCCTTAAGGTTCTTTTATAAATATACATAAATTCAATATACTTTGAAATTGGGGCTAAAAAATAAATGTATGGTACTTATACAGTTCAGGATTGGATTTTATTGACTTTTAACACCCAGATTATGAATTTAGAGTTGTAAATTAAATTTATCTTTAGATCATCAGCAATGTATTACCATAGGTTTTAATTAGAGTTTAAGATCAATTCTTTTCAAGTCAGTTGGTTTGATCTATAACACGCATAAGCGTAGGTACTTACAAGTGTTAACTCATACTAACTCTATAGGGTGGGTTCATTTCTTATCCCCATTTTGTAGTAAGTTACAAAGCATTAAGTAACTCATTCAAGATCAAATAGCTAGTAATATGGTAGAAATGGGATTCAAATTTTGGTAGCACAGCTCCAGAACCTCTATTCTTTGTTATCACATTGTTTTGTAATCTGTGATTTCAGTCTGCAATGCCTCATACAAAAGATTACAGTGACAGATAACCAGAAACAAACGGTGTAATGCAAATTATTTTAATATTGTATATATCTTACTGGTAAAATACCACATACCACGAATTCAGATGTTAGAATATTCATAAAAGAAATTATCTCAGAATCCAGTTTTTAGTAACACAGATACCCCCCCAATAATAATGGTGTGAAGCAATGTACAAAATCATTATGATTAAGTTTTTATGAATCATTCACAAAACACAAACACCCACATGCACGTATACACACAGATCTAACACTGCATAAACCCTGAGCTTATCAGTTCCCACAGCACTGAGCTATTTGAACCAGCAGATGAAGGAGAAAGAAGGCAGTTTTATGATCTGATAAAACAAATAGTAAAGCGAAGATGTTCTTTAAATAGTTTCCAAGGTAACTGGTTATGGACTTGGAATCTATAAGTAGAGGTACGGGGAATTTTAAGCCCAAGAAGAAAAAGGGAAATTAATGCTACCAATTTCATAAAAATGATTGCAAAACAAATGAAAGGAGAGAGGAAGCCTGTAGAAAACAGGAATAAAGAAGTTACAGAAAATGTATTTATGTTGATTATATATGGACTGTGTTCTATACCTCACCAACCAACACTTATTGGAATTTTGAATTAGAAAAATGAAGATATTAAAATGTAAATCTAAGTATCATTTTATCAGTATAAATATATTTATATAATTAAATATAACTATTCATAATTATATATGTATTTATGCTAATAATATATCTGATTAATTACAATAGAAGAAACTAACGGTATTTAGTTGGAATTCATTAATAGGACTTAGTACATATTTATTTAATCCCATGTGTCTTATATTGACTATCACACACCTAAGAGGAATTTAACAAGCAGTTGTATTTTCATTACATTTATACAAATGTAAGGTTACTGTTAAAAATGGTCAGAGATCCATCAGATCAGGCTTTAAAATTTAGACATAATACAATTACTTAGGAAAAACAAGGTAATTATTTATGGAATTAATAAAGGATTACCACCTATCTTTTTGGTTTTGTTTTGTTTGCTATCTATTAGGAGTTCATTTGCTATGATTCTGAAGAATCACTAAAACGTAGCCATTCTGAATGTAGCCATCAATGCCTTCACTAATGCCTTATGCATATAAAAGTGTTTCAAAAAGTTATTATAACGTGAGTAACAATATACTTCTCATATAGTGACACATATATTATAGTTCTTGAGCTGAATGGCTTTTAAAGTTTTTCATATATATAGTAATTTTTTTTTTTTTTTACAAATTCATTCATTCAGTGAGTGCTAGGAACTGTTTCAGGCATGAATTATAATAGAAGGATTCTTTGCTAATGGTCTGGTGCAATATCATACTCAGGCCTAGACATAATATTCTCTCACAGCCTTTCCAGCTTATGCAGGAAATGAAGTACCAATGCATCAAAACAAGATGGAAAATATGGACATCCATGCTCAAGGTTACCTGATAGAAAAAAGCAAATAATCCTCCCAAATGTTTCATTGCAACATCATTTAAGATGCTTCTATGTCCTTATGACTTTTACCAGAGCTATTGCAATGACAAAAGAGAGTTGTCAAGGTCAAACCATGCAGAAGAAAATACCACTAACGTGTGGTCAGTTGAGGTGAAGTATATAGTCAATCCGTGCCAACATATTCACCAATTGCTAAATCACTCTGCTGTTTGAGTGTACGACATAACTTTCACACATACACTAAAATGAATGAATTCAAAATTAAAAGAATAATTTAAGGATCAATCTCCATTATTCTTAGTTCAGTATTCCTTTGTCACTTGAAAAAAATAAAAAAATAAGTTTTCATTTATTTGAATTCGTAATTGTAGCTCATGAAAATAAAATCATCATATTTATGAGTGCTCTGAAAAAGAATCAAATGACATTTAAATCATATCAAAAGTGCATTTATTTCAATTTAATTGCTAATTTGAAAGAGATTGAAATCCAGACATTGAGATAAAAGTGCATAAATTCATATTCAAATACAGTTCTTCATACTATAAAATGCATATGGCATGAACTTTATAAGAGAGACATGATTTCTCAATAGCATGAGTATGAAATATGCCATAGGTTTTATATCTTCTCTTTTTTGACAGAAAATTTGATGTAGCTACATAATAAGGACAAAAATATTACACATACCACACAATTTGTTATAAATTAAGTTTCAGACATATGCAAACCTTCTCATTGTCTTCCTTTTTTCTCCATTCTATTTCTTTACCCCTTTTTTTCCCTCTCTTCCACACTTTTTCCACACGCATTACAATGTATACTATCAGAGAGGATGTGGAGAAAGGGGAACCCTCCTGCACTGTTGGTGGGAATGTGAACTGGTGCAGCCACTCTGGAAAACTGTGTGGAGGTTCCTCAAATAGTTAAAAATAGACCTGCCCTACGACCCAGCAATTGCACTGTTGGGGATTTACCCCAAAGATTCAGATGCAATGAAACGTCGGGACACCTGCACCCCGATGTTTCTATCAGCAATGGCCGCAATAGCCAAACTGTGGAAGGAGCCTTGGTGTCCATCGAAAGATGAATGGATAAAGAAGATGTGGTCTATGTATACAATGGAATGTTCCTCAGCCATTAGAAATGACAAATACCCACCATTTACTTTGACATGGATGGAACTGGAGGGTATTATGCTGAGTGAAATAAGTCAATTGGAGAAGGACAAACATTATATGGTCTCATTCATTTGGGGAATATAAAAAATAGTGAAAGGGAATAAAGGGGAAAGGAGAAAAAAATGAGTGGGAAATATCAGAGAGGGAGACAGAACATGAGAGACTCCTAACTCTGGGAAACGAACAAGGGGTGGTGGAAAGGGAAGTGGGCAGGGGATGGGGGTGACTGGGTGACAGGCACTGAGGGGGGCACTTGATGGGGTGAGCACTGGGTGTTATGCTATATGTTGGCAAATTGAACTCCAATAAAAAAAAGAAATTAATTAAATTTAAAAAACAATGTATACTATCTGTTACAATTCTTAAGAACTTCCATAGGTTTTTGGATATATGACCTACTTATAATGAATGAGCAAGGTTCTTCTAACAATGTAATAATGTCTGGTCTAGAATATATCACAAAAGTACACCTTGGGGACAAAGCGTGGTTTATAAAAGTATTTCTCTGACCTGCAATTTTTTTCACTGAATATGAATGCTTTCCAGAATGGTACAAATCCCAAATTCTCTTCAATCTTATTGTTGCTGATTGTCCAGGACTGGCACACTGACTTAATTTGCTTATTATCTTACCATTCACTGAGTTTGATGTCCTCTAATTCACAGCAATACAATTTCTACTGTGTTCTGTGGAGTCCCAGGATTTAATAGAGAGGTACCTAGAGTTTCTGGAGAGGAAGACAGGGCATGGAGAACGTAGAAACCATAGGATAATTGTGAAGAGCTCAATTCCACATATTTTATATATTGGATATCTATGCATTGTTTTATTGAGGAAGAGTATATAGCTTTTTTAAAGAAGAAAATATATTTTAAATCACTGCTCTAAAAATGTAGTGTAATTTCATTACTGGGGTCTGATCTGTGAATCATCTTCCTGGAAAATAATCTGATGAGAAGGCCCTTTTCTGTTTCCACAATTAATTGTCCTTGGACTGATTCTAAAATGGAACAGCTTTTTACCAAATTCCACTACAGAGAAGATACTGTCAAAAATGAAGACGTGTGTGTGTGTGTGTGTGTGTGTGTGTGTGTGTGTGTGGTATGTATTCATATGTGTATAAACAACAAAAATATCTGTGATTCTACTAGGGTAGCTATTTCAGTTTAATTCTTCCCAAATAACTGCTGATGTATTGCAGAACTGGAAATATCCTTGAAGATTCACTGAGGCCTGGAGGAAATAAATGAATTTGAATTCCAATGTTCCAGTCAAGGGAAATGCTATTAAAGATACACTTTTCTTGGGACAATTCTTTGTTGGCCAGGCACTACCCCATACACAGGTATAGGGAGTATAGCACCGCTGGCGCTCTGTGCTATCATCAGAGCTGAACAATAAATCTCATTGCATACATTTCCAAATGACTTTTCTACCAGGGATATAAACTCTCCAGTTTAGAATGACAAAATATCATTTAAAATTGAACATGAGCCAAAGCTCTGTGTTCCTACTTCTGTTCTTTCCCCTACATAACACTCTCTTTGTATAAACACCTATCAATTAATTAATAGCTTTCAGTATCTTGAGCCCTTTTAGTAATTTTACCCATTTGACATATGATTATTAAATCTAACTTATGAAGGGTTACTTTAATGTAGCTATACTATACGTAAGACATACAAGATTTTTTTAAAGCCCGGTTTTGTTCTGTCTGCAAAAATATTTAATTTGCTTTTATTTTGCTCAGAATAATGACAACAGATGTCTAAGTAATCTGACAAATATGTTTTCCAATTTTTCAAAAAAGTATGGATATTCTCAAGCTCACCTACTGAAAATGAAACTAGGATATGGATTTCAAGAATTCCAAACTTAAGGTTTTTTAAATAATCAACAAATCTAGTTTAAGGAATTGTAGGTAAATGATAACAATATATTGCTAAGATAGTCTTATTCAAACACAACATATTATCTTTGGGATTGATAGGAAATTGTAGGGTATTCTCAGCTGAAAAAATTAATATCTCTGCACATACTTCATATGAAATGAAAGAGTGATTTCAAGCAAAGTTCTCATCAAGCAAAATATTTTGATCATTAAACCAATTTCATTAATATACAAGATATTAATAATTTAAGCCAATGTGCCATGTAATGTTGGAAATTCAATAAGATTTTGACAGGACACTTATTAATGCACAAATGTGTTTAAGCGTTAGAGGAAAAACTCTAGACTTACAGTTGTACTAAAGATTTTGTTCCCTAAAAGCTGATGACAAGAAAACAGCAATTAGAGACATAGCAGCAATACTATACTTTCACCTCAACTGCCCTGTCTATACAAGATTGATGAAGCAGACATGAACATAAACATCTAAACCAGTGTGCAAAAATTTTTTCTTTAGCTAACTTCATTATGCTATGAGTTTGAGTTTCCAGTAGCAGTCGGGTAAACAGGACATTTTGGAGGAGGGATAGAAAAGCAACCAAAAGCCATTTGCTGACTAGATTTGCCAACTTTACTCTTTTCTAGCTCAAAGTTTTAAATATATATATATATATATATATATATATATATATATATATATATCTCCAATTAAAAGTTCAAACTCCCTGTTATCAAGGTGGTCATTTTATTGTCCAAATTGGAGCAGATTTGAAAATGAAGAGAGGGTGCTAAAATAATTTAAAGAACCTAACTGATTTAAACAAGTGACTATCCTATCTTAGGAAAAGTGGATATTTGAACTCCCCTCCACTTTTTTTTTTTTTTTTTTTGAAAAAGAAAGTAAGAAGGCATGCACTTGTGCATGGGACGGGGATGGGAAGGAGGGGGCAAGGGGCAGAGGGAGAGAATCTCAAGCAGACTCCATGCCCAGCACAGAGTCTGACATAGGGCTCAATCTCATGACCATGAGATCTTGACCTGAGCCAAAATCAAGAGTCGGATGTTTAACCAACTGAGCCATCCAAGAGTCCCTGGACTCCATCTTTCAAGGATGCTTCTCCCCTCTCAAGGGAACTTCCCTCTTCCTCTTCTTTCCAAATCCAGAATTTGAGTGTAGAAGGAAGCAAATTTATCTCTGTGTGAATGAAGTTAGAGGTCTGATTTTCATACTACCTCTAGGTTCTTACACGTTACCATTGAGATGCCATTCATTTGGTAAGTCTGGGTATGTGCAAATGGTGCCACTTGCACTTTTTGGATCATTTGCTGTAGCCTGCCATTTTTGTCTAATCCAGCCACCAGTTAGCTCTAATGTGGCACTTAAAAAGTTCTGGGTTCCTGTATACAACACAAGGTATGATGGTATCAGTTAATAATGAGAAAATGGCCATGTCTTTTGCATTTCCATGTCTACTTTTCTCATTTCCTTAAATTTTACTACCCAGGATCAGAAATGCTTTTCTCCTCTCTGTTTTAAATTACATCTATGATTTAGATGAAACTGAAAAGAAGCCACCCGTTAGCTTGTTTTCCTTCACTTTTGGATTAAGTGGCTGATTCTTCAGTCTACCACCCAGGTTAAATCTGAACAACCTAACTACCATATACACACAGTAGAGTGACCATAAATGCAAACATCATGATGTTTGAGCTTAAACTCCACACCAGAAAATTTTATTTCTGAAGAGACCATTCTTCAGGAAAGACCATTCTTCTTGTTTTCTTCAGGAAAGACCATTCTTCTTGTTTTCAGGAAACAAAGTAATTAGAGAAAGACACAGGGGAATAACGTGAGTTATTTCCCTCCTAAAAGAGCAAAAGACTAGGCCCAAAATATCTGAATAGTCAAGCTTAAAGATCAAAAAGACCACCATTTCTCTTTGCTGAAATTTGATAGCTAATTAATATAAAGGGATCTTCGTAATTCCTCCAAAATTGTAAGATTTCAGTCTCCTTTTCAAATCGCCTTGAAATAGTGGATGTAAAAATATACTGCCTGGCAGAGACTAAGAATTCAATAAATGTTTGTTTCTATATTTTCTGTATTTCTTTCTTTCCATCTGTCCATCAATCTTCACATCTACTCAACTATCCTCCTACCTTTGGTTCCCTACCTCATTCTCACTGATCATACTACTCTGCCTTCTATCTGCTCACCTAAAAAAACAAAACAAAACAAACAAACAAACAAACAAACAAGGCTACCTAAGTGAATTCTACTTTCCCATTTCCATTCTAAAATACTTTTTAATCTCCAATTTACTTCTCCTTTTCCCATTTAATCTCAGAGGAAAAATAAAACATTTTCTTTTTCACTGTTCCCTTGAAACTTTTCTTCAAGGCATGTTCAAATGATAGCCCCTCTGTAAATCTACTCCAATCTCCCTCCTTTCCAGATTTCCCATGTAAAAATTAATCACCATTTCTTTGAATTCCTAGAGAACTTGGAGCACATCATGATTGTAGTAAATTATTTTTCCCCCTCATAGTATTGTAATCTACATGGCTGACACCTCTATAAACTGTAAAGTCTTCGAAGTCAAGGATCATTTACCTCTTTAAATTGGTTCTTAATCTCCAATAGACTTTGAGCATTAAAGAAACCTAGCCAATGATTTTTGAGCTGAATCGTGTTGATGATGTAGACACTGCACCATATGACCTTTTAACTTTCTGTATCCCTGTGCTTCCAAGTGAATGTCTGCACTAGCCTTTCCCTGGAATCTAAAATCTGAAATGTTAGCCAATATGTCTTGTATCATGTATTTTCCTTAGAGTAATTCATAAATTAAAAAATAGAGCAGAATTTCTGATAAAGGCAGCATTATAAAAAGAGAAAATTTTAAATCCATGATGCTAAGACAAGATGAATATATTTATAAACTTGAAACAAACAAAATAAAACAAAACAAAGTATGAAAGGTGGATGGATGCCACCAGCCTGCTTGGGTCTGCATCAAGAATCAAGCATGGGCAGCTGAAAATTCAGATTTGTGTTGTAAACAGAACACATGTGTTCCAGGACAGGTGGCAGAATGGAGCCTGGCTCACTGCTCTACATGACAGATTGAAGCAGAATTCTATTGCCTGGGGATACAGTTTATAAAAAGCTGCCTGAATGGGAACTCAGGAAGGCATAGAGACAACTGACTGACCAGGAACAGAACCAAACAGCCTGTTCTGAAAGAGAGAGAAAAATGGGAGGGTAGGTCATGATCAATTTGCTATTTCTAATCTTATACTTTAAAGATAATTAATTTTCATGTATTCACTACATGTTCTGTGTTGTGGGCTAAATGTTTGTGTCCCTCTAAAGTTCATATGCTGAAGCCCTGACTCCCAATGTGATGGCATCTGGAGTTAGGGCCTTTGGGAGATAATTAGGTTTAGGTGAGGTCATGAAGGGAAGGCCCCCAGGACAGGATTAGTGCCCTTATAAGAAGAGACATCGGAATTCTCTCTTCTCCTTTCCT
Source organism: Vulpes lagopus (assembly GCF_018345385.1). Lineage (NCBI taxonomy): Eukaryota > Metazoa > Chordata > Mammalia > Carnivora > Canidae > Vulpes > Vulpes lagopus. Next base: position 13,076,508 of record NC_054824.1, read on the forward strand.
CTATATGAGGACATAGCAAGAAGGTAGCTGTCTACAAGCCAGGAAGAGAGCTTTCCCTAGGAATTGAACTGACCAACATCTTGACCTTGGAAGTCCTAGCCTCCAGAACTGTGAGAAAAAAATGTCTGTTGTTTAAACCACCCCATCTATGGTATTTTGTTATAGCAAGCAGACTAAGACACTCTACTTACTTTCTTGTCACTAATGCAAATCTTTAGAAAAAAACCTCCAGGTGGCATTATAATTATTTCAGAAAAACATCAATAAACTGTATCAGAGACATGAAAGATCATGCTTATATACTTAGGAACCCAAATGAGGTAAATCCGGAAATCCTGGCATTATTTAAGTATGCATAGCATATATTTTAAAAAGTGATATTGATCAAAGCAATATACATATTTTGGTGGCACACAGTAAGGAATTACTAAATACTGCTACTTACAAATACCTTAAAGATTGTTTACTGTACCCAGTCTATTATAAAACAAAATAAGAGGAAATTGTTTTTAAAAGGCTTTGAGTAAGCCATTGCATTATTCTTATATTCCTTCCAGGCTCTTCAGTTCTTCTGCCACTGACATAAGGAATTACTTTAAAAATATAGCAATCTCCAGTTCTACTTAGGGACCTCTAAGATACTACTTCACTCAAAAAGAATTCTCCCTTTCTTCAGACTCAAGAAAGGCAGTTGGAAAAATGTGAACAATGGTAAAACATTCTTCCTTCATCCTGCTGAAAATAATCATTTCTACTTGGTCAAGTTCTCTTAAAAACTTTCAAAAGGCTTTTGCTCTTTTTGGTAATCTCAGAAGCTAAGTATATTGAGGGGGATACGGAATGAAATGGGAAGTGGTTGGGAATTACGTAGAATGCATGAAACACCAAGTTTAGAGCTGCCTCAGTTCCTTATCTATGGATGTTCTTCTTCCAGACATCCTCACTTACCCCATCATCATCCTTTCAAAAAATTTTAAATACCACTTCTTCAAAGAAGCCTCTTTGACAACAAAAACAAATCTAGATCCCTGGTTATATGCTTTTCTGACAAATATGGATTTCCTCTGTGAAAATCCCCAAAGGTCCAATTGGTCATTATTTGTCTCTTTCTTATGCTCTTAGCTATAGCATGGCAGAGACTAAGCACTCACTACAGCACCCAAAACTTAGGAAAGATTCATTGAATATTTACTGAGTGAATAAGGGGAGGGAGAGAATAGTAACTTAAAAAAAAGAATATACTTCATTCATTATACTTCTTAGGGTCCTTCTATCACCAAGGTGAAGAGGGAATTCGCATGCTAGAAGTAAGAACCAGCCTCAGTGGAACCTCACATGCAGTACTAATCCATCATTTCTGACAGCAAACATGAATCTTAAACAACTTTATCTCAATCAAGAGAGGGAAGCCACTTCTTACCCAACTCTCTTACTCTTCAACACTCATGGATCTTCCAGTATGCCCCCAGGCACTCACCAAATGCCCCTCCATGCTCCATTACTTCCATGAACATTCTGTTCACCTTCTAGGTTTGATAGATCTCTTAATTCTCTCCTAAAGATGGTGCTTCTCCCATGGCCCTCTCCACTCTGTTTTCTGTTATTCTTCCCTAATTGTCACATGATTTATAATTTCATGTCAACAGAGCATGTCACCTTCTTTGTCTTGGTGCTGCCTTTGACCCGCTCCCACTTTTCATTGAGCTGCCCTCCTTGTTCTAAGCCACTCTCCCTTATGTTTCTCTGTCTCAATTCTTGATATATTCATTCATAGTTGATAATACCCATATCCTGTCCCCAAAGTTCTTGAATTTGTCTTTTTATTTTCTGTAACTTAAACATTCTCTCTCCCATAATCACATCATAAACCTTGCCATCACTAAAAAATGCAATCCCTTCATATTCAGATTCCTGCATGCAACTCTTATATTGATACTTTTAATTTTTATAACAAGCCATCAACCCTAACACTTTCTTACTGTGTCTTATCCTTTAATATCCTCTCTTTCCTCCTCACCTGGCTTAAATTTCCTGCTCAATTATAAAATCGACTACATATTTATAGAACATAGTTGACTTATCCTTTTTATACTTCTTCATATATCTTGGCGAAAATGCAATCCAGGTTATATCTAGCTTTCTGCCTAACTGCTTGCACCCACACAGCTGAACATAGTTAGAGAAAATTTCACAACCACAAGAGTAAGTCTCATTTTAAATTAATAACCAAAAAACCTCAGGTAAGTCTTACTTACTGCTATTTACCTACTTGCATCTACACCAACACATTCCACTTCCTCTTCCTTTACTGGCTCCCAAAGAAAGTCAGTCACTCTACTTATTTTAGATTTCATACCCTTTTGCCTACTCAAGGACATTATTTCAAAAGTTCCTCCCACTTCTACATCATCTTTTCCTTTCTACTAGATTATTTCCATTAGCTTACATGTGATATTTCTTCTATACGAAAAACAAAACATAAAAGAGAGCTATTCTTCATCTTCACTTTGCCAGTAAGTTATGTAATGTTGTGCCAATTAGTCATATTAACTCAAGATAACTTATGTTTGTGAGTTCATTGAAGTCTGTGTATCCAGCTATGGTGGATATTTGTATATGTGTTTTTTTTTTTCTTAACCCTTCCCCACCATTATTTAAGGAAAAATAAAAATGTCCATGTTATTTCCAACCTACACAATCTTGCCAAGAAAGCAAGTTCCTTCTGTGCTGGCTACTGGTTCTCATCTTAGTCATTCATCTCTCAATTTTTCTGTTCTTGATTTGTTGATATTCTAACTGGATACCAAAAATGGGATAAATGTGGAAAGCAGAAGGAATGGTTTATAAGGAAACAAGAGCCATGGTTTGTGGGGGAGAGGGGGGAATTGTCTACTGGATTTGATTGACAGTCTTTCATCCTTTGATTACTCCTGACCAGGAATTTGTAATCCAGACACTTTATTGATACATTTTAAATGAAGTATGTATCAAAAGACTTTTTAAAGAGTACAAATTCAGTTTCAATAGAATAAATTTGAATTTAAATTTCACTTTACTAAACTTCAAAATTCCCAAATGGTAATCAGGAGAAGTAAAATTTTGCTCATGCTAACTGAATTTGGAGAGCATAACTGCTTGAATTTGGAAAAGAATTACTATTTATTTTTTTACTATGCAAACATCTATTACATGACTACTAGATACAACTAATTGGTTGAAAATATGATGTTATCAAGAACTGACCATGGGGAATGAGATGTTCTGACTCATGATTAATAAATAGAGGTAAGAACAAAATAGCACTTGAGATATATACATAGTTGTACCATTAAGTGGTATAAGAAACTAGTCAGCAGCTCATGTAGCCAAATATTTGTCATTTATTTGCTAACAGTAAATAAATACAATTTTCTAATGGGTAAAAAAAATGGTTCTCAGTGAATAATTCTAAATGTTATGTACAGGTTTTCCATATAAATGAACTGATTATTAATATTTATGTACCATTGACATAGTTTAATTCACCCATTCTTTCATAACGTTTATATAGTTGTAGAAGTATCAGCAATAGTACCAGAAAAAAAAAATGAGAGAAATTGGCCTTTATAGTCTAACTTCCTTCTGTCAGGAACTGCCAGATTGCTTCAATTCTTTGACATAAAGATATTGAAGATATAATGAGCTTAAAGTGAGTAATATTCAAAGAAAAAAAGTAAGATGAGTGTGAGCACCCAACAGCTGCCAATCAGAATTTTAAAAAAATGGGGTTACTATCTGACAGTCAAAAAAAGGACAACTATATTCAGTCATTTTGTAACAAGCGTCGTTTTAAAAAGATACAGGTAACACATGACAGAGATACAGATATACACTTTTTAAACTCCTCACAACTGGGTGGACATGTACAGTTGGGTACACATATCAAGCAGCATTTCTCTAAGTAGGAAATCCCCCCACTTTAATCTTGAAACACCTGGATGTACAGAATTTAGACCCAGCAGATTTGATACTTAACACCCTGACATCTAAGCCATACTCTGCAGGAAGATAAGGAGCTAACTGGTAGTTAGGCTATGGTCTTAAGTCTCTGAGACAAAAATATTTGGGCCTCAGAAAAAAACTTTACACCAGCAAGAAGGCAACCGTCATCATTTTTAAGAAGATGTTTACATCCAGAATGGAATTAAAATCACTTTCTTCTACAAACAACCAAATATATTGCTGCATCTAATTCACAAGAATAACTGAGCCATTTCAAATATGTTTACCATGTAGTCTACCTCCAGGAAGTTACTCAAAGATCTTTATTCAGTGTTTTGTTTTTTTTTTTCTGGATAAGAGTATTTTCTAGAAAAGTAAAACAAATCACAAAATAAATGCAATTAGGAAAGACTTAAAAGAGTTAAATTTCTGCGTGGATGCAGTGAGATGCTCAAGAGGATACAGTGTACAGGCCACAGAGGTCTTCTGCTCAGATCTCTCTTCAAGAGAACTTTGTGGAAGCAGAGCTTGTGGACAGCCTCTAGCTGCTGCACGTTTGGGTCCACTGTGGCTTTCACAGCAAAGCCACATTTCCTCTGCTTCACTCATAACCAGTAACTGAACATTGTGAGTCCTCTATGTCTGTGTCATGCCTGCTGGATATGGGACTCTTCCCATAAGGAGCATTGGCTTGAGACGCCCTCCATTGGCCAACCTGTGGCTTTCACAGAATTAATTCACCGTCTTAAGTTCTCCCTACCCAGTCCTCCTTCCTTCATTATATTCTTGCACAAGTGGCAGGCCACAGTTGCTTTCTGAAGGCATTTCTTGCCCACTTTTGCTCTTCCTCTTCTCTTTCATTCCTCACAGACATTTCCAAACAAATTTTGGCACCTCTAATTCCATCTTTGTGTTTTTCACAGAGGACTCAAACTCACTCACACAATACATGCACAAATAAATAGGAACACAGGACATTCTACTCACTCCCGATTACACTCTCTCTTCTAAAAAGTCCCTTTCTACTTAGTTCACACCATAGAGCTTTACAAATTTCTCTCTTACCTCATTACCGCCACTACTTAATGCCCAGCTCCTTCACTCATTTAAGACAGTAGCAACTGTGCCACAGTGTTGTCCACTCCAAGCCTTAATACAATGTTGGCAATTTTATATCCAGATAGACAACTGGTTAAAGGTCTAATCTCTTTGTCTTCTACAAAAATGCTCTGCTGCTCCACAGCACTCCTGAATCAAGTCTTCCCACTGCACAACTGCAAACACTCATGCTTCTTGCTTATCTACTCATTTTAGTCGCCTGCACTTACGTTTGGGGAGAAGGCATCAATCTGTCCACCAGCCTTTCTTTTATGCCTTGTGTCTTCTCTATCTTCTAAGATTACTTAACTCTGTTCCAAATTTAGATTCCACAGACCATTTTCAACTACTTATTATTTTTTTAGAGGAGACTATACTCCTCTGCTTCATTATTCTTTCACAACACTCATCTAAAAAATCTGCATAAACCCATGACTATTTATTCCATGACTATATTTAGGCTCCTTAATTCCATTGGAAAAAAAAAATGTCCCAGAACAGAAGATAGATACCTTCAATGTCACCCATTCCCACAGTGTTCAAAATTGCCTTAGTTACTGTTATTCAATTCCTCACAGTTGATCTTAACCCACTTTCCATTTCCCTGAAATCTCGGACCTTCCTACCCTCCACCTCACCTTGACCTCTTCCCTCCTCTCTTTCCAATACAATGTGAGACACTCCTACCTCTGCCCTCCATTCAAAGCTAAATAATTCATTTCTGTTCTGTATATCATCCTTTTCAGCTTTTTCAGGGCGATTATGTTATCAAATGTTCTCTGTGTCTCTACTTTTTAATCCAAGAGAAAAAATAAATATACTAGATAAATATATAGATAATATAATTAAATGACCAAATAACTACTTGATCCTAGTAATCCCTCTTCCCCATCATAGGCACTCTTTTTCCACTGTCTGACAGTTAACTAAATCAATTTTCCATTCATACTGTCTCCTTTTTCTGAGCTTCAGTTTTTCCTCCCTCATCTCCAATCGTTTCTGAAATGGGCTCCATGTCACAAAGTCCAATGGATTCTTCCCTCATTCTAACCTAGAGATTAGTTTGATCTCTAATCAGCATTTTAAATTGTTGATCACAACTTTCTCAGGACAAGCCCTTTTGGTTTCCCAGATACCATACATTCCACATGATCTTCCTCCTTCTCTTTTTCTTTTCTCAATGTTTCCTTTGTTGGGTCATTTTGCTCTGAAACACTGGCTTGTAAAGTGCCACAGACTTTTGTCTATACACTTGTCTCTTTACCCTATAACTCTCTAAGTGATATCATTGATTCTTAAAGTCTTAATTACATGAATTGATAACTATCATCCTGAAGCCCCATTCTTTTTTTTTTTATTAAGGATTTTATTTATTTATTCATGAGAGACATACAGAGAGAGGCAGAGACACAGGCAGAGGGAGAAGCAGGCTCCCTGCAAGGAGCCCAATGCAGAACTCCATTCAGACCCCCAGGATCATGCCCTGAGCCAAAGGCAGATGCTCAACCACTGAGCCACCCATGTGTCCCATCAAACCCCATTCTTATCTTCTTCCTATATATCTCCATATGGAGGTCTCAAAAACATTTTAAAGTTAAATCCCACACTTAAGGAATGATTTTCTTCTATTCCATCCCTCTGGGTTTCCATAAAGTAGTGTATAGAATCAAGGCATAATCCCTGACCCCTTCCTTGTTTCACTTCCTATATAAAAACAAACAATACAATCAGCACTATTATTTCCACTTTGGAGTATTTCCACCTAAAATATCCTTTTGTCTTGAACCAACCTTATCCTACATTTTACCCATAATTTTTTTCTGAGCTAATTCTATTTCTGACTTAAGTTTCCATTTAAATGTCTATTTTTAAAGGAAGCCTACCTTCAACCTCCTAGACTGATTAACTGTTACATATATACAGATTGAATTACTAAAACTACAACTTTCAGAATTTGAATTAGTATAATTTAATATAGAATAATAATTATCAGTTACAAAACACTACTTCTATGATTCACATAATTTAGTGCATCCAAAAGTGTATTTCCTCATTACATATCATATTACTTATGGCCAAATACCTTAGTTAAGTTAAACAGTACTGGAACAGAATTCAGCATTCCAAGACTTCTCAGGGCCTTGATATACTAATGTGCATTGTAATGCACTGCACCGAGACGTACTGTACAATGCAACATTTCTCACAGTACTTGACCATCCTAAAGCTTTTGCTTCATACTATATCCTAGGGAATAGTGTTCCAAGGATTTGCTTTGGGTAACATTGATAATTTGATGATTTAGAAGCCTCTGAGAAATGATTTTATGTGCTTTAAAAATATATGATCAAACTCTTTTTTTAATAGTTAGAAGTCATATGTAGTTTCTTTTTTTATTTGAAATCATATTGCTATTCTACATTTGCTATAAGATTTTAACCTAAAGAAATATACTTTAAATTCTGAAAGGACAAGTGTGAAAGGGAAGTCAGAAGAATCAACATAAAGGTTATACCTATAGGCTTGTTTTCAGGTAGATCAATGTTAGGAAACACACATATAGAAGCTGAGGTGCTAAAACTATAAAATTATTGCTTTATATTGAGGAGGGCTGGATATTATCTAGCAGATTCTTTGAAAATTATCTGATTCTATCTGGTATCCTCTTTTCACTGAGTTTCTATTGACCATACTAATAGCAATTTTGTAGGGATAGAAGTTATCTTGTAAAAAATTAATAGTGATACAAATTATTCTTGTCCACATCAATGCAAATTTATTTTATGTAGTAGAGGAAAAATTGGTTTCCACCCTGTAGATAAGTTAATCCTATTTAAATGTACTGCTTTGATAGATTTTAACCAGTTTTACATCTATTAACAAATGCATTTCAGCATTCCTAGTTGTGTGTATCTAAGTTTGTGTGTTTTTCAAATCCTCTTTTGAATAATTAATAGGTGAGTAGAGTCTTCATCATGTGTTCATTTCTATTTACCTGAGACAAATGTTTTTAACTTTTGGAAATTCTACTTTAGTATTTTTGTAGTTCATTTATCAAGATACCCAAGTGGATTCACCTGACAGAGCCAAATAAATTTTATTGCTGGAGAAGTGTACCTGTGGGGCTATTTAAACTAAGGCACATCTTTTCTTGGTTACCAGAGTGAATCCCAAGTGTCAACAGAACTTTAACTTTTCTGACTCTCCAAGTCTCAATTTTTTTCCTTCCTTTCCCTCTACTCTTTTTATGTGTTGTTTCTGCTTCTAGATCTTGCTTGACTAGTAAATTACCCCCCATTGATGATAGCCGTGATTGAGGATTTGGTTTTCTGCTTTGTCCATTTGGTGGTCTCTGTCATATGGATAATGGAAATCTATTCTCTATTGGGTGAAAGATGACTATCTGGTTTATCAGTCTTTTTATTGTCTGCTTATGAGTTTAAATTCATTAGGAAAATGTTTCATGCTACATTGGAAAGGAAAACACTTTTTTGATATCTGAACCAGGAAGTCTTTATTTTTCTGAGTTTACTTTTAACCATTGACTAAGGTAGCAGGACTGTAGCTATATGGGACCTTTTTTTTTTTTTTTTTTTTGTATCTTTGACTATGAATTCTGTGTCTCCAATTGGGAAAGGTTTTCACTTCTACTTCCAGAGGGTATTAGTAAATTATAGCATCTTTTAAATTAAAAAAAAAATCACTTTTCTGATTAATTTATAGAAATACATACATGCTTATATAAACCAAATATTCCCAAATACTCAGAAAACAAAAAATTTCTAATGCATGAATTATGATAACCACTAAAAGATGCTTGCACAAAGGCCATTTTTCATAAAAATCAAAATAAATATTGTTTAATAATTATGATTTAAAGAATAAAAAGTAGTTACATATGTAACTTTACATAAATTATCTTTATATAAATTATCAAACTTTATATAAATTATCAATGCTATGTAATACACAACAGCATATAAAAATTTCATTTTTATAAGATTTAAATTTGGTTTCTCATGCAAAATTTATTTAAATTTATGAAAGTTATTATACTGGTCTACCAATGAATAAACAAAATTACTTCCATATAAATATTAATGTTAGAGAATATAATTTTTAAGAATTTATTTATTTGTTTGTTTATTCATTTTATTTTACAGAGGGAGAGGGAGAGAATCTTAAGCAGGCCCGATACCCTGCACAGAGCCCAACATGGGGCTTGATCCCACAACCTGAGATCATGATCTGAGCTGAAATCAAGAGTTGGATGCTTAAACAACTGAGCTACCCAGGCATCCCTAAAAATTTTTATTTTTAAGTATTCTCTATACCTAACATGGAGCTTGAACTTACAACCCCAAGATCAAGAGCCACAGGCTCTACCAACTAAGCCAGCCAGGTGCTTCAGAAATATACTTTTTAAAATAAGTAGAATTATAATTTTCTCAAACTTTTTATATTAACAATAATTTTGTTTTGTGGTGTATAGCATGTCAGCTACAGTCTCCCTTGTTAGTGACACTGTTGGTAGGGGGTCATTTTTTCACTCTTCCTCTAACCTGCTAGTGCCAGTGGGCACACCCCAATCCTACACCGTTCCTGTTACTTCACCAAAACCAGTGATTGACTGTTTTGCTCCTGTGCCACTCCTGTAGCCCCACAAAAACCAGCCCATACCATAGAAGCCTTTGAGTGCCAGGCTATGGTGGTCAGAGGGGTTGCATTTCTAGGCCCCACAAATATGAAACAATCAGAGAGATGATACTTGGCAGGCTACCACTCCCAGGACACTGAATACACTGCAGACTAAAACATATCCCAATGTTTCTGTGGAAAAAGCTTCTTTGTTTGTCCTGTAGCATCATTCTGGGAAGCAGGTTTCAGATTTACCATACATCTAGGGTCTACAGAAATGCTCTCAGGTAACAGAGGTCAGGGTACACCATCTTTGTGCTCTCCCATGGCCATATTATAGCTCACTGATACCTCACAGAGAGGAGCTAATATATTCATCCGGAAACCCAATTCTTGCAACAGTCACTAAAGGAATACTTTCAGATTGCTGGTCTAGAGGCTAACAAGGTTTATGATTGTGTCCCCAAGGGACTATAGATATTTGCATATCTTAAAAACTGCTGCCTGAAAGACTAGGTAACCTGAAATAGGTGCTGATTGAGATACTTTTCTCTGGAACACTAACAGGTCTTGGCATACCCTAAGAACAAATCAGAACAAATCAAGAACAAATCAGGCTGCCTATAAACCACAAATGTTTAAGAGACAAGCAAGAGCTAGGGCAAGGTTCAATAATAAAGTTTATCTCCTACACAAGGCCACTCTTTTAAAATTGGAAAAGGTAGCTGTCTATCTCATATGTAGAAGCAAATGCAAAGAGTCAAGAAAATAGAGAAAGTAGAGGAATATTTTCCAAATGAAAGAAAAAGGTAACCTCCTAAAGGGAGCAAGGGGCAGGAGGCACCTGAAAACATTAATTAAATGGAAATAATGGAATTCTTTTTATTTTTTAAAACAGAATCCTAAAAGCATTTTATTATTGGATAATCTGTATCCACAGAAAACACATTTATAGCTCAATATTAATCCTTACATCTGCCATGAACTCAAATAATTTTCAAATTTCTTATTTTCCAGAACCAGAGACTAGGAATGACAGAGACAGAAAATAAACCTAAGTACAAAATTAATTAGAAATAGAGTATAACTAGAAAGACACATGAATCTAACCTACCTTACTATTCTAATTGTTTGGCTCTCAGTAGCTAAAGCTGAGATAATATTTGTTAGCCATTTCTACAGTTTGGACAGCAGGCAGCACCTTTAGTCAGTTTTAAACAACTACATTACTGTTCACTGTTTTGTTTTATTTTGTTTAAGCCAGCTTACTGCACTTGAAATAAAAACCTAAATAATTTGCAAAAGTACGTCAAGTACAAGTACATTAGCATGGAGGAGTAGGTTTAGAAGAGTACCAAAATCATTTAAAATGATCCATATTAAGCATTTACAGATAACACATTTTTAGCAGTCTAAAAATGTACCAGGGACCAGCCCTGAACTGGTTTGTCCTATGGTCCTGGCTAACTCCTGTTTTTCTACAACACACTAGCTAAAAATAATTAGCTATTCTTAAATGGCTTTAAATAATCAAAACAATAAATTTTCATAACACACAAAAATTATATAAAATTAAAATTTTAGCCTATTAAGTTCCACTGTAACTCAGGCATGCTTATTCATTTATGTATTGCCTATGGCTACTTTCATGCTACAAAAGCAGAGTTGAATGTTAGTAAACCATGTGGCCCAGAAAGCCTAAAATATTTATTGTCCAGCCTTTTACACAAAAATTTGTCAACATTTGTTCTAGAGGAACCTAACTATGTGAACTCATAAAAGGTATTTAAGCTCATCTTGCCTTAGTTTTCAAATCTGCAAAATGAAGACTATAATAACTCTTCAGGGAACTATCTGGAGGATTAAAGGAATTAAAAGGATTAAAAGAATTCAATATAATGTTGGGTTTGGGGTTTTTAAATCATTTTGGCTGCAACCCACAGAAGAAATGCATACACACATATGTAAAATAGAAACCAATGTTACAGAACATATTAAGAATGGAAGTGTTACATAAGTGAACAGAAATGTTACAGAACAAGTGTTACCTATTCATATATTTATGTACTCTGAGGGTTTCAGTATACCCTTTACCTACTATCTCTTAATGTTAGCACTTTACATTTATTTTTCAGAGATAATGAAACTCTTTATATGATAAAAATTTCAAACTGATGATCATAAACATGCTACTTAACTCCCATAAATGGATAAAAACAGTTAGAAATTCAATAAAAAGATAAAAATATTTTAAAATACCACACCAAAGTCATAGAGCTAAAGAATAAAGTAATTGAACTAAAAAATACACTAGGGGGTTCAACATCAGACTAAATGAAGCAGAAGACAGAATTAGTGAAGTGGAAGATAGGTCAATGGAACTCACCTAAACACTGTGGCAAAAGACAAAAGAAGTTTTTAAAATGAAGATAGCTTAAGGGACCAACAGAACAACATGAAATGGAATAACATTCACATTATTAAGAGTCTCAGAAAGAGAAGAGAGAAGAAAAAGGCTGAAAACCTATTTGAAGAAATATTGGTTGAAAACTTCTGTAACCTGAGTAAGGAAACATCCAGATTCAGGAAGCTCAGAGAGTTCTAAAGAAGATGAACCCCAAAGACCCTCACCAGGACACACTGAAATTAGAATTTCAAATGTTAAAGATAAAGAGAGAATCTTCAAAGAAGAAACAAACAAACAAATGTGTTCTGTACAAGGAAACCCCCATAAGACAATCAACAGATTTTTTAGCAGAGATTTTGCAGGCCATAAGTGAGTGGTATGATATTCAAAGTGCTATTAAAGACTTTCAACCAAGAATACTCTATTTGGCAAGGTTATCATTCTAAACTGAAGGAGAGATCAAGTTTTTTCAGACAAGTAAAAGCTAAAGGAGTTCAACACCACTAAACTGATCCTACAGGAAACTTTGTTAAGCTGAAGGGAAAGGGCACTAATTAGCAACAAACATACACATAAAAGTAAAAATCTCACTAGCAAAGGTAAATATATGGTAAAGGTAACATCAAAAATAGAAAATAGGGGTTCAAGGAGTAAGCACATAGTTTTAGAATGCATTCAAATATAACTTGATATCAACCTAAAATAAACTTATATACATATACTCATGGGTGTGTATGCATGTATGTATAAATATGTATATATACAGTACATATATATACTATTATATGTGGTAACCACAAAGCAAAAACCTATAGTAGATACACAGAAAATAACAGGAAATAAATCTTAACATATCTTCACAGAAAGTTAACAAACTGCAAGGGAAGAGAGCAAGAGAAAAAGAAAAGAACATAAAGGAACCATAAAATAGTCAGCAACCAATTAACAGAAGTCCATAGCTGAAATCCATAGCTGTCAATGATTACTATAAAGACAAGTGGACTAAATTCTCCAATCAAAAGACAGAATGGCTGAATGGCTAAAAAAATAAGATCCATCTATACTGTCTACAAGAGACTCACAGCAGAAGTAAATACATACAGACAGAAAGTAAAGGAGAGAAAAAAAAATGTTTCATTCAAATGGAAACCAAAAGAAAACTAGGGTGACTATACTTATATCAGACAAAATGGACTTTTCAAAAAATACTAATGAAGGACAAAGATAGGCATTACATAATGATAAAGGGATCAATCCAACAAGAAGACATAATATCTGTAACATTTATATACCAAACATGAGAGGATCCAAAATTAGTAAAAAGAAGGAAATAAGAAAAACCAGAGAAGAAATAAATTGAATAGAGAATAAAAAGACAAAAGGAAAGATCAATAAAACTACAAGCTGGTTCTTCTAAAAGAGAAACAAAATTGATAAATCTTTAACTAGATTCACTAAGAAAAAGAAAGGGCTAATAAATTAAATAAAAAATGAAAGAGGCATTACAAGTGATACCAAACAAACACAAAGGATCATAAGAGACTGTTATGAACAAAATTATACCAACAATTTGTACAACTTAGAAGAACTTGACAAATTCCTAGAAATACACAACCTTCTAAGACTTAATTATGAAAAAATAGAAAATCTGAATGAAGTGATCACTATTAAGGGGAATGAATAAGTAATCAAAAACCTCTGAACAAACAAAAGTTTAGGATTAGATAGGTTCACAGGTGAATTATACCAAACATTCAAAGATGTAATACTTATTCTTCTCAAACTGTTCCAAAAAATTGTAGAGGAGGGAATGCTTCCAAATTCATTTTATGAAGCCAATATTTATGTGATACCAAAGCCAGACAAGGACACCATACACAAAAAATATTATAGGCCAATATCCCTATACACATTTTACAAAATAGATGTAAAAATCCTCAAAAAATTTTAGCAAAAATAATTCAACAATACATTAAAAAGGTCATATACATCATTATCAAGTAGGACATATTCCAAGGAAGCAAGGATGTTTCAACATCTGCAAATCAACATGATACACCACATTAACAAAATGAAGGATAAAAATAATATGGTCATCTTAAAAATGCAGAAAAAGTATTTGACAAAATTCAATATCTATTTATGATGAAAACTCTCAACAAAATGGGTATATATATATAGAAATAACCTAACTATAATGAAAGTCATATGTGATAAGACTGAAGCTAACATACCCAATGGTGAAAAGCTGACAAGTTTCCTTTAAGATCAGGAACATGACAAGTATACTCATTTCACTACTTTTATGCAACATAGTATTAGAAGTCTTTGCCAGAACAATTAGGCAAGAAAAAGAAACAAAAGGCATCTAAATTGGAAAGGAATAAGTCAAACTGTCCCTATTTGCAGATGACATGATATTAACCATAGAAAACCCTAAAGAATCCACCAAAAAACCTATTAGAACTAATAAATGAATTCAGTAAATTGTAGGTATAGAATCAATATACAAAATTTTGTTGAATTTTATATACCAATAATGAACTATCAGAAAGAAAAGTTAAGAAAACAATCTCATTTATAATTGCATCAGAAAGAATAAACACCTGGGGATAAATTTAACAAAGGAGGTGAAAAACCTGTGCACTGAAAACTATATGGCAACAAGGAAAGAAATTGAAGATACAAATATATAGAAAGATATTCCATGCTCAGCGATTGACAAAATTAATATTATTCAAATATCCACATTACATAGAGTGATCTACAAATTCAAGCAATCCCTATAAAAATTCCAATGGCACTTTTCACAAAACTACAACAATAGCCAAAGCGATCTTAAGAAAAAATAACAAAGTTGGAGGCATTATGTTCTCGGATTTCAAACTATACTACAAAGCTATAGTACTCACAACAGGATGGTATCAGCATAAAAAGAGACACATAGATCAATGGAACAGAATAGATACCAGAAATAAATCCATGCATTTATGATCATTTAAATTATTACAAAGGAGGCAAGAATATATCATGGGGAAATAGCAGTTTCTTCGAAAAATAGAGTTGGGAAAATGGGACTGCCACATGCAAAATAATCAAACTGGGCTACTACCTTATACTGTACACAAAAATTACCTCAATATGGACTAATAATTTGAATTTAAGACTTGAATCCATAAAATTCCTAGAAGAAAACATTAATGGTAAGCTTCTTGAATTTGGTGGAATTAATTTTTTGGGCCTGACTCCACAGGCAAGGATAAGGAAAAATAAACAAAGGGGACTGTATCAAACTAAAAAGCTTCTACGCAGTGAAGGAAACCATCAACAAGATATAAAGTCTAACTACTAAATGGGAGAACATAATTGCAAATCATAGATCTGATTAGGGATTAATAGTCAAAATATATAAAGAACTCATACAATTCAATAACCAAAAAAAACCAAACAATCTAAAAAAAGGCAGAGATCCTGAATAGACATTTTTCCAAAGAAGGCATACAGATGTCCAACAGACACAAATTGAGTTTATAGGTCTGAATAAAGATATAAAATATCTTTAGATATATCTTCAGATGTATAATCTGCCTGAATAGCAGAGATTCTGTATTTTACAAGAATATTTTTCTTAGTTTCATTTGGAATTTAACACGTCCCTATTTTAAAAAATGGAAAACTCTTCTTATTGAAGAGTTAAGATATGATGATACATCTTTAGATTCATTTAATATAAATTATTGCCACTTTTATTAACTAGATAATTGAGTATCATTGCTCAGGTATCCATGATCCTATCTTTATTAACACACCATCTTCTGTGACAACTTTCAATTTTGACTTCACTAGAACAGATTGTAAACTTAAAAATTGTTTTACTAAATAAGTTATCAGAATATCTTTTATAAGAAAACTATCTTTGGGAGCTGCCAAATGATTCCTAGAAAACTTGAAAGATTTGTTCTTTCACATTATTTTTTTTTTAATGTGAGGAATCATTATAGGTTCACTTGTATATTCCATATTACTTATTAAACACTGAGCTAATTGGGAAGAGCTGAATGGGAAGGAGTTTCAAATTAGAGACACTCTTCCTTAGTTGTACAGGTAACATATTACTAGTATAACTACTAAAGTAATTTTAATTTTTACTTAAAGTCCTGGAGGTTTTACAGTGCCCTCATTATTTCTACATAATATTCTCTTCAGGGGAAATACTGGTCAAATTTTTATGAAACAGTTATGTAGTTACCCTGAAAGAGAATTTCATACTTTTTTTTATATTGTTGGTTAACTGAAACAAATTATTCAGATTTTGATCTTTGTCTAAAGCCTCTACTCTAAGTTACAGGTCAGGATTTGCATATTTACCAAAACCTTCTCAAAGTCTTATGGAAAGGCTGTATCAAGTACTTTAGATTCTTCATACTTTAAAGAACAGAATCTGTGCTTCGAGGTGACATTACTTAGAAAATATTCAGACTGTGGGGCATCTGGGTGGCTCAATTGGCTAAGCAACCAACTCTTGATTTCAGCTCAGGTCATGAGTTCAAGACCCACATTGGGCTCCACACTGGGCATGGATCCTACTTACAACAATGACAAAAACAGTAAGGATTAATTATAGATGAATGAAGGAAATTATGGCTATTTGTTCAGAATATTGTCAATATTGGTTTTTAATGTTCTATTTTCATGGCCATACCAAAAAAAACCCCTTTCTTTTCCTTCATGAATATTGCTAACATTCAATTTTGTAGATTGTGGTTTTGTAGATGGAAATGAATACGTTTAAATGATTCTGACTCATTCTCTGAAATTCAGAAACTCTTAATAAGTCCTCTTATTCTTCATGGCAATAAATTATTTGCATAGGTTCTAGAGAATATATTTTCATTTTTACTAGTATGTAATTGGACAAGTCAATTTTGCAACAAAGACCATATCGGAGTATCACATTTGATAATAATTCTCATTTAATAAGGTATGACAAGTCTGTTATTTAAAAAGAAGGGTTGACTTTATACATGCAGCCAATAGCTACAAAACCCTCTTAGGAAAACAGGTCTGTTATTTGGCTTAAAAGTTCAAGCCTTACCATTAGAAAGGAAAATTACTCCCTCCTAGGGCAGGAGACTTAAAAAAAAAAAAATCAGAGAACCTTAAAAACAGAGGAGTCCATCCAAATTCACAAGACAGTAGATGAAATTTGGAGGGAAGTTTTCCTAATTTAGTCAAATAATAACAGCTTTTAAAATTGTGATACAGGGCTACTTATAAAAACTTGCAGTTAAAAGTTAATTCTATGATTTAGCAGCTGGCAAATAGTGCCTAGTTTTAGATTTGAAAAGCAAACTCAAGGAAGCCTACATAGTTAATTAAGACTTTTTCTACACCTATATAGGTAATATAGCCTAATCTAAGAGACCAGTATTTGTGATCAAGAATAATCTAGAATTTATGTAAGATAACATGGGAAAGACATTCAGAAAATATTGTCTAAGATTTAGAAATGGATAAAAGGATTCCTGGGTGTTGTTTCAATGGAGGTTTGGATATTGTCTGATGAATTACTTAGGGATTATCTGATTCTATAAGAGTGTGCCCTACCTGAATTTATACTGATGAAGCCGTTAACAACCCTGTAGATATAGACATTTTCTTATAGAAAACTAATAGTGATATAAACAGCTCTTGTCATAACAAGGCAAATTAATTTTATATGTTAGAGTTAGAACTGATTTACAACTATAGAAAAGTTTACTCCAAACATTATATTTTATTAAACTACAAGAAATCACCTAATTTTACATATATTAGCAAACTCATTTTTGTATCCCCAATTGCTTCAAACTCTTTTGAATGTGTCTTAATAAAATCTTTGATACATGTTCATTTACAGTCTCATAAAAGCATATTTTAAACTTTTAAAAAATTATTCTTTAGCACCGCAAATATTTGGGAAAGTGTCTATGTACCTCTAAGTATATACTTATCCAAATTTGTAAACTGAAAATGTAAAAAGGTCACTTTTCAACAGTGCTCACTATAACCTATGACAGTGCTTTCAATCTTTGTATGTTTTTCAGAATCATTGGCAGATTAAAATATGAACAAAAAAAAAAAACACTGCTTTGGATTCACACCTAGAGATTTTGTTTCAATTGGTCTAAGCATTTATATTTTTAAAAAGCCCCTGCATTTATGATTTTAAGGCAAAGCAGGTATTGAGAACTTTCTTCAAACATCATCTTGAACCACAGCTGAGAAAAAAAGGGGAAGGGGATATTTTATAAGGGCTTCACAGCTTAAAGAAGCTTGAAAATCATTCCATTCACCTAAAGCCAAACCAAACTTACTGTCCTTACTGTTCTTCCCAAATTTGACATTTAATCCAAACCAAACCAAACCCTCTTGACTGTATATGCTGTACTTTCCTCCCCTTATCCTACTCTCAGGACAGCATATCTCTCATCTCCACACTTCCAAAGCTTGCCCATCTGTTGGTACTCAGCTCAAAAGTCATGAAGATTGTGTAAATTTTTATTTTAAATAAAGTAGAGTTATTTAATTTTCTTGATTTCTTCTAACAGTTTATCTTGCATATGTTTGATTATATCATTACTTTCTATCATAACAATACATATTTTAACAATAACAGTTACATACTCTTTATCTAGAAGTCTCCTTCCTCAACCCACAATCTCACATTTTTCCTCAAGAAATATGTAAAATACAAAATCAGTAGGAGAGCTCATACAGGCATACTTTGACACATCCCTTGTGATATAAGTGGATGAAAGAATAAAAGAAGTATAATGTTCTATTAAAACATTAATCCAGTACTATTATGTGGTTTTCTAACTATGCAAACAAACTCATAGAACAAAAGATTTATTCAATGGATTATGTACTAAATTAATCTCTTGAATTCTTTTACTATTTCATTTGGTTATCTGACTCAGTTGAGTATTAGTTGTTAAATCATTCATCTCAGTCTCTTATTCATTGAATCATTTATGCATTGGCAGTTTCTTGAGCAACTATGATATGCCATTGGGTTCATTACGTACTAAGGAAAATCAAATGACTAGAATATCCATGCCCTCTAAATATCTTGCTAGAGGAGTTAGGATCCAAACAAAAAATTAAAATAGAGTTGACTTAGTAATGTGTATATCTGCTTATCTTCTTCCACAAACTCCCTTCAGTCCTATCAAATCCCTAATGTACTCTGTCAATTGAAAAATTTATTGGGGAATCACTTCTTTAAATTTTTCTAATTCTTCCCCAGCCTGTGGCATTAATCCAGGAATATAAGGTTGTTTTAAAATGTAAAAACCAATTAATGTAATACATCTTATCAATAGAATAGAGGACAAAAGCAACGACCATCTCAAAGACTCACAAAAAGCATTTAACAAATCCGGCTCCTCCTCAAGATAAAAATGTTCAAAAAAATAGGAAAAAAAACAACAACAGGTAATATGTGTTTGTGTGTGTATCATAGGCACATAGTTATGGATTCTGAGAACTACCATGATCTGCCATCTGCAAACTGGAGATTCAGGAAAGCCAGTGTTATAAATCAATCTGAGTCTGGAGGTCTGAGAACAAGGGGAGCTGATTGTATAAATCCCAGTCTGAGGGCAAAAGACCAATGTCTCAGCTCAAGAATCCAGGCAGAAAGAGAATTCAGCCTTCCTCTGCCTTTCTGCTTATTTGGGCCCCAAAAGACAGGATTGTACTCATCCACACTAGGGAAGGTAGTTGCTTCACTCAGTCCCTCAGTTCACATACTAATCTCTTCCAGAAACACATTCACAGACACACCCAGAAATAATATTGTAACCAGATATCTGGGCTCCTTGTGTCCCAAATTCACATGTAACATTAATTATCATAGATTATCTTCATTCTGATATGAAACAGCTATAAAAAATCCATATCTAGTAACACAGTAGTGAAAAACTGAATGCTTTCTCCCTAAGATCAGAAACAAGACAAAAATGTTCATTCTTTCTAATTCTAGTCAATATTACACTGGATTTTTTTGTATTGTGAAGGCAATAAGGCAAGAAAAAAAATAAGAGGCATTAGGATTAGAAAGGAAAAATTATAATTATCTTTCTTTTTTGATGACACAATCTTACATACAGAAAATTCAAAGAGGTCTACTAAAAATATTAGAACTAATAAATGAGTTTAGGCAAGTTTCAGTATATAATATCAATACACAAAAATCAATTCTATTTCTGGAAACTGGCAATGAACAATCAGAAAATAAAATTTTAAAAATAATTCTATTTATAATAGCATTAAAAAGAATAAAATACAGAGGAATGCATTTTTAAAAGAAGCACAAGATTTATATAATAAAACTTTAATACATCACCAAAAGACAATCAAAGACCTAAATAAATGGGGAAACATCCCATGTTCAAGGATCAGAAGACTTAATATTGCTGAGATAACAATACTTCCCAAATAGATATATAAATTCAACTCAGTCTTCATTAATATTCTACCTGACTTTTTGAAGAAATTGACCAGTTATCCTTAAATGCATTTGGAGGTACAAGAAGCCAAGAATAGTCAAAACAATTTTGAAAAGAAAAAAATAAATAAATGATTCACACTTCCTAATTTCCAAATATACATCAATGGAAAAGAGTCAAGTTTCCAGAAATAAATTCTTATGCTTATGGCCATTTTGCTCTTCACAAGAGTGTCAAAACAGTTCAATGGGGGAAAGGACAGCCTTTTTAACAAATGGTGCTGAGACACCTGGATATTGACATGCAAAGGAGTAAAGTTGTCCCTGTTCCTCCCATCATACTGAATAATTAACTCAAAGTGGATTCACAGACTTAAGAATAAGAGCTAAAATTATAAAGCTTTCATAAGAAAATATAGTAGTAAATCTTTAGGACTTTAGGTTAGGAAAAGTCTTCTTAGATGTAACATTCATGTCATAGGTAACTAAAGAAAAAATATATAAATCCTAACTTAGTAAAATTAAAAACATTTGTGCATCAGTGGACATAATCAAGATAGTTGAAAGAACACAAGAATGAAAGTAAGTATTTGTAAATCATATTTCTGATGAGGGATTTGTATTTAAAAAGTGTAAAGAACTCTTAAAATTCAATAAAAGGATAAATAACCCAATCTAAAATTGAGCAAAAAATATGACTAGACATTTCTGCAAAGATATACAGATGGTCAATGAGCACATTTAAAATGCGCATTATATTAGTATCAGGGAAATGCAAATCAAAACCACAATGAGACACCACTTTATCTCAATAAAATGGTTATTATCAAAATGGTAAAAAAGTGTTGGTGAGGATATGAAGAAATTAGAATCCTCTATACACTGTTGATGGTAATGTCAAATTGTGCAGCCGTTTGGAAATCTGCCTAGGAATTCTTCAGTTAGTCAAACATCGAATTATCATATGATTGCTCATGTCAATTGATCATATGAGCAATTCTATTTCTAGGTATCTACCCAAGAAATATGAAAACCTATGTCCATTTAAAAAGATGTATATAAATACTCATAGTAGCATTATTTATTTATCCAAAAAGTGTGGTAAGGACATAAAAGATCTCTACCTTAATACTACATACTACAGTATTATTAACCACAATGTTAATTATATATTCAAGACTTTTAAATATCTCACATGTCCATCATGTTAAAGAAGACTGGGTAGGACATGTGGAATGCTTCCTTCACAGTTCAAGGGTTATAACGATTGTAGTTTAGAAGGCAGTTTCATGTATATACAGAGTATAACATTTAAAAATAAATAGATTATGGATTTCCAGTTTTAAAAAAGCAGTTGAATAACTGCACCCAAAGATTTCTCTAGTAACATCACAGTATAATATATTAATATGGTAAGATACACCAAAAGATGACTTTTCACAACAGGGAAACTTAGCACGGATAGACATTGCTGGAATCTGAGAGAGATTTATTTTAACTGTAATGATGCTTCAATGGTGTTAAAAATAAAATCAGTGACCCACCTTTGTTAGAATAAAATGCTACTGCCTGGCTGAAAGGACCCAGGCACACTAGTTCCCACCTGTACACTGTTCCTTTTAAATTACCTTTGACCACTTAAGTTAGTAGCCATTGTCTGCCTTTGTAGATACTAATTTTGAGACAGGTAGAGTGTGTTTTCTGTCTCACTATTGTCTGGACTCGTGTGTTAATTTAGGGGCTATAGATGCTGGAAAATAACTAGAGAAGCAGTGGTAAGAGGGAATTATCTGTAGGAGACGGTTCAGGGGTGGGAGAGTGGTGGAGTAGTCTTCATTTGTCATAGAAATGTTGGGCAGATAAGAAAAGCAGAAGGCAGAGCTACTTCTGAGTATCAGAAAGCTAGAGACCCGATGGTAAGAAAACATCCATTCTCTCTTAGGTAAGGTCGTAAGAACTCTGTACGGAAAAAAGAAAGAAAAGAAAACCTTTTGGATACTGAGAATAGGACTACAAATTATGCATGCAATTCTGCTTTTAAGCTGTAGTGTATAGAAAGATTTATTCAACTGGTTTGTGGTCAACATCAAATCTTCAAAACTGTCAAAGTAGGATCAATCAATATAGAAAGAGTTATCATCTTGATAACTCAAAGGGGAAAATATATTTCTGAGGATGACTTATCCCTCTTCAGTCCCAATGCGATGTGAGACTATAAGATTTTATAAAATAGGTAGAAACTCATAAAGTGAAACAGGTTGGAAATTTTAGCATGTTTTTGAAAGGTAAGATATTAGTGAAAAAAACTAAAACATACTGCCATTTTCTTAATCTTTGATTACTGAAAATCTGGCAGTCATTAATTTTATGAAAACTTTGAGTTGAACTTAGCAGTTCAGTACGTGTTTATATAACTTCCATGACTCAAAGAACATTAGCCAAAAATCTGCAAAATCATCACTAAATCACAAAATTGTTGTCTTGTATTTCTCTCAACAATTCTATAAACTGCAATGAGTCATAGCATCTAAACATGTATGCTAAAAGATATTAACAGTTGTGCCATAACACTCATCAGAGTGAGCTTCAAAACCAAGCAAATAGTTTTAATATCATAAAGCATAAGAAAAAATAATTATTTTGCTTTAAAATTCTAATAAATCAGAGTTGTTTTTTCTAACATAGTTGGTGTATCAATCATCATGAAAGAAACTAAATTTCCTGTTTTTTGCTGAAACTCTTCTTTCATAGCCATAAAAGATTTAAAAATGCCTATGCCACTAGTTCTTTTTTTAGTTTGAAACTTGACGTTTCTTCCTATATTTGGAAATCCTTTGAGAAAAAAAAAATGTACCCAAAATAGTAATTAATCAGTGTCTCTCACATTGCGTAAGGCATCCAATCTACAAAAAGTACTTGTAATTCTTAAAATTTTTAAAAATATTTTATTTATTTATTCATGAGAGACAGAGAGAGAGAGAGAGAGAGAGAGAGAGAGAGGCAGAGACACAGGCAGAAGGAGAAGCAGGCTCCATGCAGGGAGCCCGACATGGAATTCAATCCTGGGTCTCCAGGGTCAGGCCCTGGGCTGAAGGTGGCACTAAACCACTGAGCCACCTGGTCTGCCCTGTAATTCTTAAAGTTTAAGATCAACTAATATTTACTATTGTTAAAAAGCTCTTGTAATACTATGGGCAATTGTTTGGTGGCTTAATTGAAGATCTTTTATTTATTGCACAATATTCCTTTTAATCTTTTCTTCATTATTTTTTTAACATTTCCACAATTGAAATGATATATTTTATTATCTTCCCATCTAAATTTATTCTATGTTTATAACCCATGTTGTTTGGACCGCCCAGGTGGCTCATCCGTTTAGCGCCAACTTGGGTCCAGGGCCTGATCCTGGAGACCTGGAATGGAGTCCCGTGTCAGGCTCCCTGCATGGAGCCTGCTTTTTCCTCTGCCTGTGTCTCTGCCTCTCTCTCTGTGTGTGTCTCATGAATAAATAAATAAAATCTTAAAAAAATAATAATCCGTTGTTCAATAGCTGTCCAAAAGTATAAGCCCAGATCCTATTAAAAATCATTTTTTAATTCTTAGAACAGTTGACTCTGATTTCAGGCGACTAATTTCATTGATTCTTCTACTGTTTAGAGAAACTGTTTATCAAATTCACTATGTATTTTCTGAGAATATTTCTTGATAATGAAAAATGTTCTGGTTGTGGTACTAGTTTCTCCATTTCTATTAAACTAGGTTTCAGTAATATATTTTCATTTTAAATTTGATAATTTGCCCATATGTACTTTTTAAACTAGAAAAATAATTTAATTTTGTTTTGTTTAAAATAATACTATATATTTAAATTTAATTGCCAGTTATGACTTACATAGTTATCACTGTAACATGTCATACATATAAACTGCTAAATAAATACACTACAAAATTATGTCAGTACACAGAAGAAATCACTTGAACTGGGTCAATCTATTGCTACTGCTTTCACTGATTTGTTTATGAGTAATACTAAAAACGACACAGGCACTGATCACATGCTCTACAATACAACATTTAACAGGATGCAAAATTTTAAATAAATATATAATTTTGTGTTTAATGGGGAAATGTCTTTATACTGCCTCAAGTTCAAATATTCAATTAAGTTAATTAAAATTAAATACAATTCAATTTTTTTTTCCGGTTACAGAATGAATAAGGTACAGCATAGGGAATAGAGTCAATGGTGGTATAATAGTGTTGTATGATGACAGATGGTAGTTGGACTTGTGGTGAGTATAGCATAATGTATAGACTTATCTAATCACTATGTTGAACACCTGAAACTATTGCAACATTGTGTGTCAACTATACTCCAATTTAAAAAATACATTTAATGTATTTACTGGCCATGTACATTTTATTAAAAGCCATAATAGAACAAAACTCCAATCTTATTTCTTAGCCTGAGATAGTGAAATTTCATTGAAAAGTTTTGTAGCAAACTACTGATCTTGACACTGTTAAGTGTTCCCAAGTTCAAAGAGAGAAGCACAAGCAAAATGCTCAAGTGTTTCTTGAGCTAGTAACAGTAAATCACTGCAACCTTATTTTCAAGATATTGCAGGTACAATAAATTAGGCCTGAGATGTGGAAAGAAACAATTGCTAATAAGGATGGGTGATAAGGATGGCAAGATAGCTATTGATTGTCTACCGACAACACACACCAAAAATACAGGAAGAGTTTAGCTACCATTTTTACTTTCAAAATACAATTAATTTTGTTTTTCTAGTTGTAACAGTTTTATTCTAAGAATTATGCATGTTATGGCATCAGTTTAAAGTAAATGGATGTGGCAACTTGCAATGATTGGGCCCCAGAGGAAAAGCAGCTCTGAAAGTGAAGACTATCAGGCTTGATGCTTATGTACAAGCTCCTTTGTTATGACAAAGGTTACATCTCCTGATCTCAGGATCCCTATTTCCACAAAATTTTAAGTTTTAAGACACCTTCACATAAAGCTGTCTTTCTGACGTTAGAAGCTATCCTCTTGCTAATGCTAGTTTATTTGATTTCTTGAGAATAAATTGTGCTGGTTTTCTTAAAGTCATCTTTATTACTTTTAATTCATAGACATAAATAGCTCGCTCTAGTGTTTTCCCTGGATTCCAGGGAAATGAACATTCTAATGTTCATGGACCATTCCATGAACATCAACATCTACAATATCATCATCATCATCATCACTGTCATCATCGAATTTGGGGAATCCTCTAGAGACATCTTCCTAAAGGTTAGAATGTATCAGGTAGACATAAAAATGGTTGTTTTTACATTTCATTTCTTAGTTGTGGCTATTTAGTCACTTCCTTCCATTTTGACAATATGGATTCCTAATTCACTCCACCAAATTCTACCTGTTAGAGTTAGGCTCGGTTATTTTCTTCTAGTGTTGAAGAGAAGGCTGATGTAATAAAAATATCTGTATAAGAATACTTAAAGGATATGAACTAACATAGAGTCCTCTGGTACTAGTGTGTCTTGGGCAACCCAGATAACTGAGAAATTGAATTTCCAACCCAAATGTCAACTCTTTGTGGGAGCACAGTCATGCAAGTGTTCTTTCTCATTTATAGACATGGAAGGCCTAAACTGCAGTTCATGTACATAAAGAAATATATTTCTATAATCATTCTTCTAAATATATATTAATACAGCTTAACTGAAAAAGATTAATGACTACTCCTATATATTTTTATTACCAGATTTTTTTCTCTTTCACTTGAACACAAGATTGTATTAGGAAGACTAACCTTAATATCATCTCTCTGACAGTTTTCCTTTAAGATTTGATTAAAAACATTTATTCAATTAATATTTTAAAGCATTAAATTTCTGAGAGTTTAATGTAATTAATATTAAAAATTAATATTTCATTTGGTATCTTTAGGTTTTTTTTATCTTTAGGTTTTTAAGTCATCAGTGATTTCATTGCTATACAGGTGTATATATATAGAGAGAGGGGCACCTCTGTGGTGCAGTTGGATAAGGGACCAACTCTTGGTTTCAGTTTAGATCATGATATCAGCATTGTGAGATTAAGCCCTGTGTTGGGCTTCTTGATCTGGAGGGAGTCTGCTTCCTCTTTCCGTCTCTCTCTGCCTTGTCCCCCTACTCCTCACTCTCTAAAATAAATAAACAAATATTTTAAAAGATATAATATATATATTTATATATTTGTATATATATTATTTGTATATATATTTATGTATATATCTGTAAAGAAAACAGTGGAGGCTTTTGTTACAGAATATTAAGATTTGTCTTAATAGGTTGGACTTTGCCTTTTTTTCCCTTTGTTTTCCTAAAATTCTATAGTTCTTATGAGTCATATCATATGCATTATCTTTATAAGAGAAAAATAACTTACTAAAATTACAATGGTTAGTACTTATGGAGAGGAAGAACAATTAAAAAATGGAAATTTTTCTTCTATTTAAGCATAAATTCTGAGCATAAAATGTTTGTCAAAGTAAACCTCACATGTTAATAAAAAAGGCCATTAATTAAACAACCATTAATAAACTGGTCATTAATTAAAAGATTATATATAATATATGGGTGGAACTGGATTCATGATGCATTTTATCTTTTCAGCACTACAAGTGAGTAACCTAGAATGCTTTTTAATAATCTACAATCAGGATCAAATCATATATCAAACAAATTCAATTGAGTGTCAGATTTTGGCACTGACCATAGGTACATTAGATGTATTTCCAGGCACACAAGAGTTCATATTGAAGGAAATGGTTTCATCTGCTACAGAATTTAACAATTCAACTATTAAGCTCCTTAAATAAGGATAGCAGTAAATACGTACTGGGAGTTTATCATATGTTGAGTGCTTTATGTAAACAATCTATAAGATATATAATTACAACTCAGTTTACTTATAAAAAGACGGAAATGTGGAGAGGTTAAATAAATCCACAGTGAGTTACAGATGTATGATTTCATGACACAACCTAGCTTTGCATTTAAACATTTTGTTAAACCACATTGTATTGACTCAACAATCTTTATATCCATTTTAATGCTGTTTTCTAATTATTTAGTCTTTATTTAATTGTTTTTGCAATCAATTAAAATGAAGCATAAACTCATAGTGTTCTGAAAACAGTCAAGGGACCTACAAAGGAAACTAATTTATTGTGTAACCTCTAATTAGCTGTAATTACAATATTTAATAAAGGAAACACCTACCTTTAGAGATAATCAAATCTTTTCACTGAACTCCACTAGTGCTATGGTATATACAATAGACTAATAACAATCAAAAGTATTATTCAAATGCTGTCAGTAAACATAAATTATAATTTATTGCCAACCCTGAACTATTCTTCCACTAAAACAGATTTAATATAGAAACTGGGTATAAGAAAAATAAATTGTGTAACCATTCATAATTTAATTCCCATTAAGGTAGCATACATATCTTTTTCTTAGAGGACACACTCACTCATGTATGTGCATACACATGCAAACACATTCACTCATCTGGAAAGTTCTTTACTTATAAAACTGTTAAGGAATTTCTCTGAATACAGGAGGTCAATAAAAGTCCTCACCAGTATGCATTAGACATTTACCAACTGCCACAGGCAATAATATCACAGCAAAAAG
Organism: Vulpes lagopus; assembly: GCF_018345385.1. Lineage (NCBI taxonomy): Eukaryota > Metazoa > Chordata > Mammalia > Carnivora > Canidae > Vulpes > Vulpes lagopus. Next base: position 13,104,815 of record NC_054824.1, read on the forward strand.
ACCTTAAATTATTTTAGATATGACCTCTTTACGACTAAGACATTTAGTATTAATGTTTAATCTAGTCATATGTTTAAAAGGAATATTTTTGAAGAATCTATTATATTTAGTTTGGAATTATCAACACTTAAGAGCAAACTCTAAAGTTTACTTTGTCTTTTTTCCAATCTATGTCAGGCAGGGGAAGGGTATAAAAAAGAAAGAATGCTTTATGAGTTCTGTTTGCTACTTGTGAATATGTATGATGAAGTAATAAGATCACTGACTATTAGAAGAGCCAATGACCCTACATTTTGCTTGCTGCCAAGGGGGAAAAACTATTCTGTTTGTAAATGAAAGTCTAAACATCAAAGATGGCAGCAGCAGTAAGTAATAGTAAACCTCACTTTGTTTTATGATATAACGAAAGAACCAATTTAACTACCATATGATATCTTTAATCACCTCTTAATATTAAAGAACAAAGTGGTATTACTGCCATTAGCATTTTTGGAAAATAAATAGGAAAACAAATGAACAAAAGAATATTCAGCTGACCAAAGATGCTAATTAGTTGAAAGTGCATTCGGAACAACAAAAAAATAGCTCCTCCCCCATAAAAGCATAATGGTGCATGAAAAATTAGGAACATTAACTGCCAAGGATATTCTGGATTAAATACAAGCTTCACAGTATTCAATCTGTAATTAATTGACAACCTAAAAAGATAATATGCTTTTGTTGATACTCTAAAGTTGGATTCCCCCCCCACCAAAAAGACTCCACTAAGCATGATTAATAGAGATTTCTCAGCCACAATGCCAAGTAACAGAATTTTCTCAAAGAACTTACAAAGCAGAAAAGCTAGTTTTTTTTTGTTTTTACATTTTTTTAGAAATACTAAACGATACTTTTATATTATAATTTATATAAGAAAAGAGGAACTTTAATTTTTATTATTTTTTATCTGAGAAATAAAACATTACAAGTTTTAAATAACAATCTTTATATTTATCTTAGCCCATATTTTTATGTTCAAAAATATGCCTTTCTCAAATCCCTTTCAAATTGTTGCCTAACCAGTGGCTATAAACTCTTACAGTGACAACTATTATCCATTATCCAGTACTTGACATGCCAGCTCAACATTGCTATATTAACTGACTTTTGAGTTTTCTCACTCCCTGTGGGGCCCTCTCTCCTAAGATTGATGAGGTGCAACGTGGTGTTTGAGCTGCCATGCTGACTTGACAAACAGCAAGAGTGGTTCCTGCACAGAGTGGAGGAGGGAAGGCAAAAGAGAGACAGAACCCCAGTGTATCCTGGGATGACAACAGCCTCATGCACTTGCCTTTCGAGGCAATTAAAACGTTGTTTCCCAGATTTTACACTTCACTCAAACACAAAACTTCTTTCTTCAATTAAAGTGTCCCAAAGGTTCATTGGTACATATTGAAAATTAGAGAGGGATTAAACTTTTGTCCCTCAGATATTTTAGAGAAGCTAAGATAAAAGTTGCTGCTCTTTCCAAGTTTAAATATGTTGAAATTCTAATCACTTCTTATAATTCCCAAAATGGTGTTATCGCTTACTTTTTAACTATTGAATTCACTCTGGCAGAGCTAAGGTAATAAAACCCATCATAGTCTAATTTTCAGACAGCTTGATAGAACCAATGTTCTTAGTATAGATAAAGTGTAATGAAGCACTTTCTTTCCCATAGGAAAGTCTTTGACTCATATGCTTTGATGCCAACTAGCCTTCACATCTGCTGTTTCACCATTGATAGCTGTAACTTGGCATGCTAAACTAGTGTCTGCTGAAGCAACTTTACTCAAAGGCACCATTTTATTTCTTGCAATGGGAACATAGTAAAATGGTGTTGGTTTCCTGTAGGCCTTATGCAAATCCCTGTAATAAACATAGGATCAGGCCTCACATACAATAAATTGTGTGTTAGATGAGAATGTGGGAGGGAGACAATCTCCTTGAGTGAAAATAACCCCCTTAATATGCCAATAAATTAAATGCATTATAAATAATTGGCTTAAACATTCGCTTCAAACATGACTAATATAAAAACCATATTAGATACTAATAAAAAATATAATACTTTAAAACACCAACCTTATTTTATTGAATAAAACATTGCTGCTTAACCTAATGTCAACATTAATTCATTACCTATAACCAATATCTTAAAACTGTTAATGAAGAAAAAAAATACTTGGGAGAAAAAGAGAATGGCTATAAAAATCTTTGCTGAGGTACTTTTGATTTCTAAAAAAGCTGTTTAGTGAAAAATGAAGAAAACATCAACTTGGACAGATGAAAATTTCAGTAACTGTATTAATCACTAATCTAAACCAGGTATACTGGTGTCCAATCACATAAAACTTTTAGGTTTTGTTTCATTCAAGTATGCAGAAAAATCAAAACAATAAACCAGATTGTACACAAACTTGAATATATGAAACCAAAAAAAATCAAAATAAAGTTTCTATTTATTCTATATAAGCACTGAGTTATTACGCAGTAACTTGCAAACAAGTTAGCAAGAACAGTTTCTGGCTTGGAAGCTCAAGTATATCAGGTTTTCCATCACCCACATTAGAGCAGAATGCCATGTTTGAGGAGCATATGGTTTCAGTTTAGATACACAGAGGGATAATGAGGAATTCCAAAGTAACTCAAAAAAGATATCAATTAGAATTGTATGATAATTTTTTTCCATCAGTTATTATAGGTGCATTTTCTTCCCATGAGGAAAAAGTGGCAGTAGTTCACCAAATACTACAGAACAGTCACTACGCTCTGGAAACTACATGAGTCCAAATCCCAATCTGTTGAGCAGAATCTAACTCGATATATAAGTATAGAGTAAGGTACTTCATTTCTTCTTAATCTGGTCCTCATAATGTAAACAAAGAAGTCATATATACAATCCTTCCAAGACTTTTATATGCCTGCTTAATGGGTCTCTAATATCTCCTCTTTCCACCATGGTAGAAGCACCTGCAATAAAGGCTTACAAAGAAAAGGTGAATGTATCCATTCCCTAGGTCCCATAGAGTATATATTTTCTCAACATTTACTTGGAGCTACAAAAATCAGGATTAACTGCCCCCACACCCTATAATTCCCTGAGAAAGGAGAAAGCTTTCATTCTGCTACTTGGCAATTCTCATGCCCAACAACTGGAGACTTCCAGGAATGGTGTCAGAAATGAAGATTTAATTAGATTATTCACTCTCAGCAGATCTCTTTTGAAAAAAGGCTTTTTTTCTACCATTTTGATGCATCTACCATTTTGATGCATAAAAGACTGGCCCCATAAGTTGAAGTAGTGCTTTCACTGATAAAATAGTATCACTAACTTTGCTGAGCTATAGTCTAGAATTTATGATGCATACATAGAGAGGTACAACCTATCAACAAATAAAAGATTTTAGTCACAAAATTTTGAGACCAATATACATATTACTATTCAATGTTTCAATTAGTTTCTGGGTAGAGACAACACCTGCCAGGTGAGACCCAAAGCTGAAATCTGAGATCTAAATTACTGAGGAGAAAAGGTCAGTGTAATTACTGAGCATAAATTGACTCCGAATAAATAAAAATGACTTGAAAGCAAAACTTTATGGCAAGTTAAACACGGTGACTCTTATACAAGCAATTATTTAAGAAAGAATCTCTGTAATTACTGAGGTAGCATAATGAATTTCTAATTATTATATTGTCAAAGAATCCTGCCTGTATTGTAGCAGAAAATGAATAGAAATATCATAGTAAATTGGGTACACAGCGAGAGACATACCCAATTTCTTTCCATGTGCAGATAAATAGTTATTAAACCCTTTCTTTATGATGACCTTACTTAACTGGGGATTTGCCACATAGAATATCAAAGGCATTTAAAGAATAATTTCTGGAGATCTAATGTACAGCATTGTGATTGTAATCAGCAATACTGTATTATAAACTTCAGTCACTAAGAGGCTAGATTTTAATTGTTCTTACTACAAAAAAGAAATGATAATTATGTGATGTGATGGAGGGGTTAGCTAATGCTACAGTGACAATCATATTGCAATATATAAATTTATCAAATCAGCATGTACCCCTAAACTTACACAAGTTGATATGTCAATATTTCAATTAAAAAAAATAAAAGGAGTTCAAAAGTCAGTTCAGATTATCTTTCTCATCTTTGCAAACTATTTTAGGCCAATTTTATGCATACAGAAATTAAACTTTCAAAATGTTTTACCACCAATATAGTAAGAGGAAACTAAACACTCATTTTGGAAAATCCTTTTTCAATGTGAAAACTATAGATGCCATTCTGAAAATTTACTTCTCCAATGTGTAAGTCTCTTCATAGTAAATATATCATACCTTCACGACTACTGTTCTTCTAAATAAAAACAACAAACAAAAATTATGTTTCACATAAATAAGGAAAAAACATAAGAAATGTCTAATGAATGGTATATGTTTCTAAAACCATTTATTACGTATATGCAGGAAACTGCCAATTTTTTTACATTCTATCTCTCAACTCAAAAATTACTTACGTTCTTATGGCATTTAAGAAGCAAAAATCACTCAAGCTTTCAAAAAATCATTACAGGCATGCCAACAAGCAATTCAGGCTTAAAAACCTATACTGTCACCCTAGCATAATTTAATTTTAAAAGACCATTGAACTGATAAGCTCAGAATAAGAAGCAGATTATCAAGAACATGTGATAGCTATAACTGCCCCAATGGCTTAAAGCAAATGTTTTAGAAATTTAATATGATCAAGTAGCTGAGGTCATATGGGTGAGCCAAAATGAGTAATGCACTTAGCTCTTCTGAGTAATGGTGGTTATGCCATGATATCTTTAGCTATTACTTTTATTGTTGATACTACGAGTCCCTTGGTTATAGCTTTCATAATTAATAAGTCACTTAACCTCACCATGGCCCAGTTTCCTCATCTGTTAAATGAGCATAATGATAATTGCTTCCTACCTTCCTTAGGGGTTGTGGTAAAGATTAATAACCTGGCATTTAGAATGTACTTTGAGTTCTTCTAAAAAGGGAGACTATGAACAGAGAAAAATAAAACAAAACCTTCTCTGTGGGTAAGTACCAAAAGATAAAATTTTCCCTCCAGATGGATCAATCCACTTGCTTACATTCCTAACATTATAACCTATACTTCCAAATAAATTGACATTTTATGCAGAGTTAGACTGGAAATGCCATAAAGGGATACGTATTTTGAAAAAACCTTTTCAGTTCTCTACAGATTAGCAAACTTTTCAAGATAATCACACACTCTACCTAAAACCTTCTGTCAAACTTTTCAAGATAATCACACACTCTACCTAAAACCCTTTGTCATAGGTTTTCCATCAACGAATGTGATAGTCATTGTGCCAAAGGTAACTTCACAGAATTAGGTAAAATAAATAAGTTGCTTCCATAAAAATAACTTAAATATGTAACACTGATTTAGGGTCACATGGTAGATTACAATGAAATCATTAGAAGAAAATAGGGAAAAGTGAATCTGTTAATATAGGGAGAAATAATATTTTTATAGTGTACCCTATAGTAAATTGGAAGATTGAAATGCACTAATAATCTTTTGGACTCAGCCAAAGAAATTCTAGACAAAATTACAATATATTCAAGGTATCAGTTAGTTGCATTTAGCTACATAGAATAAGGTAGTATAAGAAAGATACGGAATATTTACAATCATAAGAAAAACAAAGAGAAGGATGAGGGGGAAAGAAATAATTTTAAAAAACTGAGATGTTTGCAAATAGTACTTAGCAGTGATAAAGTAGAGTTGGAATTTGCATGGTTGGGTGATTTTAAGTGTTCCTAATCTTCAATGTCTCAAGCCAGTAAAAGTTCTCTAGATTGTTTCAACATGGCGCCAGTCCTTAATTAAAGTACAAATTAAGCATGTTGCTTGAGATGCTTCGTTAAGATCTCTGGAAAAAGTCAGGGCAAAGCCTTGTAGATTTTCTCCTCCATTAAAGAGGTTCTATCCCAAAGCAACAATTAGTCGGGAGAGACACATTTTAAAAAGAACAGAGGGTGTGGGTTTTAGATTATAAATGGATTCAACTGGATACATTTCAAGTCCACAAACGTTTAGCAGAAATGGTATTGGCAAAAGCTCTGTCACCCTGGTGTAAAATAATTTAATTTTAGAAGACCAAGGAACTGATAAGCTCAGAAAAAGTAGCAGATTATCAAGAACATGTGATAACTATAACTGCCCCAATGGCTTAAAGCAAATGTTTTAGAAATTTAATATGATCAAACAGTTGAGGTCATGTGGGTGAGCCAAAATGAGTAATACACTTAGCTCTTCTGAGTAATGGTGGCCATGCCATGGTATCTTTAGCTATTACTTTAATTGTTGGTACTATGAGTCCGTAGGTTATTGCTTTCATAATTCTGTTCAAAAGGTACTAAAGTCTCTGAGCTTCCACGTTTCTAAAATAGGACCTACTGACTTGTAAGCTAAATAAAGGTTTATGTTACATGCCACTAAGAGTTTTTCATTGCTTGTTAAGCGACTTGAGGCGGCAATTGTTAACTAATAAAGCCCAAACCACCTGCAAGGCCTCTGTAGGGAACCAGAGATCCAAATGTGAATGATACAGATTCAATCCCTGCTTCCTCACCCCCATGTGTAGAAACAGAGGAACCAAGCAGATAGCTTGGGTTAAAAGTTTAGTGAGAACTGAAGTAAAAAGTGCTCAGAGGATAGAAAGGAGGAGTACCTTTCTAGAACTGGGTAGATTTGGGGAGGCGAAGGATCAGGAAAATTTGCCTGGGATAAGTGAAGTATGAATTGGGGCTTAAGGAATAAAGAGAATATAATCAATTAGGTTGATAGGAAGGACAAGAATGAAAAAAAAATGCATAACAGGCATTGGAGAAGGAGGTGCACCATGTACTGTGGCACAACCCAGGGCTCAGCAAGAAGCAGTTTGGCTATAGTTTGAAGCGCAAGAGCAAGTGGCTATGAAATAAGAAGTGAATCCATGACGTATCTTGTAAACACACCGAGGAGCTAGGTTTATATCCTAAAGCAAAAGGGAGAGGGTAATTTTGGAGGACTTTAAGTCACTCTAGTAACTGCACAGACAACAATAGGAACAAATTGAGAAAAAGAAAAGTTAAATGGTTTTACAAAGCCCTGGTCAGAGATGACACCAGTCCTGAACCAGGATAGCAATGAAGGAAATGGATATGTAGGAGATCGAACAGACAGGTGTAGGGAAATGCATGGAGATGCAGGATACATGTCTAAGATTTAACACAATTCTTACCATGTAAGAGATGAATGATTAGTATTCATTCTTCTTGAATAAAAACTTGGTATCTTACAAATGAGCATCCATATCATATAACTGAGAACATAAGATGCGTGGTGATACTGGCTAAAGTAGGACATCTTGATCATTGGTTTAAAAAAATAGTTAAAATTAAGGATAAACACATTTTATATTAAATATTTTATATCTGGGGCTCCCTGGGTGGCGCAGCGGTTTAGCGCCTGCCTTTGACCCAGGGCGCGATCCTGGAGACCCGGGATCAAGTCCCACATCAGGCTCCTGGTGCAAGGAGCCTGCTTCTCCTTCTGCCTGTGTCTCTGCCTCTCTCTCTCTGATGACTCTCTCTCTCTCTCTGTGACTATCATAAATGAATAAAAAATTTAAAAAATATTTTATATCTTCCTTTACCAATGATTTTCAATAAATTCCCCCAAAGAATTGCTAAATGAACCTCAATATACCATTCCAAAATACACAGTCTAGGAAAAAGCTTTCATAGTTTCTTTCTATTTCACTTATCAAATTGCATCTTCTTCATGACAACAACAGTAAGAAGACTGAAGCAATTTGAATTAGATAAACATGATGTGATTTCTTTTTAAATGTATTTTGAAATGATTTATCCTGCTGTGGGTCACATAATTTACTTGACTATGTTTAAAATCATCCTAAATTCTGAGTATTTTTAATTAGTCACGTTTTCTAGTAATGCTAATATATAACATCTGTCAAGCTTTGCTAAATGGTTAGCATATCATGTAGAGCTTTCACTGGATATTCAAAAAATACTGTGAGAATGGTCTTGTTAGTCATTCCAGTTCAGAGATGAGGAGTCAGAGGTTTATAAGGAACAGTGTCCTATCAAAACACAGCCATCAGGTGGTAGAGCCAGGAATTAAGCTCCAGTTTCTCTGATTTCATAGTTTTTTCCCCCCCATTGGTAACAACTATTCTAAATTGTATCCTTTATATTTTTAGAAGTATTACATGATTATATTAGATATTTGATACTATTTAAATATCCTTTTAATATTTGGAAGAACTTTTTAATATAACCATAAAAGAGAACATGTATCTCCTTTGATACTACTTTTTTGGGGGGAAGAATAGACTGTATTAGTAGATGCAGCAAGCCAGAGGTTTCAGGTGAACCAAACCTAGAGAGAGAATTTGTAGAAATCAGAAAACCTGAGTCATGGGTTGCACAGAAATATAGGTGATTCAGCATCATTTTGTAAAATATGACTCACTTTGAAAATCCAAGGATTCTCAGAAGAAACCATAACACCTACAGGCTCTAGCTGAGTTATTTTTGAACATGTCATCTATATGCATTCATTCTTCTGATCTTTATTCTTCAGGGAGAAAAGAATGTGCTTGTTGCTCAGTAACATTCTGTAGTGTTCAGCCCTCGGATCAGACTTCATTTGTATTACACCAAGTTTCCAGATTCCGAGAAGGAAGTTTTGACAACTCCTTTATTATTTCTCAATAAAATCTCTGGGCCTTCAGCTATTTTATCCTTTACATATGATTAAGAACATATTGGTGATGTCATACAGTTTTCTATTGTTTACATGGAATAACCCTGAAGAACTACCATCCACTCAATTTTGAGTTATTTTACTGGTCATGGCTTTACACTTATCCTTGGAGAGAATGTATGTGAAGTGTAATGGATATAAGAAGAAAGAACTCTTTTTGAAGACAATATTCACAGTAAGCTCAATAAACAAAGTCAAGCATGTTCTTTGGAAAAATACATATTTAATGTTGCAGAATGGCATAACTCTCCGTTTTTGCAATAATGAGAACTTACCCCTTTAAGGCCAGGTATCTTGAGCCAGCTCTTCTTGCTTGTAGTAACAAAACTATACCATTCTTTAAAATAATTTTCTGGAACCGAGCATTCCAGAACAATTAACTAACAGCAGGGTCTTGTTAAATTTGTAAAAACAAGATGGAAATTCCTTTAGAAATCAGTGCCTTAAGGGTGCTTCCTAGAGTGTTTGTATGCATTGCTGTTAATTAAGAAATAAAAGAATGGTATCAAATGTAAATAGGATACACACACTACTCCCTGGTTCATTGCAGAGATTCAAAATGAGCATGCAATTACTTCAATTCCAGATTGCTAGGGAATATTTTTTTTTATTTTAAAAAAATTAGAATGCCCGACTGGTGTAAGTGTATAGTTTAACAAGCTAAAATATGAGGTCGAAATTAGTATCATTTAGTGGTACACTAAAATAACTAAAGAAAAATTAAGATTTAATGATTCTTTTAAATTCTAATTCTTTCCTAATTTCAACAGTAAGAATTCAGTATGTGATCAAGTTACTGACCTAAGGTAATGGTCAGTTTAATGATAATCACTGTGTGGTTTTTATTGCGACTAATATAGATTCCAGAAGGCCCTAATTCTACAGAAAGGAAGTCTGTACTGTTGGAAACAGAAAATTGTTCTATGCCAATTTTCTCTTAGTGCTAGTAGTAAGCCTGCATGTAAGAGTGAAAACAAGAGATGAAAGACAAAAAAGAAAAGTCAGTGGCAATGAAGAGTGAAAATGGGGGAAAATGACACTAACACTGCAGAGTAATTGAGTGAAAAAAATTTTTAAAAATAATTAAATTTTACAAAGAAAGAAGAGAAAATCAAAAAGCCTGAAAAGACAAAAAAGGGAGAAAATAAGCCTAAAGATAAGAAAAAAGAATTTTTTTTTTTCAAAATGATTTTTCAGAGATAAACCTTGATCATAGTATAAAAGAGCTTTGAAACTTAAAATATTTCTTCTGGAAAATAAAAATGAAATGAAAACTCTGATGTATTTTTGAAACAGAAATAATTCTGGTATCAAATCACTTGCTTTAGGCACTTTGTATTATTTGACAAACTCTTCTTCAAAACTCTCTTGGATACTCTAATAATTTAAATGCATAATAATGCATATTCACTCCCTACAGAGTTAATGACACTAACAATGTGCATTTAGTATTTTCAACAGCTGATTTCCTTTTGAAAAAAGAAACTGTATAAGAAAAGCTATTTCTATTAATTCTGAATATTCAATTGGGGAAAATTGATCAATTGCAATTAATATAGTCAAATAGCCCTATCCTGTTTATAATACTTTGCTCATATTCGGTCATCAATAAATTTGATTAAATAATAATGATTTTCCAATTAAATGTAAAATATACATTCAAGCTTTCATCTAGCCACAGGAGAAATTCACTTTGAAAATAATTAAATTATAGGAATTACATAGATTCCTATACATAGATTTGATTAAACATTCAATCTATCTTACTCTTTGGATGTTTAATGTCCTCCAGAACTCTAAAATAAGAGCTGATTTAGTTCTGTAAGAACTTTTACAATGAAAACTACATATTTATTTGGCAGAGGTATTTTAAATTGCTTAAAACCCAGTTCCATGATTGTTGATTTAGTCCTCTGTGTCTCCAACTAAACTAGAATCTCCTTTAAAGTGAGAAATAGATGTTATTTGCTCTAGAATACCAACGTGTAGTGCAATTTCTGGTACTCAACAGGTACTGGATGAATGTTTGATGAAAAAATTTATCTTATAGCTTGAGTCACTTATTAAAAAAAATCTCACTTCGGCATACTTAAACTGCCAATTACATTTGTATCAACGGTGAAGGAAAATGCCAACGCTTAAAATTTTTCCTGACCTACAAAGAAATTTAAAAGACTTGGTAAAATATAAAAAAGACTTATGAAGTAAATCTGACTCCAGAAAGTGAAATGTCCCCATTTGAACTACTTTGGCACAGTGAGAAGAGCTGGAGTAAGAAGAAAGGAATAAAAAAGAGGAGGGGAAGGCACACTATATGCCTGGAAGTCAGTACCAACACACTTTCCGTTTCCATTTAAGTGCCACAGGGCTGTCCCTCTGGAAACCATTTTAAGTTGAGTAGCATAGCCCATTTTCAGACTCTGCCTTACAAAATATTAGACGGATGAATATACGGATAACAAGAATTGTTCCTGTTTTTTTCTATCATTTGCTTCCCTTCTTTTTCTATAGGCTTCTGAACAAGTGAAACTTGTCTCACCTTAACAGAAAGAAATGTATGTATGAGAAATATTCTTACATGTAATTATTCTATTCTTCTGGAAGGGCTAAGCCTTGTGGAGTCTGAATCTACTAGTATTTAATATATATACTAGTAAATATATTAATATAGAACTAATACACTATATTAACATACTCATATTAATCATATACTAATATATGCTATATATTTTTATATTTACATATATATTTACAAAGATAAAACCTTGTTCAGACAAAATGTTACCTGTGGGCAGATTTTCCTTAGAACAAAAAGGGAATCCTTATAAAGCAGAGACTTCTTGCCACTTGCAAGTATTAAAATGGTTTACCTTGAATTTAGTTATAGATCTCTCCACTCCCTGAAGTACCCGATTGATTATTCTGCACAAGTAACAGTGTGGCTATACACTTATATTCATTTAGAGAGAAAGGTTTGTTTGCACTCTATCATTTTAATATGTGAAATTGTAGAAATGAGAAGGACTTACCTTGAAAAACGTCATGGTTGCACCGTCCTCCACAGCACCGTACTCTATCTTGGTTTGTTTAGCTAAATCATCAGCAGAATCAATAGGGGATTCCATGCGTTCCACTGTCAGAAAGGCGGCTAAGTTAGCAGTATACGAAGAAATGATGATAAGTGTGAAAAACCACCAAATGCCTCCCACTATCCTGGTGGAGAGCGCTTTGGGCATGAGCTCAGAACCTAACAGAGATTGGGGGGAAAAGGTGAAACGAATACAGAGAATTTGATCAGCAGTCAGGTACTTTTGGTCACAGTGGCAGAAGGGAATCACTGTGTAATAAAAGCTTACATCACAGGTTCACATTTTGCTTTAGTAAGCAAGCAACAACCATTGGGAGAGCAGAGACTTATTTCAGATAATAAAAGTCTCTTAGGACACTCTAAGTATAGTGACAGGAGACTCGAGTTCTACCTGAGACAGTACAAATTAATTAGTTATAACCTTTATAAAAATAACATTGGAAGAGAGAAAAATCTCTCTATAAACTACTTGTACAGTTTCTCATATTCTTGTTAGTTACTTCAGTTTTAGAAGAAATGATTTAAAATATGTTCAAATTCATTTCTTAACAAGGTTTATGTAAAGTTTCATTTTTCATGTGCATGAAAGCTCATAAATTTTGTCTATCTTGCCATTTTAAAAAGTTATGTTTTATAAAAATACATTTCAATTATACATTTCTTGAGATATGGGGTTTTAGTTCAGGTTTATTTTAAAATAAGGTAATATATTATTTCCTTTTGTATAAACAAATGTCTCCCATCACTATAGTTAGTCTCCACGAGAGAATCAGGATAAGAATATAGAGTTAAGTAGCCACAAATTTATTTTTACATACATATATATATATATAAGTATTTCATAAATATAATACAAACATGGCTGGAGTTGCCTGCTCATGGTATTAATAAGACAATGGGATCTGAGGATTCTGTTTTACTTTTGATTATTGTGAATTTTAATTAATTTAGATTATAAAATAAGATCCTAACAATTTTAAAATCAAGACTTACAATTTTACCACATTGTTTACATTATACATACTATTTACAATCTTAATGTTGAGATGGATTTTTTTAATAAGAAAAGTATACTAAATTTATAGATATATGTAATATATTGCTAAACACTTTTAATCATTTTGAATCTATAGTCAAGAAAGCATTGTCTACAAATTACTTAATTTTGAATAGGGTTCGAGTAAAATGGAATGAAGCAAAGATGGACTGCATTTGCTGATTTGTTTTATGGCCATATCTTTCATACAATCACTGGTGCAGTAAGATAACACATCTTTTGGCAGAAAGAAAAATACAACCAATCATTCATGTTAATATTGAAGAGAAGTGGTATCAGAACTGGAATATATCAAAACAGCCCACCTTACACTGCAGTTCATCTTACTCTTTTAATTTCAAACAAAGTTTTATAAAGCAGACAGACTTGGACATGACAGCCAACTCCAGCTCCAGACTCTGCCTACCACTCTGTAAAGAAAAAAACAAAACAAAAAACAAAACAGAACAGAAAAGTACCTTTCTGATGTAGTTGCTCCTAGGCCCTGTCAGACACACACTCGAACACTGAAATACTAAAATACTCCCAAGAGGATCAGCAGCAGCTTTGGCTGCCCATTCTAGTTTTTCTTTCTTTCTTTTCCTTCCTTCCTTCCTTCCTTCCTTCCTTCCTTCCTTCCTTCCTTCCTTCTTTCTTTCTTTCTCTTTCTTTCTTTTTCTTTTTCTTTCTTTCTTTCTTTCTTTCTTTCTTTCTTTCTTTCTTTCTTTCTCTCTTTCTTTTCTTTCTTTTTCTTCCTTTCTCTTTCTCTTTCTTTTCTTTTCTTTTTTTTTTTACAACACCACCAATAAAGTCAAACAAGACTGGGAAAGAAAGAACAGTGGAGACATTCGACAAAAATGGCCCAATTACCACAAGTTCATATCTTACCCAAGGACTTAAAGGAGTACCTCCTAGGCTTGTGAATCAGAGACTGGTTAGGGGCTGACTGTCATGTACTCAAGGTAACGTCATGTCCAGCACTATATCCCACTAATTCCTGGGGAGCTGGGCATCAGCCAGTTTAGTATGGGTTCCTCTTTCATGTATCCACCAGCAGTGAAGTAGTTATGTGGTAAAGCAAATGTATATTTGAATTTTTCATTGCTTGGAATACTTGTCATTTGCAGTGATATCAAATATAGTCTTATTTCTAATTGCTATATTTTATAGATATCAAGTTAATCTTAATACACAAATCTTAAAAATCTCCAAATATTTTAGAAGATATAAGTGGGGAAATAAAATAATTTTGTCAAAGTGGTAGCAAACATAATTTTTAAAAGTCTTTGTTACGTTCAGGCCTTTAGTATCAGGATCATTTACTCCAGACTATTAAGGTTAGTGATCATGTGATTAGCAGTTTGCCTGGTTGAACCATGTTACCTAATACTGCTTGTAAGGGATGTCTATCTCTTATGACAGGCTTTTATTTACTTCTGGTATTTAATAAGAACTACAGTATGGTCTTCCAAGTGTTGAGTCAGTCTAAGGAAATAAATTAAAAAAAAAAAAAAAACATTGGACCCAAAATGTAGGAAAGGGAAAATATAACTACTGACTATTCACTTTATTTAGAAATAGATGCCACAAACTTAGATTAGTTCATCTGAGAGGTCTCTGAATCCTCAAGTTTTAGATATCTATAAAGCTCTATACATGGATGCTCATATTTTTAAGATGTATTTATTTATTTGAGAGAGAGAGCACGCACAAGGTGCGTGAGTGGAGGAAGGGGTAAAGGGTGAGGGAGAAAATAAGACTGCTAGCTGAGCACAGAGCTCCATGTACATGGGGCTGGATCTCACCACCCTGAGATCAGGACCTAAATGGAAATCAAGAATCGGATGCTTTACCTGATTGAGCCACTCAGGTGACCTGGATGCTCATATTTTTAAAAGAAAAAAAATTATCTCAAATTAGTAGGCCTTGCTTACAACATGTATTTGTTAAATTAATTTTCTTTGATCTGGAGTTGTTTATTCTCACTTTAGGAAATAATTTGTAAATACAACAGTAGTGAAGTAATAGATGTATGCATAATGTTAAACATGCAAGAGCAAAGTACCTTTTTATAAATAGGCTTTTATAATTTAATCATGAATTTTCACTTCTTTAGATCTGTAATGAAATTACCAAAATAATTTCTTCAAAGTGGGTAATAAGTACACCACTAAAAGGTACCTTATTATTAAGGTAAAGCCTTATAATAGGTGTGGTAACTATTGGAAGGACTATGTTTTTCTCCTTAATCCAGGCATTGTCACTTCAAATTGGGGCCTTTTTGCTTTATTTGCTAATTTTAAAACTTAAAAACCTTACATTTTTAAATGCATACTATAGTCTTAGATCTTGGCTAAAGAAATATTTTGAGTAGTGGGTCTGAAACATCACCTTATTGAACTTTATGTAAATATTAAAAGGTTAATTAAAAAAAACATAGCAAAAATAAAAATAAATTCAACTTGGGAGAACGGAAACTAAAATAAGGAATTCATAGTTATATATAAACCCTTAAGACATATTGCACATATTATATAATTTTCTAAGTATAGCCTTTTACTTTTAACATTAATATTATAAATTTTAAATAATTATGAAAGTATTTTGCATGCACTTCTGAGCATGCATTATTTTATATTATATGCTATCAGATGCAGCTAATATTTTACTTGTAAAGGAAACTACTGCCTAAATATTTTAATTTTGCAAATTTATATGCAGTAGATTTATTAGTCATGCAACACAAATGCATCTAATCATCAAGAATAGATATAAAATAATTTTTTACATCAAAATGAGTCAGGAAACAGGAGCATTACACTGTATTCTTGTCTCAAGGAGATGTAATTTTAGTAGTACTTTAAATGCAGCTACTAGCTAATGGATCAGGTTAGCTTGGTTATCTATGAAATAATGTACCTACTGTGGGTTAAGAAAAAACATTAGATGAGTATACTGTATGTGCATTTGCAAAAGCTAGTTATTTTCTCAGAATCTCTCTTGGATGGGATTTGAGAACACCTAAATGCATTAGGTAGA